>NC_140966.1:88477887-88657887 GCF_056783735.1 Eptatretus burgeri
GCTGAGGGACGGACGGGTTCTTACAAAGAGCATCAACTCTGGAAGAGCATCAAGACCCGTTCGTTCCTCTCAACGCGTCGCTGGCTGAGGCCCGAATCACCTGGCCGCTTGGCAAGGCCTGGGCTCAACCGCGGCTACGCTAGCTGCTGTGGGGATGGGACATCGCGGGTTGCCCCATAGAGGCACCACGAGGGTGGAGGTAACCTGCAACAGTCTCGTGGAACTCCTTCGGTCTGCCAAGCTCCACGTTATAAAGGCCTATGGGTCCAGTCTGACCCCCTTGTCTTTGAGGGGGGTCTTTCCTTGCTTATTTGCGTGAAAGTTGTGGCGCCGTGTCCCGTTAAGTAGAACTGTTGTTAAGTGCTTGTGAATAATAAATAATAGACGGTTATAGTGCTTTGTCTTGCTTGCGTCTTGCCCCGTCCCACATTCATCACACCAACTGCATGCGTGTTTCACCCATTGATTCCATATCTGCATGACTGCATTACTGTGTACGTGTGTAAATAATAAATGTGCTTATTTGAATGTGAACCTGTTTGTCGTGTCATTTTCCCCATTGAAATACCGTATTGTATTTCGGAATAATAGCGGGCTTTTTAATAGCCGATAATAGAATTGGGTCCAACGTGGCCTGGCGATAATACACCGCTCGGTTATCCCAGAACGGAACGAACCGCTTAAGCGGTTCGTGTCCAAGCAGGCCTTCGTTGAGGTACGGTTTCTCGGTAGTCTGCCCGCATGAATCATTAGGTATATCGACAATTCGGCGGTTGACCCTGTCGCGCGCGGGTAGAATATTGACGAGGCCGTGGTGTGCGCTTGGAGCACACCCGTGACTGGTTTTCGGCGTTGTTCCAGAAAGTCGCGACTGAATTGTTTGTTCGGTGGGCGTACGGCTGCGATTCGGATAAAAGCGGCTGTCCACACGCCGGCGGGCGAGAATTCGTAACATTATGTATATATATATATATATATATATATATATATATATATATATATATATATATATATATATATATATATATATATATATATATATATATATATATATATGTATTGTGGTTTTGTAAAACCACATCCCTGCAAGCAATGGCACACAACATACAGCATCCCTTGGCAGTTATTTCAATACTATATATCTTTGTCCCTTCCATATGTCGAGTGGGTAAAAGGGAAAGATGCGTTGCATGGGACTCTTGTAGTTAGGTCTTTTATATCTCATATATCTTCACTTTAACCTTGAAATTTTTCCTTTATGTCACACGAACCATGCAAGCAAGCACACACTCTATGGAAATAAGAATTAGCAGCACGCTGCAGGTATTTCCAGCATGCCCGTGCTGAGAGCGCTTCCTGCCAACAATGCACAGTATGTCGTTCCTTTGGAGTGTGCGCAACAATTCCCAACCGCCAACTCACCTCAGACTTCACACTGCTCACCAAACCTTTCCATGTTCACCACGACCACTTCATAAAACTGGGAAAAATACCCTTTCAGCAACCCACGTCAACTCGCGACTTTTATTCACCCATTTCACGATGAGCGCCACGTGGCATTTGGCCTTCACCATGGACGCCATGTGGCGATCATCACTCACTACCTATCCTCAATCGGTACAGACATTGACACTTACAGATATTCACATAGATAGGACAGAGACTTTCTTCTTCCACATCTTTTTCTTCGATCTCTCTCTCTCTCTCTCTCTCTCTCTCTCTCTCTCTCTCTCTCTCTCTCTCTCTCTCTCTCTCTCTCTCTCTCTCTCTCTCTCTCTCTCTCTCTCTCTCTCTCTCTCTCTCTCTCTCTCTCTCTCTCTCTCTCTCTCTCTCTCTCTCTCTCTCTCTCTCTCTCTCTCTCTCTCTCTCTCTCTCTCTCTCTCTCTCTCTCTCTCTCTCTCTCTCTCTCTCTCTCTCTCTCTCTCTCTCTCTCTCTCTCTCTCTCTCTCTCTCTCTCTCTCTCTCTCTCTCTCTCTCTCTCTCTCTCTCTCTCTCTCTCTCTCTCTCTCTCTCTCTCTCTCTCTCTCTCTCTCTCTCTCTCTCTCTCTCTCTCTCTCTCTCGTCGACTGTGGATGCATAAAAGAAAATCAATGCGGCCGAAGCTCGACTGTTCTTTTACAGGCAGAACCCAAAGGAGCAAACGAACACTCACATTCACATTTTCCTCTTGCATGACGCTGCACCCCCACGTTGCACTAAACAACAACTCCCACTCCCACACTCTAGACACACCCAGTATTCCTCCCACCTCCCTTTCCCTCAGCATTCTGGGTTGCTTTGGTCTGACGACATACTGAGGGTTCGTTTACCCTCACCTGCTTTTTTTCTCTCTTGGTTATCTTATCTTCCTCGGGTGTGTGTGTGTGTGTGTGTGTGTGTGTGTGTGTGTGTGTGAGAGAGAGAGAGAGAGAGAGAGAGAGAGAGAGAGAGAGAGAGAGAGAGAGAGAGAGAGAGAGAGAGAGAGAGAGAGAGAGAGAGAGAGAGAGAGAGATATATATATATATATATATATATATATATATATATATATATACATATATATATATATATATATATATATATATATATATATATATATATATATATATATATATATATATATATATATATATATATATATATATATGGCACCTGTCCTAGCATAAATTTAGATTGGAGAAGATATAACGGGATAACTCTGCTCTCTGTCTGCTTTTGAAAGATTGCCTGTCTTTTGCCACACCCCATGGATTCCTTGCTTTCACTGCTGTACATACCAATAAATACCATTCACTGTGCCACATACCTTTCCTCGCATTCTGGTTGTAAGTAAATGAACTGTGTGGAAATGTTCCCAGCCTGTTTTCGTGTTTTCCTTCATTGGTCCACCATGGCCCACACCCTAGCCTCGCTGGGACATTATGCCCCAAAGATTCGCTGTTCCCCAAAGTACGTACTGCCAGTACGTACTTGGCATTTCCACTTTGCTGCACCTGATCCAGGAAGAAATCTAGTTAACACAAGTGCGTACCAAGAGCACGTTCCCCAGTAAAGAAGTCACATGACCCTAAGGTAAACTGTTTGTTAGACGGAGGACCCTCAGTCACATGGTTGAGTTATTGGCGTTCACGGTCGATTAATGACCCCGCCACATCATGAAGTTATTCGTGTGCGTCGGCCTGCGATTCCGGTGAGTCCTGCAAGTAACCCGAGGCAGTCCATCTCCCCTGCCCCCCCCACCCCCCCATGACGCAGGACTGTTCCAATATATATACATATATATAGTTTTTGGCCCTATCTATCAATTTTCGAAATTAGGCCTTTGTAGACCTTATGACCTTAAACATAATTGGTGATTGAATTAATTGACCTGATATGCAAATCTTCAAATTTCAAGTCAATCGGATGGAAATTGACAATTTTAGATATTCGGCCTATGTTGACCATTTGACCATTTGACCTCAAAAATAAATAGGATTCTGTTGGAAGATCATCTCCACCATTTGGTGAAGTTTCGTGAAGATCAGTTTAAAATTGTGACCTGCAGATGATTAAAGGTGAGCGGACAGATAAACAAACAAACGGAAGCGATCAACATACTTGTCAAAATTTTTTTTTTTTTTTGCCAAGTAACAAACAGAGATGGGTGAAACCATAACCTCCGTCCACCTACTGTGGTGGAGGTAATAAAATATGCTTTGAGTAATACTCAAATGTACATGTGGGTGGTTTATATTATTCAGCTGACCCATAATGTGAGTCACACTTTTGTAACTGCACACTAATTCTGAGTGAGTGATTCTGACTTTCTTTGTGCAGTACAGAACTGACATGTTTCTCTGGATATCTATTGTCTTAATCGATAATGACACGATTATCAGCAGAATAAACAAAGGAGATAAATAAAACAGAATGAAACACCTGGGGCCTTCAAGGTAGCATTTCCTTTTATTAATTTTTTTTATCCTGGCACAGCATTGTCTATGTTGGTATCAGTATGCAGTGCACACTTTGAAGCAATCCGTGAGTTCTCAGAGATTTCAGCACAACCTGCACATTGAAATGCAACATGAGATATGAAATAGTGAAAATATAATTCACTTTTATCTGTAACTGAAGAATTACTGAGGTGTTTTTTTGGGGTATTACCCCCTTTTTGTTACAAAATTGAGTATCAAGTTGCTAAATAAATAAATACATACGTACGGCCTCCCTTACAAGGGAATTTGATGCAGGAGGATAGTAAGCCCATTAGGCACATCAAAGCCTGCACTAGTATTACCAACTTATGCTTGTTTGTGCATGCTCTATCCTTTTAAATGCTGAACGTCAAGCAAGGAAGCAGCACATACCATTTTTAGTCTTGGGTATAATTTGGCCAGGGTTTGAACTGTTAACCTCCCCAACTCAGCACAGATGCTTTAACCATTATGCCATTGAGGCTGATTTAAACGTATTACAAGTTCATTTGATATGTAAGGTCTGTTTTGAGATTCTAATGTTGTATACGTCGCCTGCAGATTGTTCTCTGGGATATAACTTCACACACTCACCGACTGATGAAGCAGAAAACTGAGAAGGTGAAAGACTCCATTGCAGCCACGGAGGTATAATTTTGGCGAATATGTATTAAAGTATAAAATAAATTGTGTGTAAAAGGTCTAAAGGAACCTTACGTGGTATGTGTACTTGTACAAATTCCCCAAAACTATTCAGGTCTGGTTGGCCATTCTTGACATGTAGCTTGAATTATATAAGGATCTCAAGATGGAGGTTTCCATTTCTTATACGAGTAAGGCTGTGAAAATAGCATCAGCTAGAAAATGAACCCATCTGAGATTCTGCATCACTCATGAAAATTCAATCAAACGTTGTCCAATATTTGCAAGTGACAACAACAACCAATCTTCTCCAGGAGCGAATGGTTTAATTTGAATTGAATAGGAAGGAGGGGCATTTAAAACATTGGGAGCATTATAAAGTCAGTGTCAATCATAAATCGTCCACGATGGCACCTGTAGCCAATAGCTCGCATTTATTGATCACAGGTATTTGTAACTGGGAATACAAATATGAAAGGTTTGCAAGTTTGGAGCAAAGCTGCATCTTTACATAAGGCTTGGAGAAGCAGTTTTAATAACCAACCAACAATGAACAAGGGTTCACCCACACATGCAGCCTTCCCAAGAGTGTGCCTGAGTCAACTTACTTTCCTTTTGGTTTTTAACCTTGTGTCACTCGCATTATATATCTTTTGGGACATAATTCTCCATATTGGAACCAGAAGCACTTTTTCTTTTTCCCTTTTACTTTGTCAATTGTTTATGCCGAGTGTTGGCTTAGTGGTTAAGATGGTAGCTTGGGATCGTTGGGGTCCTGAGTTCGAGCCCCGCTGGCCACTGAATTAACATCAGGGGGGTTGACTCAGCCTGTCATCCTTCTGAAGTCGGCAAAATGAAAACCAGTATACTGGTAATTATCCCTGTGTTTCGAAGGCGACGGTTGGCGTCAGGAAGGGCATACGGCCGTAAAAAACATTGCCACAAGAAAGGGGTACCATGATTGGAGCCCGCAAAAATCTGACCCCTGCTCAAGGAAAAAGGCTTTAAAATGGTATGATGACTGTGAATTGTTTAATTATCATTTGCATGAAACAAACCATACCCGTGTTCCCAAGGTGTACTCAAGGTGACTGCTTGCAACTCTACATTGAATAGCTATGGGTGTCAAATCCACAAAGTGCAACAGCAGAGCATGTACTCGCTTCCGAGTAAAAGAAGCAAAGAGGGAGTAGGGAGTAGGGAGTGCAGGAAGCAATAGTGGGGCAGATAACAGCAATTTTTAAGAGGAATCGTGCAAATGATGATACAAGCATCAAATTTGCCACATTTGTTCTCCAGGGGATTCTAATCAAATCCGCCTGATTGGCCATTTGAAAATCCAAATTTTGAAAAATTAAAAATAAAAAAACTTCAAAAAGTCAAGATCACGAATCAATGTTGGATGCTGGCTGAGATTGGTGAATGTTTCAGAAACATCATCAAAGACGTTCCAAGTCTGCCATGCAGTTTTCTTCCCTTTACCGCGGAAGGCAGCCACGATGTTACATCCAGTGAACACATGGAAGTATGGGATCCCTCTAGCTTTCTCAGGCCCTATTGCAGAAACTACCTCATGGACTGGAATCCATCACGCCTTGGCTCCTTAGCCAAAGGCAATCCACATGTTCTCAAGACCTAGTTCCTGTAAGGATGGCAGTACAGATATTGCTATGACGAGTACGTCCGTGTCATTAGCCTTAATGATAATGGACTTGCTTCCATCCGTCGTTGCATCCCTGGCGTGTACAAATATTCGAGTGTCAGCTTCTTCATGACAACATGGAGACACAGCATCCAGTGACTTCCTTGTGTTGCTCATGGCATCTTCTCCTTTTGTGACAATGACTGTGCTTGTCGTCTGTGCTTCACACATCTTTTCCGCAAGGAAGTGAAACAGCTCAGTCTTGTTGCTGTCATCTCGAAGAAAGCTTCTCCAGTTACTTGGGGTCTTACTGGTTCCTGTCACTCTTCTTCTGATTCCTTGCCCCTTTTCGACCTTGCCTCGGACTTCAGACTTGACTTCTTGTACACATCAAACACGACGTCCACCCTCTCGTACCTGGCACTATAGGATTCCACCTTTGGGATGATGTCTTCTTTAGCATAGTCATCAAATATCTTTGAAAAGCGTGGAGGTAGGGCATTGATAAGTGCTGAGCCATCAATGATGACTGCATCTCCCCTTGGTTCTCTGTCTGGGATGTTCACTTGTGCTTCAAGAATTTCAGCCAGCTGTGACTTCAATTTTTTTGAAGTTTTTTTTTTTTTCAAATTTTTCAAAATTTGGATTTTCAAATGGCCAATCGGGCAGATTTGATCAGAAATCCCTGCAGAACAGAAATGCCAAATTTGATGCTTGTATCATAATTTGCACGATTTTTCTACTATCTACTACACTACAAGGAGCAGGTGAGCTGGAAACTGAGACAGAATATGGGTGCCTTTGACCCTGGGCGGTTGGTGACCCAACCATGGGCCCTGCTACTCCCCTTTCTATCCCACAGTAACACACATCAGTCACAGTGCAAGTGAAGTATGCATCAGGTCAAAATCAGGTCAGGTCTTGATCTCAGCATATGATCTTATTGATTACAGTACTATGACGATGCTCATTCAATATCTTATTATTTAAAGAATATTAAAAAAATCCCTGTACAAACAATAAACAACAATGCTTTGATGACAAAAACCTTTTCATTTTGAAAATAAAACGACAATGACAATTTATAACAAGACAGAGCAATTTATTTGTAAGATTATCATGTCATTTGCATTCCAAGGTGCAGTCAGTTTCTCCACAAAAACCACTATACGTATAACGTTACATCACTTTCTCGACTTCTTTCGGCCAAACTCGTCACTGATTTTTGAGAAATCAAGTCCTTCCGGTACTTCCCTCTCAATAATCATGATTGAAAGACTATGAAGTCAATCTTCTCCCATTTGGTTCCTGACCTCATCCTTGATGAGTTTTAGTTTTCGGGGATCCCTCACCACTGCAATTTGATGCCATTATTGATAGATATATCCGAAGAGCTATTTCAATGTTAAGAAACGTTTGGTTGAGGGCATGTGTTTGGAGGAATTTTTTCATTCTGTTTTGCTGACATAATATGTTTGTGTGAGGTTTGAAGCTCTGTTGGAGATGCCAGCAAGGTATAAATAAAACTGGATAAATTCACTTTTTATCGTAGGTTCCAGATCATTGGGATAGGAGCAGGAAAGATTTGCTCCGGCTTGCTTGATCTCATGAGTAAAGAGAGAGGTTAGCTTGGACAGGAATCCAAACTTAAAGTTTATTTCCTTGTATGCTTCAAGAGGATGTTTCATAGCACTCATTAGCTGATCGATGATGACAAAGGGCACTTCAGATGTTCTTGTGTGATGGAACAGTTTCTTCACTCTTCATCATCTCCATCATCAAAGCGGCAGTTGCACATGAGGCCATGCATCTGGGCTGAATTGTATTCGTTATGGTAACACAGTTTAATCCCTAGATCTTCAATATCCTGAAACTCTGTCTGCTGGATCGTGACAAAATCAACAAGACCTGAGTAAAGACACCGTGACATTCAGATTTAAGCTGGTCTCTTGAAGCGAGAGAGTGGTCTGGTGAAAGCCCTCGAAGTCTGTTTTCCAAATATCAAAAAGTAGAGCTGAATCCAGTTCACCAAGTTTGTCAAGGATCGACTGAGCTTCATCTTGCCACTCCACTTTCTTTTCCATGTTAGTTGCCAGCGATTCCAACACTTTGCATATGGGACTGTAACCTTTGAGAAGGGCTGCCAATGCTCCATACTTTGCTGACCAATGAGTAGCTGAAAGCTGTTTGACAACAAATAACCCTAATGGCTTCATTTTTTTTCACAGAGCAGTCGACAGCGATACGTCGATCCAGAGAGACAGGTGTACCGCTTTTGTACAATGTCGAAGAATGTGAAGATCACTGGGCTGCATTTGTCGGTACTTTTCCCCACAAGGTTGAGTGAGTGAGCTGTGCATGGTAAAAACGTCACATTTGGGCATTGCCAGTCAGGTCACGTCAGGTCAGATTGGATATGTGACTTGCTACAGGTACTATGTAAACCTGTACTAACCTGTTCCATGGTCGGGTTGTCGGCGACTAAACCGTCTCCCCCACCAAGTTTCTTGGTGAGGAGGGTGTATGATATGGACACCCAGCAGGATGAAGAACAAAACCTGTCAAAGGGTGGAGGAACTCCTTGTGAGCCAACGGCTATCCATATATAGTGCCCGACTGTGTCTGCGGACATCCTCTTTCAATTGGGTTACTTCTTATTACGAGGTTGGTGGTAGGATTTGCACTCCTGCCACCATAAAACTCTTCATTCCGCAAAACATTTCAGCAGCATAAAAAAATCAGAAAATCCACTCTGTGGGAGTACCTCCTGTGCAGCTTCCCTTCGCAGGGCAGCTCACCGGATCACGGGATTGGGGCAAAGCCTTTGGGAACCCCAATTTTTGATGATAGGAGGGAAACCACGGGGTAACATTCCCGGGTCAGATTGCGAGAGAGTGTGTTGGAGTGGTGCTGAGGTGTCATCCACCAGACGGTGGTCTCCTTGGGTTAACCTGAGGCAGTCCCTTTGGGTGGGTGCCTGGAATGTCCTATCCCTAAGAGAGGATGATCACTTGTATCTGTTGTCATCTGAGTTCAAGCATTTGGACATCGGTATTGCAGCACTCTCTGAGGTTTGGAGCCAGATTGCGGAGATATCATGGCGGGTGGTTACACCTACTATTGGTCTGGTCGCTCTGATGGTTACCTTGCCCAAGGTGTTGCTGGCGCTGTGTCCAATAAACTGACTCCAATGACAATTGAGGGAACACCGGTCAACGATCGTATTATGAGACAAAGGATTCGTCACTCCTTGGGTGTCATTTCCCTGGTCTCTGTACATGCTCCGACTGAGGCGAGTGATCTCACCATGAAGGACGCATTCTATGCCACAATTGAGTCTGTGGTTGATCAGTGCCCCAGGCAAGATACTCTTCTAGTCTTGGGGGATTTCAATGTATCGACTGGAACTAATAGGGATGTTTATGAGATGTGTGTTGGTCCGCATGGGTCTGGAATTGTGAACCAGACTAGCACTACGTTCCTTGACTTTGTAAGAAGTCATGGGTTAGGGTGGCTGGTTCATGGTTTCAGCACCCACAGGCTCATCACTGGACTTGGTATTCCAATGCTGGCAGTGTGGCAAAGGAGATTGACCACATGTTCATTGATGGTCACTGGAGGATGATCCAGAACTGCAGGGTCTACCGGAGTGCTCAGTTCCTCAATACTGACCACCAGCTTGTTGTAGCAACTCTTAAGTTGCACCTTAAATCCAGGAGAATGGTACCATCCCAGCCGAGGCTGGATGTTGGCAAGCTCAAGTATGAGAGGGTAGCTGAGGAGTTTGCAAACAGGCTGAGTGGAGATTTGGGGGGTCTGGGTGCTTTGGGGGATCCTGAAGAGTATTGAAGTGCCTTCAAGACCACCGTCCTTGACGTTGCTGGTAGATGTCTTGGAACTCACTGGAGGGTGAAGAAGAATTTTGTCTCTCAAGGCACACTGGATAACATTGCCCAGTGTTACAGGGCCAGGATGAATGGCAGAGCTGAACTGTTCAGGGAGCTGAGGTGTAAAACTGTACGTGCACTAAGGGTGGACAAAGAGGCCTATGTGCGAGGAATCTGTGAGGTGGTAGAGCATCACCTGTGGTCAAGTGATCCTCGTCCTGCTTACAGGGGAATTCGCGCATTGTGTTCGTCCAAGCCCGTCCCCTCGATGTCCTGCAGTGAGAGCAGAGGGTGGTGGGCTCTTGATCGAGGAGTCCGAGACGAAGGCCCGCTGGGCCAGTTACTTTGAGGGGTTGTACCAGGCTGATGCACCAGCTGTCGAGTTGGATATCAGCGGTGTTACAATCCCGAATCTTGACCCTCCAATCAATTGTGGTCCACCTTCATTTGTGGAAACACAGGCTGTGGTGAACCGCTTGAAATGAGGTAAAGCTCCTGGGATCTGTGGCATCCATGCTGAACTTCTCAAGTCTGGTGGAAATGCTGCACTTGTATCATTGCATGCAGTTCTGTGCTCTGCCTGGAACACAGGCATCATCCCAACTGACTGGAAGAGGGGCCTTGTTGTCTCTCTCTGAAAAGGGAAGGGTGATCGCCAGGTCTAAAACAACCACCGAGGGGTGATGCTGCTCTCAGTCCCGGGCAAGTTCTTTGCTCGGATAATTATTGAAAGGGTTCGCCACCATCTGCTTGAGCACCAGCACCCAGAGCAGTCAGGCTTTACACCAAAGAAGTCAAAGATTAACCGTATCCTTGCTATTCGGGGCCTCACCGAACACAGACGAGAGTTTTGGCAGGGGCTGCTTGCAGCTTATGTTAGTCTCTGTAAAGCGTTTGATTCTGGGAATCGGGATGCCCTCTGGAGGATTCTTGGTCTTCGTGGGGTGCCACCAAAACTTATCAATCTGATGTCTGAACTATACTCTGGTACTGAGAGTGTTGTGAGATGTGGTGGTACCATCTCTGACTTAATTCCCGTTCTTACTGGAGTTTTTCAGGGGTGTGTACTGGCCGTCACACTTTTCAGGACTTGTATGACTATATGCTGGGGAGGACGTCAGAGACGTCAAGCTGCGGTGCATCATTTGCGAATGTCAAGATCTCTGACCATGATTTCACAGATGATGCAGTCATCTTTACGGAGACTCCAGATATCCTTTTAAGGGGCCCTCGAGGTACTGAAGGAAGAGTCGGAGCCACTGGGATTATGGATTTCCTGGGTCAAAACTAAGATCCAGGCTTTCAATGACATCTTGGATGCTGCTTTTCTGTCTGTGCCTGTTTGTGGTGAGGATGTTCAGGTCTTGGAGAGGTTCTCTTACCTTGGCAGTGATGTTCACGTCTCTGCTGTCTGTGAGCCAGAGGTCAACAGACGTCTGGGTCGGGCCTGGGGAGTCATGGATTCACTGGATCATGGGGTGTGGTGCTGCCAATACCTGTGCAGGAGGACGAAATTCCAAGTCTTCAGCTCCTCGGTGCTTCCAGTCTTGCTCTATGGATGTGATAATTGGACTCTGACCAGGGATCTGGTACAGAGACTTACTTCCTTTGGTACCACGTCTCTTCGGAGAATCCTTGGCTATCGCTGGTCAGACTTTGTGTCCAACGAGCGGTTCTGAGAGAGACTCAAGTGAGATTTGTTACCTGCATTTTCCGTGAGCATCAGCTTCGGTTGTATGGACATGTGGCTCGTTTTCCTGACGCTGATCCTGCTCACCAGATTCTCTCAGCGAGGGAGTCTCATGAGTGGAGGAGGTCAATGGGCCGACCACGTTCCTCGTGATTGCAGCAGGTTGATCAGCATCTCAAGGAGATGGGGATGGGCCAGGCATCTGCCTGGGGGATAGCCAGATTGAGGCCCCTGGAGTACTGGCGGAAAGTGGTTGCAGTGACGCGCTTCTCTGGCGCATGCTCTCATACCTGACCTGACCTTGGGCATTGTTCCCTGATGATAGTTTGAACATATTTCCCACTTATATTTGATTCATTATCATATGACAACCTGGTATTGGCTTAATGGTTGGGGTGGTGGGTTTGGGATCTTGTGATCCTGAGTTCAAATCCCACTCGGCTGTTGAATTGATACCAGGTGGGGTTGACTCTGCCTGTCATCCTTCCGAGGTTGGCAAAATGAGCGCCAGCATGCTGGTATGCTGTGTCGGAGTGGCATCGCTTCCAGGATTGTGTCCAATAGCCAAGGAGACTGCTTGGCTTTACCTTCATTTGTGGAAACTCAGGCTGTAGTGAACCGGTTGAAATGATCTCATGAATCATGAAATGCTCTGCACAGAGTATGGTCCCAATGGATGGATGGATCATACGATTGTCCATGAAGAAATATTTTTGGTGATCCAGTTCTCATCCCGAAAGGCCACTATCATTTCTGCTACTTCCTGTCCAGTTTGACTGATCATCGGCAAAAACCTTAGAAAACCCTCTTCAAGATCATTTGGGAGAACATAGCGGACGACAAACGTCAACTGATCTGAGTGTGTAACATCTGGTATTGAATCAACAGATACTGAATAGAACTTCCCTGATTTCAGTTCCTTTATAATCTCAAGTACTTTTCTACATACCCATCAGATGAATCGGTTCTTCACAAGTAGTGGAGGACAAATCTGGGGGTATGCCCCCTGCCTTTCTTGGTGGATCTTTTGATGTCTTCAGCAAGGAATGAATGCATCACAGTTTGCAAGAACCTCCAAAACACCCAGATATTTACTGTTACTTGGAGACCCAACCAATAACATTGGCCTTATCCCATGTGAATGTTGGCAGAAGGCGGAAGACCGACAGTTATGGGGGTCGCTCGGTGGGCATGACTCCTCGGTGGGCATTCAAATA
Source organism: Eptatretus burgeri (assembly GCF_056783735.1). NCBI lineage: Eukaryota > Metazoa > Chordata > Myxini > Myxiniformes > Myxinidae > Eptatretus > Eptatretus burgeri. The sequence goes on from NC_140966.1 coordinate 88,490,904, forward strand.
AGTAGTAGTAGAAGTAGTAGTTGGCCCAACAATTCCGTGTGTGCCTCGCAAAGAAAGACCTCGTTCACAGAGAAACGTCATCACAGACATCTCGCTCCGAAAACCAAGCACCAGTTGCAGACATTCATTTTCAAACTGGAGAACAACATAACCATCCACACAACCAATGCCTGCTTGTCTCGTGCACATTACTACCATGGTTTCTCTCTGCTGCTGGCTGTTTTCATGAGATGAAATCCTCTCATCGGCATGCTTCCAGCCATTAAACCCACGAGTAAAGGGGCTATTTGGTCAGGTTGAGCTTGCAAGTTAAGCAGCATACTGTATACTCTACCATTTGAAGGTGAGTAACAGAGCCACATGCACTTCACATGCTCCCCCACCAGCGGATATGCATGTGTGAAGGACTTTGAGCAGTATCAGTGATATCCTTCCCTGCCATGAATCACACCAGAGTTTTGGAAATCTCTATCACAGTTTCAGAAATCCTCACTAACTTTTGCAATCTCATGGCTTCATATGTCTTCTGATACATTATATCCCCACAGTACAATATCACTTGTAAGTTTAATCTCTTTCAGCTCAGCATGCGTCAGTTGGTTTTTATCTTCATGAAATTTTTGGGCTTGGAGCTCCGACTCAGCCAACTAGTTTTTCCGAGCCAACCAGTAGTCTGGTGCCACCAGTTGTTCAGTTGGTTCTGGTTTGTGTGCATTAAAACCACATGCTATGGAGGATGTTGAAGTTTACAGTGCAGCATCGTGTTTGCCTTCATCTTCACGATCTTGAGTTTTTAATTGGGATAAAAGTGTCGAGTGTCGGCAGTTTGGCTACTTCTCATCTCTTTTGCTCCTCGCGTAGCTGGTACTCTTTCCTTTTTTTTCCCCCTGACTTGTGAGTAGAATGCATTCTTAGAAAAAGGGGAAAAACTGTGCAATGACAGGTTTGATAAGGCTAAAAATCAAGTAAGACTATTAACAATAACAACTATACGTATATGTATATAGGGGAGAGTTTAAAACATGTTTACAATGTATAACCAAGTGAGAGGAATCCTCTCCTTGTAAAGATATTAGAATACATGATGTATTTTTGAAGTGTATTGTTAGTAAGGTTATAGCCGTGTTCGGATCTTGAGTGCAGGCACCCGTCAAGAAGTTAATCTGCCACTGCATGGGCCCTTCTCGGCTTGGGCTCCTGGTAACTGTCGCATCAACCATCCCCTTAATCCACCATTGGGTGGAAAGGAAGCGGGGAAGGGGTAGGGCATGGAGGAAGCAAGGAGTGGGAGGGGCATGGAGTGGATAGACACGCCATCGGAGAATGCCGAGCAGGGGTGGGGGAGCCTGGAGCAGGTGTAGGGAAAACCTGGTGTGAAGATCACATGGAGGAGGGTACTGATGTGAGGAAGTTTGTCATTGTAGTCCCACACAGGACAAAAAGGGTTGGATTTAAGGATTCCCAGGGAAGAGACACGAAGACAGACATCAGGATTGGGATGGTAATGATGATTAAAGGCACGAATAAAGACAGCGTTACATGAAGTGAACACTGTGGTGGATGAGGAATAGATTTATGAGTCATCCATAGATGGAGAGAAGGGGTGGAATGTGTTTGGAAGCATGTGAGAAGATTGAACATTTTTAAATTGCCATTTCAAAAGATTTAAACTGATTGGGAGAGTGGGGAGGAAGAACAAGAAGAAGGTTTTATTTTTCTTTTTGTATTAAACATAATGTATAAGGAAGTAATTAAAGCGATTGTGGTGTATAAACTATAATACACAGTTTATACACCACTGACTTTTGAAAGTATTCAGAAAGTATTTTGAAAGCCTTCAGAAAGTATTCACACCCCCTGACTTTTGTTACATTTTAATGTTACAGCCTGAATTTAAAATGGATTAAAAAAAAAAATTGTCATCGATCAACACAAAATACCCCACAATGACAAAGTAAGAATATGTTTTTGAAATTTTTACAAATTAATGAAAAATGAAAATCTGAAATATCTTGCATTAATAAGCATTCAACCCTCTGAGTCAATACTTTGTAGAAGCACCTTTAGTAGTGATTACAGCTTTGAGTCTTCTTGGGTATGTCTGTGTCACCTTTGCACGTCTGGATTTGGGGATGTTCTCCCATTCGTTCTTGCAGATTTTCTCAAACTCTGTCAAGTTGGATGGGGAGCGTAGGTGAACAGCAATCTTCAAATCTTTCCACAGATTCTCAATGGGATTTAAGTCTGGGCTTTGGCTGGGCCACTCAAAGACACTTTCTGGTTCTGAAGCCATTCCAGTGTTGCTTTCACTGTACGCTTGGGGTCATTATCCGGTTCGAACGTAACTCTTCACCGCAGTGTAAGGTCTTTTGCACTCTGAAGAAGGTTCTCCTCAAGGATTTGCCTGTATATATTCTTCTTCTTCTTCTTCTTTCGGATGCTCCCGATAGGAGTCGCCACAGCGGATCACCCGTATGATCCGCATAGTGATTTGGCACGTTTTACGCCGGATGCCCTTCCTGACGCAACCCTGATCCCCTCTTACGACACAGGGATATGGTACACCTATTTTAACCGGGGTATACACCGGCCCAGTATACTGGTACTCATTTCGCTGACCTCGGAAGGATGACAGGCTGAGTCAACCTCCTGGTGTATTAATTCAGTGGCCCAACAGGGCTTGAACTCAGGACCTTTTGGATCCCAAGCCGCTGCCCTAACCACTGCGCCAACACCAGGCTCTGTCTTTTTTGCCTGTATATGGATTTGTAAGGATTTGCCTGTATATGGCTCCATTAATTGTTCCCTCTATCCATACAAGTGGGATCTTAGGATCCTGAGTTCAAATCCCACTCGGCTGTTTAATTAATGCCAGGTGTGGTTGACTCTGCCTGTAATCCTTCCGAGGTCGTCTGTGATAACGTTTCCCAGTCCCTGCCGCTGAAAAGCATCCCCATAGCATGATGCTGCCACCACCATGCTTTACGGTAGGGATGGTGTTAGATAGGTGATGAGCTGTGTTCGGTTTCTGCCAGATGTAGCACTTTGCATTCAGGCCAATTAATTTAATGTGCATCTCATTAGACCACAGAATATTTTGCCTCACGCTCTTGAAGTCTTTCACGTGCTTTTGTGCAAGCACCAGACATGCTGTCACGTGCCTTTTCTTCAGGAGTGGCTTACGTCTGACCACTCACCCATCAAGCCGAGATTTGTGAAGTGCGACAGAGATTGTTCTCCTTCTGGCAGGTTCTCCCATCTCAACCAAGGAACTCTGTCGTTCTTTCAGAGTGGTCATTGTATTCTTGGTCACCTCCCTGACCAAGGTCCTTCTTGCCCAGTTTGGTCGGACGGCCATCTCTCGGAAGAGTCTGGGTCGTTCCATATTCTTTCCATTTCCTAATGATGGAACTCACTGTGCTCTTAGGGGACTTTCAACACTATAAATTGCTTATACCATTCCGCAGATCTATGCCTCATCACAATTCTATCTCAGAGTTTTATGGACAGTTGCTTGAACTTCATGGTAGAGTTTCTGCTCTGACATGCACTGTCAACTGTGGGACCTTATACATGAAAGGTGTGTTTCTTTCTAAAGGCGCTGTCACACCTTGACGATTTAGCCAGCAATGGCAACGTATAAAAATGTATGTAAAACGTTGGCGTACGCTGAAGTTTTTGAGTTTTTTTTTAAGTTTTGGTCGTATTCATAAGGTGTTGGTCATATGCATAACATATTACTAACGGGCACAGAACGTTTCGTTGTCTTATAGATAACTTATACCAACGAATGCTTAGCCTGTTGTCGGCATTCACAACCTATGCCCAACGATAGTTTAACTTAGGCATAGCGCGCTGCACGTATCACCGACGAACTCGTGGCGTTCTCTGTTAAAAGCTGCGCACGCCGATTTAAATCATAACCGCCTGAAAATTGGAAGTGTCACCATCGCAGTCACACCTTGACGATTTAGCCAGCGTATGCCGACCGATGAAAAATGTGTGTAAAACGCTGGCACACGTCGAATACGGTATGGGTAAGTTGTGTATACGTTAGGAGCACGCTGAAAAACGAGAAAGTACGCTGTCATATTCTGTGGTACGTCTATTACGTCGTGAAATTTCAAGCATGCTGAAAATTTTACGACGTACTCGACGTATGGCTCACAAGTTCCGCATACGCTGGCATAAGTTCTCTGCACGCTCCGCGATTGTTGATACACGTCGGACACACGTTACTTGTAAGTTACCCATAAATCGAAACACGTCAAGGTAATGTTTAGCATACCCGAAACTTAATTTTTAACCTATGAGTAATGTGCTTTGAACCTATGAGTAGCGTGCTTTGAACCTATGTGTAGCGTGCTTTGAACCTATGTGTAACGTATCTCAAACGCACATTGTCGCATGTAGACGAATTAGATTGACGTCTTCCGGACGACCACAGAACTTACTGAACGTGTTTCTAACTTACATCTACCGTATAATGGCGATTTGGCAGCGTTTAGGGGAATTGGTATATACAAATGGGCTTCACAAGAGGAACCCGTCAGTGTTCCAGACTCCATGTTGAGTCGATGTCAATGTCAGTAGTATCAGTATCAATATCAGTAGTATCAGTAGTAGTAGTTTTATGGGTGAGCGTGTCAGTAGTAGTAGAGGTAGTAGTAGTAGTAGTAGTAGTAGTAGTAGTAGTAGTAGGAGGAGGAGTAGTATTGGTAGTAGTAGTAGGTCCATGTCAGGAGTAGTAGGTGAGCGTGATGGGGAGGGTGTGGGTGATGATGTTTCCTCATTGCATCCACGAATAGGAGACTACTTTGCACCATTGTTCGATGTTCTTTTCGGATAATTTTTTTTCTCATTCCCACGATGAACTATTTTTTTGTTTCAGTTTTTAAAGTATTCAAAACGACTTGGACAAATGCATAATGTACTAGTAATGAACACAGAATGCTTCGATAACTTATAGATAAGTTATACCAACGATTGATTAGCGTGTTTTAGGCGTTCACAACCTATGCCCAACGATAGTCTAACGTATGCATCGCGTGGCAGCGTGTCGTCGCCGATTACGTGAGGTTTTCTATTCATCGGCTACAACTTCACTTTTAATAAATGCCTGTCACTCGCCTATTGTTTTTGGACGCTGGTGCTTGGCAATTGAAATCGTTTCCATTGAATGAGTGAAATCGCTGTCACTCGGCTATTGTTTTTGGACGCTGGTGCTCGGCAATTGAAATCGTTCCCATTGAACAAGTTAAATCGCTTCCACCTCACTGCAGTCACGGCACCAACAGCAGCAGGCTCAGTGCCAGCCTCATGCCAGGCTCAAGCAGATCCCTGTAGAAGGTGTACTGCTTGGTTATCCTTGGACCCACTCTGGCTAGCAGCTCGTCGAACATCACTGGGGGCATTCGCAGGAAGTTGATGAAGGATGCATGGTCCTCGTTCCGGAGTTCCACCATGATCTGGTCATATATGCCGTAATGGCGTCGCCTCCCGATCCATGGTCTGACCCAGTTCCTTCTCCTCCGTTCACGTCTTCTTCTCCCGGCTCTATTGGCACGCAACTGGTGCAGTGTCAACTCAATGAGGTCATGTTGATGTTCAAGGACAGTTAGGTATTGTCGTCTCAGCCTTGCCGTATCATCCATCTCTCGGAATGACATGGACATGTACTCACCACAAAGTCTAAAACAAAGACGGGTTCCTCCTGCGAAGCCCCTTTTTATATACCAATTCCCCTAATCGCTGCCAATACGCCACTATACGGTATCTGTAAGTTAGAAACACGTTCAGTAAGTTCTGTGGTCGTCCTGAAGACGTCAAATACATCTACATACGTATTTGTGCGAAGGACATGCTTTACAAATAATTCCCAAGCACGTTACTCATCGGTCATAAATAGGTCACGGGTATCCTAAACATTACTTTGACGTGTTTCAACGTATGAGGAACTTTCAAGTAACGTGTTGCGAAGTGTGAACAACGTTCGTGTAGCGTGCTTACAAAACGTTACTCATAGGTTAGAAATAAGTTTCGGGTACGCTAAACATTACCTCGACGTGTTTCGACTTATGAGTAACTTACAAGTAACGTGTGTCAACGATCGCATAACGTGCCTACAACTTATGGCCAGCATAGCGGAACGTGTGAGTCATACGCCGGCATATGTCGTAAAATTTCAAGCATGCAAAAATTTGAGGACAACCCAAAAGTACAACGTTTAAAGCCAGCGTACTACGACGTATGGCAGTGTTTTTCAGCGTGCTCTTAACGTATACAAAACGTACCCATAACGTATTCGACGTGTGCCAGCGTTTTAGACAAATTTTTCATAAATCGGCATACGCTGGCTAAATCGTCAAGGTGTGACAGCGGCTTAGATCATGTCCAATCAATTGAGTTGGCCACAGGTGGACTCCAATTAAGTTGTAGAGACATCTCAAGGATGATCAAAGGAAATTGGATGTGCCTGAGCTCAATTTGGAGTGTCACAGCAAAGAGGTTGAATACTTATTGATGCAAGACATTTCAGCTTCTCATTTTTAATTAATTTGTAAAAAATTCTCAAAACATCTTTTCACTTTGTCATTATGGGGTATTTTGTGTAGATCGGTGACAAAATTTTTTAATTTAATCCATTTTAAGTTCAGGCTGTATCTCAACAAAATGTGACAAACATCGAGGGGGTGTGAATACTTTCTGAGGGTGCTGTTGTTGTATTCAAGCTGGTTTACCCAATCAAGACCAGGCTGTGTGGTTCTTATCCCAAAGGGTGGGCATTGTTATGTACAGTATGTTAATGGTCATGTACTTTTTTATATGGTGTTGGAAGTAAATGAAATCACTAAAAGTTTACAAACTGAAATGAATAGCTTGAGTGTGTCATGTGTGTTTATTGTTTTGAGCGTGTCATGTGTGTGTTGTAATTATGTCAATACCTCAAGGTACACAATGTTGTTTTTTTTTCCTTCATTTGCAAACATTGTAAGTGTCTTGCTGGATCCTATGCAGAAACACCCCGCATAAAATTGACCATTTGTAAACAGGGTTCATGGAGGTCCAAGCGGATAACTTTGAGGCTACAGTATGTTCCTACTTCTATGATGTTCTACTTCTATGTTCCTATGATGTTCCTACTTCTTATTTGTTGCCATGGAAAAATTGAGACATACGCGACGTTGCAGACAGTGGATGACAAATCGAATGCTGGAATAAATTAACCCAAGAGTACACAACGGCAACGATGAGACAAAGAGCTTCATTTCCTTGTTTGAGGTCGTACAGGATCGTGCGATGACTACTTTCACTCGGTGTAGCCACGTGGCGACTGTGGACTCTTTTCAATTAATTTGCATTCTGCATATGGAATATAAATCCTAAAATGCAATTGGTTCGATTCCTGACAAAATTCACCTTCCAACGCGAAGCGGATGGGCCGAGGCGTAAGCTAAGATCGGCCCCTTTCACTGCCGAGGACACTCTATCAGCCAGACCAGCGTCATTTTTTGTTTTAGCATCGACTTGATTAAGAAATGCAATTTTTTTTCATTGTGACATTGACCTCGGGCGTGTTGCAATAATGTGGTCGAGCAATTTTTCAGAGCAATTGGCCCAGGGGTATGGAATTAAAATTTTGAAAAACCACAGACACAACACACTCTTACATATAAAATATACATGCTTACACAATACACATGCATGCATACATACAAAAATCGACATATATATTCTCCACCATAAAAAACAGAACATGTCGAATTTATTCTGGAATTGTTGAAGGACTGTTCCAGCATTCATTCCAAGAGCTTTTTTGGCACGAGGGATGTACTGTGCATAACACCAGTTCTACCTATTTAATGGTCGGTTGGTCGGCAACTCAACCAGCTCTCCCACCAAGCTTGCCATGTGAGGAAGGTGTCTGGACACACAGCAGAGAAAAATAACAAAACCCATCGAATAAGCCTTGACAGGCCAACAGCTATCCATGGGATGGTTTCCTCTAAAAAAAAATAAACGGTGCTGGGGAGGGTGGTCGCTGCCCAGACAACCGAGACCAACCCTCCCCCCTCCCTCATAAATATAGATCTAAGCACAAAGAGCTTTGATACTGGCCCAGTTGTCACCCAGGATAAATAGGACTGCACAGACAGCTTTGCGGTGTCTGTGGGCTGGGCATGTGTGGTGGAGGGGGGAGATCGGATGGCCAGAAAGATGGAGATGTGAATGCTGGATGGAAGGAGACTAAGAGGAAGGCCAAAAAGAAGATGGAAGGATGGGATTAAGGAAATGGCTAACCAGCGAGGATTCCAACATACATTGATGGGGTTTCAGGAATGGAAACCTGAGAGATGAAGAACCGTATATCAACAAAGACTATATCAAGGTCCAATATCTTGATGATAATGGTAGCGTTTGCCTCTCGCTCCATGTTCTTGGAGTCTACTTTCCTCAAATGTTGTTACTCCAAGGGTGACAGCATTTCCTCACTTTATTCTATATTTAGAGGTAAGCTTTCTCAGTTGGTCGTGGGAATATTGACATTTACGCATTCTTCTTAAGGGTGTCTTTTAAATGAAGCTTTGGATGACCTAGTGGGCGATTCCTTTCTTTGAGTTGGTAAAAGAACACTGCTCTGGGTATACAATCTTCACCCATCCTGACCAATTTTCTGGCCCAGTGGAGTTGAAGATTCAAATCATAGCCTTAAAGTTTGTCATTCCATTGCGGTGAAGCACTTCTTCATTGGTGATTTCATCTTGCTGCTTGATATTCATAATGAAACAGACGTCACTTTTGGGTTTTGGCAAATAGAATAGATTGATGCGTCTCTGGCAGAGGTACCATGTTTCACATCTGCAGACCAGAACGCATAGCACAACTGAAGAAGAGACACTGAACTTGGTCTTGAGGTGGAATCTTCACTTGTGCCATAGCTTCATACAAAGGCAACAACAAAATAATGTACAATCTTTTTGAATTGTACACCACTCCTTCCCAATTACACATCCAGGCGATGCATGACGTCTGCGGACGATGCATGACAATTCCACATCCAGTGTCATCTAGACGATTATATGCACACCCAGCAGGATTAAAAACAAAACCTGTCAAAGGGCGGAGGAACTCCTTGTGAGCCAATGGCCGTCCATATCTAGTGCCCAACTGTGTCTGCGGACGTTCTCCTGCAGTTGGGTTACTTTTTTTTAGGAGGTTGGTGGCAGGATTTGTACTCCGGCCACCGTAAAACACTTCATTCCACAAATGTAAGGAAATCTGAAAACCCACTCTGTGGGAGTACCTCCTGTGCTGCTGCCCTTCGCAGGGCAGCTCACCAGATGACGGGATTGTGGCAAAGCCTTTGAAACCCCGATTCCTCGATGATAGGAGGAAAACCATGGGGGTAGACCTCCAGGGTCAGATTGTGGTAGTGTGTGTCGGGGTGGTGCTGAGGTGTCGTCCACCAGACGGCGGTCTCCTTGGGTTAACCTGAGGCAGTCCCTTCGGGTGGGTGCCTGGAATGTCCTATCCATGAGAGAGGATGATCACCTGTCTCTGTTATCATCTGAGCTCAAGCGTTTGGACATCAGTATTGCAGCACTCGCTGAGGTTCGGAGACCGGATTGCGGCGAGATCATGGCGGGTGGTTACACCTACTGTTGGTCTGGTTGCTCTGATGGTTACCATTCCCAAGGAGTTGCTGGAGCTGTGTCCAATAAGCTGCCTCCAATGATAATTGAGGGAACACCGGTCAACGATCATATTATGAGACTAAGGATTCGTCACTCCTTGTGCCGTTTCCCTGGTCTTTGTTTATGCTCCAACTGTGGTGAGTGATCTCACCGTGAAAGACACATTCTATGCTGCGCTCAAGTCTCAGGTTGATTCATCCCCTAGGCGAGATACTTTTCTAGTCTTGGGGGATTTCAATGCATAGAATGGAACTGATAGTGAAGGTTATGAGACATGTGTTCATCCTCATGGGTCTGGAACTGTGAACCAGAATAGCACTAAGTTCCTTGACTTTGCAAGAAGCCATGGACTTTAGGTGGTTGGTTTATGGTTTCAGCACCCACAGTCTCATCACTGGACTTGGTATTCCAATGCTGGTGGTGTGGCAAAGGAGATTGACTATGTGCTCATCAATGGGCTCTGGAGGATGAACCAGAACTGCAGGGTCTACCGGAGTGCTCAGTTCCTCAATACCGACCATCGGCTTGTTTTAGCAACTCTTAAGTTGCACCTTAAATCCAGGAGAATGGTACCATCCCAGCCTCGGCTAGATATTGGCAAGCTCAAGGATGAGAGGGTAGCCGAGAAGTTTGCGAACAGGCTGAGTGGGGATTTGGGGGGGTCTGCGTGCTTTGGGGAATCCTAAAGAGTTGTCGCCTTCAAGACGACCATCCTTGATTTGCCGGTGGATGTCTTGGAATTCACCGAAAGGTGAAGAATAATTTTGTCTCTCAAGGGACACTGCATACCATTGACCAGAGTTGCAGGGCCAGGCTGAATGGCAGATCTGAGCTGTTCAGGGAGTTGAGGCGTAAAACTGTATGTGCACTAAGGGTGGACAAGGAAGCCTATGTGCGAGGAATCTGTGAGGGGGTAGAGAATCACCTGTGGTCAAGTGATTCTCATCCTGCTTACAGGGGAATTCTCGCAATGCATCCATCCAAGCCCATCCCTCGGTGTACCGCAGTTAGAACAGAGGGTGGTGGGCTCTTGAAAGAGGAGTCCGAAGTGAAGGCCCGCTGTGCCGGTTACTTTGAGCGGCTATACCAGGCTGATCCACCAGCTGTTGAGTTGGATGTCAGAGGTGTTACTATCCCTATTGCTGACCCTCCAATCTACTGTGATCTACCTTGGTTTGTTGAAACACAGGCTGCTGTGAAATGGGGTAAAGCTCCTGGGATCTGTGGCATCCATGCTGAACTTCTCTCGGCTGGTGGAAATGCTTACTCGTGTCTATGCATGCAGTTCTGTTCTCTTCCTGGAACACGGGCATCATCCGAACTGACTGGAAGAGGGGCCTTGTCCCTCTCTGGAAAGGGAAGTTTGATCACCAGGACTCCAACAACTATCAAGAGGTGACGCTGCTCTCAGTGCCGGGCAAGGTCTTTGCTTGGATAATTATAATTGATCAGGTTCGCCACCATCTGCTTGAGCACCAGCGCCTCGAGCAGTCAGGCTTTACACCAAAGAGGTAGATGATTGTCCGTATCCTTGCCCTTTGGGTCCTCACCAAATGCAGATGAGAGTTTCAGCAGAGACTGCTTGCAGCCTATGTTGATCTCTGTGAAGCGTTCCATTTGGTGAATTGGAATGCCCTCTGGAGGATTCTTGGTCTCAGTGGGGTGCCACCAAAACTGATCAATCTGATATCTGAACTATACTGTCATACTGAGAATGCTGTGATTTGTGGCGATACCATCTCTGACGTATTTCCAGTTGTTACTGGAGTTCATCAGGGGTGTATACTGCCCCCCGCACTTTTCAGCGCTTGTATGGACTGGATTCTGGGGAGGATGTGGGAGAGATCAAGCTGCGGTGCATCATTTTGTCAATGTCAAGATCTCTGACCTTGCTTTCACAGATGATACAGTCATCTTTGCAAAGACTCTGGATATACTTTTGGGGTTCCTCAAGGTGCTGAATAAGAAGTTGGAGCAACTGGGATTATGGGTTTCCTGGGTCAAAACTAAGATCCAGGCTTTCAATGACATATTGGATGCTGCTTTCTTGTCTGTACCTGTTTGTTGTGAGGATGTTGAGGTCACAGAGAAATTCACTTACTTTGGCAGTGATATTCATGTCTCTACTGGCTGTGAGGCATATGTCAGTAGGTGTCTGGGTCGGGCCTGTGGAGTCTCTGGATGATGGGGTGTGACGCTGCCGGTACCTGTGTGGGAGGACAAAAGTCCGAGTCTTCAGGTCCTTCGTGCTTCCCGTCTTGCTCTTCGGATGTGACACTTTGGGATCTAAGATGTACCTTAATTCCTTTGGTTCCAGGTCTCTTCAGAGAATCCTTGGCTATCGCTGGTTGGACTTTGTGTCCAACGAGCGGTTGCTTTGAGAGATTCAAATGAGATTTGTTACCTGCATAGTCCATGAGCATCAGCTGCGGCTGCATGGACATGTTCCTCATTTTACTGACGCTGATCCTGCTCACCAGATTCTTTCAGCAAAGCAGCCTCATGAGTGGAGGAGGCCAATGGGCTGATGACATGCCTCATGGTTGCCACAGGTTCATCAGACCTCAAGGAGATGGGGATGGGCCAGGCATCTGCCTGTGGGATGGCCAGACGGATGCCCCTGGAGTACCCTGGAGTAACCTAGAGTACCGGCAGAAAGTGGATGCAGCAACGCACTGTTCCAGCACATGCTCCCATACCTGACCTGACCTGACATGATGTCATTGCCAGGCACTGAAGGCAGGGAGTACTCAGTTCTTTCTCTGTTTTCTTGTTTGTTTCTTTTCTTGCTTGTCCGGGCGATATCTCATCCATGTTTTGAGCTAGGAAGCTGAAATTTGTGGACAAAATTGAAGATGTGCTCTGGCAAAAACGTTTTTGTTTTATTTTTTGATTAATTAATTAATTACTTTTTATGAATTACTTAATTTTTAAAAAGTTACAGATTTGAATGAAACAGTGCTGGTTTAGGTATACTATTAGCCAATTGATTCAAAAATTAATTACTTTATGATCATTATTTATTCATTTTAATGAAACAATTAATCAATCAATTATTGTGCACCGCTCCCTCCCAATTCCATCTCCATGTGCTGTACAGCGGCATCGTCGTTTGCCAATGGTGCCCTGGCAATGTCGTGCACTGGAGGATATTTTATTTATTTAGTCGGCATGGTGGCGGTGTACTTTGAATGTACGTCTACTTGTTTGTCTTTCGATTTTGATGTCAGACTGGCCATCACTGATGATAGTGCTACCTAGGTACATGAACTGCTTAAATGCCATCATTTGAGTATCCCCATTGTATACTTTAGATGGGTGTACAAATTGGTCTGGTGCGGGCTGTTGAAGCATCTCCTGTTTTTAGTCTTGCCCCGAAAGGGTTGCAAGACTATTACAATGCCCTTGTCTCTGTCTGTCTGTGTCCACATCTAAATATTTTTGCTTGAATTTTTTTTTCTCTGCAACTGCTTGTCCGATCGATGCAAAACTTTCAACATATGATGGATTCCCCATGGAAATATTTCATTCATAACACTGAGAAAGAAAAAAAAAAACAGTTTTCTATCCATGGTATATGTATGGCAGTCATATTGGATTAAAGGAAACAATTTGGACATCTTCTCTGAAACCGCTCAACGAAACAAATTGAAGTGGTATTTCAGCCATAATTGGTTGAATCAAAATCGTGGTCCAAAAAATCTGAAACTTCAAATAGCTGATCTATGACCCGATGTAAGTGAAGAATTAAATTTATGACGTCATCGGTCATGTGGTCTGGCAGCCACATTGGATTGAAAATATAAACATTTTTTAAAATCTTCTTCTCCAGAACCACTTAACAGAGTGATGTGAGATTTCATCCATATAATCGACGAGCCATGGGGAATATAGTTAGAAAATTTTTCATATTAATCTTCATTGATGCAATTTTGCCTTCATGTGCCAAAAGTGGTTGTTAAATATCCTAATAATTAATAAAACTACGGATAATGGCAATGTATGTGACATAATAGGGTGCATATATGATACGGGTACAGGGGCCATAATAGTAGCGTGTATGTTGTTGATGGTGGTGTTTTTGTTCAGAATGAGCATGCAAGGTGACACGATGTGTTCTTCCGAGTGCCATTCTGGTTGTCAGATTGATTTTAATTCCGAACTTTGAAGCAGATTCAGTGAACAAAGTCGTCGGTAACAGAAGGTCCTCTTTAGTATGTGCAACTAAGGCACAAGTGTCTGCAAATAGCAATTTTTGTACCAAAACCTCATGGATGCTCTTCTTTGCTCTCAGGCATAATCCATTGATAACACAACCATCTGATGTCATTTGAATGTAGATACCGACTGGAAGGTTTACTTTTGGTATCTTTAAGCAAGGCTGCAAAGAACATACTAAATAGTGTTGGCGCTAACACATGGACTTGCTCAACTCCGTTATATTTCAAACTTTTCAGACGATTCAACTTGGACACAACCTTTCATTCTGTCGTGGAAAATTTTCAACGATATTATAAACCTTGATCAAAAAAAAATTCCCATATGCTTTGTTGAGTTTTTCCATCATCTCCTAATCTTGTTATTTCACTGTTTAAGTACACCACCCATGTCTCCTAATGTCCTTGTATACATACATCCGACATGCGATGTATGTATACAAGCTCCAGCATGAGCCTTGATTCACCTGAGAAAATTGTCATGTTTACAGGAAGAATATCCATTTTTTGTGGGTAAAAATGTGTCTATTAATCACGTATTCCAATTGATGTGTGTGCAATCCATTGTTTTCGACCAACCCATCATTCAAAACAGTTGGAATCACCTTTTTCCATTGGGAATTTGTTTTGCATGAAGGTTCATTTGCTAAATGTCATTGGCCCAACACTAATCTTTCTGGAAAATTAAACGCTAATCATTGCAACATCATAATTTCTGTTGGATGAAGTGCCACTCTTAATTTGCACTTTGTTACTAAATCAGCTCCATCTTTAATCTCTCCATCCAGCAAGACAACCTGATTACTCCACTTTGAACCCATTACTATGTTTCAGAAACAAATCCATTCTGATTAATGACTCGATTTCAACTAATAATTACACTTTTAATGATTCGCAGGTGGGTACACAATCATTCCTGAGCCCAGCTGAAGTGCCACTGATTTTTATTTTTATTTTATTTTTGAAAATACATAAGTCAAGGCTCGTGGAGAAGCTGGAACACAAAATGAATCAGGATGCAACATACCAAAAGGAACAGCAGAAGGAGAGGGTGGAAATTCAACAACAGGGTTGAGGGACAACCAAAGGATGCAGGTAATGATGATGGGCAGGGGAGAATGCAAGGGATGGACAAGATGGATGCAGAAGCAAACTTTGTGGGAGGGGGGAGGAGGTCTGAGGTTTTGGATTGAGAATGATCTGGGATGGTGGTAAACAGCTGTTTTTAAGACCTAGAGAAAAGAATGAGATTGAAGAGAGTGTGGAAGTTGGTTCCACAGGTGGGAAAAACGAACAAATGAGTGGATGTGAGCAGTGGTTCTGGATTTTGGCAGTTTCACTAGAAGTGGTTGCTGGTGAACTGCTTGTGTCCGGGGAGGAGGGGACAAAGCATGGAGAGCAGAGGATGCAAGACCAGAAAGGAGGCGGAAGGAGACAGAGAAATGACCGACCTGTTTATGAAGGCGAAGTGGGAAGTCCATCGACTCAGCTTCATCGCAAGACATTCCAATGATGCTGAAGGCCTTGGTTTTCACAGCGTCAAGCTGAGCAAGGTGTGATGCAGGGGAGCCAGTCCAGAGGGGAGAACAGTACTCCATCAAGCTGTGGATGAAGGCCTTGTAGCTGGAGAGGAGTTCAGGTGTGCCAAGGAAGGACTTTGTATGACGGAGGATGCCCAGTTGGCCTCTGGCTTTGGAGGCCAACTTTGAAATGTGGTTTGCTCAAGGGAGATCATGGCTGAGAGTAAAAGCCAATAATTTGAGTGACTGGACTTCTTTGAAAGGGTTGTTAAGAAAGTACATTGGAGGGTTTGCAGTACTTTGTGAGGTAAATCAAATGATAGCCCTCATCTTAACTGATTAGCTTGAAATAAATATTCCCCATTCTTGTTCAACCTGTGAAGCAAGGCAAAGCCAAGCCTGGTTAGTACCTAGATGGGATGCCTCCATGCAAGGTTTGGTGTCGTTGGCTGTTGCTGGGAGAGGGTCGGATAGCTCAGTTAGTAGCATAGATGCCGCTGAGCTGTCTGGTCATGGATCTGTTCCCCTCTGAAGAGTCGAATCCATTTAAAATCCATATTGAAATCCTCCATCAAGGTGTGCTGCATCTCGGGGCATCGTGATCTTTTGACCTGCAAGTGAATTCAGCTGTTCCATCAACTGTATATTTCATTTGTGGGCGTTAAAGTTCCCACAACATCTCTTGAATATAATTCCTCCTCCATCTTCTCCACTCCCTATTATTGTGAAAAGAGATGTATTCATAGTGTGTCCTGCTGGAATATTTATTCTGATGTACACATTCTGGTGTTTCCATGACAAAGCCTTCCATAACAAAGTTGATGTCTTTTTTTTTATGTTATAAACTCATGAATCTTCATGCAAGTTCATTATATGTAAACACTGCATTAAAATCTTCTCCTTTGGAAGGCCCAGAGCAATTTACAATTTCAACCTTGGTTTTTGTAGTATGACGGGATCATTCTTAATGATCCAAAGACACCTGCCATGTGGGCTATATATTTCTTCATTCATGTCAGCATGTTCTTTGTGTGTGCACTCAGACTGGGCTCAAGGAGGTGTGTAAGCCACCCAGCGAGAAGCAATGTGCAGCCTCATCCACTGAATCTGGACATCACATGTCTGTCACTGATGTACACTGGTTACCTGGATACTACAAGGTGAGTTATAATTGAGTGGGCTGACAGGATGGATGAGAGGTAGGAACACTCGTCTCTCAGCTGTCCAGCTTGGGTTCAAATCTTAGCCTTGCTATAAACTGTCATCCCAGTGTTTCACAGGCAAAGTCATTCGTCAATGTGTGTGCCATCCCTCAGATGGACATTAAACGGATGTCCTGTCTTCCCGCATTAGTTGGTAGACGTTATAGATCTCACGGTGTCCTTTGTGAAGAGTAGGAGAGAGAGATATCCGCCAGCATCCTGAACAAATTGAAAATTCCTGCCATAACCTACAGAGGGCACTGCATCGAAGGCACAGCCACACCCTCAGCCAGTGATGTTACCCCACAGCCTTGTGCTGCATTAGAAAGAGGCAGAAGAAGATGGTGTAATTGAGTACCTGACGATAACACAAACACCGATCACCTCAATATTGAGCCATATTACAAGCCATAATTGAGTTCAGGAATTGTTGTACACTGCACCTTCCCAATGCCATATCCAGGCAATGCATGACGTCATCACCGGGGTGCCGAAGGGAGTACTGTTTTCATTCCGTTTGTTTGTTTTCTCGTTTGTTTGGTTTCCTGTTTGTTTGTTTGTCTGGGTGATATCTCAGCCATCCTTTGAGCTAGGAAGCTGAAATTTGGGGACAAAAGTGAAGATGTGCTTTGAGAAAAAGGTATTTTTTTTCTTTTTGACTAATAATTATTTAATTTTTTTTATTAATTACTTAATTTTCAAAAAGTTACAGATTTCAATGAAACAGCGGTGGTGTAGGTATGCCATAAGCCAATTCATTAAGAAATTCATTATTTTACAATTATTATATATTTATTTTAATTGTGCAATTAATCAATCTATTATAATTGTACACCGCTTCCTCGCAATACTGACTCCATGTGCTGCAAAGCGGCATTGCCCGGCACCGAAGGCACCCCGGCGATGTCACGTGCTGTATGATTGTTATTTATTTATTTGGCATGGGGGTGGTGTACTGTACTTTGAATGTTTCACTCCGTGTTTTGTGTTAAAATTAGTTTTTCTTTTTATTTTTTCAAATAAATCTTTAAAACTATGCCTCTCTGTTCTCCATTGCTGTTGCATTAAAGAAACAGCTCTGTTTATAAAGGTCTATAGAACAAATAGATTAGCCCTATAGAACAATCAACCACTTCGATTGGTCAAATATATGATCACCAATAACTCTCAACCATTTACACTTTGAACCCAGTGTTTACTATTTTTCAACATTATTGGTTTGTGATCATACCCTTTTGTTTTTTTTGGGCAGGCTTAACAAACAACATAGTCGACATGAGTCGAAACAGCGTGCGGATGTTTGTGACGATCTGAAATTTATCTTTCAGTCCCAAACAAACGGGATTTGGATATAACTCGCCATTTCTTTCTCCATTGTTAGTTGAAAATCATGGAACTCT
Source organism: Eptatretus burgeri (assembly GCF_056783735.1). Classification (NCBI taxonomy): domain Eukaryota; kingdom Metazoa; phylum Chordata; class Myxini; order Myxiniformes; family Myxinidae; genus Eptatretus; species Eptatretus burgeri. The sequence goes on from NC_140966.1 coordinate 88,508,938, forward strand.
ACAAATCAACTTCATACATGAACTATCAATCACCGCAATATAATGCTTAACTTTAAAAAAAAGGTCCATCTCCAGTTTCTTTGGAAAATATGAGATGTCTTGCAAGTACTGTCTCTCTCAATTGCACCAAAAGGATGAAGGCAGTAAATACTGAAAAAGTCTCTGTATTAATCTTACGTATGGACTTGGTGTTTCACATGCATGGTGACAAGGTCGGAGACGGGAGCACATTAAAATGAGCTCCGTCCATGACCGATCATCTTTCCATGTACTTTTGTGTACACAATATTTCAAAAACCGTTGAACATTTAGCTTTCATATTGCAGATATCTACTCATGACATGATCTCAACCTGATGAGATCATGGCTGGTATTGGCTGAATTCTGTTGCCGTGGCAACTATTTCGGTAACTTGGCTTATGTACACGATATTTCAAAAAACGTTTAAGATTTAGCTTTCATAAAACACAAATCGATTCCTCATACCACACAAAAGGCAGGGGACCTTGAGTATCAGCTCCTTGTTGCAATTTATTTAATGCAGTGAAAGTCCATTATACACAGAACCAGGGGAATGTACAGAATTATGAATCGCAGTTAACTTTTTGTCCATGTGATGGTGTATCAGCAACTCTTTTAAGTTGGGGTTTTGGACATGAACAGTGTACATTGGTGCCATCTTGTGGCCAACAGTTTTCAGTCACCTCATCAGTAAGGTAGGAGTGCAAGAAGTGTTGAATGCAGCTTCCTGTTTTTTAACTAATGAAATGTTCTCAGCTGTACTTGCAGAATAGTTGCCAGTTTTTCTAGGGACCTGGCACAAGACTTTCCTAAACTTCCCCAATTGAAACTAGAAATGGATTTTTAACACCAGATTGTGTGAGGTGCATATCTTCACATTGATGTTTGACTGATGGCACACAAGAAGCTGGATATAAAATGAGCTCTGATTTATACAACATGCGTACAAGGGGCCATTAGCACCCCACACTCTCCCCTGACCCCTCCCACACCCACCTTTGAATATGGTTATTTTCAGTATCTCTACAATAACATTATTTTATTTTTTTTGGGTGCAGTTGTCCTGTTTTGGTGTACCCTTGATGAACAAGACAAAACTCTGCTTGCAACTTCTTTCTTGCTCAGTTGATGGGTAAGGACATGTTCCTGTTATACAACTGGTGCTGTTTTCAATAATCATAACCTTTTATGATAAGCAAAATTCTGATCAAATCTTATAATTAATATCGAATGTTTGGTTTTGGGAAACCAGGCTACATTGGAGAAGCACACTTTATTGAGCTGTGTCCAGTAGATCTTGATGGCTGTAAGGAGTGTTCATGAATTACTTTGCATGCCATCTGCCTTCAGATGCTAATTTTACAATGTGGTCTGACCAAGAAAGGTAACAGCTGATAACGGTCCTGGAAATCTGATAATGAGACTAAAGTGTTCTCGGGATTCGGGGTTAAAAACCAGAAATGTGTATATACATAAATATATATATTTTTTTTCTTTCTCTTTTTGCTTTATTATGCTTGTGGAATGCCAAAATATTTGATCTCTGCTCATGCATATAAATAGGCCTGTGTGGGGATGGTGAGCAACTTTTAATTTCTCCATACATCATGGTGCAGGACAATTTTATTTTGGGACATTCGTCCAGCAAAGTCTGCAGAGCCGTTGGAGAGGCGTCGGCTTTCTGAAAAAGGTGGAGTGAAAACACGTCGACTCAAATACCTGGACCTCAAGTGCCACCCTCTCTTCAAGGTGCCAATTTGAAGAACTGATATCCACATATCACATGCCATAATAGAAAATAATAATGACAGTGAAATGTAGCTTTGGTCATTTACTTCATACCAGCAGAGTACCCGCCCGACAGGCGACCTTGGTCCAAGCTTGCAACACGTTCTTCTGATGCATACCTTTATTTGGGCAGTGTATAAGCAACTGACAGGTCTGTACAGGTATAAATAAATAAATAACCTGAGTTACGTGCAAGAAGCAAAAACATACCTACTGCGTATAATTCAAAACACGTTACTGCACTGGAAAACGTGGGGACAGGAATACAGTATTGGAAATGGTGGAGACCCCCACCTGGAGGCAGCGCTACACGATACACATTTACATTTAGAATTTGCATGCCCCACCCAACACTGCCGGCAAAGATATAAAAAAACACCCCCATACATTAATTGGGGTCATGCTGATCCTATGTAGCAAGTCTGGATGTAATCATCCCAGGACTGTCGGAGGAGTAGTGCGACAAACAAACAAACACACATAAACAAACACCAGTCCATGAATTATAGTAAGGATTCAGCAAATTGGAATTTCTTCAAGACAAGTAAATCCACCCATTGCATCACTGACAGGAATACAAGAGAGGAGGAGAGAGAAAGAGGAAGGAAATTGAGGAGTGGGGAGGGAGGGGAGAGTGAAGGGGGAGAGCAAAGGTACCCGACGTTTCCGGGCAATGCCGGTTCCTCCTCCCACTCCTTCACCTGCCTCCTCCCACCCCAACCCTCCTCCCTCTGGATTCCCATCCCACCCATTCCCCTTCATCCTCCTACCTCCACCCTTCCCCTCCCTCCTCCCACAAAAGTACCCGGCATTGCCCAGGATCTAACATACATCTATTGGACTACCACAATTAAGCACCTGTTTAATGATAAACATTTTATTTATCAAGCTGCAAAATATTGAACAGAAATATCAAAATTTTTAAACATATTATTGTAATGCTTTTGCCTAAGCAATATTGAATGTTTCCCATTGAGGGTCAGAATATATATATATATATATATATATATATATATATATATATATATATATATATATATATATATATATATACAGTATACATATATATATATATATATATATATATATATATATATATACAGTATACATATATATATATATATATATATATATATATATATATATATATATATACAGTATACATATATATATATATATATATATATATATATATATATATATACAGTATACATATATATATATATATATATATATATATATATATATATATATATATATACAGTATACATATATATATATATATATATATATATATATATATATATATATACATATATATATATATATATATATATATATATATATATATATATTGTTTGGTGTTTCAACTCGAGAGCAGCCCATTTGTAGTTGACTATGTGAAAAAGATATTTGAAATCTGTTTTGTTGTTTGACAATCAGAACACACTGTAGACAACGATATAGGTATACAGGGTGCATATTTGAAAAGTAAGCTTCGGATGGTAACCTTTTGTCTACAAACTCTTCTTTCACCCTTGAGAGTTACTGTATGTCATGACATGAGCAGTGAAATTACCTTTAAAGTGATGCATAGGTTGTGTTTGCACTGTTGTGATTAGCATGTTTAAGAGGTCAAATGACTCCTTCACCTATCTTTTCACATCTGGTACCATAGTTAATGATAGAGCTCACCATCTCACCAATGACATAGGTACCCTGGCTGGAATCCGAAAAACTACTTGTGCTTTTTATCACTTAATATGGAGAAGGTGGGAACATAGCCTTCCTTAAATAAATACGCTTATGTGCTTATTTATAAGAATCGGTAATTTCTTTAAATTTTCAGATTTCACTCCAGATTTCGACAGTTATTTAATCCACCATCTCCGATCCTCAAATCAGATGACAGATTTTGATTAAATACTTGAATTCATCTGTGAGAGGCCATTATTGAAAATCATATCAAATAATGCATAAAATTCTTCAAAGCTCCTAATTTGAAAACTATAGCACCTACAAAAGTGACGTATACAGCGATTCGTGGGGATGAAGATCAGGCGTTTGATGATGTGAGTGAGGAAAGTGAAAAAAAATCAATTTTGAGCACTTAGTCGTGCAGAAACTGTTGTGGCCTCTTCCAAGGCAAGGGTTTTTTTTAAGGCCGAAACAAAGCTTAAGACCCCTTAGACCAGTGATCTTCACGATTGTTTTAGAGCAGGGCCACTTTTGCCGATAAGACATCAGTGTGAGAGCTGCCACACTACCTGCAGGACTCTGTAATGGCTGCTATTAGACCCCGCATCCACATACTCTTCTTCGTTATGGTTAACTGGGCTGCAAGCGTAATTATTTGTATATCCTGATGTAGTTATGTTATTTTTATGCTTCGCGTTGGAACACTCATCTGAAACCATTGAGTCAATTTGATTGCATTTATGGCAGATTACAATGGAGTGTTTTCACATTTATGTATTATCAGCCACACAGGGGCCGCGCTTTAGGCCACCAGGGGCCGCCAGTGGCTCACAAGCAGTGCATTGAAGAACAGGGCCTTAGAGGGATAGTGGGCTGACCAAGGATAAAGCCTATTTTTATTTTTATTATCTTCAAAAGGGGTGTTTAACTTTACTCAAATACCCAGTTTTATTCATGCACTCCCTTGGCGATTGTTTAGTTTGCATGCAATGCTTCGGGACGCTAGGTTTCATGGTATGAGAGTTATGGAGGGCACACACACACTCACACTCACACACACACACACACACACACACACACACACACACACACACACACACACACACACACACTTATGATATTGTGGATTGTTCTTGCACATGATTAACTTTTATTGGGGCGTGACACCACTCTGATAGATTAGTTGACACATAATCAATAGCTCATATCATTTTTCTGATCACAGTGGTTACAACAATAGGAACAAACAATACATTGTTCTGGCAGGGTCATCCTGAAGTTTGTGTACTCGCCTATGAGCTGTCTAGCGTGAGTTCAAATTTTGACCCAGCTATAAACTGCACGGTGATGCATCAATGTGTTCCCCATCCGTCAGAAGGACATTATGCTGGATGACCTGTCTACCAGCACTAGTTGTTGGTGGTCCTTAAAATCCCAAGGTGTCTTTCACAAAGAGTAGGCAATTCATTGCCAGGCCAATTTCCACAGCGATGATGGGACGATATGGGATTCGATAGGACGAGAGCTCCGTAAAACAGCAACTAAAATGGCACCCAGTAAAGCGCAGACCTCCGCCAGGCTGAAGAGTTTACGTTTTGTATCCCACTGATAGGCCGAATCTACATCCAGACCTGAATCTAATCGTGATTAATATCTAATTGGCTTGTTCTTGTCACCTACGCAACTCGTACACCAAGTTTTGTCATCATCTGTCCATAACTTTTTGAGATATCATGCTTTTCAGGATATAGTTTTTGTCCCTATCTCTCAATGGTGAAGAATCATTTGCAAAAACTCTAGTAGCCAGGTCCAGATCCAATTCTTCACCAAAATCTAATCAATTCGGCCTTGTCATACACCCAACCTTTCCACCACATTTTGTCCGAATCCGTCCACAACGTTTTGAAACATCCTGCTCACAAACAAACAAACAGACAGACAGAAAGGTGTGAAAACAAAGCTGACATCCACCTTCAATGGCAGAGTCAACATTCCCATAACTGGCCGCCAGAATGCTATAACGTTATCCATGATGGTGAACGCTTTGAGAAAAGTCAACCTCCTTTCCAGTATTGCAACGTCTGTTCTTTCCAGGGTCTACCTCCCTCCTCCTCCGCCAGGTTTCTGCAGGGGAAACGTGGTCCACCAGTAACCCCTTCTGCTAAAACTCACAAAATCCAGACTCACTGCTCACCTACACTCATTTGTTCCTCTTTTTTCCTGCCTGGGGAACAAATATCCTCATTCTCTTCAATGTCATTCTTCCCTCCAGGTCTTCAAGACAACTGTTAAACACCATGTTAGATCATCCCCCATCCAAAACCATGATCTTTTTGACCCCCATTAACCCTGTCCAATCCCACTTCTTTCCAAAATTCCAGTTTTTCCTTCCTGAGCGCTTGTGGCTGAATCCTTCTTGTTCACCCCCTGGATGCTCCCCTAACCCTCATTCTTCTCCATGTCTCTTATGTCTCTCAGTCTTCCTCTGTTTTGTCCGTCAACTCTGTTGTTGGTGTGTCTCCACTGCTTTTATACTGTCCTTTTCGTTCTGTTATATCCTGATTCATTCTGTGTTCTCGCTCTTCCACAAGCCTCGACTCTGTGTGTGTGTATATATATATATATATATATATATATATATATATATATATATATATATATATATATATATATATATATATATATATATATATATATATATATATATATATATATATATATATATATATATATATATATATATATATATGATTAGTGTCAACTTCACTTGAAGTTCACCTGGCCAGCTGGTTCATGAAAGACTTTGGCCAAAAACTTTGCAAGGCCGACTCCACAAGGTGGGATTAATTGGGGTCATTGAAGAAGTTGTAGTAGTAGTAGTAGTAGTAGTGGTGGTGGTAGTAGTAGTTGTAGTAGTCCTTACAACAAATATGTATGACATCCTCACTGGCCATCCGTCGGAAGTTCATATAATCACCTTTGGGTGTGAAGGACTGTGGTATTGCCTGCTTGTGTGGTTCATTCTGTGTGTTCCTATGTATCATTAAGCACCTGACCCATTCTGTGTGGCACAGGTGTCTGTGCCAAGCTTGAGTGGTGGCAGTGACTGTAGCCTCACATGTCTGAGCCTGCATATCGACACTGAAAAATCCTCGCAAGCAAAAGGTTCATGAAAACATTTGAATTGCTCAGTCCTCACATCGCGTTGCTGTTTTCACTATTCACAGAATCAGTGCATGCATTGAAAAGTTAGCATTGGAATGTTTAATTCTAAGAAGATGTGGATTAAACCCTATTTTTACATCTGTGATTAGCCACAAATTTGTCATCGCAAATACTAATCATAAATTTTCATTTTGGGTCATCTATATATTACATGCGCAAATGTGGTGTATATATCTCTCTCTCTCTCTCTCTCTCTCTCTCTCTCTCTCTCTCTCTCTCTCTCTCTCTCTCTCTCTCTCTCTCTCTCTCTCTCTCTCTCTCTCTCTCTCTCTCTCTCTCTCTCTCTCTCTCTCTCTCTCTCTCTCTCTCTCTCTCTCTCTCTCTCTCTCTCTCTCTCTCTCTCTCTCTCTCTCTCTCTCTCTCTCTCTCTCTCTCTCTCTCTCTCTCTCTCTCTCTCTCTCTCTCTCTCTCTCTCTCTCTCTCTCTCTCTCTCTCTCTCTCTCTCTCTCTCTCTCTCTCTCTCTCTCTCTCTCTCTCTCTCTCTCTCTCTCTCTCTCTCTCTCTCTCTCTCTCCTTATCCAACACGTTCTTACTCTTTCCCTCCCTCCTACCCACCTCTTGGACTTTCCTACCTAATAAGTACTTTTCACCTCAATTCACCAACACAAAAAGGATACTTCATCATCGAATAATGGCAGTAATTATAGCTATAAAGTGTAAAATGATGGATGCCATTTAATGCAATGTAAAACAAAACTTGTGGAAAATAAATGTGATTTGTTTGTGGTAAATGTGGGACAGGGAATTTGAAGGAGGGGATTGAAAGATGGGAGGAGAAGAGATTAAGGGTTGAGGAGAACACAAGAAAATGCATGATAACTCGAAAGCATCTGAAAATTCATAGCCCGTCCACGTCTGCTTTGTACTCAAACTAAACTTGATAAAAAAACGACAGTTAAAAAATTGTACATATTATTAATTTATGTTCTCCACAGTCTCATAATAAAGGTTTGTTGAAGATTTGATGCGAAAAACTCGACAGGTAAAAATGTTACGGCCTGGACATACACACTGAATCTCAATGGTAAACAAGGATTTCGATTAAAACATTTATGGCTGCTCAACCACTTCACCAATAACATCATCCTTACAATCCGTTATTCCCCATTGGGAGTAGAATGAGATGTACCAAGTTTCAAATTTTACTGATCAGCGGTTTCAGAGATATAGTGTTTTAATTTTTTGTGTTTAATCCAAGATGGCTGCCATACCACATGACCTATGACATCACAATTATAATTAAAATGTTCTCCATGGGGGCATCACCCCGACCATTAAAATTTTTGTCAATTGGACAAGTGGTCGCTGAGAAAAAAAAATGTTAAAAAATAATAGAGCAAAAAAAAAAAGGTCAAAAAAGGGTCTAATAATAATAATGATAACAACAATAATAAAATTAATGAAAATTGTTTTAACAAAATCATTAATTTGTCTTCTCCATATTCTCAAAATTAATCTTTGTTGAAAATTTGATGACAAAAGCTCAAATGGTTAAAAAAAATACGTTACGGCCCAGACAGACAGACAGACAGACACAAGTGATTGCAAAACCCCGTCTCCCGCTGTGCAGGGAACGGGCTAATAAACAGGGAAAAGCAAAAGAACTATAGACTGTCCGATACAGTAAATGTATATAATTATGTTTTACAATTGTCAGTTCACAATTGAGCTGCTTCGTGTGGGCTCGATACCTGATGGGGTCGGATTTAATTAAAAACTCTCATTCTGAGTGGGGGTAGCAAGGGACGCTCCATCTCCGAGCAAGTGGTCTACGGAATGGGCACATAAAGGGAACTTTATCTTGTGCAATTAGGTTGTAGACGTTAAGATACCATGATATTTCCCGAAGAGACAAGAGCATTGAGTGCCATTATCCTGACTTTAAATTCACCACCAGGGATTCGCTGTATATATCAGCATGACCGGCAGTAGGTGGGAATGCTGGAGTACACGGGTACGGCACAGGCATGACGGGTCAAGTGAACTCCTGTGTATGTTCCTCGTATAAAACGATCTCTAATCTTTGGAAAACGGCTTGATTGTCCAGTTTACTTGACAGTTTAACACAACAGCATTCTGTGGTTCTGTGATTTGTGATCAATCCAGAGGCAAGGAAGGTTTTGGACAATGTGGACTACGCAGATCTTCAACAACCACCTCTCTGTAATGCGAAAATCCTTGATGACATCGTCACGAACATCTTTGTTGGAACTAAGGTTAGTCAACAAAAAAAGTTACAACTGTTCACACTGCAGAAGCTGAGTCACGCTTGCTCTGTTTTGTTTCTCCGTGTCGTATCATTATTGAAGCATATCCACCGAATTCAATGCAATACAAGGAACTTCAACACAGGAGGAGGCCATTCGGCCAAACAAGCCAGCATAATCATGCCAACAACTTAGCACTCTCCCATCCCAACTACTTCCAGATATCTATGCAACAACTTAGCACTCTCCCATCCCAACTACTTCCAGATATCTATGCAACTGAATTTTATCCAGCGCAGATATAAACTGTCATCCTGGTTTTTCACAGGCAAGGTGATTCATCAATGCGCGTGCCGGCCCTCGGATAGATGTTAAAACGGGCGTCCCGTCCACCAGCATTCGTTGGTGGACGTGTTAAAGATAACACGGTGTCCTTCATGAAGAGTGGGAGAGTTATCGCCGGCACCATAAACAAAATACTGCCACAACTACTTTATCGAACGGCATGCCTGGCCAGCCGGTTCGTGAAAGATTTTGGCCAAAAACTTCCCCCGTCCATCCCCACAAGAACGTGGGCATAATTGTCTCCGTTAAAAGAAGGAAGACTGTATATGCATTCGATTCGCACCATGTAAAGCCTAAACGTATATTTGATTGTTTGTGTTGCGTCAGAGCAGCTGTTATGCCACCTGTCCTTTCCTGCTTGTAGGTTTTAAAAACTTAATGTTCCCCTTATGATATCACTGGATAATTTGTTCAGTGCCTTCATAGATTATGTGTACAGTGGGACCACCTCCTCATGAAAAGATTCCCCTGATCCGTGACACTTGACAGTGTTTCAAATATACCCTGCATCCCAACTTTCAGGAAGGTGTTGGGTCTGTGCCACGCAAGGCATTCTGGGTAAAATCATGAAGTCCTCCCTTCGTTACTGAAGAGGAGTAAACGATGTTTTTCCATCTGCTGCGCACCTCTTTTTGTTGGAAATGAAACGGTTTGTACTCGTCATGTGATGGGCTTTTTAATTTTTTTTGAATTGGGAATATCATAATGTTGTTGTTTCCTATGGAAAACATGAACAATTAGCAAATTGCATTAGACGTCAACCTGTTTACCTCAAATTGGTTTGAAAATTTTGATGTGAATCGAGACACCGCGATCCTTAACATAGACACAAAGACGATACACGAGTACATTAAATGGTCACCAATTTGAGTGGATAGATAGGTCCCGGAGACCATTGGGACCTGCAAAATTAGAATTCTCAAGGATTCCTTCATTTTTCTTTATGAAGCCTGTGGCAGCTGCTTGCATCCTTGTTGGGTGGGAGCATGCCTGTGCCGCTGATGCAGTGCCTCCTGCAGGTTGGAGCGGGAATTCGTGATTTGTTAAGGGTCCTGATGAGAGCTTGCTTGCTCTTCACGAGGGACACCGTGGGATCTTCAACGTCCACCAACTCATGCAGGCAGATGGGACGTCTTGCCCTTCAGAGGAATTATTTGTTTGATTTTTTTTTCAATTATTCTAAAGTTGAAGTTATCTCTTTGATTGCAGAGTAAACCGACAGTTGGGCCTAATTGTATCAGAACTCGAATGTGTGTGCAGTAAAGTAGTGTCGGCAAGTGGATGCAGGGTTTATTTTTCCCGGAGGTGGACGGGGGTAATGTCTTCGCTCCTGTTTGTCTGTTACTTGGAGAAATTTTTTTTGCCAGGTATGTTGGTCTGTAGCATTTGTCTGTCTGTCTATTTGCCACAATATTTTTGACTACAGTTTTCAAGCAATCATTCTGAATTTTTTTTGTGTATGGAGGTGACCAGCGAAGGACAGCGATGCTTAATTTTGGTGAAGATCCAAATTCGGAAACTTTTAAAGTGATTCTTCATCATTGAGGGATCGGGCCAAAAACGATATATAGCACAATATCTCGAAACGTTGTGGACGAGTTGCGACAAAACTATGTGGGTGAGTTGGTTAGGTGACAAGAAGAAGCCGATTCGATTTTGGTTCAGGTCTGGATTCATATCTGACCTATCAGTGGGATACAAAATGTAAACTGCTCAGCCTGGTGGAGGTATGTACTTCACCAAGTGCCATTCCATTTTGCCAAGTGTCACTCCAGGAGTGATTTTTCATTTGTCTGTTTGTTTGTTTGTTTGTTTGTGAACAGGTTATCTCAAAAAGTTGTGCACGGATTCGGACGAAATTTGGTGGAGAGGTTGGGTGTGTGACAAGGACAAAATGATCCGATTTTCGTGAAGATCTGGATCCGGATCCAGATCCAGGCACTATGATTTTTGAAGTATTTATTCACCATTGAGAGACAAAACCAAAAACTATATATCGCACAATATCTCGAAGTTGTGAATGGATTCAGATGAAACTTGGTGGATAGGTTGGGTGTGTGTCAAGGAAGAATTGATTTGATTTTGGTGAAGACCCAAATCCATATCCAGATTCAATAATTTTTAAAGTTCTGTTCTGTTCTTACATATGGCAGCTTGGCTGCCAGGTAACGATTATTTCGTGTAAGCACAGCTGTGCCACTGATGCTGTGCCCCTCTATCAGTATGCTGGTACTCATTTCACTGACTTCAGAAGGATGACAGGCTGAGTCAACCCCACCTGGTATTAATTCAGCAGCCAACAGGGATCAAACTCAGGACCCTAAGATCTTAAGCCAACCACCCGAGCCACTAAGCCAACACCAGGCTTCGATTTTAAGTGATTCTTCACCATTGAGAGATGGGTCCAAAAACGGTCGAGAGCAAGATGTTTCAGAAAGTTGTGGACGAGTTATGACAAAACTAGGTGGATGAATTGGTTAGGTGATAAGAGCAAGCCGATTCGATTTTGGTTCAGGTCTGGACCAGATCCAGCCTATCAGTAGGATACGAAACGTAAGCTGTTCAGCCTGGCAGGGGTATGCGCCCCACCGAGTGCCGTTCTAGTTTGTTGTATGCTATATAGTGGAAATGATAGGTACAACTTGAAAAAAGCCAGGTATCCTACTATATTTAAATAAAGCAATTCTCTGTATGTATGCACGTTATGTGTGCACGTGTGCCTCGGAAAACCATTGAAAAAACAGCGCTAGGCTAATCTCCACCAAATTTTGCATATGTGCTCCTAGTACCCAGAGTCAGGTCATGGGTGCAAAAAAAAATCCCGGGGTGGGGGGGGGGAGAGAAGACAATTTTCGCTTGTACACCTGCCCTAGTGCAAGTGGCTTACCGATCCCTGCTGCAGGCAGGGGATTATTAGCCACGGCACAAAATATATTTACTCCACCTCCCCCACTATCCCCCTACTACCCACCCCTCACAGGCTGCTGGTGTTTCTAGTGTATTCAAATTGGCAGTTTTAGAATTGGTGAGAGTGTTCTACATTGTCCCTTATTTTCAAGTTGTTGCATTGAATTAGCAGGTATCCAAATTGGTGAGAGTCCACTGAAGTCTAGCTGTCTCGGGGATTGAGAGAAAGAAAGAAAAATGAATCAGACACAAGGCCATCATGGTCAGTTTTGGCCGTATTGTTTCAGTGACAAAACATGTTTTTGTACACCACTCCTTCCCAATTCTATATCCAGGCGATGCATGATGCCATCGCTGGGCACCGAAGGAAGGGAGTACTCAGTTTCCAATCCGTTTTCTTGTTACTTGCCAAATCGAAGATTTTTTAAGTATATTGGTCAGTCGATTTTGTTATTCTGTTTGTCTGTTTGTCTGTCTGTCAATTGCTGACAGGTCACAATTTTAAACCGATCTTCATGAAACTTCCCCACATGGTAGCGTTTGTCATAAGGAAGAGGCATATTGTTTTTGAGGTCAAAAGGTCAAAAGATCAACTTGGGCCAAAGGTCAACAACGAAGGTGGTATTTCTAAAATCCTCAGTTTTCATCCCATTGACTTGAAATTTGAAGAGGATTTATATTTCAGGTCACTGAAATCAACAAGCCAATTATTTTTGAGGCCAACATGGACCAAAAGGTCAACACAGGCCGAATTTCTAAAATTATCAATTTTCATCTGATTGACCTGAAATTTGAAGAGTAGTTGCATATTTGGTCATTGAATTCAACCACCAATTATTTTAAAGGTCAAATTTGTTTTAATGGATTTTGCAAGTATCATGCTCTGCACGACATCTTCTTGTTTGTTCGGGCGATATCTGCCATCCTTTGAGCTCGGAAGCTTAAATTTGGAGACAAATGTGAAGATGTGTTTTGGCAAAAACCGTATTTTTATTTTTTGATTAATCAATTCATTAATTAATTATTATCGATTTTATTTCTCATCCTGGCAATATCTCAGGCACCTGTTGAGCAAGGAAGCTGATATTTCGACATGACAGTGACCAAGTGATTTGACTATAAAGAGTATTTTTGATTTATTGATCAATCAATTGATCGATTACTTATTTTCTTTCTTGCTTTCCGGCCAATATCTCAGCCATCTTCTGAGCTACAGATTCAAAAAGTTACAGATTCAGATGAAACGGTGCTGGTTTAGGTATGCTATTGGGCAATTTATTGAGAACGTAATTATTTTATGATTGTTATTTACTTTTTTTAATGATGCAATTAATACATCAATTTTTGTACACCGCTCCCTCCAAATTCCAACTCCATAAGCTGCAAGGCGGCATCACCGGGTGCCGAAGGCGCCCCAGCGATGTCGCACACTGGAGGATTTGTTATTTATTTGGCATGGGGGCAGTGTACTTTGAATGTGACGTGACTTGCTATTTCCTTTAACAAAAAACAAATATGTCACATGCCCAAACACATTTTTTTGGTATGAAACAATGGTGCCTATTACTATCACTTAGATGTCCTGTTTTTATCCCCCGCCACGTAGTGGAAGGGGGAAATTGTTATCACCCGGGTCGTCCGTCCGGCTGTCCGGCTGTCCGTCCGTCCGTCCGGCTGGCTGGGCATCAACATTTGTAGCTGTGAGTGCGATAACTCATAAACTGTTCGCCATATCGATTTGAAATTTGGATCACCCATGTACCACCTGAAAAGGAAGAACCCTATTGATTTTGGGCGTGGCCGGATCCAAGATGGCCGACTGGGGCGGTCGTCCGGCTGGCTGGCTGGGCGTCAACATTTATGGCGTCAACATTTATAGCTGTGGGTGCGATAACTCATAAACTGTTCGCCATATCGATTTGAAATTTGGGTGATGTGATGTCCGAGGTGCAGCGGAACATGGAGACCGAGAGCGTTAGCAGTAACTCCGCTTTATTCCGGAGTACCAATGTACATCAATGCCACCCCTAGCGGGCGAGTCATGACATACGAAAACCCAACCACGTGATACAGCACACTCCTCCCCTCGTAAAATGACAATTCCAATGATGAAATGACAATTATAACATGACTAAACGAAACCAATCAAGCCGCCAGATGGCCCAGGCTCAGACGCCTCCCAGCTAGGTCAAGGTGACACCCTCGCCGGACTTGCCCCATGCGCAACAACAACCGCTCCCGGCCGACAAGCTTGCTCGTCGTCCTCGGGCAGGACTGAATCAGGTGAACACCCCATGGGCGTCGGCATGTCCGGCCCTGGCGATACAATGCCTGGCCATGGCGACAACACAGGAGGGGGTCCCACATCGCTCGGCACGGGGGGGGGGGACGACGCTGAACAGCAATCATGCATTTGGTCCACGTGCCGCTTCCACACCTCCCCACTATCAGTCTGCACCATGCAATTCGCCGGCCCCAGTACCACAGAGACCACAGCCAGCACCCATTTGGAACCGTGGAAATAACCGCGCACCATTACCCGCTGTCCCACATCAAAACCGCGCAGCAGCATCGGGCGCGACACCACCCCACTCACCGACCCTCCAGGTCGCAGCAAATCTAGTCTGGACCGCAATGTCCGCCCATAGAGACGAATGGCAGGAGAATCGCCCGTGACAGGATGAATAGCGTTCCTGTATTGGAGCAAAAAGACATCGACCACCGTCTGCACAGGTGCAACACCCCCCCCCCCCCGCGTAAAGCCCATTTCAACATTTTAACAAATGATTCCGCCTGCTCGTTCGTCGCAGGATGATACGATGCAGACCTAAGGTGTCGAATACCATTTTGACGCATAAACTCATCAAATACACCTGCGATGAACTGCGGACCATTATCAGAGACCAGAATCTCGGGTAATCCTTTATTAGCAAAGATCGTCCGCAGTTTTTCTATTGTAATGTTTGCCGATGTATGCTGCATTACTACAACCTCCGGCCATTTAGAGAATGCATCGATCACAATCAAAAACATTTTGCCATTAACCAGTCCCGCAAAATCCACATGGACCCTCTGCCAGGACCTTCTGGGGTTGGCTACAGTCCTGAAGCTCGACGCGGGTTATCAGCATCTGTTTGACACGTGGTGCAATGCTTAACCATCTGCTCAATATCTTTGTCCAACCCCGGCCACCACAACAGGCTACGAGCAAGACTCTTGGTATTCACAACGCCAAGGTGACTGACATGTAGTTCTTCCAAACACTTCTGCCTGAACTTCGGTGGAATCACCGCCCTCATTCCCCACATAATGCACCGTTGGACCAACGACAGCCCCGATGCGCGCGACGCGAAAGGCTGAAACGCCGGTGTTGAAGGTAGATTGCTCTAATTCCCCGTAGAAATCGCCTGAACGACACGGGCGAGCACTGGATCATGAGCCGATTCCACCGCGACCTGTTTGGCTGTGATCGGCCCGCTTTGAACCTGGCTCAGCGCAAACACATCAACCCGGTCGGCCGATTCAGACGAAGCTGGACCCTCCGCGCAAGGCAAGCGCGAGAGCCCGTTGCAGTTAGCATGCTTTTCGGTGCTTCGGAACTGAATATCGTAGCTGTAAGCAGCAAGAAATAGGCACCACCGCTGTATTTGCGCGGCCGCCACCACCGGTACCCCGCGTTCGGGTCTCAGGATGAATTGAAGTGGTTTTTGATCCGTCTGCAAAGTGAAATGCCACCCCAGCAGGTATCGATGAAACCTCCGCACACCCCAGACGAGGCTGAGAGCCTCGCGCTCGATCTGGGCATATTCCCGCTCTGCTGTGGACAGGGTCCGGGATACAAAACAAACAGGCCGCTCGGAACCATCTTCCATCCTGTGGGAGAGCACTGCCCCGATGCCATATGCAGAGCTGTCGCATGCCAATAAGAGCGGACGTGCAGGCTCGTAGTGCACGAGGACCGTATCCTCTGTGAGCAGCCGCTTGACGCGGTCGAACGACACCTGGTGTGCAGGCCCAGCGCTCGTCCTTACTGAGCAACCGCATTCACGGCGCAAGCTGCGAGCTGAGCTCGCGCACGAATCTTTGGTAATACTGTGCCATACCAATGAACGAGCGCAGCTGCGTCTTGTCGTGAGGCGGTGGCATGTGCTGAATTGTCTCCACCTTCCGAGGGCCTTTCAACAGCCCCTCCGGCGTGATGACGTGCCCGAGGTATTCCAAGCGCTGCTTGAAGAACGCGCACTTGTCCCTGTTCAAGCGCAGGCCGCACGCTTCCAGCTTCGTCAGCACCTGGGCAATGTTCGCAAGGTGCTCGTCCGCCGTTTTGCCCGCAATGAGCACATCGTCCAGGTAGGTTTGAGCAGGCAGGCCAATGCAAACCTGATCCATGGCTTTCTGCCACAAGGCCGGGGCCGAAGCAATCCCAAAACAGAGTCGGGTATATCGATAGAGTCCTTGACACGTGTTGATTGTCAAAAGGTCGCTACTCCCGGGATCCATCGCCAGGTGAAAATATGCATCACGCAGATGAAGCTTCGTGAAGTATTGACTCCCCGCCAATCGTGCATATATCTCATCGATTGACGGCAGTGGATATTGCTCCACGCTGAGCCCCGGGTTAACCGTGGACTTGAAGTCCCCGCACAATCGGACGTCTCCATTCCGTTTCAGCACCGTGACGACCGGGGTGGCCCAATCTGAGTACGACACCCATTTGATCACTCCACAGGCCTCCAGCCTATCCAGTTAACCCTTGACCTTGTCCCGCAGGGCATACGGCACCGGCCATGGTTTACAAAAACGAGGAACCACCCCCTCCTTCAGGAAGAGCTTTGCCTGCACGCCCTTGAGTTTCCCAAGGTCGTCGCAAAACAAACCTTGATGTCTTTGAAGAATCTCCAACTGATCCTAACATCGGCTCGGCATGGGCTGCACAAGGTGAACGGCAGCCCAATCTAGCCTGATGCGGGTCAGCCAGTCCCAGCCTAGGAGAGACGGACCCCTCCCCCGCACGACGTACAACGGAAGCGTGGCGACCTGGCCTTGGTACCCCACAGACACGTCTGCCATCCCGATGGGTGTTATCCTCTCGCGGGTGTACGTGAACAGTGTGAGGTTTGACCTGATAAGCCTCAGGCCGTTGAGTCTTCGCGCGGTCTGTTCGCCGATGATCGACACCGCCGCTCCCGTATCAACCTGAAACGTGATTGGCGTTTTGTTCACTTCGATTTCCACCGTCACCGGGTGCGCCGCCGCAGGGCCAATTGAAAACAGGCTCATCATCGGCTGCCGGTTCCGCCCCGGGTCGCCAGGGTCACCCCGCACATTGCCGTCCATGACCTTAACGGTGGCCAACGCCCCATGGCACACACGCTTCAGATGACCCACCTTCGAACAATGTAAACACATGGTGTTTTTATACGTGCACACACACCGCAGGTGTCGACCTCCGCATCTCAAACACGTCCGCGGGGTCACCTCACCGCTCGTGCGGCCACGCGGTGACGTCTGGCCCCGGCCCGCACCGAAGGTCGAGCGTGCGTCCTTGGGCGCTCGCAACACCGCGTGGGCCCCCGGGCCATCTGGCATGCTGTGGCCGGCGATGCGCCAAACATCTCCGAGAGTCTGCTCGACAGCTGTAGCAGTGTCAACCGCTGAGGTGAATGTGATGGCTTCACCCTTCAGCCGTAGAATCGCCAAAACCATTTTTGCATCTTGTAACCCAGAAATAAAGCTATGTCTGAGCCGAGCCGGACGCTCCCCCGCTGTGAACTTGCAGGCCACGGAATAACACTTCACTCGTGCAACAAAATCAGCGACGCGCTCCCCGTACCTTTCGCGAGGCGATCAAACTGGTATCGAGCTCGCTGTAATGACTTTTCCGGCGCCAAGTGTGCTTTCATCTTCTGCACAATGACCCGAAACGACAGCGTGTTCCCACTGGGCTTGTCCGGCGCCACCAAGTCACTCAGCAGTCGATAATGTTCCGTCGATAGCGAGGCGAGCAAGATCAACTTCTGTTTGCTCTCGCCGACCACATCATTCGCGTGGAAATAGCACCCCAATTGTTAAGAAAACAATTTGAAGTCGTCTCCAACGAAAACGGGCACCTGTCCGTGCGCCGTGACTCGTCCACCAATCATCCACGTCAGCCAACTATGGTCCGAGGTGCAGCGGAGCATGGAGAGCGAGAGCATTAGCAGTAACTCCGCTTTATTGCGTGCCCGGATGTACATCACTGCCACCCCTAGCGGGCGAGTCATGATATACGAAAACCCAACCATGTGATACAGCACAGGTGACACATGTACCACCTGAAAAGGAAGAACCCTATTGATTTTTGGCTTGGCCAGATCCAAGATGGCCGACTGGGGCGGCCATCTTGAAAAAAATGCTTTTTTCCATATCAATTTGAAATTTGGGTCACACATGTACCACCTGAAAAGGAAGAACCCTATTGATTTTGGGCGTGGCCAGATCCAAGATGGACGACTGGGGTGGCCATCTTGAAAAAAATGTTTTTTCGCCATATCGATTTGAAATTTGGGTCACACATGTACCACCTGAAAAGGAAGATCCCTATTGATTTTGGGCGTGGCCGGATCCAAGATGGCCGACTGGGGCGGTCGTCCGGCTGGCTGGCTGGGCGTCAACATTTATAGCTCTGAGCGCGATAACTCATAAACTGTTCGCCATATCGATTTGAAATTTGGGTCACACATGTACCACCTGAAAAGGAAGAACCCTATTGATTTTGGGCGTGGCCGGTTCCAAGATGGCCGACTGAGGCGGCCATCTTGAAAAAAATGTTTTTTGTAATTAATGGAAAACCGCTTATCTGATTTCAATTATTTTTCAATGGCGAGGGATTCCCCATCTCTGATGGTATATTCTTATTTACTATGAGCAAATACTACCTGTCACTTCGCTGTCAGGAATACTAAGGGGGGGGAGTGAGAAAGAGGGGAGAGAGGTGAGAGTGAGAGAGAGGGGTGGGAGGAGGGGAGAGATTGGAGAGGGGCAGAGAGCGAGGTGGGAGAGGAAGAGAGAGAGGTGGGAGAGAGAGAGAGAGAGAGAGAGAGAGAGAGAGAGAGAGAGAGAGAGAGAGAGAGAGAGAGAGAGAGAGAGAGAGAGAGAGAGAGAGAGAGAGAGGTGGGAGAGGGAGAGAGAGAGAGGTGAGAGAGGGGGAGAGAGAGAGGTGAGAGAGGGGGAGAGAGAGAGGTGAGAGAGGGGGAGAGAGAGAGGTGAGAGAGGTTGGAGAGAGAGATAGAGAGAGAGAGAGAGAGAGAGAGAGAGAGAGAGAGAGAGAGAGAGAGAGAGAGAGAGAGAGAGAGAGAGAGAGAGAGAGAGAGAGAGAGAGAGAGAGAGAGAGAGAGAGAGAGAGAGAGAGAGAGAGAGAGAGAGAGAGAGAGAGAGAGAGAGAGAGAGAGAGAGAGAGAGAGAGAGAGAGAGAGAGAGAGAGAGAGAGGGAGAGGGAGAGAGAGAGAGGTGAGAGAGGGGAGAGAGAGAGGTGAGAGAGGGGGAGAGAGAGGTGAGAGAGGTGGGAGAGGGGGAGAGAGAGAGAGAGGTGGGGAGAGGGAGAGAGAGGTGGGAGAGGGAGAGGTGGGAGAGGGAGACGTGGGAGAGAGAGAGGTGGGAGAGGGAGACGTGGGAGAGAGAGAGGTGGGAGAGGAAGAGGTGGGAGAGGGAGAGGTGGGAGAGGGAGAGAGATAGGGAGAGAGAGAGAGAGAGAGAGAGAGAGAGAGAGAGAGAGAGAGAGAGAGAGAGAGAGAGAGAGAGGTGGGAGAGGGGGGGGGAGAGAGAGGTGGGAGAGGGAGAGAGGAGAGAGAGAGAGAGGGGGGAGCAAGGAGTAGGGGTGGGGAAGTGAGTAGTTGGGTGGGAGGGGAGAGTGATGACAGGGGATGGAGGAGTGAGGAGGGAAGGGAGAGGGAGGGAGAATGTGGAAGAAGGAGAGGGAGAGAGAGAGAGGAGGGAGAGGTAGGAGAGGGAGCAAGGAAGGAGGCAAGGAAGGAGGGAGTTGGGAGAGGAGAGCGAGAAAGAGGGGAGAGCGATGCTTCAACACATGTCGCCTTTTTGTCCGGGGGTTCGGGGGTGTGATGAGGGGGTGGGAGCAAAGAGGTTGCGGGAACAAGGAGGGGGGAGTTGAGAGGGGAAGGGGATGTTCTGGACTTGCGTTTGTAGTGGGACTTGAGGGAGAGGGGGGAGGGGATGGTCCCATTTTTCGTTATTAATACAGGATTGAACGAAATGGGGTATGTTAAAACAGCACATTCTGACAAGATAGTGAAACCACCTGCCATTTCAAACAGCATCTACTGTTTTCAAAGAGATTATACTCTGGGCTTTCCTTTAAGTATGCGACTCGGACTGCGGCTGCCACCCTGTTCACCTGCTTTGCAACTAGATCTCTCCGAGGAAGTAGGGGGCAGGGGTGACACCCCACCCGAAGATGCCTGGAGTGCCAAAGAAGGCGCCAACCAGACAAACGAACACCCCTCCAGCAGCAAGACCTGCTATCGAGCCCCACCCCATAGTCCAAACTCCGAAAACCGGCTTAGGCCAGGAGACCCTAGAGCCCATCACACCGTAGCTCCAATGTTTATAAACACCCGTAGACACCAGTGTTTTGTGCCTTTATTTAATTTCAGCTCATATTTTACAACCAAAATGTGATAAGCCCCAGAATCTCTCCACCTGAGCCAAATCCCAAAATTCAAACCATGGAATCAAACCCAGCAGCAGCCCCAACTGCCAAAAAGTGCCCATCTGCCCAACCTCCACACTCCCTGACACGTCGGGCTCAAACCACAGCACAACCACCTGTGGGAACTTGTCACAACCACCCATTGTTTATCAGTTCATCAAAATTGGAAGAGGTGTGAGGGAGGAGAGAGAGGAAGGAGGGGTGGGGGATTGAGGACAAACGAAGAGATGGAAGGAAAAAAAGGAATGGAGGGAATGGATGGATGACGGGAGGGAAGGAATGGATGGATGGGATGGAAAGTGGATTCACAGCAAGTTCCACAGTTGCTCATGAACACAACACTCCAGTCTTTCAGAGTGATCATGAGGTGTAAGGAATGAATGATGAATGAGTTCCCACCTGCTGTTCCTTCATCTGACATTACATTGCCTGCAGCATCTGCAAGAAGCTTGGGTTTTGGAGAAAAAAAAAACTCTCCCCTAATCAACTCTAAAGTGATCCACCAAGTCGGTGCGTCTCTGAGTGGAGCTCAGCATGACCGTGCTGAAATGAAGGTTACAATTTTTTAACCTGTGTCAGATTTAACGAAGACAACAGAACACACGTTTATACATGTACTTCATTTACATTATCACCTGACATTGTCTTGAATATCAATTTGTAATTTTATTTTCAAAAACTACAACAGCTGTGATTTAAAAAAATAAAATTAATTACACCACTTTCTACTATCTCACCATGGCTTACAAACATTGGTTTCAAACAAGCATCCATTCCATCCCTTCCCTCCATCCCTTCCATCCATCCATCCATCCATCCCTTCTATCCATCCCTTCCATACATCCATCCATCCATCCCTTCCCTACATCCCTTCCCTCCACCCCTTCCCTACATCCCTTCCCTTCATCCCTTCCCTCCATCCCTTCCATACATCCATCCATCCCTTCTATCCATCCCATCTTTCCATCCCATCCATTCCTTCCTTCCATCCTTCTATCCATTGATAAAGAAAGGGTAGGCTTGGACCCACACAGCACTGCAGGGTGCAACACAGGCAGGTTGGGCCTAAACTTTGTAGGTTGTTCCATATATTTACCTCCGCCTCCGAAGGTGATGGAGGTTATGTTTTCATCCCTTTCTGTCTGTTTGTTAATTTCCGGAATCCTTCGTATTTCGGCAATTATGTTGGTTGGTTGTGTGTGTCATTCTGTGTCTGTCTGTCTGTCTATCTGTTTATTTGTGTGTTTGTTTACCCTGTAGCAGCCACACCGTTTCAGCGATCATGACCAAACTGGGTAGAGACGTCGGCCATGGTCCAACTTAGACACTTGTCGTTTTTGGTGAATCTAGGTCAAAGGTCAAGGTCAAGGTCACCGAAAAACCGAAATTCTTATTTTCGCAATAACATCCGCTAAAATGGTCGTATCGACTTCAAACCAAATCCAAAATGTGCATCTTCCAATTCTGCATCCAACCATATTGTCTCATTGGGGTGTCACACCAACACCCTTCTTAGCGGCAGGAGGTGGAATGTCAGGGGGGTCGGGTCAAAACTTTCAAATTGAGATAAAAACGCCATTTCAAGTCCGATTGACTTCCAAGATATGATAATGACCAAACTAAGTGCTATAACTCATTAAACAGTAGCACTATCGACTTATACGAACCAAATTGATTTCCAGGTTTTTGTTTTTCAGAGAGCATGGAGATATGACAAAGTTATTCTGGCAATTCCTTGCTCAACGAGCAATTCCATTTGTGTGTTTGTTTACCCTGTAGCAGCCACACCATTTCAGCGATCATGACCAAATTGGGTACAGACGTCAGCCATGGTCCAACTTAGACACGTCGTTTTTGGTGAATCTTGGTCAAAGGTCAAGGTCACCGAAAAACCGAAATTCTTATTTTCGCAATAACGTCCGCTATCATGGTCGTATGGACTTCAAACCAAATCCAAAATGTGCATCTTCCAATTCTGCATCCAACCATATGTCTCATTGGGGTTTCACACAAACACCCTTCTTAGCGGTCGGTGGTCGAATGTCAGGGGGGTCGGGTCAAAAAATTCAAATTGCAATAAAAACGCCATTTCAAGTTCGATTGACTTCCAAGTTATGATCATGACCCAACTAAGTGCTATAACTCATTAAACAGTAGCACTATCGACTTATAAGAACCAAATTGATTTCCAGTTGTTTTTTTTTTCAGAGATCATGGCATGACAGAGTTATGACAGAGTTATTCCGGCAATTCCTTGCTCAATAAGCAATTTCATTATCTTGCCAAAACGAAGTTTTTGCAAGATATTTTCGTCAGCTTGTATGTTTTTTTTTGTTTGTTTTTTTTGGTTGTCTGTTATCACGTATAAAAAATTCTGCAGAGCACAGTTAGCATTGGAAATTTTTGTAACTTCGCATATCAGAGGCCTATAGAGGTCCCTTTCAGCGCATAAAATTTTGAAAGTCAAGGTCAAAGGTAAAGGTCACTTTGTCGCAAATCAGGGGAGTCGACGAAATCCTTGTTTTTTTAAGTAATTTTGATCGGATCGTCTTCAAACTTCATGGGAATATAGTTCATGGTCTGGTGCTCAGCTGATTAATTTTTGGTGGCGATTGGCCTTGACCTTCATGGTTAGCGCCTGAGGTCAAACATATTTGACCCCAAGGTCAAATTTTCAAGTTTTAGGAACCATATCGTGTAGTACCTCAAATTGAACACCTCGATGAGTGCTTTCTAGATATGTCAAGCTTGAGACATTATGACGTCATTTGGTGACGTTATGAGGCAAACGCATATTTTTCATGGTTACTCTGTAGAACGATTCTCATCGGAATCTCTCGTAGGCAGATATTCCTCAAGGAGTCGCTCCTGGTGGATAGCAGCTCTGTTCACCTCAGTGTGACCTTAAAGAAGTCACACGTGGTCACCTTTTGGCAAGATACGGGTCACCCTGCGGGTGACATTGGTTTTTTTATTTGTTTGTTTGTCTGCAGGATATCTCAAAAAGTTGTCGACGGATCCGGATGAAATTTTGTGGACAGGTTTGGTATCTGACAAGGACGAACTGATTATATTTTGGTGAAGATCCGGATCCGGATCCGACTACTAGAATTTTTCAAGTGATTCTTCACCATTGAGAGATAGGGCCAATTATGATATATGGCATGATATCTCAAAAAGTTGTGGACGAATTCAGACGAAACTTAGTGCACACGGTGGGTGTGTCGCATGGTCGAATTTATTTGATGTTGGTGAAGATCTGAAAACGAGGATTATTTAATTTTCAAACTGATTCTTTACCATTGAGAAATAGGACAAAAAACGATATAGTACAGAATAGCAAGATATTTAAGAAATGTAATGGGCCCAATATGTTCTCGTGGATCAGGCATTAGGTGGCGGAGGTATGCGCTCTGCCAAGTGACCTTCTAGTTTTGATTGTGTTTAGCAGAGGAACAGTGCAGAGTGACATTGCGGATACTTTTGCCATGTATTGCCATGGTTTGGAAATGAGCATCTGAGCAGTTTGTAGAGTGCTTGCGAAGTGGCTTAAGCACTCAAGCAAGCACTCCAACAAAATGGTTGATAAGGAGTGACAGGCTTGGAAAGCGATTAGTGATCGCCAATCGGACATCTTAAGCATCACCTGGTGATGCCCGGAGTGTCAAACAATGTACGAATGAGATAAATGAACACTTTTTTTAGCAGTTGGAACTGCTGCTGAAGTCAATTATACAGTTTAAATTTTACAATTTGGCTCAGATTAAGAGATTCAAGAGATTATCACATGTGCAGAAATGAAAGAAAGCCATAAACTTTGGTGTCTCCGGGCGTTTATAAGCATTGCGATGTATTTAGTGATTCGTAGGTATGATCAGGCATTTGATAATATGAGTGAGGGAATTGAAAAAAAAAATCATGAGCCCTTTATCGTTAAGAAACCATTGCGGCCTGTTTCAAGGCAAGGCATTGTTGAGCAGGCCGAACAAAATGACGAATGACAAACTGACGAACAAAATGCAAGCTGACAGAGAGTTGACTCGGGGGTGGACCGAGGATGTGCCTGATAAAGGATATAATTAAATTAGGCCATTAATTATCTTCAAAAGGAGTGTTTAAGTTAACCCAAACACCCAATTTTCAATCATGCACTCCCTCGGAGTTCCCTTCGTATGCATGCAAAGTTTCAGGCCGTTGGGTTTCATGGTTTTGGAGCTATCGAGGAGACACACACACTGACTGACTGACATGCACTGACATTTATTATTATCGATAGACATGTGCAAAATGGTGGAATTATTCAAGATTGATAGATCCTCCCACAGTATTATTATTCAAGAAGTGTCTGGTTGTACTGTGTATGTGTTTGACTTTTATGTACTCCTGAATGAGTTGAACCGCTAGAACCACTCCTGAACCGCTAGACAGAATGAGTTGAAACCTTGTGGTTGTACTCAAGGGGTGCATGGAGAGGTTTTAGGTGGTAAAAAAGTAACATCGTCCTGTGGGCATGGGGTGGGGGTTCGGGGTGGGGGAACGGCCCTGATTCTGTCTATGTAGGTGTGTATCGTGTAGCACCTCTCCCGGTATTGCAAGTTTGCTAAAATACCCCAACTGTTCACCTCCACTCATTCGTTACTCTTTTTTTTCCCCCAACTGTGCAACCAACTTCCACATCCTCTTCAATCTCATTCCTCCCTCCAGGTCTTCAAGACAGCTGTTCACCACCATCTCAGATCATCACCAATCTTAAACCATGATCTTTTCTACCCTCGTGAAACCACTCCACCCCCTTTCCCCCCAATTTCCAGTTTCTCTTCCCTGAGAGTTTGCTTTTGTGTCCATATTGTACACCACCTGTATCCTCCCCTCATTGTTACCCACATCCCTTATTTGCCCATCTCCGTCTGTTTTGTCCTTCAGCCCTGGTGTTGGCATTTCCGCCTTCTCTTTCTGCTGTTCCTTTTGTTATGTCACGTCCTGATCCATTCTGTTTTCTAGCTCTTCCACGAGCCTTGACTTTGTATGCAAAAAAACATTCTGGGGGAATTCATCCCTCCATAATTCTGTGGGGATTAACCTGTCTGCAAAGACTGGTTTTCTCTAGGTTATTCAAATACAGATACGAATGGTTGCAACAAGACTAGCCCAGGGGACACAAGCTTCCACCTTGAATGTAGATCGAGGAGAGAATGCCACTGGGACAAAATGTTACATACAATAGCTCTTACTTAAGTTACTTTGTAACCGAACAATGTGTCAGTGTGTGCGCTCAATATAAGCAAATCGAACGTGGCTAAAGGATTCCATGGCCGAGTCTGGAGTGTATTGAACTTCACAGCACAATGCAAGTTATGCGAGAGCCTTGCTCCCATGGCTGCTGTAAGTGTGTTCGAAAGTGTCCTGTTAATAGGCATGTTATTAAGCTGCTGTCTGGGAGGGATGTTATTAAGTGGCTTGCTAATAAGCGTGTTCACAAGTGGCTTGTTAATATGCTTATTTGCTTCTAACCAAGCAGGATGGAGAAGTTGTGTCCACAAGTTGGAGGTTGCAGAAAGACAGTGGAGGTAAATTCACAAGTGAGTCTGGATGCAAATTCACAACCCACGGTACTTGTCATCAAATTAATTTTTGCAAAAGAGCATCGATCATTCATGTTATTTGTGAAGTTGAACACACTGGTTGGATTTTTTTTAAAACACCTTAGTTACTTGACTAATATGTTTCAGACTTCGATTATTATCAGAGGCCAGATATACAGATTACTTTGATGAAATCTTGGAACTAAATTTTGATAACCAAATAGGAATATTTTTTTATACCTGATCGAGGATCGAGGAAGAGCGAGAGCAGAATGGAATGGAATAAAATGGAAAGGGGGAAAATACCAACAGCAGAGTAGAAATGAGAGTGAGATTGAGAGGAAGGGAAGAAGGACACATGGGGGTGAACTGGAGGAGGGAGGAAGTTTGAACCTATGGTCAGATGCTAGTCCAGCTCCAAGTTTGATGTTCAGATGTCAAGTTTGAGCCTATGGTCAGATGCCAGTCCAGCCCGAAGTTTGTTCAGATGTCAAGTTTGAGCCTATGGTCAGATGCCAGTCCAGCCCCAAGTTTGTTCAGATGTCAAGTTTGAGCCTATGGTCAGATGCCAGTCCAGCCCCAAGTTTGATGTTCAGATGTCAAGTTTGAGCCTATGGTCAGATGCCAGTCCAGCCCCAAGTTTGATGTTCAGATGTCAAGTTTGAGCCTATAGTCAGATGCCAGTCCAACATCCTTTCCGCTAAGTACTGTATCCATATGTTTGAGCTTTTCCTGTATTTTAGTATACACTTATGTTGGTATATATTATATTTGCATGCTTTGGCCAATAATTTTATTATTATGGATGTTGAGTGCTTGACAGATATCATAGGAGAAATTGTATCCCTCCTTAGGTTCAAAACCTCACTTTGTGATTCCGACACACCATGGTTCAATTGTCACAATGGAGAGGTCCCCATTCTGCTGTGATCTGTTGCTCTGTGTTGGAGGTGATAGTTTTTCTCTTTGGAAAGAGGGAGTTCAGGTAAGTTTAAATCTGTCACCATATCATGGTCGATCTATTTATTGTATAGACAAAAGTATGGAAGTTTTACCCCCCCCTACTCCTCCCCCCACCTCACCCCAACACACACACACATGCTTCAAACATGCCTTTTCCTTTTCTTTACCTTTACCTTTGTGTCCTCAACGTTTTTGTACACTGCTCCCCAATTCCATATCAAGGCGATGTATGATGTCATCGCCGAGCACCGAAGGAAGGGAGTACTCATGTTTTTACTCCGTTTGTTTGTTTGTTAATTGCCGGAATCCTTCGGATTTCGGCAATTATGTTGGTTGGTTGTGTGTGTGTCATTCTGTGTGTCTCTGTCTGTCTGTTTGTTTGTATGTTTGTTTACCCTGTAGCAGCCACACCATTTCAGTGATCATGACCAAACTGGGTACAGACATCGGCCATGGTCCAACTTAGACACGTCGTTTTTGGTGAATCTAGGTCAAAGGTCAAGGTCACCGAAAAACGGAAATTCTTGTTTTCGCAATAACATCCGCTAAAATGGTCGTATCGACTTCAAACCCAATCCAAAATGTGCATCTTCCAATTCTGCATCCAAACATATGTTTCATTGGGGTGCCACACCAACACCCTTTTTGCGGTCGGGGGCCGAATGTCGGGGGGGGGGGGGTCAGGTCAAAACTTTTAAATTGCGATAAAAACGCCATTTCAAGTCCGATTGACTTCCAAGTCATGATCATGACCAAACTAAGTGCTATAACTCATTAAACAGTAGCACTATCTACTTATAGAAACAAATTGATTTCCAGGTTTTTGTTTTTTCAGAGATCATGGAGATATGACAAAGTTATTCAAGCAATTCCTTGCTCAATGAGCAATTTCATATGTTTGTTTGTCCGGGCGATATCTCAGCCATCCTTTGAGCTCGGAAGCTGAAATTTGGGGACAAAAGTGAAGATGTGCTTTGGCAAAAAGTTATTTTTTGTTTTTTGATTAATCAATTAAGTGATTAATTACTTAATTATTATCGATTTTTTAATCACTTATTTATTTTCTTTCTCACCCTGGCAATATCTCAGGCACCCTTTGAGATAGGAAGCTAATATTTGGACAGGACAATAACCAAGTGATTTGGCTATAAAGGGTATTTTTGATTTATTGATTCATCAATTAATCGATTAAATATTCCTTTTTTGATGAATGACTTAATTTTCAAATAGTTACAGAGTCGGATGAAACTGGTGGTTTTGGTATACTATTTGCCGATTGATTAATAAATGAATTATATTACGATTATTATTTATTTATTTTAAATCTGCATTTAATCAATCAATTATTCTGCACCGCTCTCTCCCAATTCCATCTCCTTGTGCTTGTTGCATGGTGGCGTCGCCAGGCATTGACCCGGCAATATGGTATGGCGACCCGGCAATGTCACAAGCTGGCGGATTTGTTATTTATTTATTTGGCCTGGGGGCGGTGCACTTTGAATGTACCTCTACTTGGTATTTTTATTTTTTCTCCTCTCTCTTGCTATATTACCCCACTCCTTTCTGCTAATCATTCCTTCAATGAAAGAGTATAAACATTTTATTTATCCTTCTTTTTAATTCTTCTCTCTGCTTTGTTTTCTTTTATCCTTCTGTCTTGTTCTCAACCTCTGTTTCTACTTTTCTAACTTGGCTTCTTATCTCTGCCAGTGCAGGTTTTTGTATTATCAGCATCCTTGCATTCATCACATACTATGGTTTGAGATCAGGGTTATTCTTTTTTTTTCTTCCAAATTTCATGAAGAAGCCCATATTCTGAGAAAGCATTGATTGCTTACGACAAGGCATGAACATTTCTGTGGCTTCAAACTAATTATGGACAGGTCAGCACTTTGCTCCAGGGTTTAGGACTTCCTGTTGAGCAGCCATGGGAATCAAACCAACACCAGTGAGGGGAATTCAATAAAGCATCATCCATTCCACCACAAAAGTCACACACTTGTCCTGCTGACAGTCAGTAAGGCAGATATCAATGTTTCGGACTGGTGTTGATGTGAACTTGTGAATTTCTGTGAGACCAATTTCACACTGTTACTTTTGGCTGGTGGTAGATAGTAATTCCCCTGTAGAGATTTTCTTTCTTCTTTTCTCAATTTTAATTACCTTCTTTTATAGCTTCTCCCCTCCCAGTACCTCTACAATAATAATAAATGTCAATGTGTGTGTGTGTCCTCTATAACTCCAAAACTATGAAACCTAGCAACCTAAACTTTGCATGCATATTAAGGGAACTCTAAAGAAGTACAAGAGTGAAAATTGGGTGTTTGGGTTAATTAAAACATCCCTTTTGAAGATAATTAATGGCCTTATTTAATTATCCTTTATCAAGGCTCATCCTTGGTCACCTCGCTGTCCCTTGCTGGGGTCTGAATTTGCAAGAAATTTTTGGGCTGCTCAACAATGCCTTGACTTGGAACAGGCTGCAATGGTTTCTTCATGATAACGTTTTTTTTCCACTTTCCTCACTCATATAACATCAAATGCC
Organism: Eptatretus burgeri; assembly: GCF_056783735.1. NCBI lineage: Eukaryota > Metazoa > Chordata > Myxini > Myxiniformes > Myxinidae > Eptatretus > Eptatretus burgeri. The sequence goes on from NC_140966.1 coordinate 88,538,923, forward strand.
GAATCATCACACCAATAAATCACTGGATACATTCCCATGCTAATAAATGCCCAGATATGCCAGCGTTTGTGGCTTTATTTAATTTCTGCGCATGCATAACCTATAGAATCCTTTAATTTCAGTCAAATTACAAAATTTAAACTTCTTCATTGACCTCAGCAGCAGTTCCAACTGCTAATAAAAAATGAAAAAAAGAAGTGTTCATTTATCCAACTCGGACATTGATTGACATTCCAGGCATCTCCGGGTGCATGGTGTTTATATGACCGATTGGCGATCACTAATCGCTTGCCAAGCCAACCGTTCCTTATCAACCATTTCATTGGAGTGCTTGCTTGAGTGCTTAAACCACTTGGCAAGCACCATACAAGTTGCTTGGTTGTTCATTTCTAAGCCATGGCCATACACAGCAAAAGTATTCAAACTGTCACTGATTATATCGATCGACTTGAACAAAGTTCAGGCCCTACTCGCCTGCGTAAAGTTTCTTCAGCTGTTTTGTTGTAGTGCTTGCTTGGAGCACTCTTCAAGCTTCAATCTCTACAAGCTTCCATGGTGACACCATGGCGCGGTTCTCTGTGGGGACATCTCTGGCGTTGAGAAGGCAAAATAAATTAGATGATTACAATGAGTAAAAATGTTTTGAGTTGTTGCAAATAAATGAATCACCACATCACGGCAGGATAGCTGAGAGGTATGCACGCCCGCTCTAAGCTGTCTAGCCTGGGTTTGAATCTCGACCCAGCTATAAACTGTCATCCCAGTGTTTCACAGGCAGGGTGATTCATCAATGTGTGTGTCGTTACTCAGATGGACATTAAACTGGGCATCACATCTGCCCAAACCCCCCCCTCTTCTCTCCCCCCAGCACCTCACCCCTCTGCCTCTCTCACCCTTATCCCACCCCTCTCTCTGTCTTCCACCCCTATTCCTCTCTCTCCAACCCCTTTCCCTCTCTCTCCAACCCCTTTCCCTCTCTCTCCGACTCCTCTCCTCCACCCCTTTTCTCACCCCTCCCTCTCTCCCTCCTCTCTCTCTCTCTCTCTCTCTCTCTCTCTCTCTCTCTCTCTCTCTCTCTCTCTCTCTCTCTCTCTCTCTCTCTCTCTCTCTCTCTCTCTCTCTCTCTTTCTCTCTCTCTCTTCCTTCCCTCCTTCTTTCTCCACCCTCCCTCTCCCCCCCCCTTCCGCTTAATATTTCCATCAGCAAAGCGATAGGTTGTATTTGCAAGTTATGAATATAATAAAGCTCTTTCTAATTGCTCACTCATTTACTCATTCTTTTCAATGCTTAGTACTGTTGTAGGCTAAAGAGATGATATTCAGCATACTGCCTTCACTCAAATCCACAATTCTATAAAAATAGAAAAAAACACGTGTTTATAGTCCATTTAATTGCATGCCGAGCTAACTGTGTATAACTGTCTGAAAATGAAAACATCTGTGAACAAAAGTCGGCCGGTGGAGCCTCGCTCCCTCCCTCAGCTGGGAGAGGGAAGGAGCTCGAGCTGCGCAAAAATAAAAAGCTCATACTGCTCTCATTCTGCTCTCATTCTTCATTCAATTGATTTATTTATCGCCTTGCAAAATGCATGCACAATCCATGAGCAAATAATAAATATATAATCTCTCTCTCTCTCTCTCTCTCTCTCTCTCTCTCTCTCTCTCTCTCTCTCTCTCTCTCTCTCTCTCTCTCTCTCTCTCTCTCTCTCTCTCTCTCTCTCTCTCTCTCTCTCTCTTTCTCTTTCTCTTTCTCTTTCTCTCTCTCTTTCTCTCTCTCTTTCTCTCTCTTTTCTCTCTCTTTTCTCTCTCTTTTCTCTCTCTTTTCTCACTCTTTTCTCTCTCTTTTCTCTCTCTTTTCTCTCTTTTCTCTCTCTTTTCTCTCTCTTTTCTCTCTCTTTTCTCTCTCTTTTCTCTCTCTTTTCTCTCTCTTTTCTCTCTCTTTTCTCTCTCTTTTCTCTCTCTTTTCTCTCTCTTTTCTCTCTCTCTCTCTCTCTTTTCTCTCTCTTTTCTCTCTCTCTCTCTCTCCATTTTACTCCTGTCTTCTCTCAACCTTCTCACACTTCTCTTGCCTCCAACCTCAACATTTATTTTTCCTTCCCTTGCTTTATAGTTCTCAAGGTAGTTCACTCCTCCCACCCCCCTCTCAAAACAGCTTGCTTGGGAGAATTACAAACACTTCCTAAACACAAAAGCTGTTACGAATGAGCAGAGGTGTGTAAATCATAAATAGTTGTCTTGAAAGTGTAAATGGCCTTCACTGGTGACGAAATAACATACCCACTCATCTTTTTACGTTCACTGATCTAATTCTCTTTCTTCACATTCCCCTCACGCAATGGCCTTTCAATATTCACTGTTTACCACTTACTTTTCACCTGAAACTTTGCCTCACGCTACTTGCTCTAACCATGGCTTGCCAATTTGTTTTCAGGATGGGGCTCTGCAGGTGTCACGATGTGAAACGCACCTGTACACCTCTGGCTGCTGGTCTCCCTCACGCCCGGCCATCTTCTTCTTAGGCAGGTCAGATGGAATGCTTGAGGTCTGGGACCTGTTGGAGGAACCTACTCCAATTAAGTTTCATAATGTGACCAGCTCTGCTGTCACCAACATTCGTGTTCAGAGTGAGTATAGCCATGTATTTCTGTTTTCTGTCTTGACATTCAGCGCGAGCACAAGTATTGCCGATCTCCACACCTCATATCCAACACAAATAATGCAGAACCACTTACCCAGCACCCAGTACTATTAACACAGCACTCAGTATTAATAAAGATAGCTCCTTGCATTTAACAAAGACAAATCTCATCAGAGAAAGTGTTCAAGTGTTCAGGCCCATATTTTAAGTTTCATTATCGGACAAGCGTTTCTACCTTAAAGGTCCCATGTAATTCAAAAGGTTCTGGTTATTTATATATTAACTTGACCTTCCTGGTGAAGAAATCACCCATGTTTCTTTTTTAAAATCAACAATGGGATAATTACACCAATATTTTGAACATTTGTAGTGCTTTTCACAATTTGCTGTGCCCCGCCCCTCAAAAAGTGGCATTCAGCGAACCGCAGGTCACGTGACCGTTGACGTCATCTCCAGAACGCGACTCGCTCAGAGTCCATTGATGAGACGTCGCGCGCCATATAAAGTACGTACAAATGCATTGTGCACATGTGTCTGCTATCTCACTGATCGTCTTACTTCCTGTGATTGTTTTTGCGAAAGTTTTTAAGAGTTTTAGCCTTACTTTCGAAAATGCCTGCAAGATGTATCGTAGCAGGATGCAGCAATACATCCAAAGACGGTGTAAGCCTTCATGTATTCCCGAAAGATGAGAATCTTCGGAGAATATCGACATCTAAAGTGAAGCTGACGAGGGGAAACTGGAAAGGCCCCAGCGACACGAGCGTCATTTGCAGCGCCCACTTCGAAGACAGTAACTTTGATCATGGGCTCCATTCACTGTTCAGTTTGAAGAAGTTGAAGAGGCTGAAACCTGATGCAGTACCCATCATCAAAAGCAATGTCGTCCGATAAATCCGTCGTCCGTCCGACTAGTCCGATAAATCTGACGTGCTGTAGCTTTCTTTTATTATTCTCTTTTCTTCATTGTTTTCTACTGGCGCTACACGATGATAGTAGGAATAAAATAAATAAAAATGCAACAGAACGTCAGATTTATCGGACTACTCTAGACAATTGTGTCACAAGGTGTGTTCTGCACACAAGTTTTCATCGTATCCGGACAGCGAGATTGCTTCGTTTTATGCGTGGAGAGATATGGCCGATGACATGCGCTGGCCTTGCTTGCGATTCAATCGCCGCGGAGCAACATGTCTGCTGCGCTGCGCTGGTCACGTCACCTCACTAAAATATTTCTCATATCGAGCAGTATGCAAGTAGAATTTACATTATTGAATTACAAATAGGATTTAGTCCAACCAGTTGTTATTGCCAAGTCTTCCTTCGATGTCTTCCCGATAATCATGGACGCCAGGAATTTCATCGCCAGTTTCCTCTGCTTGTCCTGCTTTGGGCTCTAACTGGTAAGGCCGTATTCCATTTCCAGCTGCCTGAACTTCACCTCTCGCCACTACGTTATCCGACAAGTCTCCATCTGATTCAGACCAAGATCCTTCATTTCTCTCACACTCACTGTCGCTACCAGACAAATCAAAGTCCATGTCATCCATTATTCAAAACCAAATGTTTGATTTTTTAAAGCAGAAATGAACGAAGCGTTTAAGTCGATCAATCGAATGTGGAAACACACAGAAAGCCAATAAAATCACGTAGACCACCAACCCGAATAATTTGCATGCAGCCTTTGTTGTTCTGGTGATAACGTCATGTGGGTTACGCGTCGTTCAGTAGATTTCAGCAGAATTTTTAGGGGTGTTCCCTAAGAGGTTTGTTTTTTAAATTTTACATTTTACAGAACGAGTATTGTGAAAAAACATTATCAGATCAGAAATCACGATGAATATATGCAATTTCAGTACATTTGAGTGACATGGGACCTTTAATTAAAGTGAATCATATACTTGAACATTGGAGAACACAAATTGCCTTCATAAATTTTACTTCCAAGAACCATGATTATATATATATATATATATATATATATATATATATATATATATATATATATATATATATATATATATATATATATATATATATATATATATATATATATATATATATATATATATATATATATATATCATGAGAGGGTGAAGAAATGGCTGCTGATATGGACATGTATGATGCCGATTGATGCTACGTTCTCTGGTGATCAATAAAGCCTCCATCTCCTCAACTATTACAGTGTATCATGTATAAGACTGCTTCAGTAACTCTAAACTTCTGGATTTTTTTTTTGAAACCATTATTTTATTGAAATTGAAGCATATACCTAAACACTGCTTGGGGTATCGTGTTCTATGAACTCTCGAGTTCAAATAGCAGTAGTGGACAACGTCTACTGTATCATTTCCATACTGTATAGACACCAAATCAATGTAGAGTGATCAGCAATCACAGATCATTTTGTTTTGTTTTGTTTTTTAGATCCTCATGGAGGATCTCAAAGTTTTACTCACGTTGTTGTTCTTCATTTCTTCTTGTGGACTTGTTTGTTTCACAGCCTACAGTTTTCATCGACACTTCCTGAAACTTGGCATGTATATGTAAAAATACCCTGCGCAGACAGTAACCACCTCCGATTTTGAAAATTCCTCCGAGAAAAAAAGTTATGACGTCAAAATATCTCCGCTAATGGAAATTGCCCAAAAAATTATCTCCGAAACTAGGCAAGCTTTTTGAATTCTGTTTGCGGGAATCGAACAGGGCATTAGCAGAGATGAATTACCGCACATATGATACATCACTATGATGTTATATCAATTTTTATGACGTCATTCCTATTTTTTGACATTTTTTGTTTCACAACCCAGAGTTTTCATCGGATCTTCGTGAAACTTGCCAAGTATATGCAGAAAGCCCACGCGCAGGCAGTAACCATCTCCGATTTTGGAAATTCTTCCGAGAAAAAAGTTGACGTCATAATATTGCCGCTAATGGAAATCGCCTATACCATTATCTCCGAAACTAGGCAAGCTGTTTGAATTTTGTTTGCGGGAATCAAGCCGGGTATTAGCACAGATAATTTATCGCAAACCTGATACATCACAATGACCTCATATTCGTTTTTATGACGTCATTATTAAGAGGATGAGGATCTGAGCTCATTTGAGCTTGTTTACTTTTATAACTGATTACAACTGTTTGTTTCATCTTGGAATGAGGCACTTTATAAAGTAATGGCTTTTGGCATTCTCTGCTGAAGCTGTTGAGGTCAATGTGAAAATTCTACAATCAACAGAACATTCCACAAAGTTTGAAGACCGCTTTACATGTTTAATTGGTGTAAAATTAGTTTTGTGACTCATCTGTCTTGACTTTGTTTCTTCAAATATAATAATACAGTTCATTAGTTTCCTTTATATTATACAATAATTATTACAGCTTGCAAGACAGTTCGCTTAAATTATTAGAGAAGATGCAATTTGAAATGTGTTAATATGGTGAAGATCAACTATGTCTCAGTTAGGTTATGAACCTCAAAAAGGGAAGATAATAATCAATAATAATAATAATAATGATAATAACATTGAACTTCAGACATATGCTTCTTCTTCTTCTTCGTTCATCTTCTTCTTCCTCTTTCATATGCAGCACAAACTCCTGAGTGGCATCATTGGCTGAGGGCGTGGCTATGCCGCTGAGGTAACGCCCCCTGTAGGTTTGGGCAGGAATTTGTAATTTGTTAATGGTGCCGATGATAGCTGACCTACTCTTTGCAAAGGACTCCATGGGATCTTTAACATCCACTAACTAATGCGAACATGCTGGACACCCAGTTTAACATACATCCGAGGGATGGTACACACATTGATGCCTTGTCCTGCCTGCGAGACACCAGGATGACAGTTTGCAGCTGGGCCATGAGTCAAACACAAGCTAGACAGCTCAGTGGTGAGTGTGCATACCTGCAGGCCATCCTGCTAACCCAATGCATCACCTGACTGCTGGACTCCATTATTTTTTGGAGCATGGCTCTGATGTTGATACAGTTTCTCTCGTTTGGCCAGGGTCGCAGTTCACAATGACCTACTCTTTTAAAAACGTAGCATGGGATCTTTGTCATCCACAAGTGAATTTTATGAAACAAGGCACTCAGGCCAAGAGGCTTGCTGAAGGATGGCACTCTTTTTGATGTCATGCCCTGTCTGAAATACCAGGATAACAGTTTATAGTTGGGTTGAGATTTGCAGACTATGGAGGATTCAAAAGCGAGTACAATAACTGTGAGCTATTCTAGGTGGTGGTGGTGGCAGTCATGGTGATGGTGGGGATGATGCTGAAGATGATGCTGATGGTGAGTATAACACCCATATCTATAATCACAGGTCTGCATGTCGAGCTATTTCATCTTTGAACATTCTTGTGTCATTTATTTCCTGCCGGAATATGGTTTGTGGTAGAGTCCGACAGCAGATTTTGTTGTAAGGTGTTTGGAATTATTTTACGTTGAAGTTTTAAAGTTACTGGTTTAACTCTAAATGGACTCCCACGAGCCAAACGTCGCTTTTACTTTTGTTCGCGAGTATAATTATTTCAGAAGTGAATATGTCTTCAAATCATTTTGTTTTGTGATTATTTTCCTTTTTGTGTGGTAGTCAAGGACCAGCTACTTGCAGTGTCTGACAGCCTTGGGACACTTTACATCCTGCAGGTTCCGCAAGAACTACGCGATGCTGGCACCCAGGAAGTGAGCATATCAGTGGTTCACTACAACTACCAATCATTACTTGTTTCAATCTCAACTAGCAATCATAAAGAGCTACAATTTTCACTAACTAAAGCAATATCTCGCCTTTCAAACCTCGAATGCTACTCCATCATTCAGTCCCTAATCCTTTGATCACTGCACCAATTGTGCAATTCTGTTCACAGTGTTCTCTTTTAATCCTATCCATTGTGTTTTTCTTTTGTCACGTGCTTCAACCCACAAGTAGTGTTGAACAGGATGACACAATGGTGTTTGATTTGTGGGGGAGGGGCGATAGTTATGAAAAGGACTAAGATGCTGTCTAAATTTGCACGTAGTTTTAGAACTTTTTATTTTGTATCAAGTGTTTGTTTAAGGTAAGGAGTCAATGTAAAACATTGCCCATAAAGGAGATGGGAGGTTCTACTTTTAGAACAACCTAGGTTAAGATGTCTCGTCTCTTCTATAAATCCAGATGGGGCTTGGTGGTATGGGGAGAACACTTCACATTCCTCCCAACCCCCACCAATAGAGGGAGGGAGTCGACTCCTTTCCAGAGGTGTCTGCTAGCACGCACGAGGCAGACATTAATTCATTGCCTGAGACGGACATTGGTGGAAGGTCTTTGGGCAGAGACTGGTTAGAAGGCGCCCCAGGGTGGGAGATGAGTAAAAGCCCCTACTCTGTTTTGTTCAGGGAGAACGGAGTGAGAACAGAAGGAGAAGTGGAAATGACAGAGATTGGTGGGAGGCCACAGGGCAGGGGATTGGTAAAAAAGCCCCTGCTCTATTTTGTTCAGTTAGAAGGGAGGGACAATGGAGGGACAATGGAGGAAGAAGCGAATGGAGGTGCTTGCTTCACGCCCATGGTGCATTTCTCTACTGTAGTGCAATTCGACCTACCACTCGTGCATTCTCCAGCCACCATCTCTTTGGGTCGTCTCGCACGGGTGATCTTTGATTGTGGCTGACCACTCGCTTCAGCCGATTCGTCCGTCTAATGGGATGGGTGCCAAGCGATGTACCAAAGATGAACCAATATGGTTTTATAACCCCCCCTATCGAAGTTTGGCACCAATTTCCAACGGCTGGATTTATTCATGCCATGGTTATAATATCCAATTAATGAACCATGTACCAGGCCAACACACAGATGGTGAGAACAGGTTTAATAAATGATAATCAAATGGTATTGGAGAATAAGGGAAGAGAGGAATACACATATCACGGTCAGTTATTCTTTTGTACACTTTATAATTATGAAACTCTCGTGCCCACGATATCTCGGCAGCTTAATGCATTTCCACATCAGATTATATCATGAAGAGTAAGATGGAGGAAAGGACAACACAAAAATAGAACCTTCTCCTTGCACGATGATTGCCTGAGGTCACAGGAGTCCGTGTGTGGAGACGGGAGCAATAATGGCTGGTTCCCTCGTGGGAACGAGAAGGAAAGAGAGAGATATTTCTGGGACCACATCCCAGCACGGTAGTCCGTCCTCGGCACACCAATGTCTGGGTCCATCGGAGTCCTGTCATTTCAAAAATACACACCTGAGCCAGAGCTCCGCCAACTTCTCTTCTTGGGGTTCCTGCCTCATAACCCGACTCGCTTCAGCTCCTCGGCATCCTGAACACTTTGATGTACTTCCTATTCTCTTGAGCTGTACAGCCCTTCTGTTCTATTCACCCTGTGGCCATATGATAATTGGCTGTCCACACAGGCCACTGAAACCCACAATATGCCCACTGCTGTCAGTGCCTTAAAGCAGTTTATTAAGCCAGCACGAGGCCATGAGGCGAATCCAGGTCGTCTTCAGAAAGGTTTCACTTGCATTTCGCGATGTTGAAAACACATCGACAGATTACACAGGAATGGTGGAGGGGTTTTACAGAAGAAATTATGGAGGGATAGCAAGGGGTTGAGACAAAAACGGAAGGGTGGGGTCACGCTTATGATCTCCTAACAGTCTTCGACATGTGACCTATCGTTTTAACACAGACACTATATTTTTATGTTAAATGTGTAATAATGACATAACTCGCCTTTTATTGCTCTCATTATCCTCAATCACATGCCGGCAACAGTACACGATTACATAATTTTTGCCATGCTCTCAGCTCTTGGATGTACAGCACTGTGTGCAATGGAAGGTGAAAAAGATGGAGTACCTGCAAAAATGTCTCAAGCGCAAAGTTGAGCGAAACAAAGCTATAAAAGAGGTGAGTTGGGAATACATGTTTATTTGTCATGGCTGTGAGTTTCATCATGAGGCACAACAGATCAAAGGAAGTTAGGATCCCTATTTAAAGGTTAGAGTTGATTATGAATGCAGAGGTAATCAGTAAACTGAGAGGATGAGAAATGAACATCATGTAAGGGTGATGAATCGGGAGGAGCACAAAGAAAAGGAAAAGTAGGGTAAAAATGGAGGGGAAGGAAAACGGATGAATGTACAGAGCATGGTGTGTTGCTAATCTTACCTCTGGCACTGATTAAACTTGTGAAGTTTTTCTCACTGTCATATGTATTCAGGCACAGCTTAGCCAATGATGCAGTAACAGTGGTGAAAGTCTTCAAGCTTACCTCCAGAAAAGCTTCATCTTCATCACACCTTTTCACGAACGATGAATGCTTCCAAAACTATGGTCATGATGTAACACAAATATCTACAATCCATGAAGTCACTTATGACTGAATATCAAAAATGCACATTTTGGGATCTTCCAAGACCCTTACAAAAGCCTCCGATGTATTTTTCATAACATTCGATGAGAATATCAACAGATCCCATTAAAAAAAAATCGTAGGATTTTTTTTAACAAGGGGATAATTCATGGGATGTGTTAACACGGAAAATAATAAAACACGCTTTCCTGAAATAAATTGCAAATTTAAGAAATGAAATCCCTTCATCAGGAAGTCAGTTGAATTTCCTGTGTAGGAATGGCACAGACACTGCATATGTTTAACACAACACAAATCAGAAAATAGATTGACCAAGATACAAACTTATAAACCTGCCAGTCATGTGTCAAGGATTTCACATCCAACAGCACTCATGAAGCTCTTGGACAACATCACTGAGCAACAAAGCTCACAGACACCCCAAAAAAGCCCAATTGTAATTATTATTATTATTTTGTTCAGACAGCCAAACTCAAAATTGGTTTAAGCTCAGTACTTGGATTAAACACTGCCTTTTTTTACAGTGGGAAGGTCAATGACGACTCAAAATGTACATAACTTGAAAGGATTCTACCAAATAGGCATAGCTGCATAACTACGCGTAGGGCAATGGAGGGCCAAGAGAGGTGGGCTAGACAGTGCCTGCCAATCAGGACAGTGCCACAACAATGGTCTTTACATGTGGGGATGGTCACAAGAAATTATCATGCAAAACCAACCCTACATCTTCCTTTGAATAATGGTTGTTCCCTGCAAGTGACACGATGCATCTCTCTTGATTTGGGGTCACAATCACCACAAACACTGGCTGAATCGGTGTGTCTGTGTCCCTGAATGGTTTAATATTTCACTGGTCAAATTCATACATGGAAACAATCAGCATACACTACCATTGGATGGATGTAGGGATGGACAGGGAACAACCGTTATTCAAAGAATTGTGTAGGGATGGTCTTACATGATAATTTATTGTGACCATCCCAACCTTGCTTACATACTTTTTGGTATACCATCCCTACATCCTTTTGCATTTAAATAACTTACTTGTCATAAATTATATCAACACCGATTGTTGACAAACAATTATATATATATATATATATATATATATATATATATATATATATATATATACATATATATATATATATATATATATATATATGTGATAATTGAAGAGTCATTGAGGAGATTTTTGTTAAATAATTTGTGTTTAATAACTTAATTGTACTTTTACATGAATTGCCAGTCCATTAGGACAAAATGGACAAATCAACACAATATATGAGATTTTAAAGTGGGTTCCCAGCATACAAAGCCTTGCACTCGTATGGGAATGCCAAAGAAATGAAATTGAACTGAAAATACCATCTCCATTTGTGAAACAGCAGGACTACTCAGTAGCCATAATATCTTGTGCTTCCTTCTGGGCTGTCTGCTCCTGCAAGGTTTCATTCAATCCCTGGCAATATCATACCTGAACTAAAACGGCACTCGGTTGAACGCATACCTCCGGCGGGCTGAAGAGTTTACGTTTTGCAGCGTAAACTGGTCGGATCTGCTAGGTATGGATCGGATCTGGTCGGTCGGATCTGCATCCGATCTGCATCTGCAATGATAGGTCGGATCTGCATCCGACCTAAACCAAAATCAAATCTGCTTGTCCTAGTCACTTACCCAACCTAAGGACGAAATGGTTTGAGTTTAGTCAAGATCCGAATCCAGAACCAATAATTTTTTAACTGATTCTTCACCATTGAGTAACAGGGCTAAAAATGACAGAAAGCACAATATCTCAAAAAGTTATGGACAAATTTGGACGAAACTTGCTGGACAGATTTGTCGTGTGACAAGGACGAATTGATTCAATTTTATTGAAGATCCGATTCTGGATACGAGTTTTTTTTTAATTTTTCAAGTGATTCTTCACCATTGAGAGATTGGGCCAAAAGTTACATATCGTATGATGTTTCAAAAAGTTGTGGACGAGTTATGACAAAACTAGGTGGATGAGTTGGTTTGGTGACAAGAACAAGCACATTCGATTTTGGTTAATGTCTGGATTCAGATCCGACCTTCCAGTGGGATACAAAACGTCAACTGTTCAGCCTGGCAAAGGTATGCACCCTACCAAGTTCTGTTCTAGTTTCGTTCTGTTGTGTCCTGTTCAGTTCCATGTTCTAGCTCCTCTACGAGCCTCGACTCTAAATACAAAAAGAAAGATCACATCGATATTTCTAACAATTTTATGATATATACCAGGTAAAGTATTGCGTGCAGATAAGTGATATGGGTCTTGTGGGTGCAACGACCAGAAACGTTTTTTTTTATTTGCAGCAGCAAGAAGATGAGGAAGAGGATAAATCACAATCTGAGGAGTTCCTCGATTTGCAACAGCAGCTGTCAGGGTTGGATTTTCGTGAGCAATAAAATGGACAGTGTCAGTCTGGTCAGTTTTCCTTCTGCTTACCCTATAAATTCCATCTCTGTTCTTCTTTTCCCCTTTCCTCTCATTCACCTGTTCATCTCCCTCTTTTACCAATCGTTTTTGTTTGCATTGGTTCACATATCTTCAGTACGTTATCTTGCTCTGTTTGTGACATAAAATACCTAACGATGTCCATTTAATTTATATGAATAAACCAAGAACCTCATTATAATGGGTTTATTTATGCATCTCGTACACAGCATAGTTACATCCTCAATTGCGTTTACAGTACATCTGAACTGGATCTTTGGAAAACAAGGCAATTACTCTTCCATAATGAACTCCTCCATATTACGTCCAGAAATTGTTGGAATTTTTGACTTATTCTTCCACCAATGTGTTCTTCTACTTCCCTTTAATGATAATTCATTGCAACGTCTCTTTCCTTTTTACCACCACCTCAACGACCAAACTCAACTTGCCATGTTTCTATTTCCTATGCCATCCCACCCCCACCTTCAACGATATAAATCTAATGGCTGCTGACAAAGTGTCTTAATTGCCCTATCTGCCATCATGTCTTCTTCTATTGTATGTAGCACATGACTGTGGGTGGTTTCATTTGCCAGGGGAGCAGCCGTGCTGCTAATGCAGTGCCCTCTGTAGGTTAGAGTGGGAATTTGCAATTTGTTCAGCGTACCGGCGATAACTCGCCTACTCTTCGCAAAGGACACCATGAGATCTTTAACATCTACCAACGAATTCTGGCAGATGGGATTCACGTTTAACGTCCATCCGAGGGACGGCACGCAAGTTGATGAATCACCCTGCCTGTGAAACACCGGGCTGACAGTTTATAGCTGGGTCGGGATTTGAACTCAGAAACTATCAAGTAAATATGGAGAGCTGGCACCTCCCCAGATGGGAGAACTGTGCTCTATACATGAACAAATCAATCATTTATATAATCGGAGCAACTGTTCAGATGAGAAGAATCTTCGACATCTGAACAGGAGTCCCATTTTCTTCGAGGCAGACTTAGCTATCATTGCAACCTGAGGTTTTCAAGATATATTTGATGTTACAGTAATACCAAGTAGGTTTATTGTATTGAGTGGTAAAATTGTGGAGCTTTCAAAGAAGATATGAAAGCTGAGAAGAGTTTTCGGCAGAGAAATTGAGTTTTAGAAGCGTTCAACTTCATTTGATTATATTCGCCCCACTGAGACATAGGATTGGTAAGAGCAAAATAGAATTTCCTGTCCAAATCTGAATTTATAGAGGTAGGCATGATGAAATGATGTAGATTGAGTAAGAGAAGATGGAGCAGATGTCAAAAACATAGAGGAATGTAATGTTTTAGTCGTCAGCATATGAATGCCTTTAGTGGTTTGGAGAAGAAAGAAGATCATTGATAAAAAAAGGAAGAGTGGAGGAGACAGGACAGTACCCTGAGGGACACTGCTGTTGGTGGGGAAGGAGGTTGAACCATCAACAATTACAGACATAGAACGGTTGGACAGAAAGCTAGACATAAGAGAACAGAGTGAAGGTGTAAAGCCAAAACAGGAGAGCTTGGAGATCAGGCCCTGATGCCACACTCTGTGAAAAGCTTTCGAGATATCAATGACTGCAATAAATAATTCCCCAAAGTCTCTCAGAGAAGAAGACCAGACATTCATAATATAGGAAAGGATATCACTGCTATATCTCGCCTTGTGAAAGCCATACTATTTGTCAGAAAGAAGACTGAGAGATTCAAGATGCTTGAAGAAATGAGAATTGAAAAGATGTTCAAAGACTTTGGGAATAGTGGAAGACAGAGCAATAGAATGGTAGTTGGAAGGGTTTGAACGATCACCCGTCTTTAGAATGCGCTGCACTAAAACTTGCTTCCAGGAAAGACGGAAAATTTGGTTTTTAAACAGAAGCGGAATAAACGAGCAAGCACAGGTGCAAGTTCTGAAGCACAATCCTTCAAGATACGAGGAGGAATGCCAACTCCTCTGTACACCTTGCTTCTGCTCAGAGAGGGAAGTACTTTTTTGATTGAATGAAAAATGATTATAGGGAGAGGCATAGGATTGGTAATAGGTCTATCAGGGGTGATGGAATGTTCGAGTCGTCCATTGTGCAATTAGAGGAGAAAAGAGAACTGAAAAGAATTGCAGTGTCAGTCGGAGAGACAGCGATAGTATCATTGGAACGGAAAAGTGAGGGAAAGGTAGAGTGATAGAAGTTGTTGGAGATACTTTTGGTGAAAGACCTATTCGTGAAAGAAGATGAGAAGTTGTCACACTGCCTTTGGAAAAAGGAATGCTTCACCTCACGAATGACATATTTGCAATTATTTTCGTGCAGAAATGAAGACTGAATGCGAGTCAGAGGAAGGAGACTTTTTCCAGGTCCGATATGCCACGTCCCTTGCATGAATGTCCGCAGAGCAGGAATGGTTGAACCAGGAATTATAACAACAGATAATCTTAAAATAGAAGGGGTTAAAAGCTTTTATTCCTGCAAAAATAACTTCAGCCATTGCTCTGCGGAGACAAAGGCATTGCCCAAAGAGAGGTAGTCATCTTCCCAAAGAAAGTCAAAATAGAATTTCCATAGGCTGGTCCAGTCAGCACTATTAAGTGCCAATACTGGCGTTTGGAGAGAGTTGTCGGAGGAGGATGAGTGGGAAGTAAAGAGATATTTACAAGAGTGTGGTGAGAGGAACCAATCAGGGTTGATATTGTATAGCTATAATGCAACAGATTGTAGGTGATAAACAGGTCCAGAGTATTGGGAGAGTGGTCGGAGGATGATGAGTGGAAAGTAAAGAGACATTTACAAGAGTGTGGTCAGAGGAACCAATCGAGGATGAAATTGTGTAGCAACAGATTGTAGGTGAAAAACAGGTCCAGAGTATTGGGAGAGTGGTCGGAGGATGATGAGTGGAAAGTAAAGAGACATTTACAAGAGTGTGGTCAGAGGAACCAATCGAGGATGAAATTGTGTAGCAACAGATTGGAGGTGAAAAACAGGTCCAGAGAATTGGGAGAGTGGTCGGTAATGGGTAGGGAGGTTAATAATTTGCTCCGAATCATTAAGAATGGAAAACTTAAGAGCTTCAATCCCCCTACCACCAATATGGGAAGATTTCAATAACTCCCTGTGGTGTACATTGAAGTCTCTGAAATAGAGGACTTCAGCTTGAGGGTGAGAGGATGTCACGGCCCCATGGCAGGAATTTAGGTAGTCAAAGAAAATTGTAGATTTAGGAGAGTAGTCGGTTTAACAGAGGAAAATAGTGACAGTTGGGAGAGAAATCTTAAGCCAGATGACGTCAAAGTTTGGAGATTCAAGGTCCACAAGGTACAACAGACATGTTGACGTTTGAGTAAGCACAGACTCCTCCTTTGAAGCGGAATTGTGAGTGAAGGTTATAGTTGGAAACGTGAAAATAATTCACGAGAACATCATTTGACAGTTGGGTCTCTGAGAGAGGTAAGATATTAGGAGAGGAACTAACTAAATGGTGTTCAATCGAAGAAAGACCACAACTGTTGGTGAAATGAATAGAAAAGTAGTCAGGTTTATGAGAAAGGAGAGGGTCTTGGGAGGGACCGATACTATTCCTGCCTGAGTCCTTCCTCTCAATGGAAGCAGACACAGGCAGGACTTGGGAGATTCCTCATGTCCCATAAGTAGGGTAAGAATACTGATTCTGGCTCACTTTTCCCCATGTAAATGAATGGGGGATTTTCAGCGATTCCCTTTTTTTTTCCTTAAAAATAAACCCCCTTTTTATCCCAAGGTATATTTATTTGTCTCCCCTTTTAACTTGGAGGTTGAACCTCATTGAATTGAACACCTGGGGGTTGAACAGCTCACTCATTGAACCTATAAAGATTTGTTCATTCTCAAATTCCTTCAATAGTTTAATTTTCTTTGCACAATAATCCCCATCTAAAATATTGACAAACAAAACATTTGAATCTTTATATTTTTGAAGATACCCCTTTTGTGCCATTACGAAATGATAAACTTCTCTTAATGCTCTTGTTTGACCACCTCCTGAGCCACAGGTTATTTTTTTGTTAAGCCCCACCCACTTTTCTTTAAGCCCCGCCCACTTTGCTAAGCTCCGCCCACTTTTCATGAGGTATTTTTTCTAAGCCCCGCCCACTTTTGCTAAACTCCGCCCACTTTTCATGAGCTATTTTTTCTAAGCCACGCCCACTTTTCCTAAGCCCCGCCCACTTTTGCTAAGCTCCGCCCACTTTTCATGAGGTTTTTTCTAAGCCACGCCCACTTTTCCTAAGCCTCGCCCACTTTTGCTAAGCTCCGCCCACTTTTCATAAGGTATTTTTCTAAGCCATGCCCACTTTTCCTAAGCCCCGCCTACTTTTGCTAAGCCCCGCCCACTCTTACATCATTTCCAGTTCATCTCTGACTCACAAAGAAATCACTAGAAAATTACAGGATGTTATGGTTTTGAAAAATTTCCCAATGAAGGCTTGCCTAGGCTTGCCCAGGGAATTTCCAAAGGAAACCACACCCACCAGTCTTTCTCCATAAAAGCTTCAAACCCAGGCTCCATTTTAAACATTTGTTTTTGCTGGCAATGGTGTGCTGTGTGCTTGTCTGGAACTCTCTGTCTTGTATGGAACTAAACCTTCAAGTTGATGAACTGGATTCAAACCTCTTATCTGTTGAGGTAAGATTTTTATTTTCCTATTTTCAAACTTTGATTGAAGCATACTCATTTAATAATTAAATAACTTAATTAATACATTATTATTTTCTCTCACAGGAAATTGTGTCTGAAATACGAAATGAAAATACTGCTTTTGCTACAACTTGGGGGGAAATTGTTGGCTTGGTTGAAGACCTTATGAGCGACCAAGACCTTGAGTGGGATGACTTTGGTGTTCCTTGGAACTCTGTCTTGTATGGAACTAAACCTTCAAGTTGATGAACTGGATTCAAACCTCTTATCCATTGAGGTAAGATTTTTATTTTCCTATTTTCAAACTTTGATTGAAGCATACTCATTTAATAATTAAATAACTTAATTAATACATTATTATTTTCTCTCACAGGAAATTGTATCTGAAATACAAAATGAAAATACTGCTTTTGCTACAACTTGGAGCGAAATTGTTGACTTGGTTGAAGACCTTGTGAGCGACCAAGACCTACAGAACGAGCAAGACCTTGAGTGGGATGACTTTGGTGTTCCTTGGAACTCTCTGTCTTGTATGGAACTAAACCTTCAAGTTGATGAACTGGATTCAAACCTCTTATCTGTTGAGGTAAGATTTTTATTTTCCTATTTTCAAACTTTGATTGAAGCATACTCATTTAATAATTAAATAACTTAATTAATACATTATTATTTTCTCTCACAGGAAATTGTGTCTGAAATACGAAATGAAAATACTGCTTTTGCTACAACTTGGGGCGAAATTGTTGGCTTGGTTGAAGACCTTATGAGCGACCAAGACCCACAGAACGAGTTTGTCCTTGATGACCCAACCAAAGAGTTATACCTTGGAGACCAGCAAAATCCTGAAAAAGAGTTTTACAGCAATAGTACTCATTGTGAGTTATCAAGACAATACCCACTGAACAAGTTATACGTTGATGAGCCAGAACACAAGTTTTACCTTGGAGACTCACAAATTTTGAAAAAATCAGTAAATGAGTTCTGCCTTGATGGTTTAAATAACTACCTTGGAGACTCAGGAAAAGGGTTCTGCCAAGATGGTTCTAAATATGGGAACTACCTTGGAGACTCACAAATTTTGAAAAAATCAGTAAATGAGTTCTGCCTTGATGGTTTAAATAACTACCTTGGAGACTTGGAAAGTTGGGGTTATTTTGAAGACTTGAAATGCTACCACTCTTTGGGATTTAAACCTATCAAGAAAGTTCTTACTCCCTCTTTCTATGTCATCAAACCTGAAAGCCTTAAAAGACAGAATTGGAAGAAGAGAAAAAAAAAAACGTAAAATATATATATATATATATATATATATATATATATATATATATATATATATATATATATATATATATATATATATATATATATATATATATATATATATATATATAGGTGGAAATCTCATGTTGAAAAAGACTGTGTTGGGTGAGGATTGAGTTGGGGTTGAGATTTTGAATGTGAGGGTTGGGACACACACACACATACACATCAACAAACAAAAGTTAAGCCTTGACTATTCAGTTGAGGATTCTGTGTTTGGGGTTCACAGATGTAAGAACGTCCACCCCTTGACACACATTATATACTGTTATACACCTCGGACTTGGCCCTCGAGTGTCCACAACGGTGTATGGTAGGAGGGAGTGAAGCGCCAACCTATTGCTCCCATTGCACACACACACACACAAACAAAAGTTAAGCCTTGACTATTCAGTTGAGGATTCTGTGTTTGGGGTTCACAGATGTAAGAACGTCCACCCCTTGACACACATTATATACTGTTATACACCTCGGACTTAGCCCTCGAGTGTCCACAAAGGTGTATTATCTGCTTAGTTTTGTCTTTTGTAATTCCTGTGAATAAAATGAACCTAAAATCTCTTCCCCTTCCAAATCATATATTTTATAAGTCCAAGGAACTGTATCTATTACATCAACAATTTTAAAAAGTTCTTTCGTCCATCGTTCAGTAAAACCCTTTTCAAAATGAGATTTCCACCTATATATTCTTACGATATCACCAACTTTGAACTTAGGTTTTCTGACATTAATCTCTTTTTCATATTTTAATTTTATAAATGTTTCTGATGGTTTCATATTTGTTGACGTGTGAATCGTGTCATTATACTTATCCACAATATCCTGAATAAAAGATGACCATTGTTGTGAACCGAGTTGTGTGAATTTTTTATATAGTCTCTCTTTTAAGGTACGATTAAAACGTTCAACAACAACTGCCTTCCCTTCATTAAAGGTACTGTATAATGTAATACTGTTATTTTTTAGAAAATTCATAAATGTCTTGTTATAAAACTCTCTACCCTCATCAGTCCACAATTTTTTAGGTTTTCTCTTACTTTTATTAAATATCTGTTGAAAAGCTAACATAAGAGTATTACCTGTTTTGTTTTTTAAAGGGACAACCCACACATATCTACTCCTCAAATCAATAACGGTTAAAGCATACTTGTACCCCTTATCATTATTGAGTTCAATCAAATCAGCAGACCAGATATAATCAACTTCCTTGGAATAAACTTTCCTTCTCTGAAACTTTGTGAATATTGGTTTATGTAATTCATCAGCTAATTGCTCTTCAGTCTTAATGGCATCATTAGAGCCTATAAGTTTTTTGAATTTCCAAGTCCAAGTTTCAATTTAGCACTAATCATCTTCTTCACGATGAACCTATCAACTTTTTCTCTCAAGGTTGGATTTTGTATCAGAGACAAATTATACAACATTTCTCTATCGGCTTCATGCTTTTCTTCCAACGTTGTGGTATTCCCATAATCAATATCGTGTCTCATGCACACTTCATCAACTCTATTGATTGGTTTACTCCAGGATTTAGGATTGTCTGTCTCATCTAATCTTTTATCCAAGTTTGTGCCTGGACCACAGAAAGAATACCCTGGAAGATGTAATTCCCCTGGTATTCCAGTAGTTGTAAATTTACTTCCTGATAAAAACTTTTGTATATCTCCTCCGAGTTTGTGTTTGGAGATAAATTGATTTTTTTTTGAACCACACACCGAACAGATACCTTTTTGTATAACCCTGTTATTTTTACTTTTAATATATGAAATATTTTTAGTATTAGTTTTCTTTTTACATTTGAGACAATAACTCATTTATTTATGAGAAAAATTCCTGCAGAGTGCAAAAACCTTTTTAGTTTCCAACATGCACATTTGAATCTTAATTTTTAAAACATAAAGAATCCTTAGAAATGCCTTCACTCTCTCCTCCATTTATTTAAGAAAAAACTTGAATTAAAATGAATAGCTTGACGATGTCAATAGTCTTGAAGAAAATATTGCAAATAGACTTGTCAATTCTTTGTTTTCCTCCTCGGTGGGTTGAGTTATTTTCTGTAATACCACCAATCTTTTTTGAATCTCACTGGTTTCCATATTTTGATATTTATTTTGTCTCGCTCTTTCCTCACTCTCCTTCTCCCTCTCCTTCTCCCTCTCCTCCTTCTCTCTCTTCTCCTTTTCCTCCTTCTCTTTCTTCTGCCTCTCCTCCTTCTCTTTCTTCTCCCTCTCTCTCTTCTCTCTTTCCTCCCTCTCTCTATTCTCTCTTTCCTCCTTCTCTCTCTTCTCCTTTTCCTCCTTCTCTTTCTTCTCCCTCTCCTCCTTCTCCTTTTCCTCCTCTTCCCTCTCTTCTTCAACTCCTTCCTCATCCCTTACTATCCTTGAATCGTTTACACCCCATAGAATATTATACATATATTCATCAGGATTTCTTGTTATTCCTGTATCCAAAATAATTTTTTTTACAACAGGAAACCAATAAAATTTCTTTTGAATTTCTAAAAGAGCCTTACCTTTTCTTAACCTTATAATTTTTTCATTATTTAACATTCTAATTAAATCTAAAGTTGTTGGTTTATCAACATCAGCATAATGCCAATCTTTTATTGAAAATACCTCATTCTTATGTTGTAGAACATATTTATTAAAATACCGAATACCCTTTTCTTGAAGGTATGCTTGGACACAGAAATGATAATTTTCTTGAAGCCTTCTTGCTGTCATTTATGTATTAGAAATATATGTTAGAATAATATTATGGCACGAAACACCTCCCCATCTTCCCATAGTTAAATCATTTTGTATTTCCTTACTTATTATATATAATCCTGTTTTTTCTGTTTTCATGAGATAAACAAGGGCAAAACCATTATTATATTTACCCTTATTAAATTCTTTTATTTGTTGTTTACTAATCGTGGCTCCACAAAACTCATTCTCGATACCAAGTGCATAATATTCTTCCTTACGAGACTGATTTAATTGTTCCAGGTCTTCGAGGTTAATTTTAAATGACTAATTATACCCTAAATCATTCATATCATACCCCCATTGTTCTATTCTCATACAAATGATACGCCCTTCTTTATAAAAATTTATTTTAATTCGAACTGTGAATTCTGTATGACCTGGAGATAATATCAACACTTCTGTATCTTTGGAATACACAGCCGTTTTATTTAAGTATATATATTGTGATAAATCGCTTAATCTCACCAAGTCATTCGCGTCAGTCGGGCTTGGATAATTTTTTAATTTATAAGCATTTTTCATGTTAATATTTTTGTTTATATTATATTTATGTCGTTCAGCCTGTGCCTTTGTATAATAATTTGATAAATCAATATCCAGTTCTTGAGATACACCAAAGATAGAACCATCTTTACCAACATAAGTCATTTATATTAGATTAAAAATAATATCATAAAATTTTTTATTTTTGTTGAGTTGAAATAACACATATAGACATAATTGACCACAACACTTGGAATTTAATTCTTGGACTTGAAATGTTTGATAAACACCATTCTGTAAGAATTTTATGACTTCAACAGGTGGTGGAAGACCAAAACTATCAAAATAATATTTGTCTTGACTATTAAAAATACAAACCCAATGAGAACCGTTCCCATCATTATCTTCTAAGTTCATAATAATATTCTTTGTATGTTTCGGCACATTTGTTAATTCATCTCTCATACAAATAACCACATTATGAATTTTTAATTTCTTACAATATTTGGCAAGTTGTAAATTTGATGTTGTATTCTTTCCAAATTCTTTCAACCACTCATCAATGCTCATTTATTTATTAGAAAGATATAATCCATTACCTCTTTTCGTTAATTTTACACCTGCTTGTGCTATAGAAGAAAGCATATCTCCAACTAACAATCTCGCTTTATCAGGCAGACCTTCAAGTTTTTCAGCAAAATCTACAATTACACCACTTCCACTAATTTGTTTCTCCAACTCTTTGTTATGTCTTTCCAATTCTTTTTGAGCCTGGAGTTGAGCCTTCCTTTCGTTGGCAGTTTTGACCGCTGTTGAAATACCACCCGTCAATGCTCCAACCGCACTTAAACCAGCAAATAAAGGAATTAGAAATGGGAGAAATCCTCCACTCGTCTCTCTTATTGAATATTTTTTCAACATTGGTTTTGTCATTTTAATTTTAAGTGAGCCAGTGTCATTCAAGATTTTAACCTGTTCTCTTGTGAGCAAAACATCAATTCTTACTGCTCCTTTTCTCTGAATTGTATTAACGTTAATCGTACAAGGCTTTTGATTTTGAACACAAGATGATAGTTTATGAAGATTGATTTGATTAACATATACCCCAGTTGGTACTTTGCCACTCATTTATTTAACAACAAATTATGTGAGACTAATCATCACACCATTATCTGTATTAATCTGCAATCTGTTTCTTCCAAAAGCAAACAATATGTATCAACTTCTTCACTCTCTCCTCTTTCAATGTATAGGGAAGTATCCACTCGATTAGACTTTATAGTTTCCTTTTGAGCGCTCAGGTCAAACGCATAGATTGTATACAAACTTTTAAATGCTGTCATATCCAAAATAGGTTCTTTATTTCCATTACTTTCACACACCTTTTGGTAAGACTTGTATGCTTCAGCAAAATCATTTTTTTCCCAATTAATTTCCAATCTATCTCGTGGATAAAATATTCCATCTAGAGAAACGCGAAGTTGTTTCACCTTAGCATTATCACTCAATGCATTATTCTTATCAGTCGCAGTATCACCATCTGGCTTTTTAAAAATCATCCACAGATATCGTGGCTTTCCTTCCAGAACACCCAAATTCCACGTGTAAGTAGTTTGGTTGAGTTTAACGTGTTGACATCTTCTTTTGAGGTATGATACACTGAGTGGTTTCTTTGAGTTAAGTCTTCGATTCAACATCTCTTCTGTTTTAAGATTAGGAGTATATTCACTGATATACCAACTCATCTCCTCAATTACAAATTTATTCTGTTCACCAAAAGCACTACCAACACCAAAAAGCAATCTATTTTCATTATCATTCCTTTGTAGTTGAAATCTAATTTTAAGACCATACAGAACTTTATCATAATCACAAAATCCAAATATACCTTTAAGAGGAACTGCCACAGTAAAACTATTTTCTGCTTTTGTATCATCATTATACATTCCTTTCCTTTGAATATATCCAGGGTCTGTGTTTGTTCCCGTTGACATATCAGGAATAAAACCTTCGACAGACCCCTTTCCCATTCTATCACTGAATGTATAGAGTGTAAATTTCATCATTTCAGATACAGCAGAGACATAATCAACCGCTTCAACTTCTTGTGTTCCAATATACAATCGCACACTATCAAACATTTTCCAGAAGAAATCATTTACAAGTGGAGCGTTTGTGTTATTCCCAGTCTTAGTGAATTTAAATTTACACAACAAGAAACTTTCGGAGAGATTCAAATAGGTTTGTTGATTATTTATTTCAAAACTTTTTGTACCATTTGTATTCCAGTCTGTTCCAGTTATTGCATTTACCTTGAAGTCATCTTCTTTTTTAGTGGAGTTTGAGATAATAATAGTATCATCCAAATCATAGATACTATCAATTGCTTCCATACTTGTATTTATTTAGGAAAAAAGATGTTAAAACTTTTGAAACCCTGATCCAAGTATTTGAATTATTTTCTGTCGTTCTTGGGGGACAACTGAGTTTTACCTTTCTTAATTTCTTTTATTGCTTGTAATTTATGAGATTCCTTCTGAGCATCTTTTATACTCTTTACAGCACCTGCTACATTTCCCACAGCAGAAGCAGTTGAACCAATTAGGTCTTTATGTTTAAGAATAGTTGAACCAATACCCATGAGAGTATCAATTATCCCATCTCCTCTAAATTGATGTCCGACACCCCTTTGTCTCTTAGGTTTATAGTATCCTCTACCAAGATACATACCTTCACCCTTGTAGTACGGGGAAAGGAACATCCCATCCCCTGTAATTATTTTATATTTTCCCAACTCGTGTTTCCTCACAATAACCATCGTATTTATTTATTGAAAAACTTCACGTAGGTGAATTCTGATGGATATAACTTCTCCATTAAAAGAAATCACACGATTATCTTGGTCGGTTATCCTAAAATTTACTCTGTGTATGGTTTTTCCTGACACAGGTAGATAAACCAAATTTTTAGGTTCCATATTGAATTTATAACCAATTGGGGTTGAGTATGCGCTGAATGAAAATATTGTATTTGTTTTTTTCCATCATTATAAGCACCATCAATCAAATCACAGTGAATTAACACCTAATTTATTCCTGAGGATATTTGAATGACATTATCACTGTAAAACGTCCCATTAGTTTCAATCTTTTTTGAGGAGAAACCCAATAACTCTCTAAATGAATTATCAATTGTGAAATCAACCTTGTAGTTATTTTTAACTTTAATCGTTGATTTTGAAGTATGTTTTTGAATGTTTATAACAATATTTTTTGGTTCATCACCCTGTTCTTTCATAAGACGAGCAATTTCGGAAGATATTTGAGAAATCTCGTATGCTCCGGGTGAGACTGTTATCGTTTTGTATCCACTTCCCGGATTATAACTAAACTTGTCATTTTTCTCGGTTATATTAAATAAGGTATTATAAGTTTCCATGGACAATAAAGATGCCTCATATTCTTTTGTTGTGTCAAGTTGTAGTGGGTATGGGAATGAAGATGTGTGGTCGCTTGTTGTGAAATTAAAACTCAGGATTGTGCTTCTCATCTTATTTAATATGAGATAAAATGTCTTTATATTGAGATTTATTAATTATTTTCATGTTCATCAACTGGTCTAAAATGGCTGATGCTTCATTAAAACAATTGTTATTTCCAGCCTTCTTACTGCCTAACAACAATAACAGTCTATTAACTAATTGCGATGGGTCATTTGGAAGAAAACTAATACCTGAACCAAGGATACTTAAAGCCTGAATAATGTGTTTCTCCTTCTCATTCTTCCTACTTTTACCAGAAAGAATAACCTTATAATTTAGAGTGTTCAGCAAATCAATATATACTCTATCATCATTATTTTCCATATCCAATGGTTTATCAATATACTTTGATTCATCCCTCACAGTTGAACCTTGTCTTCCATCTTTTGTGAGAAGAAACATTAATCTCGGAGTTAGTTTAACAGGGGGTTGAGCAGAACTTAAGAACCTTAATTCATCATTAAATATCAATACCTTTTCTTGAACAAGATGAAATATTGCTGGTTGTTCTGTTGGAATGAGTCCTGCTTTGGTTTTTGAATCCGCTGAATATTCATTGTTTTGAATAGCATTCACAATATAATCAGGGTGTTGATTAATCTCTTCCAGTTGTTGAAATAAACCTTCATCATCATATTCTAATTCTCCTAAATGCTCTAATTCTTCCTCCGTCATTTGACTGAAATCTTTTAACATTTGAAGCTTTCTGGGAGTATATTCCACTGTGGGAACTGTGGAAACATCTTTCATTTTTTCTTGGGAAGTTTTTAAAAGTGGTTTAAAAAATTTCTCTTGTTTTCTTTCAAATGCTTCTTCGCCCGTTAGTTTCTGTCTGCGTTTCTTCTTTATGTCTTCCTGTTGTTTTACAACTTTTGAAACCAACTCTTGATGTTCCTTAAATCTTCTTGCTCTTTCTTTTGTATCCATTTATTTATTGTAAAATATCATTTAATGAATTGTAAAGATTAACAGGGAAATTTTCCTTTTCTTCATCATTCCAGTAGATGTGTTCAAATAAATCCTTTTCTTTAAATATTTCATCAAATTCTTTATTAACATTAATGCGAGTTGTAATTTCTTCTTCACTAATCCTTGCATCTCTGCTTTTCATACGTTTGCGTTGAGTTTCTTCATCAACATCAAAACCGAATGATAAAATCTTCACCCCGCTCAGATATTTAATAATTTGTCTCGTTCCTTCTGGATTAGTTTCTAATATCCCAACACCACCAGATTTTAGTTTCCTTAACTCACTCTTACAATGTGAATATTTTGTTGTACCAAGAGAAACCTCCTCAAATATTTGTCCTTCATTCCTCAATCGCATATGTTCCTCCACTGAAATATAGTGATAATCTTCACCTTTTATTTCTCCAGGTCTTATTGCTCTAGTTGTTGTTGATACAATGCGTATCACGGGGTGTTTTTTAAGTAAATTTACAATATTCTCATTTGTACTACACAAGAACCTTGATTTATGAAAGTTTTTTCCAGAAGCAGATTTACCCACAAGATTTATAATAATAGTTGTCATTTATATATGTAATTGTTTATAAAACAAAAAATATATCCCTTAATATCTCATCTTGTTTCACAACAATATATTTATATTTTTCAGTCGTGTGCTTCATGTAATCCTCAAATTTCTTTTTACTACATAATGTAGAACAATTATCTCTCCAAAAATTATTGATATCTATTGAATTTAACTTGAATAAAATAAAAGTATTAGCATTGTTTCTGATGGAACGACGAGGAAGTTGAAAGTACGATTGACTAAGATAAATACAATTACAAGAAGAATGTCTCCCTCTTGTGTAGTAGCTGTCCATTACCGTTTGGTTTCTCTCATTAACACAATCATCAAAGATAACGAGGTTCTTTTTTGATTTATCCAAATCTTGGGGAGACGGTATATCATCCGTATTATCACTAAGAATACAAGTTATAGGATTTGATTTCTTTTTACATCTCTGTGTATCACAAAATAGTTGAATTATATCTTCAATGTTATAATCATTTAGGTTTTTTTGACGTTTAAATAAACCGATTATATCTTCTTTTTGAAGACCAGCATTAAAACCTTGTGAGAGTAGTTGATACTCTGGTTGAAAACTCGACTTTGTGAAAATTATTAAATTATCATAATCTAAAAAGTTGGGAGTGAGGAGCATTTTTAAAAGTAAGCAGGTTTTTCCACATCCACTTGAACCAACTATGAGACATCTTAATGAATTTGGGAGATTTTTATGGTTGTTAAATTTTATCTTATTTTCCCAAATAGGTAAAAAATCATTCATTTATATATTTGAAAAACAGGTTATTTAATTTATTATTGGCTTTTTTAGAAACTCTATATTTTATCCTAAGTTCAGGTTTAATTTCAAGATAATCCATTATTTTATTTATACAATATCTTGTGTTGATATTTCCCTGAAAATTACATCCATGAATAATATACAACAACAATCC
Source organism: Eptatretus burgeri (assembly GCF_056783735.1). Classification (NCBI taxonomy): domain Eukaryota; kingdom Metazoa; phylum Chordata; class Myxini; order Myxiniformes; family Myxinidae; genus Eptatretus; species Eptatretus burgeri. The sequence goes on from NC_140966.1 coordinate 88,566,654, forward strand.
TTTGAACATTTCTCTTATACGTTCAGTTTCTTCCCTTGTAAGGAAAGGTGTGTTATCATCCTCATACTTTACATTCATTTCTCTAATCAATCTTGTAAAGTAATTCATTTTTGGTGTAAATCTAAAAGAATTATTTTCCTTTTTATATTTTTTATTATCATTAATTAGAAGATAATCACAGAATATACATTGTTTATAGGCTTTTGACTCTGTGTTTAATCCCCGTCTTTCACACGCAGGACAATTCTCAAATTTGTCATATGGAGAATCAGGAAAGTCTAGCATATTTATAAAGTAAAACTTTACTTAAACTGAAATTCATCTATACTTTCAGTTGTATATTACCATCGATATCGATATACTTTTTTTCATTATCAGATTCAACGACAACATTTTTTATATTAAAGGTAATTTTAAAATTATCGTTAACTACTATTGAACGAAATGTCATTTCACCTGATATATTAACATCCTTTATTTCATCAGGATTTACATCTTTAGGGTTGTTGAAAAAAATACAAATTTCTCCTTGCATATTACAGATGGTCTTATCTTTTCTTTCTAAAGCTTCATCCATAAGGTTTTTGTTCTTTGATACTTTTTCTTGTTTCATTGCTTTTTCTAGTTTTGAATATATTACTAGAAGGAGAGGAGAAACTTTTGTTCGAGATACTTTAATTGATGTTCTACCAGGTATACTAAAAGCCCTTCCACTGAAGGAAATTGAAGAACTCATATTATTTACCATAATAGTTTTTATCCAATAGTTGTTATATTTATCTTTGTTCAATTTTACATCCTTGACATATTTCTCAGTATCTTTAACAGATGAAGAGATTGATTGAAACTTGTCTTTTGTGTCTTGAAACATTGTATTTATTAAGTGAAAAAGTTGGAGGATAAAATGTTTTTAAGCACAGATTCACCTATAAATTAAACGAAATTTTCATCAAGAAAATTTTCGTTTAAGCAAAGTTTTATTCTATAAATATGGTGAATACAACGTACTGCGATGTTTGTAATCACGAATATAAACATTATAGAAAACACCTCCGAACCAACAAACACACATTTAATCTATTTCATCAAATATCTCCTCTTGAGTTGGAAAGAAAACATTGTGATATCTGTTCAAAGGATGTTTTGAAGAGTAGTTATAATAAACATCTTCAATCACAAAAACACAAGAAAAATGAGTTTAAAGTAAAGGGAGACTATTATATTGAAAACACTGATGGGGCATTTAAAGGGCATATAAAAATAAGGATTTTTCAATTTGGAGAACCCGGTCCATCATCAATAGCTGAATCAATTGAAATAGTGAAACCCGATGTTGAAAAATTTATTAATAAGACATTAAAAGAAATGAAAACTTTAAAGTTTTATATGGGAGTGAAAATGAATATGAAAAGACAAGATGAAGAACATACTCCTTATATGAGAACAGGTCTTCATTTTATAACATCATTTCAAGATTTTTTGAATAGTGGGGTTTATGAAGAACTATCAAGACAAGAGGAGGATGTTGATAATACAGTGGTAGGAAGTGGATTCAATATTAAAAAATCATCTTTTTAGATATACACATTCTAAAATCAAACCCTCTTAAAGCTTCTTCTTATATTGAATTACCAAAAGAAATAAAACGAAAGAAGGCAGTTGTTAATATTAAGAACAATGATAATAAATGTTTTCTCTGGTCTGTTCTTGCTCACTTTCATCCACCAAAATGTAATTCAGAAAGAGTAAAACAATATATGAAATATGAGAATACCTTGGACATTAAAGATTTTAAATTCCCAATGCCACTAACAGATATTCCTAAATTTGAGAAAAAGAATAATCTTTCTATTAATGTATATGGATTAACCAATACAAACAAAGTTCAAATATTAAAAATTTCAAACAACTATAAAAATGAAGAAACACACATTGACCTTTTATATTTTAGTGTTGGAAAGAATTCACATTACACATACATCAATAATTTATCAAGATTAATCTCTTCTCAGGTATTCAGAACAGCAAACAAAATATATCCTTGTAAGCGATGTCTTAATTCATTTCATACAAAAGAACGATTAGAACAACATTCAAAATATTGTAGTAATCATAAATCAGCTGTAATTACAATGCCTAAACCTGGTGAAAAGATTTATTTTGAAGATTATAATAAATCTATCATGCACCCATTTGTGATATACGCTGATTTTGAATGTATCCTTAAAAAGATAAATACTGCTTCTCCTAATCCAAAAGAACCATATACAAATAAATATCAAAAACATATTCCTTGTGGTTTCTGTTATTATATCAAATCATCTGTTGGAGAAAAGTATAACAAACTTGAACATTATCGTGGAAAAAATGCTTCACAAGAGTTTGTAAAACGATTAGAAAAGGATTGTATAAGACTCACTAAATTAATGAAAGAAACAAATGAACCGATGAAATTAACCAAAGAAGAAAAATTAGAATTTAGAATGAACAATATCTGTCATATTTGTGAGGGGGAAATTAAGGAGTCTAAAGTTAGAGACCATTGTCATCTTACTGGTAAATATAGAGGTCCCGCTCATTCCTGTTGTAATCTTAATTATAAATTACCTTCTTTTATTCCAGTCTTTCTTCACAACAGCGCCAACTATGATACACATCTATTTATAAATGAACTTTCAAAAACACCAGGGAATATTTCTGCCATAACAAACACAAGTCAAAAGTATATTTCATTTTCAAAAATGATATTCACAAAACCTTTAACTCGTATTAGGTTTCTAGATTCTTACAAGTTTATGGGAACACCACTAGCCTACCTCGCATCAAATCTAAGCTCCACGGACTCTTTTCCAAATCTTAATTCATTCTTTCCAAAAGAGGAAATTCTCACTAAAGAGGAAATTCAGATTAAAGAGAGAATTCAAAGTAAAGAGGAAACTCTAATTAATGAAGAAATTCTAACTGAAGATGAAATTCAAATTATAAAGAAAATTCGAACTAAAGAGGAAATTCAGATTAAAGATGAAATTCTGATTAAAGAAGGAATTCTTACGAGAGAGGAAATTCAAACAAGGAATGAAATTCAAAGTAAAGAGAAAATTCTTACAAGTAAGGGAATTTATCCTTATGATTATATGGATTCATTTATGAGATTTAAAGAAACACAACTTCCTTCAAAAGAAAGTTTCTATAATAACCTTTATGAAGAAGAGATAAGTGATAAGGAATATAAACACGCACAAGAAATATGGAAAATATTTAAGATAAAGAACCTTGGAGAATATCATGATTTATATCTAAAAACAGATGTTTTATTGTTAGCTGATGTGTTTGAGGCTTTTAGAACACTCTGTCATAATAAAAATTGTTATGGATTAGACCCTGCCCACTATTTCACAGCTCCTGGTTTAGCTTGGAGTGCAATGTTGAAAATGACAAAACAAGATATAGATTTAATCAGTGATGTTGATATGCTTTTGATGATTGAGAAGTCCAAGAGAGGTGGAATATCACAAGTATGTTCAAAAAGATATGCGAAAGCAAATAATAAATATCTCCCAAATTATGATAGTGAAAAAGATAGTAATTATTTGATGTATTTTGATGCTAATAATTTGTATGGATGGGCAATGTCTCAATCTCTGCCTTATGGTAAATTAGAGTGGGTGGAAGAAAAGGATTATGAAAAGGCTTTGATGAATATTGTTATTTCTTCTCAAGAGGAATTGAATGACGAAGAAGAAGGTTATTATTTTGAAGTTGATTTGAGGTACCCGAGTGTTCTTCATAATAAGCATAAAGACCTTCCTTTTGCATGTGAGAAAGAAACCCCAAAGAAAGAATGGTTCAGTGATTATCATAAAAGTTTTAATATTAAAGGCAAATCAACAGAAAAGTTATTAACAACATTCTATGATAAAGAGGGATATGTTTTACATCAGAGAAGCTTAAAACAGTTTTTGAGAGAAGGATTGAGAGTAGCTAAAATTCATAGAGTTTTAAAATTTAAACAAAGTCCTTGGGTGAAAAAGTATATTCAATTCAATACAGATATGAGAGCAAATACAAAAGTAAAATTTGAAGGGGACTTTTATAAATTAATGAATAATGCTGTATTTGGAAAGACTATGGAAAATGTTAGAAACAGGCAAAACATTAGATTCGCAACATCTTGGAAAGAAGCTTCGAGATTGATAAATAAACCAAGTTTTGAGAGAGAAGAGGTTTTTTCAGAGAACTTTTCTGCAATTCATATGAAAAAGGAAAGTATTGTAATGGATAAACCAATTTATATTGGAACAGCAGTTCTTGATTTATCAAAGATATTGATGTATGATTATTTGTATAATGACTTAAAGAAAGAGTATGGTGAAAATGTTTCATTGTTGTATATGGACACTGATAGTTTTATCCTAGATATAAAAACTGATGATGTTTCTGAAGATATGAAGAAAAATATTGGAGTATATGATACAAGTAATTTCAGCAAGAAGAGTGAGTTATTTTCCAAAAAGAATGAAAAGGTTATTGGTAAGTTTAAGGATGAGTTGGGTGGAAAAGTAATGAGTGAGTTTATTGGATTGAGAGCAAAGGCATATGCTTATAAGTATGGTGAACAGATTGATAAGAGGTTAAAGGGAATAAAGAAATATGTAATAAAGAAATCAATAACTTTTAGAAATTATTATAATTGTTTGATGAATAAGAAAGAAGAATATAGGAAAATGAATACAATAAGAAGTTATAAACATAACATATATAGTGAAGAAGTAAATAAAAAGGCATTAGGAGCCTTTGATGATAAGAGATTTATTTTAGATAATGGAATAGATTGTGTTCCATATGGATATTGTATGATAGAGTAAATAGAATAGATTGTGTTTTAACGATGGGAAGATGGGTTAGGGTTTTTTTAGGGCTACCGCCGTGTTTTTTCACAATATATAAATGGTTAAACCAAGTATTAATCAAACTAAAGAGTGGAGAAAATCTCAGTCTTGGTATATAAATGGAAAACATAATGAATGTGAAAAATATCAAATAAGTCTTATTGAAAAAATAACTAAAACAAAGGTAAATAAAACAAATAAGCGAATCAATTTAAAAACTAGTAAGTTAGAGGATGTAAAGAAAAAAATGAATATCCTTGAATGGACTGAAAACTTTGATGGTTATCAATTGAACAATGAAAAAACAATTTACTATAATCTCAAAATGATATGTGGCTCAGGAGGTGGCCAGATGAGAGCATTAAGAGAAGTTTATCATTTCGTAATGGCACAAAAGGGGTATCTTCAAAAATATAAAGATTCAAATGTTTTGTTTGTCAATATTTTAGATGGGGATTATTGTGCAAAGAAAATTAAACTATTGAAGGAATTTGAGAATGAACAAATCTTTATAGGTTCAATGAGTGAGCTGTTCAACCCCCAGGTGTTCAATTCAATGAGGTTCAACCTCCAAGTTAAAAGGGGAGACAAATAAATATACCTTGGGATAAAAAGGGGGTTTATTTTTAAGGAAAAAAAAACGGAATCGCTGAAAATCCCCCATTCATTTACATGGGGAAAAGTGAGCCAGAATCAGTATTCTTACCCTACTCCCATAATGCTGGAAACTAAGGGTCACAAAGTTGTTGGACTTTTCTATGTTTGTAATTAGTGGTTAAGAAGAAAATTAAAGGAAATAAAGAATGTAAAGATATGGAGTGAAAGTGAGTAGAATGGGTGTATGGTGCATGTGAGAAAGAGAAACTAGCTTGGTAACTGAGTTTGCGTGAGACAGAAAGTCCAGCAGTCCTGACGTGGAGAGTGTAAGATGATTCTGTGCACCACTTTTATGCTCCTAAGTCAGGATGGTAGTAGCACCCTGGGTGGTTGCTGTCTTCAACCAACTACGGTATCTAAATATTACCACGATGGTCAGTTCCTGGATTCACCATGGTGGTCAGATACTGGAGCCTGGTTTTTGGCTGTCCTCCTCCATTTATGTGATGCCACTAACAAGGTCCTGCCCTCCACCAGATTCTGTTCCGAACGGTCCTGAAGCAATCTCTTCAGGGCCTCGATTGGTTGTCATCTTCTTGTCACTCCCTTTAGTTTAAATGCCTGGCCAGATCTGTCCATGATGCCAAACATGTAGCCGGAGAAATATTCTCGAAGTCCAGAGTGAAGTCTTAGATTTACAATTTATTTTGGACACATGAAAATATACTATAGGCAATAGAGAAGAGGAAAGATGAAGAAGAAGGAGAGGAAAGGGGTTGTGATATGCACTTTAACTGTGCCAGATGAGGACGCGAACTGCTCGTAAAAAGAAACCAACCATCACCAACCGAAAAACAACTCTTCTGGATCATGTGACCACTCAGTCGAGTATCATCAAATTACATTTGTCATCTATCAGAAATTGCTCATTCAACCCCAATGAATCCTTACCATAATTCACGGACTGGTGTCTGTTTGTGTGTTTGTTTGTGTTTATTTGTTTGTTTGTCGTGCTCCTCTTCCGACAGTTCTGGGCCGATTACATCCAGACTTGCTACATAGGATCAGCATGACCGCAGTTAGTGTATAAGGTGTTTTTATCTTTTCCAGTGGTTTGGTGGGGGGGGGGCTTGGGGCAAATTATCGATGTAAATGTGTATTGTGTTGCAGCGCCTTCAGGTGGGGGAGGGTATTACTAGTCTTCACCATTTACAATACAGTTTTCCTGTACCTACGTTTTCCAGTGCAGTGAGGTGTTTTTTAATTATCGGCAGTAGGTATATTTTTACTACATGCACGTAACCTGGGTTATTTATTTTTTCTTTTCGTGAGAGATTGAAGCAGCTGTCAGTTGCCTATACACCACCCAGTTAAAGGTGTGACAGAAGAATGTGTTGCATGCTCGGAAGAAGATTGCCCGTACCGAGCAAGTACTGGTGAGAAATAAATTACAATATCCCAAAACAAAGGATTCCACAATAATACAGTGGATAATTTAAACTGATATTCCCAACCACAAAGAAACTGAACAAGGGAAACTCGATAATTGCGATCACAAAGCGATTGCCAATGGTAAGCCTCCCTCGGCACCCGCAATCCAATGGTGGCCATATTTTTTCAGACTGGAATATGACATTGACTTTCACCATGTCGCGATAGAGTGTAAATTATGAAAATGTGTCCCCATCTGCAGTACATCCACAAAACTCAACATCATGAAAACCAGAGAAAAATTATTCAAGTTACGATCGATAAAGTATTTTTTGTTAATTAGGTTACAATCCAAAAAAGTAGGTAAAGGACACATCAAATATCAGGTGCACAACTTGATAATGATAATGAGTTTGTCATATATATGTGATGCACATACAATGAAGAATACTTTGACAGTGTGTGCTTGCAGTGCAGGTCCACTATTATGATGCAAAGACATCTTGGAAGGCCAAGTGGTCTTTGAGATTCCACATTGGCAAAATGTACAGATTGAAATCTGAAAGTGTTGAGAGTGCAAGTGTAGGTGAAGGTCAGTTTGGAGAGAAACAAGATTCTTCTTATGCTCAATGCAGAATAAGTATAACTCTTTGAGATACACAAATTCTGGTCAAGAAAGATGAAATCTGCTTCGGAATCGGAAATCAATGGTTTCGGTTCATTTATAAATGTGTCGCAAGAACTAAAAGTAAAATGGAATAAAGCCGGACACTGTTTGATGGTAATATTGTTGAAACCGCATGGGTCGTCCCAGTATCCTGGTGTGAATCCCAGCAGGCTGCCTCAGGCTGGATCATGGGTCTATTCACTCTGAAACTGTATCAGTAGGATAACCAAGCCAGCTGATGTGTTGCACTATCGGTGCCGTGCGCATGATCACCAATTACCAGCCGAGCGGAGTCAGTGAGGTGCGTGGCACAGTCTTGCTTCAGGGCCGATCAGCCATAACCAATCAGTCCTTTAACGGACTTTGCCCAATTGCAGTAATGATCACCACAGTTCTAATTCACCCTGAGACCAAGCATATTTAACATGCAATGGCACATGGAGGACGTTGATACAAGAAAAAAGGAATAGCAACAAATGATGCAACCAATAAACCCCTTACCCACTACCAAATATACGTGCCCATGAACTAACAAACAAACAGAAGTCTTACCATAAATGTCCTAAGCCCTAATCGGGCCGACTCCTTCCACTCGAGATAGAAAACAGACAGAGGGGGAGAGACAGGAAATACCCGAGCTGTGCTGTGAGACACAACTTGGAACCAAAGCAAGTGGCAGGTCTGACGTGTCCTTAGAGCAGCTACGGTCCACCCATGAAGAGGAGAGGCGTGGCTGGTGGGGTGGGGGTGTGGCACTCCTTCAGCAGCCTTGCAGACTGACTCAGCTTCCAGCATGGTGGCTCCCAGGTATCTCCTAGATTCCACATGGCGTACCTGCCTTTATAACTTTTGGCCCCCACATTATTCCGTGACGTGCCCCTCTCCACTCACTCACCAATGGGCCAAAGCCCAGTCTGGGTATAGGGTGACCCTTCCCCAAGACCTTTCACTCTGATTGTCCATGTACCACAGCAGCGCCTTTGGCTCTGAAGCTGCTTCTGCCACCTAAACTGCTGCTTCCTGGCCTACCCAGATGTGAAAAGGACACAAAAGACAGATTCCAGAGGGTAGAACATTAAATAAAGGTTGAAAGGGATGGTGGTTTTTCGACACATTAGGGAGAGTGTACATCCTCTGTCTAGACATGAAGCGACACGTATCTAATATAAAAATTCATTACCTCACGCTTACTCTATTACATTTACAATGGAATATAACTACACTATGCGAAGCACTGCTAACCCCTAGAACTCATTTCCACAACAATATGATATATGCACGTTTATTTGCCAATATTCACAAGGCGTATACACGTCATGTACAATTTGCACTTGTTAAATTACTCTTCATTAAGTTAGTCTTCTTCTTTCTCTTCTGTGCACATGGATTCTTCAATCTTAACAGAATCACCTGAGTTTCAGCTTCTTCGTCTGGACATCTCCTCTAACCTCTGTTGGGATAAGTACATTTCTGGTATTGCTAAGAGTTCTTCCAAGCTAGTTGGTTGTCGCTATCGGGCGTAGAGGTATTTACCTCCTGATGCTGTTTTGTATCTGCATAAGACAACTATACATCCCCTCATGGAATACTGTTGCCACATTGGGCTGGAGCACCAGCCAACCACTTATCTTTACTTAATACGCTCCAGAAACACATCGTTAACCTGGTTGGTGCGGAGATGAGTTCAACTCTTCAACCGCTCTCTCACTGTAGGTCAGTTTCCACTCTTAGTTTGTTCTACACATATTTTCATGGCAAATGTTGTGCTGGACTTCCTAACTTGGTTCCTCCTATACAAGTGTTTGGACGCAAGACTCGGTTCGCCATCTCTGCACACCCTTGCACTATAGCTGATCCAAAGTGCAGAACAAAATGCTATGCAGATAGTTTTATCCCTCGTGCTATCTTGCTTTGGAATTGACTACCTGAAACATGATTCCCATTACCCAACGATCTACCCAGCTTCAAGAGTAATGTGAATTATCACTTCCTACATCTTTGAGGTTACATTGCATTTCACCTGACTTCCACTACTTCCTGTGTCTTGGATGTTTTCTTATTTTTCTCTTTCTTTTATTTTGTTTCGCTTTATCCTAATTACCTGGAGTGGCTTTATACCTTGTTTGGGGCGATTTACAGAATGAGTGGTTAAAAAGTGGTTCATAGAGTGGTAAAAATGAGTGGTTAAAGGCGATTTCCATAATGAGTGTTGAGCTGGGATGAGTGGTTAAAAGTTTGTCCATGTTGTCAGAGAGAGAGGGGGGGTAGATTTAGATGTAGTTGTCACTGTTCGGAGGACGGTACAACACACAGATGAACAAGAGGTGGGAGCAGAGGGAGAAATCACAGCCAGAGGTACTCCTGGGGGTTGAAAGGTGTAAGGTGAATACAAGGGCAGTGGGAAATTGAGTTTTTGATTTAAAGTGCAAATGCAGCGCCGGGTGTGGTTCAAGCCTATGAAATTGGAGGAGACTAACCAGGGAGAGACACGAAGGAGTCAGGAACGTACTGTTGGAGGAAGGACTCTGTTCAACAGATGATGTCTGGTTTTTGGCAGTTCTGTCAGGTTAGAGCGGATACCTCAGATGTTTGTGGTTCACACAGTTGGAGATAGGGGAGAGGAGGTGTTGAGATCATGTCGGATGGGTGGAGGAGGCTTTACGATTGCAAGGTGAGACTTTGAGGGGTGGGAGAGGGGGAAGGTTTGAGTGTGTGGGGTGCACAGGGAGGTGTGAGTGTGTGGGAGTGTGGGGGAAGGTGGGTATGTGGAGTGCGGGGGAAGGTGGGTGTGTGGGGTGTGGAGGAAGGTGTGTGTGGGGTGTGGGGAAATTTGTGCGTAATTTTGGTTTTAGCCTGAGTTTTCAAGCCTGCTTTGTGTGAAAATACAGAAGGGTCACCCATCATAAGCATTCGGAATGTTTTTGCTTCTCGCATGTAATCTGGGTTATTTTTATTTTGAAAACTGATCAATGCAGAAGTCTATTGTCGATACACCACCCAAATAATGGGATGTGAAATTTGTGTCATAAATGAAGATTTTTTTTGTGCATGTAATCCGTAACTGTGCATTTAACTGTAATATAATGTAACCGTTTTAAACTTTCTGTACATTTGAAGACTGGACAAATATTCTATCATGAAAGAAAGGTACGTTTTGATTGCAACACATGGAGAGGAAAGAAAATAGTCTTGGAGGTAATGCATGTTAATGCTACAAAATATAAAAATATGGATTTGAAGTCTTTAATAAAATAACCTCCACCCATCATGTTGACGACCTTTTATACTATACACCAAGCTGAGTGTTGGCTTCGTGGCTAGGGTGGCTGGCTTCGCAGCTCGGGTGGCTGGCTTAGTGGCTAGCGTGGCTGGCTTAGCGGCTAGGGTGGCTGTCTTGTGATCTGAGGGTCTTCATATATATATATATATATATATGAATATATCTTCTTCTTTCGGCTGCTCCAGTTAGAGGTCACAACAGCGGATCATCCGTTATGATCCGCATAATGATTTGGCACAGGTTTTACGCTGGATGCCCTTCCTGACGCAACTCTGGTCACCTCTTATGACACAGGGATAATATGTATATATGTATATATTTATATGTGTATATATATATATACATATATACATACATATATATATATATATATGTATGTATATATATATGAATATATAATATATAGGTATATATGCATATATGTATATACAAATATATATATATATACATATATATATATATATATATATATATATATATATGTATGTATGCATATATATGTGCATATAAATATATATATATATATATATATATTTGTATGTATATAATATATGTATATATATTTGTGTGTGTGTGTGTATATAATATATATATATATATATATATATATATATATATATATATATATATATATATATATATACATATATATATATGTAGGGTGAATATACTGGTTCTGGCTCACTTTTCCCCATGTAAATGAATGGGGGATTTTCAGCGATTCATATTTTTTTTCCCTAAAAATAAACCCCCTTTTTATCCCAAGGTATATTTATTTGTCTCCCCTTTTAACCTGGGGATACTTTTTTTCAAATAACCCATGCAATAAGATAAAGATTTGTTAAAGGTGATTCTAAAGAAATATCTGAAACGTCTAAGCCTCGGGACACTCTTTATCAAATAACCGATGCATATTGTTTAGCTCACTCATTGAACCTATAAAGATTTGTTCATTCTCAAATTCCTTCAATAGTTTAATTTTCTTTGCACAATAATCCCCATCTAAAATATTGAAAAACAAAACATTTGAATCTTTATATCTTTAAGATACCCCTTTTGTGTCATTACGAAATGATAAACTTCTCTTTATGCTCTTGTTTGACCACCTCCTGAGCCACATATCATTTTGAGATTATAGTAAATTGTTTTTTCATTGTTCAATTGATAACCATCAAAGTTTTCAGTCCATTCAAGGATATTCATTTTTTTTCTTTACATCCTCGAACTTACTACTTTTTAAATTGATTCGCTTATTTGTTTTATTTACCTTTGTTTTAGTTATTTTTTCAATAAGACTTATTTGATATTTTTCACATTCATTATGTTTTCCATTTATATACCAAGACTGAGATTTTCTCCACTCTTTAGTTTGATTAATACTTGGTTTGACCATTTATATATTGCGAAAAAACGTGGCGGTAGCCCTTAAAAAACCCGAACCCATCTTCCCATCTTTAAAACACAATCTATTCTATTCACTCTATCATACAATATCCATATGGAACACAATCTATTCCATTATCTAAAATAAATCTCTTATCATCAAAGGCTCCTAATGCCTTTTTATTTACTTCTTCACGATATATGTTATGTTTATAACTTCTTATTGTATTCATTTTCCTATATTCTTCTTTCTTATTCATCAAACAATTTTAATAATTTCTAAAAGTTATTGATTTCTTTATTACATATTTCTTTATTCCCTTTAACCTCTTATCAATCTGATCACCATACTTATAAGCATATGCCTTTGCTCTCAATCCAATAAACTCACTCATTACTTTTCCACCCAACTCATCCTTAAACTTACCAATAACCTTTTCATTCTTTTTGGAAAATAACTCACTCTTCTTGTTGAAATTACTTGTATCATATACTCCAATATTTTTCTTCATATCTTTATAAACATCATCAGTTTTTATATCTAGGATAAAACTATCAGTGTCCATATACAACAATGAAACATTTTCACCATACTCTTTCTTTAAGTCATTATACAAATAATCATACATCAATATCTTTGATAAATCAAGAACTGCTGTTCCAATATAAATTGGTTTATCCATTACAATACTTTCCTTTTTCATATGAATTGCAGAAAAGTTCTCTGAAAAAACCTCCTCTCTCTCAAAGCTTGGTTTATTTATCAATCTCGAAGCTTCTTTCCAAGATGTTGTGAATCTAATGTTTTGCCTGTTTCTAACATTTTCCATAGTCTTTCCAAATACAGCATTATTCATTAATTTATAAAAGTCCCCTTCAAATTTTACTTTTGTATTTGCTCTCATATCTGTATTGAATTGAATATACTTTTTCACCCAAGGACTTTGTTTAAATTTTAAAACTCTATGAATTTTAGCAACTCTCAATCCTTCTCTCAAAAACTGTTTTAAGCTTCTCTGATGCAAAACATATCCCTCTTTATCATAGAATGTTGTTAATAACTTTTCTGTTGATTTGCCTTTAATATTAAAACTTTTATGATAATCACTGAACCATTCTTTCTTTGGGGTTTCTTTCTCACATGCAAAAGGAAGGTCTTTATGCTTATTATGAAGATCACTCGGGTACCTCAAATCAACTTCAAAATAATAACCTTCTTCTTCGTCATTCAATGCCTCTTGAGAAGAAATAACAATATTCATCAAAGCCTTTTCATAATCCTTTTCTTCCACCCACTCTAATTTACCATAAGGCAGAGATTGAGACATTGCCCATCCATACAAATTATTAGCATCAAAATACATCAAATAATTACTATCTTTTTCACTATCATAATTTGGAAGATATTTATTATTTGCTTTAGCATATTTTTTTGAACATACTTGTGATATTCCACCTCTCTTGGACTTCTCAATCATCAAAAGCATATCAACATCACTGATTAAATCTATATCTTGTTTTGTCATTTTCAACATTGCACTCCAAGCTAAACCAGGAGCTGTGAAATAGTGGGCAGGATCTAATCCATAACAATCTTTATCATGACAGAGTGATGTAAAAGCTTCAAACACATCAGCTAACAATAAAACATCTGTTTTTAGATATAAATCATGATATTCTCCAAGGTTCTTTATCTTAAATATTTTCCATATTTCTTGTGCGTGTTTATATTCCTTATCACTTATCTCTTCTTCATAAAGGTTATTATAGAAACTTTCTTTTGAAGGAAGTTGTGTTTCTTTAAATCTCATAAATGAATCCATATAATCATAAGGATAAATTCCCTTACTTGTAAGAATTTTCTCTTTACTTTGAATTTCATTCCTTGTTTGAATTTCCTCTCTCGTGATAATTCCTTCTTTAATCAGAATTTCATCTTTAATCAGAATTTCCTCTTTAGTTAGAATTTCATTCATTGTTCGAATTTTCTTTATAATTAGAATTTCATCTTCAGTGAGAATTTCTTCATTAATTTCCTCATTAATTAGAATTTCCTCTTTACTTTGAATTCTCTCTTTAATCTGAATTTCCTCTTTAGTGAGAATTTCCTCTTTTGGAAAGAATGAATTAAGATTTGGAAAAGAGTCCGTGGAGCTTAGATTTGATGCAAGGTAGGCTAGTGGTGTTCCCATAAACTTGTAAGAATCTAGAAACCTAATACGAGTTAAAGGTTTTGTGAATATCATTTTTGTAAATGAAATATACTTTTGACTTGTGTTTGTTATGGCAGAAATATTCCCTGGTGTTTTTGAAAGTTCATTTATAAATAGATGTGTATCATAGTTGGCGCTGTTGTGAAGAAAGACTGGAATAAAAGAAGGTAATTTATAATTAAGATTACAACAGGAATGAGCGGGACCTCTATATTTACCAGTAAGATGACAATCATCCCTAACTTGAGACTCCTTAATTTCCCCCTCACAAATATGACAGATATTGTTCTTTATAAATTCTAATTTTTCTTCTTTGGTTAATTTAATCGGTTCATTTGTTTCTTTCATTAATTTAGTGAGTCTTATACAATCCTTTTCTAATCGTTTTACAAACTCTTGTGAAGCTTTTTTCCACTATAATGTTCAAGTTTGTTATACTTTTCTCCAACAGATGATTTGATATAATAACAGAAACCACAAGGAATATGTTTTTGATATTTATTTGTATATGATTCTTTTGGATTAGGAGAAGCAGTATTTATCTTTTTAAGGATACACTCAAAATCAGCGTATATCACAAATGGGTGCATGATAGATTTATTATAATCTTCAAAATAAATCTTTTCACCAGGTTTAGGCATTGTAATTACAGCTGATTTATGATTACTACAATATTTTGAATGTTGTTCTAATCGTTCTTTTGTATGAAATGAATTAAGACATCGCTTACAAGGATATATTTTGTTTGCTGTTCTGAATACCTGAGAAGAGATTAATCTTGATAAATTATTGATGTATGTGTAATGTGAATTATTTCCAACACTAAAATATAAAAGATCAATGTGTGTTTCTTCATTTTTATAGTTGTTTGAAATTTTTAATATTTGAACTTTGTTTGTATCCGTTAATCCATATACATTAATAGAAAGATTATTCTTTTTCTCAAATTTAGGAATATCTGTTAGTGGCATTGGGAATTTAAAATCTTTAATGTCCAAGGTATTCTCATATTTCATATATTGTTTTACTCTTTCTGAATTACATTTTGGTGGATGAAAGTGAGCAAGAACAGACCAGAGAAAACATTTATTATCATTGTTCTTAATATTAACAACTGCCTTCTTTAGTTTTATTTCTTTTGGTAATTCAATATAAGAAGAAGCTTTAAGAGGGTTTGATTTTAGAATGTGTATATCTAAAAAGATGATTTTTTTAAATATTGAATCCACTTCCTACCACTGTATTATCAACATCCTCCTCTTGTTTTGATAGTTCTTCATAAACCCCACTATTCAAAAAATCTTGAAATGATGTTATAAAATGAAGATCTGTTCTCATATAAGGAGTTTGTTCTTCATCTTGTCTTTTCATATTCATTTTCACTCCCATATAAAACTTTAAAGTTTTCATTTCTTTTAATGTCTTTTTAATAACTTTTTCAACATCAGGTTTCACTATTTCAATTGATTCAGCTATTGATGATGGACCGGGTTCTCCAAATTGAAAAATCCTTATTTTTATATGCCCTTTAAATGCCCCATCAGTGTTTTCAATATAATAGTCTCCCTTTACTTTAAACTCATTTTTCTTGTGTTTTTGTGATTGAAGATGTCTATTATAACTACTCTTCAAAACATCCTTTGAGCAGATATCACAATGTTTTCTTTCCAACTCAAGAGGAGATATTTTATGAAATAGATTAAATGTGTGTTTGTTGGTTTGGAGGTGTTTTCTATAATGTTTATATTTGTGATTACAAACATCGCAGTATGTTGTATTCACCATATTTATATAATAAATCTTTGCTTAAACTAAAATTTTCTTGATGAAAATTTCGTTTATTTTACAGGTGAATCTGTGCTTAAAACCATTTTATCCTCTAACTTTTTCACTTAATAAATACAATGTTTCAAGACACAAAAGACAAGTTTCAATCAATCTCTTCATTTGTTAAAGATACTGAGAAATATGTCAAGGATGTAAAATTGAACAAAGATAAATATAACAACTATTGGATAAAAACAATTATGGTGGATATGATGAGTTCTTCAATTTCCTTCAGTGGAAGGCTTTTTGTATACCTGGTGGAACATCAATTAAAGTATCTCTAACAAAAGTTTCTCCTCTCCTTCTGGTAATATATTCAAAACTAGAAAAAGCAATGAAACAAGAAAAAGTATCAAAAAACAAAAACCTTATGGATGAAGCTTAAGAAAGAAAAGATAAGACCATCTGTAATATGCAAGGAGAAATTTGTATTTTTTTCAACAACCCTAAAGATGTAAATCCTGATGAAATAAAGGATGTAAATATATCAGGTGAAATGACATTTCGTTCAATAGTAGTTAACGATCATTTTAAAATTACCTTTAATATAAAAAATGTTGTCGTTGAATCTGGTAATGAAAAAGAGTATATCGATATCGATGGTAATATTATTAAATATGAGTCAATATACAACTGAAAGTATAGATGAATTTCAGTTTAAGTAAAGTTTTACTTTATAAATATGCTCGACTTTCCTGATTCTCCATATGACAAATTTGAGAATTGTCCTGCGTGTGAAAGACGGGGATTAAACACAGAGTCAAAAGCCTATAAACAATGTATATTCTGTGATTATCTTCTAATTAATGATAATAAAAAATATAAAAAGGAAAATAATTCTTTTAAATTTACACCAAAAATGAATTACTTTACAAGATTGATTAGAGAAATGAATGTAAAGTATGAGAGTGATAACACACCTTTCCTTACAAGGGAAGAAACTGAACGTATTAGAGAAATGTTCAAAGGATTGTTGTTATATATTATTCATGGATGTGATTTTCAGGGAAATATCAACACAAGATATTGTATAAATAAAATAATGGATTATCTTGAAATTAAACCTGAACTTAGGATAAAATATAGAGTTTCTAAAAAAGCCAATAATAAATTAAATAACCTGTTTTCCAAATATATAAATGAATGATTTTTTACCCATTTGGGAAAATAAGATAATATTTAACAACCATAAAAATCTCCCAAATTCATTAAGATGTCTCATAGTTGGTTCAAGTGGATGTGGAAAAACCTGCTTACTTTTAAAGATGCTCCTCACTCCCAACTTTTTAGATTATGATAATTTAATAATTTTCACAAAGTCGAGTTTTCAACCAGAGTATCAACTACTCTCTCAAGGTTTTAATGCTGGTCTTCAAAAAGAAGATATAATCGGTTTATTTAAACATCAAAAAAACCTAAATGATTTTAACATTGAAGATATAATTCAACTATTTTGTGATACACAGAGATGTAAAAAGAAATCAAATCCGATAACTTGTATTCTTAGTGATAATACGGATGATATACCGTCTCCCCAAGAT
Source organism: Eptatretus burgeri (assembly GCF_056783735.1). Taxonomy (NCBI): domain Eukaryota; kingdom Metazoa; phylum Chordata; class Myxini; order Myxiniformes; family Myxinidae; genus Eptatretus; species Eptatretus burgeri. Next base: position 88,584,482 of record NC_140966.1, read on the forward strand.
TTGGATAAATCAAAAAAGAACCTCGTTATCTTTGATGATTGTGTTAATGAGAGAAACCAAACAGTAATGGACAGCCACTACACAAGAGGGAGACATTCTTCTTGTAATTGTATTTATCTTAGTCAATCATACTTTCAACTTCCTAGTCGTTCCATCAGAAACAATGCTAATACTTTTATTTTATTCAAGTTAAATTCAATAGATATCAATAATTTTTGGAGAGATAATTGTTCTACATTATGTTGTAAAAAGAAATTTGAGGATTACATGAAGCACACGACTGAAAAATATAAATATATTGTTGTGAAACAAGATGAGATATTAAGGGATATATTTTTTGTTTTATAAACAATTACATATATAAATGACAACTATTATTGTAAATCTTGTGGGTAAATCTGCTTCTGGAAAAAACTTTCATAAATCAAGGTTCTTGTGTAGTACAAATGAGAATATTGTAAATTTACTTAAAAAACACCCCGTGATACGCATTGTATCAACAACAACTAGAGAAATAAGACCTGGAGAAGTAAAAGGTGAAGATTATCACTATATTTCAGTGGAGGAACATATGCGATTGAGGAATGAAGGTCAAATATTTGAGGAGGTTTCTCTTGGTACAACAAAATATTCACATTGTAAGAGTGAGTTAAGGAAACTAAAATCTGGTGGTCTTGGGATATTAGAAACTAATCCAGAAGGAACGAGACAAATTATTAAACATCTGAGCGGAGTGAAGATTTTATCATTCGGTTTTGATGTTGATGAAGAAACTCAACGCAAACGTATGAAAAGCAGAGATGCAAGTATTAGTGAAGAAGAAATTACAACTCGCATTAATGTTAATAAAGAATTTGATGAAATATTTAAAGAAAAGGATTTATTTGAACACATCTACTTGAATGATGAAAAAAGGAAAATTTCCCTGTTGATCTTTACAATTCATGAAATGATATTTTACAATAAATAAATGGATGCAAAAGAAAGAGCAAGAAGATTTAAGGAACATCAAGAGTTGGTTTCAAAAGTTGTAAAACAGCAGGAAGACATAAAGAAGAAACGCAGACAGAAACTAACGGGCGAAGAAGCATTTGAAAGAAAACAAGAGAAATTTTTTAAACCACTTTTAAAAACTTCACAAGAAAAAATGAAAGATGTTTCCACAGTTCCCACAGTAGAATATACTCCTAAAAAACTTCAAATGTTAAAAGATTTTGATCAAATGACGGAGGAAGAATTAGAGCATTTAGGAGAATTAAAGGTATATGATGATGAAGGTTTATTTCAACAACTGGAAGAGATTAATCGACCCCCTGATTATATTGTGAATGCTCTTCAAAACAATGAATATTCAGCGGATTCAAAAACCAAAGCAGGACTCATTCCAACAGAACAACCAGCAATATTTCATCTTGTTCAAGAAAAGGTATTGATATTTAATGATGAATTAAGGTTCTTGGGTTCTGCTCAACCCCCTGTTAAACTAACTCCGAGATTAATGTTTCTTCTCACAAAAGATGGAAGACAAGGTTCAACTGTGAGGGATGAATCAAAGTATATTGATAAACCATTGGATTTGAAAAATAATGATGATAGAGTATATATTGATCTGCTGAACGCTCTAAATTATAGGGTTGGTATTTCTAGTAAAAGTAGGAAAAATGAGAAGGAGAAACACATTATTCAGGCTTTAAGTATCCTTGGTTCAGGTATTCGTTTTCTTCCAAATGACCCATTGCAATTAGTTAATAGACTGTTATTGTTGTTAGGTAGTAAGAAGGCTGGAAATAACAATTGTTTTAATGAAGCATCAGCCATTTTAGACCAGTTGATGAACATGAAAATAATTAATAAATCTCAATATAAAGACATTTTATCTCATATAAAATAAGATGAGAAGCACAATCCTGAGTTTTAATTTCACAACAAGCGACCACACATCTTCATTCCCATACCCACTACAACTTGACCCAACAAAAGAATATGAGGCATCTTTATTGTCCATGGAAACTTGTAATACCTTATTTAATATAACTGATAAAAATGACAAGTTTAGTTATAATCCCGGAAGTGGATACAAAACGATAACGGTCTCACCCGGAGCATATGAGATTTCTCAAATATCTTCCGAAATTGCTCGTCTTATGAAAGAACAGGGTGATGAACCAAAAAATATTGTTATAGACATTCAAAAACATACTTCAAAATCAACGATTAAAGTTAAAAATAACTACAAGGTTGATTTCACAATTGATAATTCATTTTATTTAGAGAGTTATTGGGTTTCTCCTCAAAAAAGATTGAAACTAATGGGACGTTTTACAGTGATAATGTCATTCAAATATCCTCAGGAATAAATTCGGTGTTAATTCACTGTGATTTGATTGATGGTGCTTATAATGATGGAAAAAAAACAAATACAATATTTTCATTCAGCGCATACTCAACCCCAATTGGTTATAAATTCAATATGGAACCCAACAATTTGGTTTATCTCCCTGTGTCAGGAAAAACCATACACAGAGTAAATTTTAGGATAACCAACCAAGATAATCGTATGATTTCTTTTAATGGAGAAGTTATATCCATCAGAATTCACCTACGTGAAGTTTTCCAATAAATAAATATGATGGTTATTGTGAGGAAACACGAGTTGGGAAAATATAAAATAATTACAGGGGATGGGATGTTCCTTTCCCCATACTACAAGGGTGACGGTATGTACCTTGGTAGAGGATACTATAAATCTAAAGGCCCGGTCACACCTTGACGTTTTAGCCAGCGATGGCAACGTGTTAAAATTTATGTAAAACGCTGGCTTACGTTGAACTTTTGATGTTTTTTTTTTAAAGATTCGGACGTATTCATAGCGACTTGGTCTTATGTATAACGCATTGGTAACTACACAGAACGTTTCGTTGTGTTATAGATAACTTATACCAACGAATGCTGAACCTGTTGTCGGCCTACACAACCGATGCCCAACGATAGTCTAACTCAGGCATAGCGCGTTGCACGCATCGCCGACGATGTCGTGACGTAGCCTATTAAATGGCTGATGCACAACGATTCAAATCATAACTGCCGTAGAAATGGAAGGGTCAAAATTGCGGTCACACCTTGGCGATCTTGCCAGCGTATGCCGACGTAACAAAAAGTGTGTCTAAAACATTGGGGCACGTCGAATACGGTATGGGTAAGTTTGGTATGCGCGAGTAGAACGCTAAATACGCTATCATAAGTCGTAGTAAGTAGAGTACGTCAAGAAATTTTGAACATGTTCAAAATTTTACGACGTACTCGGCGTATGACACACGTTCGCATGCGATGAGGATAAGTTTTACACACGATATGTGGACGCTTACACACGTCCACAAAGGCTACTTATAAGCTACTCATAAGTCGAAACACGTCGCGGTAATGTCTTTTTTACGCGAAACTTATTTCTAACTTATGTTTGACGTGCTTTGAACCAATTCTTTACGTAGTCCCAACACACATCGACGTATGTAGACGTATTCCAATGACATCTTCCGGTCGACAAAAAAAAAAAAAAAAAAATGAATGTGTTTCTAGCTTACAACTGCCATATAAAGACGTGTTCCCAGCGGTTTTGGGAATTGGTATATAAAAATGGTGTTCATAAAAGGGGAACCCAACAGTGTTTTCGAGTCCTTTTTGAGTCGATGTCCATGTCAGCAGTAATAGTAACAGTATCAGTATCGGTATTGGTATTAGTAGTAGTTTGTTCATGTTGGCAGTAGTAGGTGGGTGTGAGGGGGAGGGTGTGGGTTATGATGGATCGTCCTTGTGTCCACGTGTCCACGGGTAGGTTCATAGGCTGCCACTCAACGATTTAAATGGCTGCATCTCCACTATTGAAAGTAGACGCTTGCGCTCAACAATTGGATTTTTTTTACACTCAACGACTTTTAGACGGTACCACTCATCTAGTTTCATTGTTTACAATGAACGATTTAAATTGCTGTCACTCGCCTTTGTTTTTTGACGCTGGGGTTTGGAAATTTTAATCGTTTCTATTGAACGTGCTAAATCGCTCAAACCCCACTATTGAAAGTAGACGCTTGCGCTCAACAATTGGATTTTTTTTACACTCAACGACTTTTAAACGTTACCACTCATCTATTTTCATTGTTTACAATGAACGATTTAAAATGCTGTCACTCGCCTTTGTTTTTTTTTTTGTTTGTTTTTTTTTTTGACGCTGGGGTTTGGAAATTTGAAACATTTCTTCTGAACGTGTTAAAACGCTCAAACTCGACTATTTTAAATAGACGCTGCCGATGGACAATTGGAATCATAGCCAAGCTAGACATCGAAGTGTGAACATCCTCGTCATGCCGAAGAAAAGTTTGAAGAATGCTGCAAATAAGTGTCCTGGCCGTGGCCGTGGACGCTGATGCAAGGACGATCCATTATACCGACGTCTTTCAGCCTATGAGTAACTTAAAAGTAACGTCTGTCGACGTGTGGCAACGATCGCGTAACGTGCCAACAACACGTTAATCATAGGTTAGAAATAAGTTTCGGGTACGCTAAACATTACCTCGGCGTGTCTCAACTTATGATTAACTTACAAGTAGCATGTGTTGACGTCTGTCAATGATCGCAGACCGTGCCTACAACTTGTGGCTAGCATAGCGGAACGTGTGAGTCATACGCCGGCATACGTCGTGAAATTTCAAGCATGAAAAAATTTGAGGACAACCGAAAAGTACAACGTTTAAAGCCAACGTACAACGACGTATGGCAACGTACTACGACGTATGCCAGCGTGCTCTCGATGTTATCAAAACTTACCCATAACGTATTCAACGTGTGCCAGCGTTTTAGAAAAAAAAATTCAAAAATCGGCATACGTTGGCTAAAACGTCAAGGTGTGACCGGGCCTTAAGAGACAAAGGGGTGTTGGACATCAATTTAGAGGAGATGGGATAATTGATACTCTCATTGGTATTGGTTCAACTATTCTTAAACATAAAGATCTAATTGGTTCAACTGCTTCTGCTGTGGGAAATGTAGCAGGTGCTGTAAAGAGCATAAAAGATGCCCAGAAGGAATCTCATAAATTACAAGCAATAAAAGAAATTAAGAAAGGCAAAACTCAGTTGTCCCCCCAAGAACGACAGAAAAGAATTCGAATACTTGGATCAGGGTTTTAAAAGTTTTAACATCTTTTTTTCCTAAATAAATACAAGTCTGGAAGCAATTGATAGTATCTATGATTTGGATGATACTATTATCTCAAACTCCACTAAAAAAGAAGATTACTTCAAGGTAAATGCAATAATTGGAACAGACTGGAATACGAATGGTACAAAATGTTTTGAAATAAGTACCGGTAATCAACAAACCTATTTGAATCTCTCCGAAAGTTTCTTGTTGTGTAAATTTAAATTCACTAAAGCTGGGAATAACACAAACGCTACACTTGTAAATGATTTCTTCTGGAAAATGTTTGATAGTGTGCGTTTGTATATTGGAACACAAGAAGTTGAAGCGGTTGATTATGTCTCTGCTGTATCTGAAATGATGATATTTACACTCTATACATTCAGTGATAGAATGGGAAAGGGGTCTGTCGAAGGTTTTATTCCTGATATGTCAACGGGAACAAACACAGACCCTGGATATACTCAAAGAAAAGGAGCGTATAATGATGATACAAAAGCAGAAAATAGTTTTACTGTGGCAGTTCCTCTTAAAGGTATATTTGGATTTTGTGATCATGATAAAGTTCTGTATGGTCTTAAAATTAGATTTCAACTACAAAGGAATGATAATGAAAATAGATTGCTTTTTGGTGTTGGTAATGCTTTTGGTGATCAGAATAAATTTGTAATTGAGGAAATGAGTTGGTATGTCAGTGAATATACTCCTAATCTTAAAACAGAAGAGATGTTGAATAGAAGACTTAACTCAAAGAAACCACTCAGTGTATCATACCTCAAAAGAAGATGTCAACACGTTAAACTCAACCAAACCACTTACACGTGGAATTTGGGTGTTCTGGAAGGAAAGCCACGTTTTCTGTGGATCATTTTTAAAAAGCCAGATGGTGATACTGCGACTGATAAGAATAATGCATTGAGTGATAATCCGAAGGTGAAATAACTTCGCGTTTCTCTAGATGGAACATTTTATCCACGAGATAGATTGGAAATTAATTGGGAAAAAAATGATTTTGCTGAAGCATACAAGTCTTACCAAAAGGTGTGTGAAAGTAATGGAAATAAAGAACCTATTTTGGATATGACAGCATTTAAAAGTTTGTATACAATCTATGCGTTTGACCTGAGCGCTCAAAAGGAAACTATAAAGTCTAATCGAGTGGATACTTCCCTATGCATTGAAAGAGGAGAGAGTGAAGAAGTTGATACATATTGTTTGCTTTTGGAAGAAACAGAATTACAGATTAATACAGATAATGGTGTGATGATTAGTCTCACATAATTTTTTGTTAAATAAATGAGTGGCAAAGTACCAACTGGGGTGTATGTTAATCAAATCAATCTTCATAAACTATCATCTTGTGTTCAAAATCAAAAGCCTTGTACGATTAACGTTAATACAATTCAGAGAAAAGGAGCAGTAAGAATTGATGTTTTGCTCACAAGAGAACAGGTTAAAATCTTGAATGACACTGGCTCACTTAAAATTAAAATGACAAAACCAATGTTGAAAAAATATTCAATAAGAGAGACGAGTGGAGGATTTCTCCCATTTCTAATTCCTTTATTTGCTGGTTTAAGTGCGGTTGGAGCATTGACGGGTGGTATTTCAACAGCGGTGAAAACTGCCAACGAAAGGAAGGCTCAACTCCAGGCTCAAAAAGAATTGGAAAGACATAACAAAGAGTTGGAGAAACAAATTAGTGGAAGCGGTGTAATTGTAAATTTTGCTGAAAAACTTGAAGGTCTGCCTGATAAAGCGAGATTGTTAGTTGGAGATATGCTTTCTTCTATAGCACAAGCAGGTGTAAAATTAACGAAAAGAGGTAATGGATTATATCTTTCTAATAAATAAATGAGCATTGATGAGTGGTTTAAAGAATTTGGAAAGAATACAACATCAAATTTACAACTTGTCAAATATTGTAAGAAATTAAAAATTCATAATGTGGTTATTTGTATGAGAGATGAATTAACAAATGTGCCAAAACATACAAAGAATATTATTATGAACTTAGAAGATAATGATGGGAACGGTTCTCATTGGGTTTGGATTTTTAATAGTCAAGACAAATATTATTTTGATAGTTTTGGTCTTCCACCACCTGTTGAAGTCATAAAATTCTTACAGAATGGTGTTTATCAAACATTTCAAGTTCAAGAATTAAATTCCAAGTGTTGTGGTCAATTATGTCTATATGTGTTATTTCAACTCAACAAAAATAAAAAAATTTATGATATTATTTTTAATCTAATATAAATGACTTATGTTGGTAAAGATGGTTCTATCTTTGGTGTATCTCAAGAACTGGATATTGATTTATCAAATTATTACACAAAGGCACAGGCTGAACGACATAAATATAATATAACCAAAAATATTAACATGAAAAATGCTTATAAATTAAAAAATTATCCAAGCCCGACTGACGCGAATGACTTGGTGAGATTAAGCGATTTATCACAATATATATCTTTAAATAAAACGGCCGTGTATTCCAAAGATACAGAAGTGTTGATATTATCTCCAGGTCATACAGAATTCACAGTTCGAATTAAAATTAATTTTTATAAAGAAGGGCGTATCGTTTGCATGAGAATAGAACAATGGGGGTATGATATGAATGATTTAGGGTATAATTGGTCATTTAAAATTGACCTCGAAGACCTGGAACAATTAAATCAGTCTCGTAAGGAAGAATATTATCCACTTGGTATAGAGAATGAGTTTTGTGGGGCCACGATTAGTAAACAACAAATAAAAGAATTTAATAAGGGTGAATATAATAATGGTTTTGCCCTTGTTTATATCATGAAAACAGAAAAAAACAGGATTATATATAATAAGTAAGGAAATACAAAAGGATTTAACTATGGGAAGATGGGGAGGTGTTTCGTGCCATAATATTATTCTAACATATATTTCTAATACATAAATGACAGCAAGAAGGCTTCAAGAAAATTATCATTTCTGTGTCCAAGCATACCTTCAAGAAAAGGGTATTCGGTATTTTAATAAATATGTTCTACAACATAAGAATGAGGTATTTTCACTAAAAGATTGGCATTATGCTGATGTTGATAAACCGACAACTTTAGATTTAATCAGAATGTTAAATAATGAAAAAATTATAAAGTTAAGAAAAGGTAAGGCTCTTTTAGAAATTCAAAAGAAATTTTATTGGTTTCCTGTTGTAAAAAAAATTATTTTGGATACAGGAAAAACAAGAAATCCTGATGAATATATGTATGATATTCTATGGGGTGTAAGCGATTCAAGGGTAATAAGGGATGAGGAAGGAGTTGAAGAAGAGAGGGAAGAGGAGGAAAAGGAGAAGAGAGAGAAGGATGAGAGGGAGAAGAAAGAGAAGGAGGAAAAGGAGAAGAGAGAGAAGGAGGAGAGGGAGAAGAAAGAGAAGGAGGAGAGGGAGGAAAGAGCGAGACAAAATAAATGTCAAAATATGGAAACCAGTGAGATTAAAAAAAGATTGGTGGTATTACAGAAAATAACTCAACCCACCGAGGAGGAAAACAAAGAATTGACAAGTCTATTTGAAATATTTTCTGCAAGACCATCGACATCGACAAGATATTCATTTTAATTCAAGTTTTTCATTTTTTTTTCTTAAATAAATGGAGGAGAGTGAAGGCATTTCTAAGGATTCTTTATGTTTTAAAAATTAAGATTCAAATGTGCATGTTGGAAACTAAAAAGGTTTTTTTACTCTGCAGGAATTTTTCTCATAAATAAATGAGTTATTGTCTCAAATGTAAAAAGAAAACTAATACTAAAAATATTTCATATATTAAAAGTAAAAATAACAGGGTTATACAAAAAGGTATATGTTCGGTGTGTGGTTCAAAAAAAAATCAATTTATCTCCAAACACAAACGAGGAGGAGATATACAAAAGTTTTTATCAGGAAGTAAATTTACAACTACTGGAATACCAGGGGAATTACATCTTCCAGGGTATTCTTTCTGTGGTCCAGGCACAAACTTGGATAAAAGATTAGATGAGGCAGACAATCCTAAATCATGGAGTAAACCCATCAATAGAGTTGATGAAGTGTGCATGAGACACGATATTGATTATGGGAATACCACAACGTTGGAAGAAAAGCATGAAGCTGATAGAGAAATGTTGTATAATTTGTCTCTGATACAAAATCCAACCTTGAGAGAAAAAGTTGATCGGTTCATTGTGAAGAAGATGATCAGTGCTAAATTGAAACTTGGACTTGGAAATTCAAAAAACTTATAGGCTCTAATGATGTTATTAAGACTGAAGAGCAATTACCTGATGAATTACATAAACCAGGTCAGGTCAGGTATGGGAGCATGTGCCAGAACAGCGCTTCGCTGCGTCCACTTTCCGCTGGTACTCCAGGGGCCTCCGTCTGGCCATCCCCCAGGCAGATGCCAGGCCCATCCCCATCTCCTTGAGATGATGGTCAACCTGCTGCAACCATGAGGCACGTGGTCGGCCCACTGGCCTCCTCCACTCATGAGACTCCCTCGCTGAGAGAATCTGGTGAGCAGGATCAGCATCAGGAAAACGAGCCACATGTCCATACAGCCGCAACTGACGCTCACGGACTATGCAGGTAACAAATCTCATCCGAGTCTCTCTCAGCAACCGCTCGTTGGACACAAAATCCGACCAGCGATAGCCAAGGATTCTCCGAAGACACCTGGTACCAAAGGAATTAAGTCTCCGTCTCAGATCCTTGGTCAGAGTCCAAGTCTCGCACCCATAGAGCAAGACTGGAAGTACCAAGGACCTGAAGACTCGGACTTTCGTCCTCCCGCACAGGTACCGGCAGCGCCACACCCCATGATCCAGTGAATCCATGACTCCCCAGGCCCGACCCAGACGTCTATTGACCTCTGACTCGCAGCCAGCAGAGACATGAATATCACTGCCAAGGTAAGTGAATCTCTCCACGACCTCAACATCCTCACCACAAACAGACACAGACAGGACAGCAGCATCCAAGATGTCACCGAAAGCCTGGATTTTAGTTTTGACACAAGAAACCCGTAATCCCAGCGGCTCCGACTCCTCATTCAGCACTTCGAGGGCCCCCAAAAGGATGTCTAAAGTCTCCGCAAAGATGACTGCATCGTCTGCAAAATCAAGGTCCGAGATCTTGACATTCCCAAACGATGCACCGCAACTTGATCTCTCCGACATTCTCCCTAAAATCCAGTCCATACAAGTGCTGAAAAGTGTGGGGGCAAGTACACATCCCTGACGAACTCCAGTAACAACTGGAAATAAGTCAGAGGTGGTACCACCACACTTCACAGCACTCTCAGAACCAGAGTAGAGTTCAGACATCAGATCGATCAGTTTTGGTGGCACCCCACGAAGACCAAGAATCCTCCAGAGGACATCGCGATTCACTGAATCGAACGCTTTACAGAGATCAACATAGGCTGCAAGCAGCCCCTGCCGAAACTCTCGTCTGCGTTCGGTGAGGACACGAAGGGCAAGGATACGGTCAATCGTTGACCTCTTTGGTGTAAAGCCTGACTGCTCTGGACGCTGGTGCTCAAGCAGATGGTGGTGAATCCTATCAAGAATTATCCGAGCAAAGACCTCGCCCGGCACTGAGAGCAGCGTCACCCCTCGGTAGTTGTTGCAGTCTTGGCGATCACCCTTCCCTTTCCAGAGAGGGACAACAAGGCCCCTCTTCCAGTCAGTTGCGATGATGCCTGTGTTCCAGGCAGAGCACAAAACTGCATGTAACGACACGAGTGCAGCATTTCCACCAGCCTTGAGAAGTTCGGAATGGATGCCACAAATCCCTTGAGCTTTGCCCCGTTTCAACTGGTTCACCGCAGCCCGTGTTTCCACAAGCGAAGGTGGACCACAGTTGATTCGTGGGTCAGCAACAGGGATTGTAACACCCTTGACGTCCAACTCGACAGCTGGGGGATCAGCCTGGTACAACCGCTCAAATAACCGGCCCAGAGGGCCTTCACTTCAGACACCTCTGTCAAGAGCCTACCACTCTCTGCTCGAACTGCAGTGCTCCGAGGGATGGGCTTGGATGAACGTAATGCGTGAATTCCCCTGTAAGCGGGACAAGAATCACCTGTCCACAGGTGATGCTCTACCCCCTCACAGATTCCTCGCACATAGGCCTCCTTGTCCACCCTCAGTGCACGTACAGTTTTACGCCTCAGCTCTCTGAACAGCTCAGCTCTGCCATTCAGCCTGGCCCTGCGACTCTGGTCAATGGTATCCAGTGTCCCTTGAGAGACAAAATTCTTCTTTGCCCTGCAGTGAGTTCCAAGACATCCACCGGCAACAACAAGGACGGTGGTCTTGAAGGCGCTCCACAACTCTTCAGGACCCCCCAAAGCACCCAGACCCCCCAAGTGTCCACTCAGCCTGTTCGCAAACTCCTCAGCTACTCTCTCATCCCTGAGCTTGGCAACATCCAGCCTAGGCTGGGATGGTACCATTCTCCAGGATTTAAGGTGCAGCTTTAGAGTTGCTACAACAAGCCTGTGGTCAGTATTGAGGAACTGAGCACTCCGGTAGACCCTGCAGTTCTGGATCATCCTCCAACGACCGTCAATGAGGACATGGTCAATCTCCTTTGCCACACCGCCAGCGTTGGAATACCAAGTCCAGCGATGAGCTTGTGGGCGCTGAAACCATGAACCAGCCACCCTAAGTCCATGACTTCTTGCAAAGTCAAGGAACTTAGTGCTATTCTGGTTCATAGTTCCTGACCCATGGGGACCAACACACACCTCATAACCATCCCTATCAGTTCCAGTCGATGCATTGAAATCCCCCAAGACTAGAAGTGTATCTCGTCTGGGGCACTGATCAACCACAGACTCGAGTGTAGCGTAGAATGCATCCTTCACGGTGAGATCACTCGCCTCAGTCGGAGCATAAACAGAGACCAGGGAAATGACCCCTAAGGAGTGACGAATCCTTAATCTCATAATACGCTCGTTGACCGGAGTTACCTCAATTATCATTGGGGTCAGCTTTTTGGACACAGCTACAGCAACTCCTTGGGTATGGTAACCATCAAAGCGACCAGACCAATAGTAGGTGTAACCACCCACCATTATCTCGCCGCAATCCGGTCTCCGAACCTCAGAGAGAGCTGCAATCCCGATGTCCAAACGCTTGAGCTCAGATGATAACAGAGTGATCATCCTCTCTTAGGGATAGGACATTCCAGGCACCCACCCGAAGGGACCGCCTCAGGTTAACCCAAGGAGACCGCCGTCTGGTGGACGACACCTCAGCACCACTCCGACACACTCTCCCGCAATCTGACCCAGGGATGTTACCCCGTGGTTTCCCTCCTATCAAAGATTGGGGGTCCCGAAGGCTTTGCCCCAATCCCGTCATCCGGTGAGCTGCCCTGCGAAGGGAAGCTGCACAGGAGGTACTCCCACGGAGTGGGTTTTCAGATTTTTTTGCGTTTTTGCGTTTTGCGGAATGAAGGGTTTTACGGTGGCCGGAGTGCAAATCCTGCCACCAACCTCCTCATAAGAAGTAACCCAACTGCAGGAGGACGTCTGCAGACACAGTTGGGCACTAGATATGGATGGCCGTTGGCTCACAAGGAGCTCTTCCGCCCTTTGACAGGTTTTGTTTTTAATCCTGCTGGGTGTCCATATCCAAACACCCCCCTCACCAGAAAACCTGGTGGGGGAGACGGTTTAGTCGCCGACAACCCGACCATGGAACAGGTTAGTACAGGTTTACATGGTACCTGTAGCAGGTCACAGATCGAACCTGACCTGACAAAAACCAATATTCACAAATATACATAAACCAATATTCACAAAGTTTCGTAGAAGGAAAGTTTATTCCAAGGAAGTTGATTATATCTGGTCCGCTGATTTGATTGAACTAAATAATGATAAGGGGTACAAGTATGCTTTAACCGTTATTGATTTGAGGAGTAGATACGCATGGGTTGTACCATTAAAAAACAAAACAGGTAATACTCTTATGTTAGCCTTTCAACAGATATTTAATAAAAGTAAGAGAAAACCTAAAAAATTGTGGACTGATGAGGGTAGAGAGTTTTATAACAAGACATTTATGAATTTTCTAAAAAATAACAGTATTACATTATACAGTACCTTTAATGAAGGGAAGGCAGTTGTTGTTGAACGTTTTAATCGTACCTTAATAGAGAGACTATATAAAAAAATTCACACAACTCGGTTCACAACAATGGTCATCTTTTATTCAGGATATTGTGGATAAGTATAATGACACGGTTCACACGTCAACAAATATGAAACCATCAGAAACATTTACAAAATTAAAATATGAAAAAGAGATTAATGTCAGAAAACCTAAGTTCAAAGTTGGTGATATCGTAAGAATATATACAGTGGGGAGAACAAGTATTTGATACACTGCCGATTTTGCAGGTTTTCCCACTTACAAAGTACGTAGAGGTCTGTAATTTTTATCATAGGTACACTTCAACTGTGAAAGACGGAATCTAAAACAAAAATCCTGAAAATCACATTGTATGATTTTTTAAATAATTAATTTGCATTTTATTGCATGAAATAAGTATTTGATACATCAGAAAAACAGAACTTAATATTTGGTACAGAAACCTTTGTTTGCAATTACAGAGATCAGACGTTTCCTGTAGTTCTTAACCAGGTTTGCACAGACTGCAGCAGGGATTTTGGCCCACTCCTCCATACAGATCTTCTCCAGATCCTTCAGGTTTCGGGGCTGTCGCTGGGCAACACAGACTTTCAGCTCCCTCCAAAGATTTTCTATTGGGTTCAGGTCTGGAGACTGGCGAGGCCACTCCAGGACCTTGAGATCCTTCTTACAGAGCCACTCCTTAGTTGCCCTGGCTGTGTGTTTCTGGTCGTTGTCATGCTGGAAGACCCAGCCACGCCCCATCTTCAATGCTCTTGTTGAGGGAAGGAGGTTGTTGGCTAAGATCTCACGATACATGGCCCCATCCATCCTTCCCTCAATATGGTGCAGTCATCCTGTCTCCTTTGCAGAAAAGCATCCCCAAAGAATGATGTTTCTACCTCCATGCTTCACGGTTGGGATGGTCTTCTTGGGGTTGTACTCATCCTTCTTCTTCCTCCAAACACGGCGAGTGGAGTTTTAACCAAAAAGCTCTATTTTGGTCTCATCAGACCACATGACCTTCTCCCATTCCTCCTCTGGATCATCCAGATGGTCATTGGCAAACTTCAGACGGGCCTGGACATGCGCTGGCTTGAGCAGAGGGACCTTGCGTGCGCTGCAGGATTTTAATCCATGACGGCGTAGTGTGTTACTTATGGTTTTCTTTGATACTGTGGTCCCAGCTCTCTTCAGGTCATTGACCAGGTCCTGCCGTGTTGTTCTGGGCTGATCCCTCACCTTTCTCATGATCATTGAGGCTCCATGAGGTGAGATCTTGCATGGAGCCCCAGACCGAGGGAGATTGACTTATCTTGAACTTCTTCCATTTTCTAATAATTGCGGCAACAGTTGTTGCCTTCTCACCAAGCTGCTTGCCTATTGTCCTGTAGCCCATCCCAGCCTTGTGCAAGTCTACAATTTTGTCCCTGATGTCCTTAGACAGCTCTCTGGTCTTGCCCATTGTGGAGAGGTTGGAGTCTGATTGATTGAGTGTGGACAGCTGTCTTTTATGCAGATAACGAGTTCAAACAGGTGCAGTTAATACAGGTAATGAGTGGAGAATGGGAGGGCTTCTTAAAGACAAAACTAACAGGTCTGTGAGAGCTGGAATTCTTCCTGGTTGGGAGGTGATCAAATACTTATTTCATGCAATAAAATGCAAATTAATTATTTTAAAAATCATACAATGTGATTTTCAGGATTTTTGTTTTAGATTCCATCTTTCACAGTTGAAGTGTACCTATGATAAAAATTACAGACCTCTACGTGCTTTGTTGGGGGAGTCGTTGGTCGTTGGGGGAGCGCACCTACCCCCCCCCATCCCCCTTCCCTCCCTCTCCTTCATGTCTTCATTCTCTTTTTGAAATTCAAAATCAAGTAATTGTAAACAAAACAAATATAATTAATCAAAATTGAAAATATTAAATATTCATTTGCGAGAATGTATAATCTTTCCCAGCAATCTTCTTCAGATGTCTTGTGATGTCGAAACTCAGACACCATATTCTGTTTTGAAACAAAAAGTGGATAATAATTAGGTTTTATAAAGATAATTACATGGTAATATGAGTAAGCCTGGTGTTGGTTCTAAGTTCAAGCCTCGTTGACCACTGAATTAACATACCAGGAGGCCGACTCAGCCTGTCATCCTTCCAAGGCCAATAAAATGAATTCCAGTGTACTGACAAAACCGCGTCCAAACTAATGATGCAACCAACATAAGGCGACATTCCAAAGAGAGAGTGATATTAATAAACAAATAACTAAATAATAATTCAGAAACATTTACCTCCAGAAAATCATGTGTTGTACCAGATTGCTTCAACAGCTTATGTTGTGTGATCGAGCTGAAAAAAAAAATAATAATAATGAGTCAAGGGTATAGATGGAGAGACAGACAGAGAGAGGTAGGTAGAAAGACAGACAGAGAGAGATACAAAGAGACAGACAGGGAGAGATAGAGAGAGACAAACAGACAGGGAAAGAGACACACACACACACACACACACACACGCACGCACGCACGCACGCACGCACGCACGCGTCTCACCATTGGTTTAATTCATTCGAGATCAGAGGCAGTGATAAGACTTCGTACCAGTCATTATAAATGTTTTTCAATTCTCTTCTAAAATCATTGACCTCTTCAATAAGAGCATTCATTTGATGCACCTCATCGTGATATGTAAACTCCACTTCTTCCAAGGACCTGCCAGGAAAAAATATATATTTTCGCATTATCACGATTTAATTTATAATCAATTGCTTCATCGTTCAAAGAGGAAACCATACACAAACTCACCAACTTTGTAGTGAGCTGTTATCTTCATCGGAAGAGAGTGAGTCCATGTCTCAGTTTTTTTTTTACCATTGGTACAAGATGGCAAAAAGATCAGAGGCCGTGATAAGACGTCGTGTCAGTCATTAAAAATGTTTTTCAATTCTCTTCTAAGATGATTGACCTCTTCAATAAGAGCATTAATTTCATGCACCTCGTCGTGATATGTAAGCTGCCCTTCTTCCAAGGACCTGCCAAGAAAAAATATATATTTATATATCAGAATTATCACGATTTAATTTATAATCAATTGCTTCATCGTTCAAAGAGGAACCTTTACACAGGCTTACCAACTTTGTGTTGAGCTGTTTTGTTCACGGAAGAAAGATCGCTCATGTCTCAGTTGTAAAAATGAAAATCCCGTCTGGCAGAAACTTTGTCTGGCGAATCACTTATAAGGCAACGATGAGGAGATTGCTTAATCATTGGGTGTGGCCACAGGAAATGACGCTTCGAGCGAGACATCTTGGAAAATAACTGGGCGATATATTCTCAAATTGTATGAATCATTTTTAAAACATACTTAAAATGCCCTAAAATGATTTTGATTAAACTTATGTTTAAAAACCTGTTCGTGTTCTGAGATAAAATATAAACACGAGACCTTGTCTCACAGAATAGTTCCTATTTTTTCACAGCATGACTGTCCAAAAACACTTCCTCATTCACACAGCACGACCGTGTCAAAAAAAACACTTCCTCATTTTCATGGCACGAACTGAAAACATTTGAAACAAAACTTTTTTTATGGTGTGGTTTATGCACAAAAATGATTTGCAACTCTGGCGGTGGCCAGATGAGATCATTAAGAGAAGTTTATCATTTCGTAATGGCACAAAAGGGGTATCTTAAAAAAATATAAAGATTCAAATGTTTTGTTTTTCAATATTTTAGATGGGGATTATTGTGCAAAGAAAATTAAACTATTGAAGGAATTTGAGAATGAACAAATGTTTATAGGTTCAATGAGTGAGCTAAACAATATGCATCGGTTATTTGATAAAGAGTGTCCCGAGGCTTAGACGTTTCAGATATTTCTTTCGAATCACCTTTAACAAATCACATTACCACTTTAGTACTTGAACAAATCTTTATCTTATTGCATGGATTATTTGAAAAAAAAAAAGTGTCCCCAGGTTAAAAGGGGAGACAAATAAATATACCTTGGGATAAAAAGGGGGTTTATTTTTAGGGAAAAAAAATATGAATCGCTGAAAATCCCCCATTCATTTACATAGGGAAAAGTGAGCCAGAACCAGTATATTCACTATATATATATATATATATATATATATATATATATATATATATTTATATATATATATATATATATATATATTTGTATGTATATAATGTATGTATATATATATATATATATATATATATATATATATATTTGTATGTGTGTGTGTATATATATTTGTATGTATATAATATATGTATATATATTTGTATGTGTGTGTGTATATATATATATATATATATATATATATATATATATATATATATATATATATATATATATATATATATATATATGTATACATATGTATTGTTACGGTTGTGGAAATTCGCATTACACCATAAAGAGTCCTCAGGTGAGATATATCGGGAAGTCCATGTGCAGTTAGCCCAAACCCGTTGTATAGAGGGACTATGTTTGATTTATTCGGGCTGCAATCTTCAGTTCGCCGTTTTTCTTTTGCTGTCGTTATTTTGGACCAAACACCACTCCACCACCAAATCGCCACCACCCCCAACGACCCCAAACAACTCCACCAGACCGCCACTACCTTCACCCCCTCAAACCCAACCTCGCAAACATCGCCTCGCCGGCCATTCTCCGACGACGCCCAAACAACGACCCAGCATCGCGGCAGACTTCTAACCGCCTTCACATTCCTCTTCACGCCCAACATCAGCCCAGAATCGCGGCGGACTTCTAACCGCCTTCACATTCCTCTTCACGCCCAACATCGGCCCAGAATCGCGGCGGACTTCTAACCGCCGGCACCTTCCTTTACGAGAGAATAGCGACTTTTCCCAGAAATTCGGATCAAGGGAGGTTCACGCCCCCTTTTCCTCCGTCCAATGGGCGAGCGTGGCTCCGCCCCCGAGGTCATTTTGATCCTAAAATTACCATACCCGCCCCTCCCTCGGGGTATAAAAGGATGCACACGGGCGGGTTGGAATGAGTCAAGTCGGTGGAAAGGGGAAGAGTCGGAACGGAGCTTGTGGCAGCCTGGAAGCAGTGAGATGGCGAAGAGTCGGAACGGAGCTCGCGGCAGCCTGGAAGCAGTGAGACGGGGAAGAGTAGGAACGGAGCTTGCGGAGTCTGAAGGGGTCGGAGAACCAAACGGAGCTCAAGTCAGTCTGGCAGTGTCGGTGGGGCAGAGTCGGGAGACGGGTCGAGTCAAGTCAGAGTTCATCTACGGGTCAAGTCAGAGTTCGTCTACGAGTCAATTCGGGGAAGTGGAGAGAGTCGAGTCGGCGCATCATCGTCCTGGGCCCTGTTGCTGTCTGCCTCGGAGGAGAACGAGCCTTCTGTCAGGTGCCAAGGCGATCAGCCCGCGGTCCTGAGGCCATGCCAGCGGGATGGAGCATCCACCATTCCCCTCATCGACCTCGAGCATCAACAATTCCCCCTCCCCCATAATCCGCGCTGAGATAGTGCCGGAAGCCCCGTTTGTGGCGTTGAGCAGCAACACGTGCAGGGGCGAGGTGCGAGCCGCAGACCGCATCGGGGGAGGCTCGGATTCGAGGTCGAGAATGCAACGCTGGACGACGCATTCAGGGAAGTCGCAACTTTCTTTTTCCTTGGGGTTTTTGTGTGAATGTCTGTGGGTGGCGCCTGTCTGACGAAGTAGTATTGTTTGAAGTGTTGCCATGTTTCGGTCTTTAGTCGGAATATCTCTTTTGTTTTATTGTTATTACTGTGATTGTGTATACGTGCCTTTCATTTACTTGCCTTGTATTATTATTGTGATTGAATACGTGCCTTCTGTGCTTGTCTGAGTGTGTATTAAATGTGTTTGTTCAATTGTTCCCGCTTTGCTTCGTCTCCTTTTTATTGACTCTCCATCCTGCATCACGTAAAGGATTGGCAGTGGGTTTAGACACCCAATAAATAATCACGTCCAACGAGGCCGAGCGATAATACCCCGCTCGGTTATCCCAAAACGGAGCGAGCTGCCTAGGCGGCTCGTGTCCAAGCAGGCTTCGTTGATGTACAATCTCTCGGTAGTCTACCGGCTCGAATAATTAGGTAAAATTGATTATTCGGCGATTGGACCCTGTAGCGCGGGGGGTAGAGTGCGGACAAGGTTGTGGTATGCTTGGAAAACACACCCGTGACCCGTTTTTGGCGTTATTGCGGAAAGTCATGACTGAATTGCACGTTTGGTGAGCGAGACGGCCGCTATTGGGTAAACGCAGTCGTTCGCACGCCGACGGGGCACGCATTCGCAACACTGGTGTCCGGGAGTGGGATTCGAATCCACCTCAGTCTCCAACTAAATTTACGGAACTGGATCAAGGGTGAGTCGAGCGATCCTCCGTGTTCCATTAAATTACGAGCAACTTTTTAAATTAATCCGTTACGTGAAATAGGATGGCGTCTCAAGGTGAGCGCGTGCTGGGGGTATTAGAAATTGATGTGGGAGTGTTAGAATCCATGGCCCAAGATGGAGACCCCGAGCAGGAAATGTTGGTTGTGCAGGAACACGAACTCCCCCAACTGGACCCAGAGACCGAAATGAGCGCGGCAGCGGCCGCGGCGTGACACCTCCCCTCCCCCTCTCCGCCAAAACCCCCCGATCCTGGCCGAATCGGCTCAGCCGAGTGTACCCGACATGGCCCAGCTATGCGCCATGCTGGCAGCAATGAATGCGAATATGGAAACGAATTTGAAAGCAAACACAAACGGAATGAAGGACGAAATGAAAAAAATGCAGGGTGAGATGCAGAACATGGGGCAGAACCTCCAACGAGGGCAGGAAGTATTAGAGAAAGAATTGAGGGAGGCGAAAGGCAAAATGGCGGAAGATGTCGACACAATGCAAAAAGGAGTAAAAGAATTGAAAGAAAGCGTAAAAGAGGTGCAGTCCGCGGTGAAGAAGTAAAAGGAAAAATGGTGACAGTCGCAGAGGAAATGGGAAAGGTAAAAAGGACAAGACCAAATAAAGGAGGAAATAAAAAAGAACACGATGACAATAGAACAATTAAAGAAAGATCAGGGGGAAATAAGAGAGGGATTGGGAGTCGTGAAGAAGGACTGCGAGGAAAGACATAAAGACATGACGAAGAGAGTTGAAAACCTGCGAAAGGATGTAAAAGCGGAGACACAGAAAGGATTGAAGGCCATAACGGAGGAGTGTGAAAGGAAACATCAGCAAATAATTATGGAAATGAAGCAGAAAGCCGAAGAAAAGACAGTGGAACTGGGGAAACAAATATGAAAACACGTGGGCGAGACGGAAGAACAGTTCAGGATGGCGGAGGAGGAAAGAGCAAAGACAAACATAGAGGAGAGACGACACGATAAAGCCGGGGTTAAAGGAACAGAACACACACACACACACACACACACACACACACACACACACACACACACACACACACACACACACACACACACACACACACACACACACACACACACACAGTTAGCGAGGCTTAATGGGGGCGAGCTGGCAGACTGTGTCGTGACCGGTGCGAGCAGCCGGATGACCTCCTTCGCGAACGGAGGGAGACACTATTATCCCGTGAAGCTGATCACGACCAGGTGGGTTCGGTCGTGTCAAGCGAGTTCGAGGAGGCGAGTGCTGCGAACGTGTGCACGTGCAGCTTGGGGGGTAGGGAGGCCCCGGGACCCCGAGAGGTGACGCGAATCCCCAGTGTGATTGTCCCGGTGTGTGTGTGTGTGGTGCAAGGTGTGAGTGTGCCCCTGTGTATGAGTGGTGTGGTGGCAAGTGTGCCGTAGTGCGTGCTTTTCAGCACACATGGTGTGAGTGAGACCCCCTGTGCAAGAGAGACAGTGTGCAAGTACCCACTGTATATGTGTATACATATATACGTATATATATATATATATATATATATGTATATATATATATATATATATATATATATATATATATATATATATATATATATATATATATGTGTATATTTATATACATGTATGCATATACATGTATAGTGTTGCGGTTGAGGACATTTGCAAACCACCATTCAGGTCCCGTAGGTGAGATATCTCTGTAAGTACATGTGTAGTTAGCCCCAAACCCGTTGTTTAGAGGGAATAAATGTGATTCATTCGGGCTGCGACCCTTTAAGATAGCCGTTTTTCTGTTCTGTCTTTATTTTGAACCAACCACGTCTCAACCGCCATCACACAACAACCACCAACCGCAACGCCGCTTCACAACAACAACAACGCCAACAGCCACGACCTTTACCTTCACAACTCGCTCTCGCAAACATCGCATCACCACCATTCCAAGCGTCGCCATGGCCATAAGCCACCACAATAAACCCTCCACCACCTTCACCTCTCCTCCTTCTGCCACCATTCCCGCACCGCTTGTGGGCACCGAGCGTCAGGCTGTCCTGGACTCGTACAGGGCGCGTGCCGAGCCGCGGGTACAAAGTGCAGCCTTTCCGAGGAAAAGTCGGATCAGGAATGATACACGCCCACTTCCGATCCGTCCAATCAGCAAGCGCGGGGTGATTTGGCCCCGCCTCCAGGCGTGTCGGAGGAGAATCGATATATGCAAATTCGAGGATCAGGGGAGATTCACGCCCCTTTTTCTCCGTCCAATGGGAGAGCATGGCTCCACCCCCGAGCTCGTTCTGATCCAGAAATTTGCATATGGGTTCTCCTGCCGTACTCTAAAGCGCCGAGCGCGGGGCGAATTTAGTCAGTTTTGGGCTCGGGCGAGTTGGAGAAGTGTGGCAGCGGCCGAGTGTGGCAGCAGCAGTCAAGACGGGTCTGGAGGAGAGTCAGTCTGTCGGGGTTCGGAGCCTGTCGGGGAGCTGCAGAGAGGGGAAGCCGGGAGCGCGGTCGAGGTCGCAGTGGAGTCGCTCGTCGCGGGACCCAAGCAAGCCAGCTATCCTCTTTCCCCAGAGCATCAACAATTCCCCCCTTCCCCCCCCCACGCTGAGATAGTGCGGAAAGGGGGCCCCGTTCCCACCCCATTCCAAGCAGTGCCAACGAAACCCGCGGAGGGGCGCGGAGTCGGGGCACCGCCGCCACATTTGCGGCTGATCACAAGACGGGTAGGCTCCACCCGGTCTCGCGCCCACAGGCCCCGTCTGTCCCCTTGTCGTTGAGGGTGGCCCTTTTCTTTTGCTTTTGAGTATATGTGTTGTCGGCGCCGTCTGTAAAGTAAAACTGTGTAAGTGTTGCCGTGTGCTCGCGTAGTCGGTAGTAGATCTGCATTGTTGTGTTTCTTTTGTAACATCTGCTTTTGGTGCATGATTGTTGTAATTGTATATGTGTGCTTTCCCTGTGCCGCGGAATAAATGTGCCTCATGTTGAACTGTTTTCCCATTTCGCTTCATCTTTTCTTTGATTGAATCTCCCTCTTACTTCACGTTAAGGGTTGGTAGTGGGCTTAATACACCCGATAATCAATCGGAACCGTCGAGGTCGACGATATAACACCGCTCGGTTATCCCGAAAGTACGGAACGGGT
This sequence comes from Eptatretus burgeri, assembly GCF_056783735.1. Classification (NCBI taxonomy): domain Eukaryota; kingdom Metazoa; phylum Chordata; class Myxini; order Myxiniformes; family Myxinidae; genus Eptatretus; species Eptatretus burgeri. The sequence goes on from NC_140966.1 coordinate 88,607,375, forward strand.
CGCTTCAGTGGCCCGTGTCCGGAGTCGACCTGCGGCGAGGTGCGATCGCCCAGTCTATCCTCCGTGTGGGTACTTAGGTCGGTCGAATTTGGCGAACAACCCTATCCCACGCGGGGGGCCGATTGGCACGATCGTGGTGAGGCCGAAAGGCCCACCCATGACTAGTTCCCGGCGTTAGTCCGAGAGGGTCACGACAGAATTGTCCGGCCGGTGGGTGACATGCCGCGATTCGAGTTACGTGGCCGCTCGCACGCCGGCGGGCGTGAATTCGCAACAATATATATATATATATATATATATACATATATATATATATATTCATATATATATATACATATACATATACATATATATACATATATATACATATATATACATATATATACATATACATATATATACATATATATACATATATATACATATATATACATATATATACATATATATATATACATATACATATACATATATATATATATATACATATACATATACATATATATATACATATACATATACATATACATATATATATATATATATATATATATATATATATTCATATATATATATACATATACATATACATATACATATACATATATATATATATATATATATATATATATATATATATATACTCAACTGGTCAAAAGTTTTAGAGAACCCCCATTTTTCCAGTTTTTACTGAAATTTAAGCAGCTCAAGTCCATTGAATAACCTGAAATGGTACAAAGCTAAGTGGTAAACTGCCAGAGGTTAAAACAAAAAGTTTAGGTTACCAAAAACTGAAAAATGATGCAAATTTCAGAGTTATTAAAGAAGGCCCTTTTCAGGGAACAAGTAATGGGTTAGTAACTGCAGCTGTTCTGAAGTAATGGAAGTAAATTAAGTCTTGAAAGTTGATGCAAACAATTCCTACAGGTGTCGCAACTTTTGTTGATTAGTTACAAACCCTCTGTCTGTATGAAAGCAGTGTTGAAACAGACTGTTGCTTCACCTTCTGAAGCATTATTTGGACAATATTCCACTGCAGGAAGTAGTATATTGCTATCATAATGGCGAGAAAAACACAATTAACAAAGGAAGACAGACAGACCATTGTAACCCTTAAAAGTGTAGGTCTTTCCTTTGGGGAAATTGCAAAGGAAGCCAAGGTGTCAGTGAGTTCAGTTTGCTACACCATCAAAAGGCACTTGGAAACTGGTGGAAACTCTGACAGGAAGAGGGTCTGGCAGACCCAAAGCCACAACACAATCAGAAGACAAGTTTCTGAGAGTCAACAGCTTGTGTGATCTGTTGTCCCGTGAGCTGCCTTTTCAAGAACAGTTTAACACTGGTTGAAGTAAGGAAGTCTCAGTTTCAACTGTGAGGAGAAGACTTCGAGCTGCAGGTGTGACAGGTCGAGCGGCATAAGAAAGCCATTGCTGAGATGGCAAAATAAGAAAAAGAGGCTTGCCTGAGCCATGAAGAAGGTCTTATGGACCGATGAATCAAAACTTGAAATCATTGGTTTATCACGCAGGGTTTTTGTATGCCGTCGAGTAGGTGAAAGGATGGTTCCTCAGTGTGTGACTCCAACTGTCAAACATGGAGGAGGATGCATGATGATCTGGGGCTCTTTTGCTGGATCCAGAGTCGGCGACTTCACAGAGTGACTGGCACCTTGAACCAAAAGGGCTACCACAGCATTTTGCATCGCCATGCAATACCCTCTGGTCTTCACCTAGTTGGTCAGGGGTTCATCCTACAGCAAGATAACGACCCAAAACATACCTCCAGGCTATGTCAGAATTACCTTGGAAGAAAAGAACAAGATGGTAGGCTTCAAATCAAGGAATGGCCAGCACAGTCTCCAGACTTAAACCCCATCGAGCTGGTTTGCAATGAACTGGATAGAAAGGTGAAAGCAAAGCAACCGAGAAGTGCAACACATTTGTGGGAACTTCTGCAACAGTGTTGGGAAGAACTTTCCGAACAATATTTGATTTCCATTGCAGAAAGAATGCCACAAGTATGTTCAGCTGCTATATCTGCAAAAGGTGGGTACTTTGATGAGTCAAAAAGTTAGATTAAATTTTGTTCAACAAAACGATTCCATGATTTCTTTTAAATCTGCAATTGTTTATTTGTTCTTTGCTTTAATTTCAGAGTACATTGAAACATTAAAATGCCTAAATTTCAAAGAAAACTGGAAAAATGGGGGTGTTCTCAAACTTTTGACCGGTAATATATATATATATATATATATATATACATATATATATATATATATATATATATATATATATATATATATATATATATATATATATATATATATATATATATATATATTGTTGTGAAGTCGCGCCCGCCGGCGTGCGGACGGCCACGTAACTCAGATCGCGGCACGTCGCCCACCGGACGGACAATTCAGTCGTGACCCTCCGGGAACTATCGCCCGGAGCCAGTCACGGGTGGGCCTTTTGACCTCACCACAATCGTGCCAATCGGCCACCCACGTAGGATAGGGTTGTTCGCCAAACTTGACCTACGTAAGTACCCACGCGGATGGTAAACTGGGCGATCGTACCTCGCCGCAGGTCGACTCCGAACACGAGCCGCTTGGGCGGCTCGTTCCGCACTATCGGGATAACCGAGCGGTGTTATCGTCGACCTCGACGGTTCAGATTATTTACCGGGCGTTTTGCACCCACTTCGAACCCTTTACGTGAAGCAGGATGGAGGGTCAATAAAGAAAAGACGAAGCGAAATGGGAAAACAGTTCACACAATGCACATTTATTTCCCGGCACACGGAAAGCATGTATATACAGCCATACAGTCAAAATGCACATAAAGCAACCAAAACAATAAAAGCAACAATGACGCAGAGTTAATACCGACTACGCGCACACACGGCATCACTTATACAGTTCTACTTCACAGACGACGCCAACAGACATTTACACAAAAGCAAAGGAAAGAAGCCACCCTCATAGACAAGGAGGCAGACAGGCCCATAGGCCAAATGTGCGCGGGACCGAGAGGAGCGGCCAGGTCCCCGAGAACGGGGGGGGTCCTACCCGCGTCCTCGTGACGCGTTGGCGGGCAAGCCGCAAATGTGGCCTCGCGGCTGTGCCCCGACTCCGTGCTCCTTGGCGGGTTTCGTTGGCACCACGTGTGGGGTGGGGGGGGGAACGGGGCCCCCTTTTGCACTATCTCAGCGCAGGGGAAAGGGAGATTGTTGATGCCCTGGGGGAGGGGAGTGGCTGGCTGGCTTGGGTCCCGAGACGAGCGATCCCACACCGCGACCTCGTCGCCCAATGCCGTCCTTCTTTCCCCGGACCCGAGCTCCCTTGCCTGCAGTTCCACCGCTCTCCCTCGCCCGACTCTCTCTGCAACTCTTCTCCGTTCCACACTCTCCTCACCCGACTCCCCCGATCACCTCGATTCGCCTTGCGCTCGCCTTTTTATAGGCGGCAGGAGAAGCGTATATGCAAATTTTCAGATCAGAATGACCTCGGGGGCGGAGCCACGCTCGCCCATTGGTCGGAAGAAACGGGGGCGTGAACCTCCCCTGATCCTAGAATTTGCATATATCGACTTCACACACACGCGCCTGGAGGCGGGGCCAAGCCGCCCCGCGCTCGCTAATTGGATGGAGGAGAGGTGGGCGTGTAGCATTTTTGATCCGAATTTTCCCTCGGAAAGGCCGCTATTCGCGCTCGCGGCTCGGTGCGTCCGGCACCAATCGCTGAACGGCCCGAGACAGCCCGACGTTCAGTGTTCACAGGTGGTGCGGGAATGGCCGGAGAAGGAGAGAGGTGAAGGTGGTGGAGGGTTTTCGGTGGTGAGTGTTGATGGTTATGGTGCCGTTGGGAATGGCGGTGATGCGATGTTTGCGGGATTAAGTTGTGAAGGTAAAGGTCGTGGCTGTTGGCGTTGTTGTTGTTGTTGTCCGAGGGTTGGAGCGTGGTTGTAGTCGGTGACGATAGCTGGCGTGGTGGTTAAGGTGGTTGTTGTGTGATAGCGGTTGAGACGTGGTTGGTTCAAAATAAAGATAGAACAGAGAAAATGGCTAACTTAAAGCATCGCAGCCCAGATGAATCACATTTATTCCCTCTATACAACAGGTTTGGGCTAACTACACATGCACCTATCAAGATATCTCACCTACGGGTCCTGAATGGTGATTTGCGAATTTCCACAGCCGTTACAATATATGTATATGTATATATATATATATATATATATATATATATATATATATTTCTATATATATATATATATATATATATATATATATATATATGTATATATGTATATATATATATATGTATATATATATATATATATGTATATAAATATATATATATATATATATATATATATATATATATATATATATATATATATATATATATATATATATATGTATATATGTATATATATATATATATATATATATATATATATATATATATATATGTATGTAAGGAATGTACCAGTATATCATTTTTTTTTATTTTTTTTTTTTTTTGTATACCTTGGTCGAGGCTCGTATGAGAGCTAACACACAACTCACAGCAAGGAGGCATGAGACAAGAGGGGCGGGAGTGGAAGGGACAAAACATTGGGGAACAGACACAGGTGAACTGTGGAAGGGAGAGGGATGGGGATGGGACGGGGAACATGGCGAGGGGAAGATGGACATTAAAGGGACTTTCAGGAAGGAAAGCAGGAGAATTGAAGGAAGTGGGCTTGGGTGGATTATCGGGGGTAGAAAAGATCGAGGATTTGGATGGGGGAAGATAAGAGGTGGTGGTGAACAGCTGTTTTGAAAGCCTGAAGGGAAGAATGGGAAAGAATAGAGTGAGGAAGTTTATTCCAAAGGCGGGAAAAAAGAGGAATGAAAGAGTGAAGATGAGCAGTGATTCGTGATTTTGGTAGTTTTACCAGAAGGGGGTTGTTGGCGGACCTTGAGCGCCCTGTGGAAATGTGGTTGGGACAAATCGCAGAGAGAGCAGGGGGGCAAGGCTGGAGAGGAGTCGGTAGAAGACAGAAAGACCACCGACCAACCTGCGGTGATTGAGTGAGAGGCCCAAAGACTCAGCTTCATTGCGGGAGATGCCAATGATCTTAAAAGCCCTGGTTTCGACAGCGTGAAGTCGAGAAAGGTGGGAGGCAGGAGCACCAGCCCAGAGGGGAGAGCAGTACTCCATCAGGCTACGGACAAAAGCTTTGTAAGTGGTCAGGAGCTCAAGAGGGCCGAGGAAGGACTTTGCACGACGGAGGATTCCCAGTCGGCGACTGGCTTTTGAGGCAAGGTTGGAAATGTGACTTTCCCAGGAAAGGTCATGGCAGATAGTGAGACCCAGAAGCTTGAAAGAAAAGACTTCTTCCAGAGGATTGTTGAGAAAGTGGATGGGGGGTTTTGTAAACGGTCCTTTCGAAGAGACATAGTGAGAGTGTGAGATTTGTCTGGATTGAAAGACATGTTCCACGTGTTGGACCAGTTTGTGATTTTATCCAGATCTGCAGTGAGCGAAGAAGCTGCTGCTTGCCGGTCTGAGGGATGACAGATGGTACGGCAGAGGGTTGAGTCATCGGCAAAGAGAAATAGAGGATTTTCCAGAGAGTCCGAGAGATCATTGATGAAAACCAGAAAAAGAACAGGGCCCAGAACGCTACCTTGAGGAACTCCAGCCTGCACAGGAAGAGGGGATGAAAGAACTCCATTTAGGGCCACACGTTGACTGCGACAGGAGAGGAAGTCTGCGAGCCATGAGTGGAGATGGCCTTGAATACCATGGGAAGAGAGTTTGGTGAGTAGGGCAGGGTGCCAGACTGTGTCAAAAGCACGTGATATGTCCAGGGATACGGCTCGGATTTCCTGTCTGGCATTGAGGACCTCCATCCATTGATGGGAGAGCAGTAGCAGCATATCTAGGGTAGAGTGACCTGGTCTGAAACCAAATTGATGATTGGAAATCAAGCCATTGGAGAAGAGGAAGGATTTCATGTCTGAAGCGATGATGGATTCCATAACCTTGCTGATGATTGGGAGAAGGCTGATTGGTCTATAGTTACAGGGATCTGTTTTTGCACCTTTTTATGCAGGGCAGTGATGTTAGCAGATTTCCAAGCAGATGGCAGATGACCTTGGGAAAATGAGAGGGTGAATAGAACAGAGAGAGGGTGAGCAAGAGCAGAAGAGCAGGCTTTGAGGACACGTGGGCTGATGCCGTCTGGACCGGTTGCAGAATCTGACTCGAGGTTTGAAAGCAAGCTCTCCACCTTGTCAGGAGAAAAGGATACAGAGTCCAGGGACAGTTGGGTGCGACTGGGTAAAGTGGGTAGAGATAGTGATGGGTTTGGGACACAAGATTTAGCTGCAAACACCGAGTTTAGACATTCAGCTTTATCACGTGTGGAATCAGCAGTGCGGCCATTTGAGGTAAGGGAGGGGATGGAGGGGGAACATACACCAGAAACAGATTTGATTAAACGCCACCAGGATTTTGAGGAGGGAGAGAGGTTTGAGAGTTCAGACTTGAGATGAGAAAGATGTTGTTTTCTGGCTCTCCTGAGGGTAGCTACACACTTGTTCCGAGCTTTGTGGAAAGAACTGAGATTGCCCTCAGTTGGGTTTGCTTTCCATGAGGCAAAGACAAGTTGTTTCAGGACAACTGCCTCGCCACAAGCTTCAGTAAACCAAGGGCGGGAGGAAGGGTAAGACAACTGAACACGAGAGGGGATAAATCTGTGCATGAGGGAGAGCAAGTTTCTTTGAAAGAATTCCCAGGATGAGTTGATGTTTGAGAAAGTAGTGATAGGAGACCAGTCTGTAAGTTTGATGGCTGCTCGGAGACCCTGCCAGTCGGCTTGAGTGAAATGCCAGACTCGACGGCAGTGAGGTGGTTCTCTGATAACAGCCAGAGAGATGTCCACTTTAATAAGGACGTGGTCAGAAGAACCAATTGGAGCTAAGGAAGAGCAGCAGATATTGTCAGGGAAATTTGTCAAAATCAGATCCAGAAGAGATGGAGTACCATTGGTTGAGATCCGGGTCGGGAAGTTGACCGATTGAGTCAATCCCAATGAGTCACAGAAAGCTTTTGCTGATGTCCCATGGCAGGTGAGAGAGGTACCCACACCTAGCCAACTGGCGTGATGACAATTGAAGTCGCCACATAAGAGGAAGAGAGAGTTTGGATGAGAAGATAGAAGATGGTCCATGTTTTCGGAGAGTGAGGTGTAGATGGAGTCATCACTGTTCGGTGGACGGTACAGTACACATATAAACATGAGGTGGGAGTGGAGGGGAAGCCGAAGCCAGAGGTATTCCTGGGGGTGTGGGGTAGTGAGAGCAGTGCAGGGAGAGTGAGGAATAGAGTCTTTGATGAAGAGAGCAACACCTCCACCAGGACGAGGCTCAGGTCTGTCATACCGTAAGAGGGAGTAACCAGGGAGAGATACTTGGGAGTCAGACACGTCTTGGGAGAGGAAAGTTTCTGTTAGGCAGATAATGTCTGGTTTGTCAGTGGCAACCTGCATGGAAAGATCTGAAAGGTTTGAGCGAAGGCCCCGGATATTTGAGGTCCACACTTTTAATGAAGAGGTAGGGGAGGAGACTTTTGGTGCAGGAGGTGGAGGGGGCGGGGGAGGGTCGGACGAGGGACGAGGGGGGGAGGTAAGGAGGGTTGCTGAAGGAGTGTGAGGTATTGCAGAATAGCGAGGGGAGGGGGCCGAATGAGGAGGAGAAAAGGCTCTGTGGTGCTGTGGGAGGGGGGGGACAAGAGACAAGGAAGATGGCAGTTGAGGATTTGAGAAGGTGGAGTGAAGAGATGGAGGTGAGAGGGCAGTGGAGGGAGGCAGGTTGGTGGATGAGAGGGGGGCAACTTAGAGAAGGAAGAGTGAGGGGGATGAAAGGTGGGAGAAAGGTGAGGGGGAATTTTTGAAAGAGGTGAGAGGGAGGCTTGGAGGGAGAAGAGTGGGATGGTTGCTTTGAGAGTGAGAGTGAGGGGTGAGGGGGTGAGTTGGCACTGAAGTTGGAAAAAAAGAATGGTTGATGGAAAGCGAGCATCCATGGCAAACTGTGGTTTTTAAAAGTTTTAGGTCAGAGATGCGATTTAACACAATTCTTGATGGATGCAATGAAGGCGAATTCAGAGCATGGAGAGAAGAAGCGCTGTAATAGTTGGATTTTTTAGGCAAGGAATGAAGGAGAGGTCGAAATGAGAGCAGTCTGTTAAAATAGCAGAAGAGTAGTGCATTGTGAAACAGTAAAGAGTACCACATGTGTGAGAGAGGAAGATGAAGCATTACAAGATCGTTTTTGTTGTTAATATTAATGTATGAGAGAGTTCAACAGATTAGGTCATGGAAGTGTAAAAAAAAAAAAAGAAATCGAGGAAGACGAGGAGGAAGTTAAGAGGAAGAAGTAGCAGAATCGGGAGAAGGTTGTTGTTGTTGTTGTTGGGTTTTTTTTTTTTTTTTTTTGAGATAAGAAAGAGATTAGTTGGGAGAATGGGGGATGTTTGGAAAGTGGGGAGGATGAAAATTGAAGGTAATGGGGAGGATAGAAATTGAAGGTAATGGGGAGAAAAAACAAACAAACAAAAAAAAAAAAACGATCGAACACCAAGTGGAACCGGTAGGCCTCAAGCCTAGGACTAGGCCTCAAACACCAGGTGAGAACGTCGACATAAATACTCACAAAATAGCACGATTTTTGAAACAAAACCGAACTAGGAACACACATTAACATGTAGGTGAGAAAATTAAACAGTTAAAACGGGACAAATAACAACCGGAACTTAACTTTGAGAATGTCAGCAGGGAGCCCCGAAGGAGACCTCTTGCCGCTCAAAACCGGAACCGGAAGTGATGATGATCATTACTGTATTCCTACTTTTGCAGTCCTCTGTATATGTATATATGTATATATGTATATATGTATATATGTATATATGTATATATGTATATACATATATATATATATATATATATATATATATACATATATATATATATATATATATATATATACATATATACATATATACATATATACATATATATATATATATATATATATATATATATATATATATATATATATATATATATATATGTATATGTATATATATATATATATATATATATATATATATATATATATATATATATATATATATATATATATATATATATATATATATATATATATATATATATATATATATATATATATATATATATATATATATATATATATATATGTATATATATATATATATATATATATATATATATATATATATATATATATATATGTATATGTATATGTATATGTATGTATATATGTATATGAATGTATATATGTATATGTATGTATATATGTATATATATATATACATACATACATATGATTGAGGATTCAGCGGTGGCGGGATTCTCACCCGACTCTTGGCGCCACCCTCACCACCGCCGTCTCCAGGGTTTATAATGCCGGCTGGCTCGGCACAGGCCTCGGGTCACGCATCTTCAATCGCGATACCAACGTAATCCTGGACCTTACCAGTTCGGGAAATAGACCCCGGTTACAGACTGGTTTTGTCAGACGCCGAGCGTTTTCTGCCAGTCAGTAACCATTTTGGTTTTATATACCAATCGAACGGATCGTTCCTCGATGCGAAAACAAATTAATCCATAGCGGCAACTTCATACGAATCAACCATATTTATTGGGGAACATCGATGAACACAACACAAGCAAAATATTCACGACAATGTTTTAATTAATCTATAACCCGTTCTGAACTTGGGAACTACGGGTTACGGGTTTCGAGGGGGTCCCTACCGAGATGTACCTTAAACAACATGCAGACAAGACAGACAGACAGCAAGCAGACAAGACAGAGTACTTGGTGATGTTTCATGGACGAGAGGAAAGTGTCAAAAGCACGAATGTCGCTTGTAACAAGCCGATGTCCACGGATTCGAGCCCCAAGCTCGAACAGGCCGCGTGGCAAAAATGGAGGCGTCGTACTCTTGCTCCCGGCAGCGCCCGCACACGCAGCCTCGGTGCGTTCAAACGCCGCGAGGTCGAATGCAACAGACAGTCAGATCGACGATGGGCTTCACCCGATTTCTCTCAAGGTCCAGCATACAAGTCCAGGCCTGGCCTGTTCACGAGACAAGGCCAAATCGGGGTGCTGGGCTCCGGCAGGCTCGGTCCATGGGATTCCAAGACATCGTCGAGCCGTGAGGTGAGTAGGGACAGTCAGAGGCTCCGTCGCTAGATGCAGGTTGAACCTGTCGATCACCTCCTCTCGAAGCCGACTCCAGACTCACACAGCAGCCAGGTCCTCTCAGTTCTTTTCCACCTTTTCCTTTCCTTATCGCCTCGAAGCCCGAGCACGCCTCGAAAACCCGACTGGTCCCCCAAACTGAACTACTTCAAGAGGTCTCCATTCGCTGCCCACCGGCTCCTCCCCTTTACGAAGCTGACAAATTCCTCCCCTTAGTTTTACTTCCTCTTTTTGGACACTCCCTCTCAGCCGACTGGGCGGGGCCTCGTCCAGAGAGGGGAAGGAAGAAGAAGAAGCCCTCGGAACACCACCACTGTACGAACAATAAACATGCATCCTACATCTCCTGACACACATGTAACGTCCATTCACCGAACAGCTTAGCTAAACATGCATTTAATGGGGATCTGGGCGAATCCTATATTTCGTAGCATACGAAGGGCCATTTCCGTAACACTACCCCCACCTTTCTCCCGAGGCTCTCCCGAGCCTCCATCTGGGGCAGCCCTCGGTAATGGCCCTGTCTAGCATACAGCACAGATCTCCCATTTACTCTAACCCACAACATGGGAAGCACTTAACTCCAAAAACCAAAGTGTCACAGTAAGATTGGCATGTCCCTATCCTTGTGTGTCGGGTCACCAATCTAACAAACAAATTCACACTCTATGCACACTACTTAACATTCTAATTATGGATTTGAACGGGAGGGCATTCAATTTTACTTTTAACACCAATATTGGCATAGGTCAGGTCAGGTCAGGTATGGGAGCATGTGCCAGAACAGCGCGTCGCTGCGTCCACTTTCCGCCGGTACTCCAGGGGCCTCCTTCTGGCCTTCCCCCAGGCATATGCCAGGCCCATCCCCATCTCCTTGAGATGCTGGTCAACCTGCTGCAACCATGAGGCACGTGGTCGGCCCACTGGCCTCCTCCACTCATGAGACTCCCTCGCTGAGAGAATCTGGTGAGTAGGATCAGCGTCAGGAAAACGAGCCACATGTCCATACAGCCGCAACTGACGCTCACGGACTATGCAGGTGACAAATCTCATCCGAGTCTCTCTCAGCAACCGCTCGTTAGACACAAAATCCGACCAGCGATAGCCAACGATTCTCCGAAGAGACCTGGTACCAAAGGAATTAAGTCTCCGTCTCAGATCCTTGGTCAGAGTCCAAGTCTCGCACCCATAGAGCAAGACTGGAAGTACCAAGGACATGAAGACTCGGACTTTCGTCCTCCCGCACAGGTACCGGCAGCGCCACACCCCATGATCCAGTGAATCCATGACTCCCCAGGCCCGACCCAGACGTCTATTGACCTCTGACTCGCAGCCAGCAGAGACATGAATATCACTGCCAAGGTAAGTGAATCTCTCCACGACCTCAACATCCTCACCACAAACAGACACAGACAGGACAGCAGCATCCAAGATGTCACCGAAAGCCTGGATCTTCGTTTTGACCCAAGAAACCCGTAATCCCAACGGCTCCGACTCCTCATTCAGCACCTCGAGGGCCCCCAAGAGGATGTCTAAAGTCTCCGCAAAGATGACTGCATCATCTGCAAAATCAAGGTCCGAGATCTTGACATTGCCAAACGATGCACCGCAGCTTGATCTCTCCCACATCCTCCCTAAAATCCAGTCCATACAAGTGCTGAAAAGTGTGGGGGCAAGTACACATCCCTGACGAACTCCAGTAACAACTGGAAATAAGTCAGAGATGGTACCACCACACTTCACAGCACTCTCAGTACCAGAGTAGAGTTCAGACATCAGATCGATCAGTTTTGGTGGCACCCCACGAAGACCAAGAATCCTCCAGAGGACATCCCGATTCACTGAATCGAACGCTTTACAGAGATCAACATAGGCTGCAAGCAGCCCCTGCCGAAACTCTCGTCTGCGTTCGGTGAGGACACGAAGTGCAAGGATACGGTCAATCGTTGACCTCTTTGGTGTAAAGCCTGACTGCTCTGGACGCTGGTGCTCAAGCAGATGGTGGCGAACCCTATCAAGAATTATCCGAGCAAAGACCTTGCCCGGCACTGAGAGCAGCGTCACCCCTCGGTAGTTGTTGCAGTCTTGGCGATCACCCTTCCCTTTCCAGAGAGGGACAACAAGGCCCCTCTTCCAGTCAGTTGGGATGATGCCTGTGTTCCAGGCAGAGCACAAAACTGCATGCAACGACACGAGTGCAGCATTTCCACCAGCCTTGAGAAGTTCAGCATGGATGCCACAGATCCCTGGAGCTTTGCCCCGTTTCAACTGGTTCACCGCAGCCCGTGTTTCCACAAGCGAAGGTGGACCATAGTTGATTCGAGGGTCAGCAACAGGGATTGTAACACCCTTGACGTCCAACTCGACAGCTGGGGGATCAGCCTGGTACAACCGCTCAAAGTAACCGGCCCAGCGGGCCTTCATTTCGGACTCCTCTGTCAAGAGCCTACCACTCTCTGCTCGAACTGCAGTGCTCCGAGGGATGGGCTTGGATGAACGTAATGCGCGAATTCCCCTGTAAGCGGGACGAGAATCACCTGTCCACAGGTGATGCTCTACCCCCTCACAGATTCCTCGCACATAGGCCTCCTTGTCCACCCTCAGTGCACGTACAGTTTTACGCCTCAGCTCCCTGAACAGCTCAGCTCTGCCATTCAGCCTGGCCCTGCGACTCTGGTCAATGGTATCCAGTGTCCCTTGAGAGACAAAATTCTTCTTTGCCCTGTGGTGAGCTCCAAGGCATCCACCGGCAACATCAAGGACGGTGGTCTTGAAGGCGCTCCACAACTCTTCAGGACCCCCCAAAGCACCCAGACCCCCCAAGTGTCCACTCAGCCTGTTCGTAAACTCCTCAGCTACTCTCTCATCCCTGAGCTTGGCAACATCCAGCCTAGGCTGGGATGGTACCATTCTCCAGGATTTAAGGTGCAGCTTTAGAGTTGCTACAACAAACCTGTGGTCAGTATTGAGGAACTGAGCACTCCGGTAGACCCTGCAGTTCTGGATCATCCTCCAACGACCGTCAATGAGGACATGGTCAATCTCCTTTGCCACACCGCCAGCGTTGGAATACCAAGTCCAGCGATGAGCTTGTGGGCGCTGAAACCATGAACCAGCCACCCTAAGTCCATGACTTCTTGCAAAGTCAAGGAACTTAGTGCTATTCTGGTTCATAGTTCCTGACCCATGGGGACCAACACATACCTCATAACCATCCCTATCAGTTCCAGTCGATGCATTGAAATCCCCCAAGACTAGAAGTGTATCTCGTCTGGGGCATTGATCAACCACAGACTCGAGTGTGGCGTAGAATGCATCCTTCACGGTGAGATCACTCGCCTCAGTCGGAGCATAAACAGAGACCAGGGAAATGACACCTAAGGAGTGACGAATCCTTAATCTCATAATACGCTCGTTGACCGGTGTTACCTCAATTATCATTGGGGTCAGCTTATTGGACACAGCTACAGCAACTCCTTGGGTATTGTAACCATCAGAGCGACCAGACCAATAGTAGGTGGAACCACCCACCATTATCTCGCCGCAATCCGGTCTCCGAACCTCAGAGAGTGCTGCAATCCCGATGTCCAAACGCTTGAGCTCAGATGATAACAGAGACAGGTGATCATCCTCTCTTAGGGATAGGACATTCCAGGCACCCACCCGAAGGGACCGCCTCAGGTTAACCCAAGGAGACCGCCGTCTGGTGGACGACACCTCAGCACCACTCCGACACACTCTCCCGCAATCTGACCCAGGGATGTTACCCCGTGGTTTCCCTCCTATCAAAGATTGGGGGTCCTGAAGGCTTTGCCCCAATCCCGTCATCCGGTGAGCTGCCCTGCGAAGGGAAGCTGCACAGGAGGTACTCCCACGGAATGGGTTTTCAGATTTTTTTGCGTTTTTGCGTTTTGCGGAATGAAGGGTTTTACGGTGGCTGGAGTGCAAATCCTGCCACCAACCTCCTAATAAGAAGTAACCCAACTGCAGGAGGACGTCCGCAGACACAGTTGGGCACTAGATATGGATGGCCGTTGGCTCACAAGGAGCTCCTCCACCCTTTGACAGGTTTTGTTTTTAATCCTGCTGGGTGTCCATATCCAAACACCCTCCTCACCAGAAAACCTGGTGGGGGAGACGGTTTAGTCGCCGACAACCCGACCATGGAACAGGTTAGTACAGGTTTACATGGTACCTGTAGCAGGTCACAGAGCGAACCTGACCTGACACAAACACATAGGAGCAAACACATAGGAGCATAGGAGCAGAACATTCAAAGGTTCAAAGTTCTTTCACGTGTTCGATCCTTCATGCCCCTTCCCGACAGTATTGTCCTTTCACCCCTGAGGGTTTCCTTGCTTCGTGGCCTTATTGGCCTCTCACCAGATGAGTTCAGTCGACCTCGTGGCCTAATCTCACAAAGAGTTCTTCGGCCCACTGAGCCCACAAAATGGCATGAATATTCGGCCGCAACGGCCCACAAAATGGCATGAATCTTCGGCCGCAACGGCACACAAAATGGCATGAATCTTCGGCCGCAACGGCCCACAAAAGCACTTTGGCCTCAATGGCCCACAAAAATGCTTCGGCCCATATGGCCTACTCACAAGCAGCAGCAAGCAACAAGCCCTGCATTGGACAGCAGGTGACACAGCAATGGTGGCACGGTGATATCGATGGTAAGCAAATGCAGTTTGGAGGTGTTCTTGAGGACGCAAATGGGTGTGATGCCCTTAGACCAGGTGATATGGAGTGTACTCTTAACCTTCCTTGCCTGACTTGTTTTTGTTAAGTTCTCTTTTTTTTTTCTTCCTTTCTCTCTTTTTTTTTCTTTTACAGACAGGATGGTGTGTTTCTTACTCAACTGTTATCCTCGTGGATGTGTGCTCATGACATACTGGTGGCCTCTCTGGCACTTGGAGAGGGTGACCTAGCCTGGCCCTTGCTAACAAATTTTCCCATCGACATTACTCGTACCAGGTATCATGTATGAATGGTGCGGAGGAGAGTCCATCGAACCTAACCATTTACTTTTAGCTCCAGACAATGCAACAAACCCTGCTATGGCTAGAATGATCCTAATGACCCATTTTTCCCGACCTGGCACACTGTTCCATTCTATTAAACCTGGGCAAGGCCCTTATTTGTCTTTTTCCATTTGGTGGTGCCAGGCATAACTCGCTGGCTGGGGAGTGTGACTACTACTAGGCCTCTCTGCCTCCTTCCAATCGGGGGTGAAAGACACCCAGTGACCTCGGGGTTCACCTGAGCGTGCTTCTGGCGCTCCTAACTAAGGGGCGGCTCTCTCTCGCCCCCAAACTGTGCTCTCCTAGCACCCATACTGTGCTCTCATAGCACCTATACTGTGCTCTCATAGCGCCTATTCTGTGCTCTCCTGGCACAAAAACCTATCTTGCTCTACTGGCACTGAACCTACCGTGCTCTCCTGGCACCTCTGACAGCCTTCACCTGCCTGGAACCCCCAAAGCCCTGGTGCCCTATTTACCGACTCACCAACTTCCAATACCATGTCACACTCCCAGCCAGTACCACCATACCTTGGCCTGCACCTACCCTTCGCAGTCTGCCTGCACAATGGAACAGCAGCCAGAATCCATGTCAAATCCTCTAAGTCCCCCTAACCTACACCAACTTGGTTAAGAGACTCCTACCGACAGGGTACGTTGTTCGCACTCACTCTCCTCATTCGCACAATCACGCCATTCACCCAAACACTTTAGTCATTCAATCCACAGTGCCACAAACCCAGTCCACAACACCATCCAACACCTTTCACGTTTACGTGAAAACAAAAACACACCAGTCCCTCAGATCCCACTTGGTCATCCAATTTTACTAATGCACTTTTTCATCAAACCCCAATCAATTTGTCACTACGTCCGTCGTCCGCTGGCCTCCTCCATACTGCCCTAATTGCTTATTTCCAACAATTTAAACGAAACATCAAAATCTCTTCGCCAGCCCCATGGAACCTCTGCATGGTTCCAACCAGGCATTTCAATCCTTTTTCAAACAAGCCACTCTTTGTCATCCACTTGTTTCAGGTGTGTTTAACGCTCTGCCTGTAATGTCTCCACCGCTTTTTTTTTCCAATAATCACCCAAATCCACTCGTGCCACTCTTATGCCTTCTGTCATCTCTAAATTTGCAATCACTTTCGGTACAATTTTGAATCAGAATTTCTTACACCCGAATATGGCCGGCTTCTTTGGCTCATTGGAACGAGAGTGTAGGGGAAAATTTATATTAATGTATTCTAAATTGTAACAAATGGAGTTTTATAAATGTAACTTTTATGCTACAAGTTGAATTGGCTGTCCTTTCTTTTCAAGAGACTTTTGCCCTAAATGATGATAAATGTGTTGGTCTGGAGCGGAGTGACCTGAGCTGATAACAACGAACTTTTGCCTCAAAATGTACGAAGTGGATTCTCGTCTGAAGGACACGTCTGCAGTCTGGGTTGTTCGCCCCCACCACTCTCTCATGAAAGTATAAAATGCTTTGAAATGTAAAAATTGTTTCAGTGCAAGTACCTGAGGAAGTATTAGAATCTCAGTGGCTTGTGCTCCTTGGAACTGACCAAGTACCAAGTTAGAATAAAACTCTGATGTAATGTGGAAGTGAATTGAATTGGGTTGGTCTAACTGTTAACTAAAGTAAGAATAAATGAAATAGAACCAAATAATATTGCAATCAATGGGGATTCTTAAGTTCATTGTATGAGGGTGAAAAGTGTATGGTGGATAATTAGAAAATAAATTGTTTCACAAGGAAGGACTTGTGTGGACATCGGTTTTATCAGTGTCAATGGGTTTTATGCAGGATTTTATAACCAAATCGGACAAACGTTTATCTCTGCCTGAAGTCAAATAGGATTCCACAATCGGCCAGGTAGAATCCTTCAACGATCACAACAAGGTGGGTTAAAAAAATCCACATCAGGAGTGAGGGAACGAATCCCTCATTTCCCATTACATGACCCCGCCGCCTTTCCGCCACAGCTCAAAGGAGTCACGTCTCAATTGGGGTTGTGGTCCACCCCCTCCTTTTCTCCAGGGTTCGTGGAAATCAGGTAAACCCCAATCGGTGGAATGGCCTCCCCCTCTTCTCCAGGGTTCACGGAAATCAGGTAAATCCCAATTGGTGGAGTGGCCTCCCCCTCTTCTCCATAACTCCCTGAAGACAGATAAACCCCACTTAGCTCGCCAAACCCCTCGTGTGGTTACAAAGGTTTGAAGACCAAGTGACACACGCCAGTGCCACTTGCTACTCATCTGCGCTCTACCCCAAAGTTTCTGTGAGGCTGATAGAGAAATTAAAATCCAATTTCTAAAGCCTGCTCCTGGATGCAGCACCTCCAAATCTGTAAGAACCCATGCGGAGCTGTCCATTATGGTTTGTGTCCCCTGGGGCAATTCCGCAGTTAGTAACGTTACATTTTAGGGACATTCTCATTATTTAGATAAGAGTCCTTTCTCTATCTGTGGATGTAAAGTCTCATTAATGTCACCAGAGATCAACCTAGTCTAGACGTAGAACAGAGCAAAGAATGAAATCATTTCATGAAACATTCTAGAAGAAAGAACTGCTTTTAATGCCGGTTAGTAACGTTACAAAAAAGGACGTTACTAACCGGCATTAAAAGCAGTTCTTTCTTCTAGAATGTTTCATGAAATGATTTCATTCTTTGCTCTGTTCTACGTCTAGACTAGGTTGATCTCTGGTGACATTAATGAGACTTTACATCCACAGATAGAGAAAGGACTCTTATCTAAATAATGAGAATGTCCCTAAAATGTAACGTTACTAACTGCGGAATTGCCCCCTGGCTCAAGTTCTGTCCTGGTGGCATTTCTATTTCCCCTTGCACCTCTAACCTATTTCCTATGTCACCACTCATTCCACGCTCAGTACTCCCACACACAGCAGGCTGCACACATTCCAAGATTATTTGTTGACCTTCCACACATTCAACCTTACCTACGTACTGACTAACTGCCTCGCACTTCTGGGTTACATTCTCGACCGCCAGGTGAGTATCCACACACGTTTCGGCCTCGGCAGCACATACCGGTCCTGTAATCTGGAGTGTGGGCTCACAGCATTCGTTCACAGGCACTCCATACACACATTCAGGGGTCACTCCTACGTGCACCCCATCGGACAGAGTCTCTTTATTAAAATAAAATTGAATTTGTCCCTTAAGCTCATCGTCCGCACCATGTATGCATGTGCCCACGTACCTGCTTTGTTCCAGAGTCACCTCGGTCCGGTCGCTTCTCTTCAGCAGGTTGCTCATCATCGGTTCGCCACACAACTCTGGGGCTGTCAGCTCCACATGCTGGACCTGCTCAAAATGTGTTTCATTCGTCAACAACCCCGTATGCTCCCTCAATGTTTCCATTAACAGGGTTTGCGCTAATTGTGGTGTCATCGGACTAGTGATGTCAATCAAGTCCCGCACCACTAACATTACTCCCTGTGGTGATGTCACACATCCCACATTATTGTGCTGTTCTACTTCCTGACTCCATTTTCCTTCCCATTTTAGTCGTTCTTCCTCTCTGAGCCTTTTTAGTTGTTCGTTATCTTTCCGGAGTTTTTCCCTCCGTGGACTCCAACTTTACTCTCTCCTTTAGTTGGTTAATTTCAAATTCATATTGTTTTTGTTTTCTACCCCACCGTCTCTCATGTTCTTCATTCTCCAATCTCATCGTTTCTTTTAATTGGCTGATTTCCTTTTCCCGTTTCATTCGTCGTTCTTTCACTATCTCCGTGTACTTCAACCTTGCTTTCTCCTTTAGTTGTTCTTGTCCTTCTTTTTGTTTCCTCACCCACTGTCTCTCTTGTTCTTCCTTCTCCAATCTCATCGTTTCCCTCAATTGGTTGATCTCCCTTTCCTGTTTCATTCGTTGTTCTTTCACTAATCTTTCTTTCATCTCATTCTTTAATCTTGCCTTGGCTTCTAACTGTTCGATCTGCACAGTGTGCTTCCTTAACGTTTCATTCCCCGTTCTCTTTCTTTCCTCTCTTAACATCCTCAGCTCGTTTTGTAATTCCGTCTCTTTGTTTTGGTGTTTCTGTAACTCCGAAGTTTTTTCCCATAATTCCTTCCTCATCTCCGCACCTCTTTTGCATTCTTCCTCCTTCATTTCGTCCATTCTCTTCCCGTATTTCTTGCTCATCTCCACACCTCTTTCGCATGCTTCCTCCCTCATGTCGTCCATTCTCTTACCGTATTCCTTGTTAATTTCCAGTTCATGTGCCAGTACATTTCCCCTGGACTTTAATTCCCGAAGCTGTTCGGACTTTTCCAACAATTCTTTCTTCCTTTTCTCCAGATTTTTCTCTCTTCTTTTTATCTCCTGTTCCAGGCTCTCCCTTATGTGATCACCTGATGTTACCTTTTTCTTCAGTTGTTGCAATTTCAAATCGTGTTTCCGTTTTTCAGCTTTGTTTTCCATTCTTCTTCCAAGTTCTCTCTATTCCGGGAGTTACTAATTTGCTCTTCCTCTATTCTTTCGTTCAGTTCGCTCTTCTCTTGTTCCAACTCATGCGTACTCCACTCTACTTTCCTCATTTCTCCCTGTAGTTCTTCGAACTGTCTTGACTTTTCCAACAATTCTTCCTTCCTTTGCTGCAGAGATTTCTCTCCTCTTTTTATCTTCTGTTCGAGGCTTTCTCTTATCTGATTTCCTTTTCTTACTTCTTCCTTCAGTTGTTTCAATTCCAAATCGTGTTGACATTTTTCCTTTTCTAGCTGTGTTTTCCATTCTTCCTCCAAGCTCTTCCTGTCCTGGGAGATACCAATCCTCTATTCCTCTGTTCAGTTCGCTCCTCTCTAGTTCCAACAACTCACGGGTAAACCATTCTACTTTAATCGTTTCTCTAAATAGTACCTCGACTGTGTTGGCTAAGTCCTCTTCCAGCTCCCGATTTTGTTTCTGTTCATCGGCCATTTGTTGTAATTGTTGTGCCCCCTCGTACATATCATTTTTCTGAACATCATCTGCATGTCGTTGTGCCTCGTCCAATTTAATTTGTACCTCCTTTATGTAATTCTCATAATGCCTCACCTGTTCCAAGGCAACCCCCAATTGCGTCTGAAGCTTGCCAATGTTTGCGTAGGGCCGTAGTCGTCCTGCCTCGCCTGCCGTTGCGCATGCCGTGACCACGTGGTCTGAACCGGAGGCTGGGAGCCTCCGCCTCGTGTTGTGCCGTTCGTTGCGCTATTAATAGCCCACTCCTGCTTCGTGTCGTGCCAAGGTGGAGCCGCACCGCCATTTTGCGACTCCATTTTCTTTATAATTTCCAAGTTTTACACCTGATCCGCTCAAAAGAAAATCAAATTTGCGAGCGCGGGTTTTTTTTTTTTTGCGCCTCTCGCAACCAATGTTCGGGGTGCGAAATGCACCACAGGTCCAAATATCCCGCTCCTGACTCCAGTGTTAGGGATCCGCGACGGAGGGATTCTCAATCCACTCCGGACACCAATTGTTAATGGCTTCCGTGGTGTCGGCAATCACAGTCCGTCAGCAGTTTCTTTTTTAAAAAAACGAATCGGGCGAATTTATTCCTCTGGGGCACATCGGGGAAACACAACACAAGCAAAATATTCATGACAATGTTTTAATTAATCTACAACACATTCTTAACTCGAACTACAGGTTTCGAGGGCGTCCCTACCGAGATATACCTTAAACAATATGCAGACAAGACAGACAGACAGCATGCAGACAAGATAGAGTACTTGGTGATGTTTCATGGACAAGAGGAAAGTGTCAAAAGCACGAATGTCGCTCGTAACAAGCCGATGTCCACGGATTCGAGCCCCAAGCTCGAACACGCTGCGTGGCGAAAATGGAGGTGTCGTACTCTTGCTCCCGGCAGTGCCCCCACACGCAGCCTCGGCGCGTTCAAACCCCGCGAGGTCGACTGCACCAGACCGTCAGATCGACGATGGGTTTCAGCTGATTTCTCTCAAGGTCCAGCATACAAGTCCAGGCCTGGCCTGTTCACCAGACAAGGCCAAATTGGGGTGCCTTGCTCCGGCAGGCTGGGTCCATGGGATTCCAAGACGTCGTCGAGCCTTGAGGTGAGTAGGGACAGTCAGAGGCTCCGTCGTTAGACGCAGGTTGAACCTCCTCTCGAAGCTGACTCCAGACTCACACAGCAGCCAGGTCCTCTCAGTTCTTTTCCACCTTTTCCTTTCCTTCTCGCCTCGAAGCCCGAGCACACCTCGAAAACCCGACTGTTCCCCCAAACTGAACTACTTCAAGAGGTCTCCGTTCGCTGCCCACCGGCTCCTCCCCTTTACGAAGCCGGCAAACTCCTCCCCTTAGTTTTACTTCCTCTTTTTGGCCATTCCCTCTCAGCCGACTGGGCGGGGCCTCGTCCGGAGAGGAGAAGGAAGGAAGAAGAAGCCCTCAGCACACCACCACTGTACGATCAATAAACATGCATCCGACACCCCCCGACACGTCCATTCACCATTCACACGCATGTAACGTCCAGTCCATTCACACCAGTCCATTCACACACATGTAACGTCCATTTACCGAACAGCCTAGCGAAACATGCATTTATTGGGGGATCTGGGCTAATCCTATATTTAGTAGCATGCAAAGGGCCATTTCTGTAACAATATATATATATATATATATATATATATATATATATATATATATATATATATATATATATATATGCCCCTTCTCTCCCAGCGAGCTTCTCCCACAGGGAGCGGGTGTTTATCGTGAAAGAAATCCTCATTTCCATTCAGTCTTAAAGGAGATTATCAACTTCATCTTTTTCAAAACATTTCTCTCAAATATGTCAATGATGATCACAGGGCAGTCAAATGATTTATTTAAAACTGTTACCAGAAGCAACAAGTTAGAAATTTAATTCTCGAACTTTCATTTGACACGAGTGAGAAACTTGCACAGAAGCACTTAATGTTCAGATCAATGCTGGAAAAAGCGACACGAACTTCCTGATTCAGGCTCTGTCAACATGACCTCTTGTTGTTCTTGATGAGTGTCAATGTTGAGAAACTCACTTCATGAAACGTATGTTGTTGAAAACAGTTACAATGCATGAATAAAACACGACGATGTTCTTTATTTTCCTCTAATTATGAAAAGACCGTGGCACGTGAGGGTCTCGGTCACGGCACACCAGTTGCGATGAGCGCTGTAACAGAGTGTTATAGTGCCATCTCGTGTACATATTGAACAGTGCTGATTGTAATAAACGGGTGTGAGTTGAAAACCTCTTCCGAGCCACCGACGACGACACTCGACGTGTCTGGCATGTGTCTCGAAGATACCACCATGAGGTTGAAATCTTGTTCCTAACTTGAGAAGGTGCGGGCCTTGTTCTTTTTGGCCCAATTCCAACTATTAGTGGAAATAACAGCAAAGAAACACAAGTCAGAAAAGGCAAGGAACTAAAATAAACCCATAGTGAGAAACACCTTGGTGTGTGGATAGAAAACACTCAAGGCCGGCCGTCAGTGTACACTGGCAGCAAAAAAAAACCCCAACATGATGTTGGGGTTGAGCTTCAGAAATGTCACTTTCAAAGAAAGGAACACCATTATCCAGCTCAAGAAGCATCTAGTGCGTCCCCAGCTGGACTACTGAATCCAAGCCTGGCGGCCACACGTCAGGAAAGATGTCAAAATCATAGATGTCCAGCACAGAGAGAGGGTCAAGGATGATTGATCAACTCAAAAACCTGAGTTACAGTAACGGACGAAAAAAGGTGCAACCTGATGGCAATGGAAGATCGAGGTAGGAGGACAGCTTTGATTGAACTTTTTCGCGAAAGGTTTTGAAACGTTTCTTGCGAGCCAGAGGAGTGCGAGCACCAGAGGCCATGGCCTTCGATTTGCAGAACTGACGTGTGTGGACGGATGTGAGGAAACACTATTTGTCCTCAAGAATAATAAGTCACTGGATCATAGTTTACCACCCGTTGGAGTTGAGTCAACTCGTGTGAATGTATTGTTGCGGTCTTCGCGCCCGCCGGCGTGCGACGGCCACGTAACTCGAATCGCGGCACGTCGCCCACCGGACGGACAATCCAGTCGTGACCCTCTCGGACTAACGCCGGGAACCAGTCACGGGTGGACCTTTCGGTCTCACCGCGATCGAGCCAATCAGCCCCCGCGTGGGATAGGGTTGCTCGCCAAATTCGAACTACCTAAGTACCCACGCGGAGGGTAGACCGGGCGATCGCACCTCGCCGCAGGTCGACTTCGGACACGGGCCACTTGCCGACCCGTTCCGTACTATCAGAATAACCGAGCGGTGTTATCGTCGACCTCGACGGTTCGATTAATTATCGGGCGTACTCAGCCCACTACCAACCCTTTACGTGAAGCAAGATGGGGTTCAATGGGGAAAAAGACGAAGCGAAGGGAAACAGTTCAACAATAAAGCACATTTATTCGCGACGAACGGAAAGCACACAAATACAATTCCACCAAATGCACACAAAAAGAAAACACAATTCCATTTACACAAAAAGCAAACATAAAAGTGAAAACACAGTGCAGAGCTAATTCCGACTACCGAGCACACGGCAACACTTATACAATTCTACTTCACAGACGGCGCCGACAACACATACCCAAAACCAAGGAAAAGAAATACCCTCAAGAATGAGGTAGGCCTGGGGCCGAGACCTGGTCGGGCCTACCCGTCTGGTGATGAGACGCGGAGCGGCGATGGCCCCGCAACCCGCGGGCCTCGTGGACAGTGCCTGGCAGGGGGTGGGAACGGGGCCCCCCTTGGTCGCACTATCTCAGCGCGGGGGGAAACAGGAGGGGGGGTTGCTGATGCTCGGGGTATAGAGGATCTTTATTATGTGCGACGAGCGTCTCCACCTCGGCCAGGTCGCGCTGCCGGCCTCCCTCGGGCGCGCAGCTCCTTGCACGACGCGAGCACCCTTCGTCCGACTCGCCGCCTCTCCACAGCTCGTCCCCTCCGTTCCGACTCCAACGCACACGACGAGCAGCTCCACCGCCCGCGAAGTCTTGACTCTCTGTTCCGACTCCTTCGCCTCGTTCCGACTCCTTCGCCTCCGTTCTGCTGACTCTTTCGCTCCGACTTTTACTACTCCTTTGACTGACGAACACCGTCCTTTTATCCCCCCCGTAACTTCGCCTTTGACCCCCTCCCTTTGACCTTTCACCTCGCTCCCCATTGGCCCGAGAAAAAGTGGGCGTGAAGGCTTTTTGATCCACAAATTTGCATATATCGATCGCCCTGGGGCGGGCCACCCGCCCCCTCGCTCACCGATTGGACGGCAAAAAAGTGGGCGTGTGTCGTTTTGGATCCGTTTTTGAAGCAGAAAATCCGTGATTTTGTACACGCTGTTCAACGTGCGCCCTACACGAGTCCAGCATCGGTGCCCATGAGTGGCGCGAGATGACGGTGATGCGATGGTGGCGAGTTGCGACGGTAAAGGTCATGGCGGTTGTGGTGAAGCGGCGTTGTGGTTGGTGGTTGTTGTTGTGGTTGTGATGGTGGCGATTGGTCCAAAATAAAGATAGTAAAAGAAAAACGGCTATCCTGAAGAGTCGCAGCACGTATAAATGACATGTATTCCCACTAGACAACGGGTTTGGGCCTAACTACACATGCACTTACCGAGATACCTCACCTAAGGGACCTGAATGGTGGTTTGCGAATCTGGTAACCACAACACTACCCCTTCCCTTTTTACAGACTCGTCCCGAGTCGTCAAATTTTCGTGTGCCATCATGTGTAGTTTTCCCCTAGTACACTTTACCTACGGATCCCTGAGTGCGACATTCATGGTATTCGTGTCCCCAAAATAAATAACCTGAAGGCTGCGTAACTATCTAAACAAACTCACTCACACGGACGACTTAAATAAAATTGCCGGCGCTAGACAGACATGCCGGGGGCGCACTCATATGTACAGTACATCTTACCCTTAACTTACAAATCTTACACTAAACCATGGCCCAGGATCATTGAACTCTGCAAAAGAAAGCAGTTAGCAGGGAGCCAGGCTGCCCACATGCAGTCTCTGACTCAAACAATGCAGGTGACGGAACGTGGCTGGCTGCTCACACGCAGTCCAAGGCCTTCCCTTTTGAACTGAACGCAGTGAACCACAACGGTGCTTGGGCTGCACAACGCAGTCTCCGTGCCAGCTCAAGTGGCACACGCAATGAGCACAACGAATGGATGCATGAACGCAAACACGGTGCACGGGCCGCCACTGCAGGCCCGTGTTGTAGCTGCCAACAGGGCAGTTCTCGCAGCTTGCAAACTGTTGCCTTGATCCTGGCGCACATGGAAATGAACAGGGGGGGCAAAGCAAAAATTGAACGGGGCTGGTGAACGTGGGCAGTGGGCATGGCATGGCAAAGGTGAGCAGGCAAACACAGCCCGCAGAAGAAGAAGGCCGCTGCAGGCAAACACAGCCGGCAGATGAACTGGCCGGCACAGGCCTTGCAGAAAAACAGCCAGCCAGCAGACGATCCAGCCGGCACAGGCCTTGCAGCACAGCAGCTGCAGATGAAGCTGGCCAGCCTCTGCCTTGAAGAAAAACACGGCCAGCCGATGAAGTTGGCCAGCCTTTGCCGTTCAGTGGAGGTTGGTGGAGGGAGTGCGGTGGTGCTGGCCACTCGGAAGGCGGGCTCGGACCTACCTACCTGTCTCCCTCCCAACCTATCGCCTTTGCCTGTCACTGTACATACCCACTCCCTTAATTTGTCAAACCCCAATTTAGCCCTAACTTATTTTTTTATTGTTTTTATTTTTACTTCCCCACTATAAATCGTCCCCTAACCCCCTTTATCGTCCTTGTTCGGCTAACCTATTCTGTCACCTAGCCTACTCCCAACCCCTACGTTCCCTTCCCGGAGGGGAACAAGGAGAGCTAACGTCCTGTGTCGAGGCCCAACGAAGCCTCAGAATGGCCTCCCAGAGTTCGGCGATCTAACCCAAAGTGGGTCCAGCGGCCCACAACGAGAGCGAGGGGATGGATGGTGCGGAGGGGTACATCTCCCTAATCTACCTAACCATTAACTCTTAAACTACCCCGGGGCTTTCAACAAGCGCCTCTCGCTTAAACTATTGGTTCTATAAACCCAGATTCCTGTCGCCTGTGTTGGTGTCCTTACAATTTCGGGCCCTCGCCCCCCAATTTTCTCTCCGTGCCCTCACACGGTCTCCCTGGCTGGGACACGTGGCTCACTTTGGCAGGCACGACCCTCTGCCGATTCTCCCGCTATGGCACCCCGGGCACTACACTGCCTCCGAGCCTACCAGCTCCCTAACACCGGGGAGTGCCCCCCATGGCACCTCCCCCTGAAACGCACACGTGGCAGGCCGGCCTCCCGGGCCCCTTTCCGAGGGTCACCCGTGCCCACTGCACTGCCCACGCGGCTAATGGCGCCCCGGGCCCCCGCACCAAGCAGGCGCACCCGTGCCCACTACTCTATCCCGGCCCCCCATGGGCCCTTGGCCTACCGCGGCCGACTAGCCTGGTGCCCGGGCACGACCAGCGATACTCACCTTTCGCAGCCACGCTCCCAAGCCCGTCAACAGGGCTCCTGCACCCTCCAAATGGGTCTCGAGCCTACTTTCCCACCAACAACAAAACGACCTCCATTTTTCAATTTGACTAACCCCTAACTCACTTTATACTGACCCCGGGTCCCTTGGGCGGAGTCACTCCTCCCCCCAATCACTCATCGCACCATGCATTCCCCATTCACTCCATACACACAGACCCGCTGGCCTCACTCACTCACCAAGCACATGCTTCCACTTCACTCACCAACTCTTCAACACACACACCACTGAACTCTGCCATCCTTCTATCTGCACCCCCTAACTAACTCGTGCTCCCACGTCGTCCCTTAAACTACAGCACGTTCCTTTTAACACTACGTAGCTAAGCTACGTCCCCTCTACATATCCACAAGTCTGTCACGGTCTCCAAATATCCCATTAATCAATTTCCAAACCTAAATCTGGCTACAATCCCTCTAACTAATCCATTCCACGGACTCCATGAGGACTTACCCCTGCCCCATGGAGTCGGTCTAGCTAAGCTAACCCTTCCCCCTAACTAGTTTCCATCCTATGCCCAGGTCAAGGGGTCTTTCACCTGCCCCAGGAATCCTTTGCACCCGAAAGTGAGGCTTGGCTTTCTTTTTTTTTTTTTTTTTCCCATGCGCAGCACCTGCGCGGCAACTCGCGCTCTTTGCACCTTGCAACTGCCCGTGACGTCATGCAGCTGCACGTGTTCCTCGTCCCTCCTTGGACGGGACCATCCGGCGGAGATACCCCTCCTGCCGGATTCCAACCCCACGTGCAGCCATGGCGTCACCGTGCGCAGAAAAAAAAACAAGCCCCATGTCTCGAGGGGTTTCCCACGCGAACACGTGTGCTTTGCCCGTTGGAGCTCAACACACACGATCGCGTGGAGAACCCGTCCGGTCCAAATCCATTTACCTGCCTAAACTTTGTCCGTCCGCGGGATCGGCAAATCCACCGCGTGCGTTTCCGGACCGGGACTTCACTCTCGCAAGCGAGCACGTGGTGGCCTCGTGCGTTGCACAGCACGAACCGCGTGCTCACTGCTGGGTGAACCCGGCACGGTCCTCGAAACAACCACAGCCGCTACTCGGCTTTCTCTCCTCTGTCGCCGTCGTCGTCGCCATTCCACACACGCATACCTGCGTGTCACGACGCACACAGTCCACACCATCACATTCACACCGGGAGATGCGGCTGCGTGCTCCCGCATGCCAACCGACATCTCCCTCACATACCGCTCTCTCACACACACGGTCTCCCTGGCACACAGCGACCTTGCACACGGCCGTTCACTCACGCGTGCCTCACTACTCACACAAACCATACTACTCACACGTGGTGCTCCATTCACTCGCGCGGGGGCACTCACCCGCGGTGCCTCGCCCACACACGCGAGGGCACTCAACCGCTGTGCCTCATCCACACACCGTGCCTCACTCATACACGCGGGGGCACTCACCCGCGGTACCTCACTCATACACACGGCGACACTCACACACGCGGTCTCTTCCACACAACGTCCCTTACTCTCATACACGCGGGCACTCAACCGCGGTGCCTCATCCACACACCGTGCCTCACTCATACACGCGGGGGCACTTAACCGCGGTGCCTCATCCACACACGCGGGGGCACTCACCCGCGGTTCCTCACTCATACTGGCCGTTTCACTCACACACACGGCCTCTTCCACACACGGTTCCTCATCCACACACGGTGCCTCATCCAAACACGGCGTGCTGGGAAGCACGCACTCCAGCACCATCGCCACCACACCACTCACACACGGGGTCGCTTCCACACACGGTGCCGCACTCACACCTTGCACCACACACACAGGGACAACCACACTGGGGATTTGTGTCCCCACAAGGGTCTCCGGGGCCTCTACACCCCCAAGCTCTCCGTGCACCCGTCCACAGCACTCGTCCCCTCAACCTCGCAAAGCACGACCGAACTCACCTGGTCGTGACTCGCCTCAAGGGGGGCATACTCCCTCCCTCGTTCCTGGAGGAGGCCATCCAGGTGCTCGCACCGGGGTCCCTACACGCTCCGCGAGCTCAACCCCATTGTCCTCCACTACCTCCGTGTGTGCGTGCGCGTCACTTACCCCGTCTTCATCGTGTAGTCTTCCCTCTATTTTTTCTGTCTCCCGTGTCTCTGCCAACTCTCTTCACCCTTTACCTCCCTTGTCTCAACTATTATTTCTGTTGTCGTCACCTCGTGTCTCGTCTCACACGTTTTGGTCTCCCCATTTAATTTTTTCCCTTTCGGTCATCGTCACGACCCTCGCCCAACACGTTCCACGAATTATTTTTTCACCCGCCTCCACCGCGGGCCTGTCAGCCGTTGCACCCCCACCCAGCTCGTTTGCTCCCACACGTGGAGTCGCCATTTTAAGCTCCCTGCTCACTGCCTTCATGCCCGCCTGCAGGCATTGGCCCATGTTCTGCGTCTCACCCCGCAGCTCTTTCATGTTTGTTTCCATCCGTTCATTTTTGTATCCATCTTTTCGTTTATTTGTTGTGTATTCGCATCCATCGTCGTTTTCACTTCATTCATTTGCTTGTTCATGTCTTTCATTTCGTTTTTTATTTCATTTGTCATTGCCGCCAGCATGGCGCATAGCTGGGCCACGTCGGGTGCACTCAGCTGAGCCGTTTCAGCAAGGGTTTTGGTGGAGAGGGGGGGAGGTGGTCATACACTGCGGCCGCTGCCGCACCATTTCGGGCTCTGGGTTTAGTTGGGCGAGTCCGTGTTCCTGCACAATCAACATTTCCTGCTCGGGGATTCCATCCTGGACCATGGACTCTACATTATTACACATATACATTTCTAATACCCCCGGCTCCCGCCGCCTTGAGGCCATCTTGCTTCTCGTGAAGGGTTAATTTGCTCGCTCGTAATTTGGAGGGAATCGGGGGTCGCTTCTCTCACCCCTGGACCGATTCCCGTGAATTTCGCTGGAGACAGGAGAGCCCGTTTTCCTGTTCTCCGATACCAGTGCCGAGAGGAGGGCGATGGATTTGTATCCCACTCCTGACACCAGTGTTGCGGTCTCGCGCCGCCGGCGTGCGACGGCCACGTAACTCGACCGCGGCACGTCGCCCACCGGACGGACAATCCAGTCGTGACCCTCTCGGACTAACGCCGGGAACCAGTCACGGGTGGACCTTTCGGTCTCACCGCGATCGAGCCAATCAGCCCCCGCGTGGGATAGGGTTGCTCGCCAAATTCGAACTACCTAAGTACCCACGCGGAGGGTAGACCGGGCGATCGCACCTCGCCGCAGGTCGACCGGACACGGGCCACTTAAGCGACCCGTTCCGTACTATCAGAATAACCGAGCGGTGTTATCGTCGACCTCGACGGTTCGATTAATTATCGGGCGTACTCAGCCCACTACCAACCCTTTACGTGAAGCAAGATGGGGGTTCAATGGGGAAAAGACGAAGCGAAGCGGGAAACAGTTCAACAATAAAGCACATTTATTCGCGACGAACGGAAAGCACACAAATACAATTCCACCAAATGCACACAAAAAAGAAAACACAATTCCATTTACACAAAAAGCAAACATAAAAGTGAAAACACAGTGCAGAGCTAATTCCGACTACCGAGCACACGGCAACACTTATACAATTCTACTTCACAGACGGCGCCGACAACACATACCCAAAACCAAGGAAAAGAAATACCCTCAAGAATGAGGTAGGCCTGGGGCCGAGACCTGGTCGGGCCTACCCGTCTGGTGATGAGACGCGGAGCGGCGATGGCCCCGCAACCCGCGGGCCTCGTGGACAGTGCCTGGCAGGGGGGGTGGGAACGGGGCCCCCTTGGTCGCACTATCTCAGCGCGGGGGGAAACAGGAGGGGGGTTGCTGATGCTCGGGGTATAGAGGATCTTTATTATGTGCGACGAGCGTCTCCACCTCGGCCAGGTCGCGCTGCCGGCCTCCCTCGCGCGCGCAGCTCCTTGCACGACGCGAGCACCCTTCGTCCGACTCGCCGCCTCTCCACAGCTCGTCCCCTCCGTTCCGACTCCAACGCACACGACGAGCAGCTCCACCGCCCGCGAAGTCTTGACTCTCTGTTCCGACTCCTTCGCCTCGTTCCGACTCCTTCGCCTCCGTTCTGCTGACTCTTTCGCTCCGACTTTTACTACTCCTTTGACTGACGAACACCGTCCTTTTATCCCCCCGTAACTTCGCCTTTGACCCCCTCCCTTTGACCTTTCACCTCGCTCCCCATTGGCCCGAGAAAAAGTGGGCGTGAAGGCTTTTTGATCCACAAATTTGCATATATCGATCGCCCTGGGGGCGGGGCCAATTCGCCCCTCGCTCACCGATTGGACGGCAAAAAAGTGGGCGTGTGTCGTTTTGGATCCGTTTTTGAAGCAGAAAATCCGTGATTTTGTACACGCTGTTCAACGTGCGCCCTACACGAGTCCAGCATCGGTGCCCATGAGTGGCGCGAGATGACGGTGATGCGATGGTGGCGAGTTGCGACGGTAAAGGTCATGGCGGTTGTGGTGAAGCGGCGTTGTGGTTGGTGGTTGTTGTTGTGGTTGTGATGGTGGCGATTGGTCCAAAATAAAGATAGTAAAAGAAAAACGGCTATCCTGAAGAGTCGCAGCACGTATAAATGACATGTATTCCCACTAGACAACGGGTTTGGGCCTAACTACACATGCACTTACCGAGATACCTCACCTAAGGGACCTGAATGGTGGTTTGCGAATCTGGTAACCACAACAGTATTAACTTCCTGGGCTATTAAAGGGGCCCCTGTGACCCGTTGTATTCGGCCACTGCAAAGAGCGGAACTCTCCCTGCTTGGCAGACGGTGATGCGTATCCAGGCATAATCCACTCCAGGAAGTTTTGCAATCCAAGCAATGCACAGTAAACGCTCAAACCCCTTGTACCACGTGACATCATGCGGTACAAACTGCGAATTGGACTTGTAAGATAAACATAAGCCATTGCGTGCATCACAAAAGGCATGTACGATTCATCAAGACGAACGATAACAACCTTAATAACTTATAATTTAAACAGATTTTTTTTATTAGAAAGAAGCATTGACTGTAATCTGTATGTGTAACCGACACATAATCTCACACTTGTGCTCTAACTGAGTGGAATCGTGTGATTATTCTGTATTTATATTGTTGTCGGCCACAGATCTTATGTTTTATTCTGCCTGCAAATAACCATCGAGAAAATATTAGCGTTAAATCAGTTGAGGTGTACAGCGACAGTTATTATATAGTAATGCTGGCTTCGTACTTATTTATTTCTTTATTTACGTTATCTTTTTGTTTTTATTAATCATTGACGCTATTATAAAAGTAAATAAGTGTAACGCACATCGCAAACGGACAGCTGTGTTTGAGTATTTTTTTTTTTTTTTAAATTGCGACAGCAAGAAATTATGAGCGGTGTATTTGCTGCGCCTGCACGTTTCACTTAATGTGCGACATGTTCATTTCAAAGTCAATAAAATCACAAATTTTGTTCAGAAATATGTTCGGATGTTATAACTGAATAGTAGTCGATTTTCCTCAGCGCCATGTTGAATTTAATTTCTCCTCGTCCTTTTTATTTACCATTGATATCGTCGGTCATCATCGTCTCCCCAGAAAGAACCGGAAATCTATGAACCGGGCGGGTGGTCGCTCTAGTGTCCGGTAAGTATAACACTTTAATACTTCACTCGGATATTATTATTATTATTTTTTTTTTTTAACAATAAAAACCATTAAAAACGATTACAATGCAGCGAAAAATGTTTCAGTGTTAACTCAGCCGCGCAAAGGTGTTTTTATATGCTTTGATTTCACCTCGTCCGTGGATTTGTGGGAAGGTCGGCCTCGCACTCGCAGCAGTTGCGCATTTGTGGGAAAGTAGGCCCTGAGCAGGTGCATCGATGGTGAGGTAATGTTCCCCCTACATTTTCCTCGAGCACACCTGCCACCAGCTCGTGCGTTGATTATATATATATATATATATATATATATATATATATATATATATATATATATATATATATATATATATATATATATATATATATATATATATATATATATATATATATATATATATTTATTTATTTATATTTATATATATATATTTATTTATTTATTTATATTTATATATATATATTTATTTATTTATATTTATATATTTATTTATATTTATATATATATATATATATATATATATATATATATATATATATATACCTGCGGAAGGCAGGTATCCTGAAGTATCCTCGGTTCATTGTCCTTGGAGATATTTTTTGAACGTACGGAGGGACGAACGTGAAACGTTGAGTGTGTCCGTGTCCGTGTCCGTGTGTCCCATCAGACATGGAGAGCCGATTTACGAAGGGCAAGTCTGCGTTGCTGGAGCGAGCCCCGAGCCGGGCCCGAGGCGACGTGAGTCTCAGTGCGTTCGCGCTCCTCTTTTCCGAGCTCGTGCAGTACTGCCAGTCTCGCGTGTACTCCGTGGCTGAACTGCAGGGACACCTCGCCGACCTGGGCAAGCGTGTCGGGATCCGGGTGCTGGACGGCCTGGTGGTCAGGGAGCGGGGTGGTCGGAGGGAGACCCGCTTACTCAACACGCTGCTGCTCGTCAAGGTACGTCACCTGTCCATAACGTGCTGTCTACTTTATTTAAACGTGGATAAAGCAATTAAATGGAGGATGTGGGACGGGATGGGGATTCGAACCTCCATTCGCCGGATTACATTGCAGGAGATGAACCGGTGAAGAGGGAAACTGGTACCGAACTGGTGTGGAGATGGCCATGAGAAGGTGAATTTGTGGGACAACTCTGATGCAGTTTAATCGTTCCACGTGTGTTATCAATCGGCTAAGGACGTTAAACGATGGATCGGTCAACAAGGTGTTTGTGGTTCATGTGCGAGTAACATCATCGGATGGGTCCGCAATGCCCTTGATCTGCAACGAGTCGAGGGTTTGTGATCTTTAGATAACCTGGAACGTAGTTCCAGGGAGCTGATGGCATGTCCGTCTGTCCGTCTGTCCGTCTGTCCGTCTGTCCGTCTGTCCGTCCGTCCACAAACACTTGCAACTTCTCAGGAACCACACACACAGTTTTGGTGAAACTTGACCACAACCTTCATCACCCATGACGTACCAAAGTTTTTTTTTCACACCATTAAAAATAAATCCATTGGTATTTACGTTCTTCTCCGTTGCATATTTTGTGGGTCGTGCACACCAACCAGTGGTTCCCTGGATTTCTTATCCAGCCACTACCAGGTGAGCGCTCAGGGGTGTTGCCCCTATTTTTATTTGTTTGTACACAGTACAAGGTTTCAGGGTAGCATCATTGGCTGAGGCTGCAGTTGCCCTGCTGATGCAGTGCCCTCTGTTGGTTCGGTGCCAATGATAGCTTGCCTACTCTTTGCAAAGGACACCACAGGATCTTTCACGTCAACCAAGGGATCGTTAACGTCCACCAACAAATAATGGGAGATGGGACGCCCATTCGAGGGACAGCGCACATATTGATTAATCACCCTGCCTGTTAAATATCAGGGTCAGGATTCAAACCCAAGCGAGACAGCTTGGAGGTGAGTAAGCAAGTGTGTGTACCTGAAGGCGATCCTGCCAGCCAGGGTTTGTGATTGTCTTTTCTTTTTGCCATTTCATAAGGGACTCCTCCAACATCAGGGATTGATGTCACCACGCTTTTGCAACGTTTGTCTCACGCTCCACCCCCTCTCGCTCCACCCCCTCTCGCTCCACCCCCTCTCGCTCCACCCCCTCTCGCTCCACCCCCTCTCGCTCCACCCCCTCTCGCTCCACCCCCTCTCGCTCCACCCCCTCTGGCTCCACCCCCTCTCGCTCCACCCCCTCTCACTCCACCCCCTCTCGCTCCACCCCCTCTCGCGCCACCCCCTCTCGCGCCACCCCCTCTGGCTCCACCCCCTCTGGCTCCACCCCTCTGGCTCCACCCCCTCTGGCTCCACCCCTCTGGCTCCACCCCCTCTGGCTCCACCCCCTCTGGCTCCACCCCCTCTGGCTCCACCCCCTCTGGCTCCACCCCCTCTGGCTCCACCCCCTCTGGCTCCACCCCCTCTCGCCGCCACCCCCTCTCGCCGCCACCCCCTCTCGCCGCCACCCCCTCTCGCCGCCACCCCCTCTCTCCACCACACTCTTCTTTCACTCCTGCTTCTCTCTATTTTAGCTTCACTCAATAATCCATATAATAAATAGGGAATGGTT
Organism: Eptatretus burgeri; assembly: GCF_056783735.1. Classification (NCBI taxonomy): domain Eukaryota; kingdom Metazoa; phylum Chordata; class Myxini; order Myxiniformes; family Myxinidae; genus Eptatretus; species Eptatretus burgeri. The sequence continues at coordinate 88,642,551 of NC_140966.1, forward strand.
TGTTTCTGTAGTTGGTGCCCCCAGTTTTAAATGGTACCTGAGTGTTTATTTGACCGCTTGGAGAACTAAACCACCATTTATAAAATTATTTTTATTGTATTCTTTTTTCTGCCTTCATTCCCAATGTCCAAGTTGTATCTCAGAGCTGGCTGGGAGTTTTGGACTGAAATTCTGCATCTGTGATGGGAATACAACGTATGTGGGGTTGATATAATTTTTTATGACCTTGATCTAATTTTAAGGTTATGAACCAATTACAGACACCAGCAGAGTAACCACCCTCCGGTTGATCTTGTTCCAAGCATGCAACACGTTCTTCTGACGCATACCTATATTCGGGCGGTGTTGGCAAAAAATGAATAACCCGAGTTATGTGCATGAAGCAAAAACGTACCAACTGTTTATACTTCAAAACACCTCACTGTACTGGAAAACGGTCATGCTGATCCGATGTGGCACATCTGGATGTAATCGGGCCAGAACTGCAGGAGGAGTAGCGTGACAAACAAACACACCTGGATTGAAATATTTTTCACCAAAACACGACTCCAGGTTCGTCTGATGAGAAAAATTACCTTCTCCAGATAACTTCTTTCAGGTGCATTTACACTTCATTTACATCGTACCTCTCCAGGTTAAAGGTCAAGCTCAACTAGTGGTCCGAATAAAATGCAAACTCTCTTTTTGTTTTTTTGTGTTATTGTTGCTCAATTCTGCCACTCGGTCCTCCAAGACGGTTTTTTTTTGCATCATAATGGTGTACCTGTACAGATGTTGTGCACCTGATATTTGATTAGTGTCCTTGACCCACTTTTTTTGGATCGTCACCTTATTAACCAAAAACACCTTTTTCATCATAACTGGAATGATTTTTCCTCCACTTTTCATGATGTTGATTTTATGGATGGATTGTCGATGAGACTTTTTTTTTAATTTACCCTCTATCAATAAATGATGATCTTCAAGGTCATATGGCAGTCTGAACAAAATATGTTCGTCTTCGTCTTTGTCTTCGTCTTTGTCTTCGTCTTTTTCTTCGTCTTCTTCTTCTTCTTCTTCTTCTCCTTGCTTTTAGCACAAGTCCTTCACGAACTGGCCGGCTTGGCCTGACTTTTCACTGAAGGTGGCAGGAATTTGTAATACTCGTACGTGCCCATACGTGCAATAGAAGAAAAAAAATTCAAACCTTGAGCCAGAAACAACAACCACACAGGCCGTTCCTTCACTCTCACGTGTCCGTACGTGCGTGGCCGTACCCGCAACCCCCGCCCCTCAAAAAAAAAAAAAAACTTTCAAACCGTGAGCCAGAAACAACTACACAGGCCGTTCCTTCGCTCTCGCGTGCCAGTATGTGCGTGCCCGTGCGTGCATGCCCGTATGTGTAATCCCCCCCCCCCCCAAAAAAAAATAATAATAAATAAATAAATAAAAAAAAAAACTTTCAAACCGCAAGCCAGAAACAACTACACAGACCGTTCCTTCGCTCTCGTAAACGACGACTGGATTGGGGCATTGTGTTTATCTATAAATGCAGATAAGAAATCGAGAAATTATTAGTATACATTGTCATCACTATCCGGAAGTGGTGCGTGCCCGTATGGAATGTTCACATGCATTCCACAAATTATCGCTTTCATTGAAGTAACAAATGCTGTGATACTTACACACACAGAGTTAATTAAAATCCAAATTAAAATCAAGTTTACCTCCCTGTCTTTGCTTGCCATGACATTCGCTGCCATTGACCATTGCCACTCCTACACCACGGTAACTAAGGCACCGATCCCCATCGTAACCGGCACAGCACGTGACGTCATCGTCGGCCGGCCTCGCACCGGCCTACGCAGCAACGTGTCCTGTGATTGGTAACTAAATGGCACATCGGCCACGCCTACGCAGCAATGTGTCCTGTCATTGGTTGGTAAATAAATGGCCATAACTTGGGAAGCACTTGTGCGATTAATATCAAACCTTGAAAAGGCACATCCTCAGGTCCCCTGCAATATACCTGGCAAGTTTCAATTAGATCGGACCAGCGGTTGTCGAGAAACAGCGGTCACACACACACACACACACACACACACACACACACACACACACACACACACACACACACACACACACACACACACACACACACACACACACACACTGTATGTTCAAACATTCCCGGCGGCATCTCACCTACTCTTAGCCAGATGCCATGGGATCTTTAACGTCCACTAAAAACCATTACTGGCAGGCCTTTCTTCTGGCTTGACATTCTTCTGAGGGACTGCGCACACAATGATGCGTCACCATGCATATGACACACCAGGATGCCAGTTTAAAGCTGGGTCAGGATTCAAACCCAGGCGAGACACCTCATAGGTGAGAGTGCATACTATCTCGGCTATCCTGCCAGCATGCTATCCAGTTAAATTAGCAACCACAATTATAGTCATTAAGTTTGCGGCTCTTTCACGTTAAGCCTGGTGTTGGTTAACGGTCAAAGTAGCAGGCTTAATATCGAAGGGTCCTGAGTTTGATCCGCTGTCGTCCCGTTAAATTACACCAGGTAGGTTGACTCACTCAGCCTATCAGCCTTCCGAGGTCGGCAAAACGAGTACCAGCTTACCGGGAAGAATGAGCCATTCGAGTATCCCGCATCAGAGTGAAGAACCATCCAGGATTGCCCCCCATCGCCAAGGGGACACAGCCTCGGCAGCTCTATGTGTTTGAAAATGTGAAATGGGTGGTTCTTCTTCTTCTTCTTCCTTTTGACAGCATAGCAGTGGTGTTGTGTGCAAGGTTTGCTATCCTGCCCCCCGGAGGGAGGGAGCGGGATATTGTAATCGTCCGGTTTGTTTATCTGTTTGTTACTTACGAAATCTTTAGATTTCGTAAGTATATTGATCACTTCCGTTTCTGTTAGTTTGTTTGTGTGTTTTTGTTTGTTTGTTTGTTTCTAGGCACGATAACTCGAACGGAAGAAGCGACCAATGTCAAATTACACCACGTGATTCAGGAGGGTGATGGCTAGCGCTGAGTAGATTTTGGTCAAAATCGGTCAAAGGTCAAGGTCACGGTGAGGTCAAACATAATTCCATAAATTCATGTGGAGAAATGGAGTATTTTTGCTTCGCTCGACGTTACGAGTTCGTTTTAACTTCGATTTTAATTTTGTCTTCGGTTTTTGCGATCGCTTAGGATGCTTAAAACTCAGTTGTCGAAATTCTGGTAAAAATCGGATGTTTTGGAGACGTTTTAAGATTGTATAAAAATATTTCACGCGACGAGTCACGGGTCGTCCCATGATGCAGTGCGCTCGAGCAGACGCGTCGTTGAGTCACGTAAAGGTATAATTGCGTGGAGAAATGGAGATTTTTGCTTCGATCGACGTTACAATTTTGATGGTTTGGTACAGAATCATCGTAGAAACTTCTGGTTTGCGTCGCTACCTTCTCTAGAGACAGCTTTTTATTAGACAAGGTCAGAGGTCAAGTTGACGATTTCATAAGTATCAGTCCATGACTGCTTGTTTGTTTGTCTGTCGGTCTGTTAGCAACTTTACGGCAAAACGGCTTTAGCAAACACTATCAAATTTAATCCACAGGTGGGCAATGAACCTTGGACTTTTGCGTCCAATTGGATCAAAGGTCAAGGTCACAAAAATATCTATCGTTTTTCGCTCATAACTTCGTCAAAAATGATCTGATTTACTTCAAACTAAGCTTATAGTGAACCTTATTCTATTTGTCACTTATTATCCTACCCATTCCAATAGTGAAAAATGCATATTTGTGAAGATCGGTAGGGTCCAAACTTTTGGGGGTCATGGTCATCGGTCAAAATTACAAATTTTCCATTAAAACTAAAACGTGGTTACGAAAATACGACTTTACGGGAAAACGGCTGGCTCAAACACTGTCAACTTGTATCCACAGGTGGGTAATGAACCTCGGATGACCCCATTAACTTTTGGGTCCAATAAGGTCAAGGTTAGGTCACAAAAAGGTGAAAATCGTTTTTCGCTCATAACTTCGTCAATAAATGGGCAGGATTTGTTGTTCCTGGCACCACTTGTTACCTCCGCCACCGAAGGTGGAAGGAGGTTATGTTTTCACCCCTTTTTGTCTGTCTGTCTGTGTGCAAGATATCTCGAAGTTGTGGACGGATCCGGATGAAATTTGGTGGGCAGATTGGGTGTGTGAAAAAGACGAACTGTTTAGATTTTGGTGAAGATCCGGATCCGACTACTGGAATTTTTAAAGTGATTCTTCATCGTTGAGAGTTCGGGCCAAAAATGATATATAGCGCAATATCTGAAAAAGTTGTGGACTGATTCGGATGAGACTTGGACATGTTGGGTGTGTGGTGCTGAAGAATTGGTTTGATTTTGGTGGATCTGGGTCTGGATATGAGAATTATTTAGTTGTTAAAGTGATTCTTCACCATTGAGATTTTTTATCGTTTTTTGCAAGATATGTTAGTCAGCTTGTATTTTTTTTTTATTTTTTTTTTTTTGTTTGTTTGTCTGTAATCACGTATCGATCACTCTGCAGAGCACAGTTATCATTGGAAATTTTTGTAACTTCGCATATCAGAGTCCTATAGAGGTCCCTTTCAGCGCATAACATTTTCGAAGTCAAGGTCACTTTGTCGCAAATCAGGGGAGTTGACGAAACCCTTATTTTTTGAGTAATTTTGATCGGATCGTCTTCAAACTTCATGGGAATATAGTTCATGGTCTGGCGCCCAGATGATTAATTTTTGGTGGCGATCAGCCTTGACCTTCATGGTTAGCGCTGGAGGTCGAAAGTTTTTGACCCTAAGGTCAAATTTTGAAATCTTAGATACCATATCGAGTAATACCTCATATGAAAGCGCTTGATAAGTGCTTTCCAGATCTTTCAAAAGTTTGATGCTATGAGGTCATTTGTTGACGTCATGACGAAAAAACGGATTTTTCATGAAAATTTTATTTCCTCAGTTCTCATCAAAATCTCTTGATATTTCATGTACAACGGTCCTGGAGAGATACCATTAACCGTACGAAATTATAAAGGTCAAGGTCACAAAAAGGTCAAACATCAAGGTCGACGAAACCCTTATTTTTTGAGTAACTTTAATCGAATAAATAAGTTACTCATGTTCACATTTTGGCAAGATACTGGTCACCCGAGGGGTGACATTGGTTTTTATTTATTTTTTTGTATACCTTGTCGAGGCTCGTGTGAGAGCTAACACACAACGCACATCAAGGGGGCATGAGCCAAGAGGGGCGGGAGTGGGAGGGACAAAACAGTGGGGAATAAACACATTAGGAGATCTGTGGAAGAGAAAGGGATGGGACGGGGAACATGGGGAATAGAAGATGGACATCACAGGGACTTTCAGGAAGGAAAGCAGGGAATTTGAAGGAAGTGGGCTTGGGTGGATTATCGGGGGTAGAAAAGATTGAGAATTTGGATGGGGCATGATAAGAGGTGGTGGTGAACAGCTGTTTTGAAAGCCTGGAGGGAAGAATGGGAAAGAATAGAGTGAGGGAGTTTATTCCAAAGGCGGGAAATAAGAGGAATGAAAGAGTGGAGGTGAGCAATGATTCGTGATTTTGGTAGTTTTTCCAGAAGGGGGTTGTTGGCGGACCTTGAGCGCCCTGAGGAAATGTGGTGGGGACAAATCGCAGAGAGAGCAGGTGGGGGAAAGACTGGAGAGGAGACGGTAGAAGACAGAAAGACCACCGACCAACCTGCGGTGATTGAGTGAGAGGCCCAAAGACTCAGCCTCATTGCGGGAGATGCCAATGATCCGAAATGCCCTGGTTTCTACAGCGTGAAGCCGAGAAAGGTGGGAGGCAGGAGCACCAGCCCAGAGGGGAGAGCAGTACTCCATCAGGCTATGGACAAAAGCTTTGTAAGAGGTCAGGAGCTCAGGAGGGCCGAGGAAGGACTTTGCACGACGGAGGATTCCCAGTCGGCGACGACTTTGGAGGTGAGGTTTGAAATATGGCTTTCCCAGGAAAGGTCAGGGCAGATAGTGAGACCCAGAAGCTTGAAAGAAAGGAGTTCTTCCAGAGGATTGTTGAGAAAGTGGATGGGTGGGTTTTCTAAACGGTCCTTTCGAAGAGACATTGTGAGAGTGTGAGATTTGTCCGGATTGAAAGACATGTTCCACGTGTTGGGCCAGTTTATGATTTTATCCAGATCTGCAGTGAGCGAAGAAGCTGCTGCTTGCCGGTCTGAGGGATGACCGATGGACCGGCAGAGGGTGGAGTCATCAGCAAAGAGATATCGAGGATTTTCCAGAGAGTCTGAGAGATCATTGATGAAGAACAGGGCCCAGAACGCTACCTTGAGGAACTCCAGCCTGGACAGGAAGAGGGGATGAAAGAACTCCATTTAGGGCCACACGGTGACTGCGGCAGGAGAGGAAGTCTGCGAGCCATGAGTGAAGATGGCCTTGGATACCATGGGAAGAGAGTTTGGTGAGTAGGGCAGGGTGCCAGACTGTGTGTCAAAAGCAGGTGATATGTCCAGGGATACGGCTCAGATTTCCTGTCTGGCATTGAGGACCTCCATCCATTGTTGGGAGAGGAGAAGCAGCATATCCAGGGTAGAGTGACCTGGTCTGAAACCAAATTGATGATTGGAAATCAAGCCATTGGAGAAGAGGAAGGATTTCATGTCAGAAGTGATGATGGATTCCATAACCTTGCTGATGATTGGGAGAAGGCTGATTGGTCTGTAGTTATAGGGATCTGTTTTTGCACCTTTTTTATGCAGGGCAGTGATGTTAGCAGATTTCCAAGCAGATGGCAGATGACCTTGGGCAAATGAGAGGGTGAATAGAACAGAGAGAGGGTGAGCAAGAGCAGAAGAGCAGGCTTTGAGGACACGTGGGCTGATACCGTCTGGACCGGTTGCAGAATCTGAGTCGAGGTTTGACAGCAAGCTCTCAACCTTGTCAGGAGAAAAGGATACAGAGTCCAGGGAGAGTTGGGTGCGACTGGGTAAGGTGGGCAGAGAAAGTGATGGGTTTTTGACACAAGATTTAGCTGCAAACACCGAGTTTAGGCATTCAGCTTTTTCACGTGCGGTATCAGCAGTGCGGCCATTTGAGGTAAGGGAGGGGATGGAGGAGGAACATACACCAGAAACAGATTTGATTAGATGCCACTAGGATTTTGAGGAGGGAGAGAGGTTTGAGAGTTCAGACTTGAGATGAGAAAGATGTTGTTTTCTGGCTCTCCTGAGGGTAGATACACACTTGTTCCGAGCTTTGTGGAAGGAACTGAGATTGCCCTCAGTTGGGTTTGCTTTCCATGAGGCAAAGGCAAGTTGTTTCAGGACAACTGTCTCACCACAAGCTTCAGTAAACCAAGGGCGGGAGGAAGGGTCGGACAACTGAAAATGAGAGGGGATAAATCTGTGCATGAGGGAGAGCAAGTTTCTTTGAAAGAATTCCCAGGATGAGTTGATGTTGGAGAAAGTAGTGATAGGAGACCAGTCTATAAGTTTGATGGCTGCTCGGAGACCCTGCCAGTCGGCTTGAGTGAAATGCCAGACTCGACGGCGGTGAGGTGGTTTTCTGATAATAGCCAGAGAGATGTCCACTTTGGATGTGGTCAGAAGAACCGATTGGAGCGGAAGAAGAGCAGCAGATATTGTCATGGAAATTTGTCAAAATCAGATCCAGAAGAGATGGAGTACCATTGGTTGCGATCCGGGTCGGGAAGTTGACCGATTGAGTCGCAGAAAGCTTTTGCTGAGGTGCCATGGCAGGTGAGAGAGGTACCCACACCTAGCCAACTGGCATGGTGACAATTGAAGTCGCCACATAAGAGGAAGAGAGAGTTTGGATGAGAAGATAGAAGTTGGTCCATGTTTTCAGATAGTGAGGTGTAGATGGCGTCATCACTGTGAGGTGGACGGTACAGTACACATATAAACATGAGGTGGGAGTGGAGGGGAAGCGTAGCCAGAGGTATTCCTGGGGATGTGGGGGAGTGAGAGCAGTGCATGGAGAGTGAGGAATAGAGTCTTTGATGAAGAGAGCAACTCCTCCACCAGGACGAGGCTCAGGTCTGTCATACCGTAAGAGGGAGTAGCCAGGGAGAGATACTTGTGAGTCAGATACGTCTTGGTAGAGGAAAGTTTCTGTTAGGCAGATAATGTCTGGTTTGTCAGTGGCAACCTGTATGGAAAGATCTGAAAGGTTTGAGCGAAGGCCCCGGATATTTGAGGTCCACACTTTTAATGAAGAGTTAGGGGAGGAGGCTTTGGGTGCAGGGGGTGGTGGGGACGGGGGAGGGTCGGACATGGGACGAGGAGAGTAGGTAAGGAGGGTTGTTGAAAGAGTGGGGGGATTGCAGAATAGCTATGGGAGGGGGCTGGATGAGGAGGAGAAAAGGCTCTGTGGTGCTGGGGGTGAGGGGGGACAAGAGAGTGGGAAGAAGGCAGTTGAGGATTTGAGGAGGTGGAGTGAAGAGATGGAGGTGAGAGGGCAGTGGAAGGAGGCAGCTTTGTGGATGAGAGGGGGGGCAACTTTGAGAAGGATGAGTGAGGGGATGAAAGGTGGGACAAAGATGAGGGGGGAATTTTTGAGAGAGGTGAGAGGGAGGTTGGAGGGAGAAGAGTGGGATGGTTGCTTTGAGAGTCAGAGTGAGGAGTGAGAGGGGTGAGTTGGCACTGAAGTTGGAAAAAAAGAATGGTTGATGGAAAGTGAACATTCATAGCAAACTGGGTTGTTCAAAGTTTTAGGTCACAGATGCGATTTAACACAATTCTTGATGGATGCAATAAAGGTGAATTCAGAGAATGGAGAGAAGAATCGCTGTAACAGTTGGATCTTTTAGGCAAGGAATGAAGGAGAGGTCAAAATGAGAGCAGTCTGTTAAAATAGCAGAAGAGTAGTGCATAATGAAACAGTGAAGAGTACCACATGTGTGAGAGGAAGATGAAGCATTATAAGATATCGTTTTTGTTATTATTATTATTATTATTATTATTATGAATGTTTGAGAGAGTTTTCAACAGATTAGGTCATGGAAGTGTTGTAGAAAAAATCGAGGAAGAAGAAGAGGAGGAGGAGGAAGAAGAAGAGGCGGTGAAGAAGAAGCAGAATCAGGAGAAAGGTGGCGTTTTTTTATTTTTTAAGATAAGAAATAGAGAGATTAGTTGGGAGAAATGGGAAATGGTAGGAAAGTGGGGAAGATAGAAATTGAAGGTAATGGGGAGAAAAAAACATAAAACGATCGTACACCGAGGGGAGCCGGGAGGCCCCAAGCCTAGGCCTAAAACACCCGGTAAGACAGCGTCGACAAAAACTCACAAAATAGCACGATTTTTGAAACAAAACCGAACTGGGAACACACAGTGACATGTCGGTGAGAAAAATAAACAGTTGAAACGGGACAAATAACGACCAGAAACTTATCTTTGAGATCGTCAGCAGAGAGCTCCTAAGGAGACCTCTCGACGCTCCAATACCCGGAACCGGGGATTGGGCCAAAAACGGTCTAGTTCCGTATGGCATGATATTTCAAAAAGGTATTTGGGCCCGATATGTTCTCGTGGATCAGGTATTACGTGGCGGAGGTATGTGCTCTGCCGAGTGCTCTTCTGGTTTATAATAATCATGTCGAATTTCAAGTATTGCTTATAGCTGTTTGATTGTTATTGTATTTGTAATAACACACGTAATTTCACTCCGTTTCACACATGCCAGGTGAACTTGTGGCGCAGCCTCTTTGGTAAGGAAGCCGACAAGCTGGAACAAGCGAATGACGATGACCGGACATTCTACGTCATTGAACGAGAACCGCTCATCAACGCCTTCATCTCCGTCCCACGAGACAACAGCAGTCTTAACTGCGCCGCATTTGCAGGTGGCATCGTGGAGGCCGTGCTGGTTGCCAGCGGGTTCCCTGCAAAGGTCACGGCCCATTGGCACAAGGGCACGACCCTCATGATCCGTTTCGATGAATCGGTGATGGCCAGGGAGCGTGTCTTGGATGGACGCTAGGATTAGCGTATAACTTTGTTCCTGTGATGTACAGTTTGCTGGTTGCATTTGCTTATTTCCCTCCAAGGTAGAATAATAACCGTCACAATGCTGTAATTACTTATTTTTGCCTCGTCCTGTCTCTTGACATGCAGACGCGGAACAAAAATGTCTTTAAGAACATCAATTGCTACTTCTGTCTCCTTAACTGTGCTGTGTATTCAACGCTCCCCCATCCTGGTTATCTCTGCTTTCTGTTGGCATTCCATTTTGCTCGTGAAATTAAAAAGACGTTTCTGGGATGGTGTAATGTGCTATTGTCAAGCTGTTTATCAGATGGTGATCATTTCTTGTGTTGAAGGGTTACTTTCATTGTGGTGAATGGCAGAGGAACAGGCGACTTCACGCTGGTCTGATTGTGGCGACATTGGAAGCCATGCTGGAATTCTCAGTAGGTTCATCACGGGGGAGTTGGAGTGGCGATCTGTCCAGGATTGTGACCCCTAACGAATGGAGAACTGCCTCGGCGCTCAATACATCTGATGTGTGTTGAAATGAGTCTCTTCTTCTTCTGATCACTGGGGTTTGCCTGTTCGTCTATTTTCTACTCCCGTCCTTTGCAATTCGTGCAAGAGTACGTCGATGTCCACCAAGGGCTGTCCTGTTCCACATGTGATGTGTATAGGGTCTTCCTCGATGAGCTTGTCCTCACTAATAACATCTCTATTGACTGCCTTTACCGTTGGAACAACAGGCCACACCCCGGGAGGATGGCCTGGAGGTATGCACATGCCTCTAAGCTGTCAAGCCTGGGTTTGAATCCTGGCTCAGCTCTCGACCGCCATTCTGGTGGTTTATGGGCAGGACTATTCATCATCATGCGTGCCGCTAAACTGGACATCCCGTCTGCCAGCATTTGTTAGCAGACGTTAAAGATCCCACAGTGTCCTTTGTGATGAGTGGACGACCTATTTCTGGCACCATTAACATTCCAAATTTCTGCCCTAACCTACGGGGGGGGGGGGGGCACTGCATCAGTGTCACGGCCATGCTCCCATCAACGGGCCTCCATTTGTCACGGAGCCACCCACGTCAGTTTGCAATTTTTTTGAAAGCATCTTTAAAGTCCAGTTGTACAACATTAATGTTTCCAGTAACACCAGCCGTGCATGCGTATTGGTTGCCAAACCCTTCACGGACGTGTTTAATCAAAAGTCATTTTGCATGAGATAAACATCACGGATATCATTCTGTAAATCTCAATGAGGATGAAAAATAGTTAAACATCCACAAAACGGACCTTCCATAGCACAGTTTTTTTTGTTGTGGAGGTGGTGGTGGTTGTTTGTGTCCTCCTTCCGTGTACTATTATGTATTTTTGTCTTTCTTCGACGGTCTCCACTTGGAACACTGAGCAATATAACTAAAAACTCCCTCCGACACTTATCCAAACGTACAGGTGGCTCGTGGGTTTTCGACTGACGACGCCAGTAACCGTTACATCTGCACAACGCTCTTTCTCAAAAGGAGCTACCTGCGCTCTACAATGTCACAGGACAGACTGTCACACCTGGCCATCATCTCAAATCGAGAAGGAGTTCGGAGGAAGTCTGACGTATGATGACATTCTTGACAACCTTGCATCCAAATTGTAAAGCGTTGTGTGTGTGTGATGATATTTTGACTGCATTACTCATGTTCATTTTTGGACGCTCTTCTCCACATCCCGTCGGTGAAAATCTGAATAATTTATATCCACAACGGACCGATTCCACCATTTAATCCTTCAAAATAATTATCTCTCGTTCTGTTCTCGAGGTATAACCTTTGACCTATAATCGCAGGAATTGGTGATTTCTGTCCGTTTCGTCAACACGACATCTCTGCCCAGTTTGTTGGGGATCTCCAGATCGGGTCATTGTTGACCATGTTTATGTGCATCGACGTGTTCACAAATCACAAGATCTGAATTTGCTCTGCCCGTCATGAAATTCGAATCAATGACGTCAATTTTCCTGTTGGAATTTCTCCACTCGCTCGTTATTAAATTTTAGCGCTTGGCTGGGGTGTTGAAGAGGGTTCCACGAAATGGTTTTGAAGGATTTCTCCAGCTCCGTTTGTGAGATCTTCAGGTTTTTTTTTTTTTAATGTTCATATTTTTGGTCATTGTGATTTTTAATTTATTTTTAAGGTTACATTTTTCACGTGCTATCCCAGCGGGATCACATTTGATTAGTCACACGGGGACTTTTTTTATAATTTTTTTTTAATACAATCATTTAATTCTGTGTGAAAACGTCACTTTTGATGTCATTTTCTTGGAAAATGTGACTTCGTAGAGAATTATGTCGACGATACTTTTGGTGCCCCTTCATTGATCGAATGTAAATGCAAAACAAACAAACAAAAAAATTCACTTCTTTCTCTGACGATTCATTCCAGAGTAATTGTGATTTGTTTTTTATCCCCCGCCGCGTGGCGGAAGGGGGATATTGTTGTCACCCAGGTCGTCCGGCTGTCCGTCCGTCCGGGCATCAACATTTATAGCTGTGAGTGTGATAACTCATAAACTGTTCACCTTATCGATTTGAAATTTGGGTCACACATGTACCACCTGATAAGGAAGAACCCTATTGATTTTGGGCGTGGCCGGATCCAAGATGGCCGACTGGGGCGGCCATCTTGAAAAAAATGTTTTTAATAAATGGAAAACCGCTTATCTGATTTCAATTATTTTTGGTTACTACGTTCCTCACCCCTGGGGAACTTTTTTGAGATGCTAACCAAATGGTGTCTTGTTTCCAATTCACCTCCCTCATTATCTGGAATATGTATGACCTTTTTCATTCAATGACGGGGGATTCCCCATCTCGAATGGTATATTTTCACCCTCTGATCACCTCACCATGGTACTTAACTTCGGTCATTGTTGACGAACGACATGTCACACTGATTGACCCACACTACTATCCCACCAAGTTTGGTTACATTCGGTTCAGGCATCGCCGAGATATGACAATACATTACTCATGATGGTGCGGAAAGATAGACAGACAGAGAGGCTGGTCATTCTAATTCTCGGCTAACCCCCTCTGCTGGGGGGGGGGGGCGAGGCATGAATTGATTCTTCACCTGAACATCTGTCACCATATTATTAGCCCTCCGATAGAAAGGCCAACTCCTCCCACATCAGGGATTGATGTCACCATGCTTTTGCAATGTTTGTCTCATGTGCCACCCTCTCATGTGCCATCCTCTCTCGCGCCCTCTCTCATGCACCACCTTCTCTCGCGCCACTCTCTCTCGCACCACCCTCTCACGCACCACCTTCTCTCATGTGCCACCCTCTCTCGCACACCCTCTCTCATGCCACCCTCTTGTGCCACCCTCACGTGCCACCCTCTCACGCGCCACCACACGTGAAGTTCTGTAGGGGGTCCCCCATATACCTTCAGTCGAGGCAGCTCTGCCCATCAATGATGGAAGTATCATCAACCACAGGAGGCTCTACCCATCAATGTAGCCTGGTGTTGGCTTTGCGGTTAGGGTTGTGGCTTGGGAACCAAGGGTTTTGAGTTCAAGCCCCGTTTTTGTCTGAATTACCACCAGGAAGTTGACTCAGCCTGTCATCCTTTGGAGGTCGGCGAAATGAGCACCAGTATCCTGGTAATAGGGGCACTGCATCAGTGGCATAGTCACGCCCCGAACCAATGATGGTCCAGCAGCTAAAAAGGCAGCACACGATGGGATGCCATCAATGATGGAAGTACCATGAATGACAGGTGTTTACGAAATGAATGAATAAACACGACCACCCCCAGCCTCGTGACTCCCAAAAAGGATGAATGACGTGTTTGGAAATTTATTACCATTTCCGAAAGTTCAAAAGACGTAGGAAGAATCCGTTGGGTCCATCATAGCTGTGCCGCATGCACTCGCGGTTGAGCGTGCCACCTGACGTCATCGTCGTCCGTTTATAAATCAACTCAAATGTCACTTTCAAACCACGCAGGAAACGTAGCGGCGGTGTCGTCACGCCACGGCCGATTCCTTCCGAGATAGCGTGCGCCGTGCGGTATTTGACGTGCACAACCGACGTGCGGACGGAAAACAGCTTTCCGTGCTGACACGTGGAATGGCGTCTCGGAGATGCTGCACCCCCTGCTGCCACTGCTTCGGTTCGAGTTTCACGGACGGTCAACCCACCCCGAAAAAGGTCCACTCAATGTGGGGATGTGTTACCGATGAGCTACCGTGCCCCCCCCCCAACATTCGGGATATGGTAGTTGTAACAACGAAGGAAGTATTAAGTTAAGGAATGAGTAAAATTCCGTCATGGAGAGCACGATCGTTCACCGACAAGAAACCTCGAAAGCACCTTGTTGCAGGTGCCCGTCATTCTGACGAATCAATACAACAACCCCCGCGTTCGTCCGTCACGTGTTGTCCATGGCGGTGTAGTGAACGCGAGGGCCCCACGACGCCCGCACTCCTCGAACTCTTCAAAGCAGTTCGAACGATTATTTAATTAAACCTCGTAACGGGAATTGGAATTGCTTTCGTTGTGAGCGACGAAAACGCTGATCGGGGTTTGGTGGCGAAGCCGGGTGGAAATTCCGGGGGAATTTCGTGACAATCCATCTGATCATCGTCGAGTCATTCCTCGAAAGCCATTGACGTTGTCATGGAAACCACGCCCTCCCACCCCTCCCCCGGCGAGCTGACGTTCGTGTGCGTCTTTCAAATGACACTTTCTTCAACATGGATTATTTCCCCTCGAAGAAATGACCTCGAGATCCGATAAACGATGATTCATTACACCGGAATGACGAGGCGATTTAAAGTAGATCGTGAGGGTCAGAGTTCCTGATGATAACGATCTTTATGGTGTGGGGGGTTCGATTCACGGGAACACCAAACCATCGTTACCCTCACTGTGTCCGGTAACCATCGCCGGTCATCGTTACCCTCACTGTGTCCGGTAACCATCGCCGGTCATCGTTACCCTCACTGTGTCCGGTAACCATCGCCGGTCATCGTTACCCTCACTGTGTCCGGTAACCATCGCCGGTCATCGTTACCCGTGGTGAGCTGATGACGGTGATGGTGGAGAATTTTTACACGGGGGCGAAGTGACGCGTGTTTTCACGGATCTCTCGACGACCGAACCCGTCACGAGCGGCGACGAGGTGTTGGTGTTGGTGCCGACGAGGTGTTGGTGTTGGTGCCGCGGATCGCGCTCCTTCCTTGTCAAGGTTCGTTCCCCTCCTCGGACCCGCCGATTGGACGAGGGCGGGATTTGCCCACACAAAGTCCGTCCCACGTGACCGCTCGCCGGGCAGCATGGCGGTCG
>NC_140966.1:88667887-88672887 GCF_056783735.1 Eptatretus burgeri
TTCAAGTTTTAGGAACCATATCGTGTAGTACCTCAAATTGAACACCTCGATGAGTGCTTTCTAGATATGTCAAGCTTGAGACATTATGACGTCATTTGGTGACGTTATGAGGCAAACGCATATTTTTCATGGTTACTCTGTAGAACGATTCTCATCGGAATCTCTCGTAGGCAGATATTCCTCAAGGAGTCGCTCCTGGTGGATAGCAGCTCTGTTCACCTCAGTGTGACCTTAAAGAAGTCATACGTGGTCACCTTTTGGCAAGATACGGGTCACCCTGCGGGTGACATTGGTTTTATTTTTATTTATTCTTTTGTCTGACAGTGAAACGAAATGGAAAAGCATTCCAAACAGGAAACTTCCTGCTTTCTTAGCGTAAAGGACACAAACAACCGGCATGAAGAACTGATGTGACCTGTTAAATAGGGTGGTGTAAAGGACACTACATAGAGGGCGGTAAACTTCCGGTGAACACTGGAAAACACAAATTGTCTTTTTGACACTTTCAAAAACCTTTCGTTTCACCGTCCTTGGACAAAATATTCATTTTTTTTTTAATATATTTAATTTTTTAACGCCTTCTCGACCAATCAAATTTGCCGCTTGGAGACTTTACCATGTCCTTTAAAAAAATATTTATTTCTATTTATTCATTTATTTTTCTTCTCAAAACTGTGTGGGGTAAGGTGTTCTCTGATCTCTCTAGTTTTTTTTTTTTCATTCTTTATTTTATTTATTATTATTATTATTATTATTATTATTATTATTATTATTATTCTTCAATCCATCTATATACCTTTCATTTCCAAGCGAGCTTAACATCAGGTTAACTGTTCGTTTTGAAGCTACAGCATCCATCACAACGTAGCATTTTGACAAGTTGAAATATTTCGCAAGTGGTTGTTCTTTTTCTCGCGTTCCCGATGACTGCCTTTGTAGGTGGACACTATTTTCCTTTGAACCGTGCATGCTCGGTAACTCGGTTCGTCTTCACACCCTCTCAGGGACCCACGACACCTGCAATGCTCATTATGTTGAGTAACGTGATTGTTAGACTGTGCCCGCGTTGTGAAGAGACTATTTGAAATTCACCACGCTTATCCCAACTCTCGATCCGCATCCTCGAGGCCGTTATTTCTCACTTTTCCTTCCAGGCCTTCAAGCATGCAACACACACCCGTCTCAGGTCATCCCCCATCCTAATCCATGATTTTTATTACCCCCGTTAATAATTTTGAAATCTCCCGACCGGCTTGCTCTTCGAGCACAACACAGACTCCCCCGTCCTTCTGTAGTCACCGACATCCAGTGGTCGGATATTGGTTGTAAATTGTATCCAGAACTCTTAATTTCAAGTGAAACGACATATATTTTCTCAAAATGAATGAAGATTGGAGGGATCTGTTTCACACATGGTGCTGCTGCTTAAATCGGCATGATGGAGGAATGGTGTTTATTGATGGTACATAACAATCCCTCCCTTGTTTGTTTACCTTTTGCCATTGAGCCCATCCCTACATTAAAAACTAGAACACCGTTCGGTAGAGCGCATACCTCCACCAGGATGAACAGTTTACATGTGGTTTTTTTTTTAATCCCACCGATAGGCCGGCTCTGTATCCGTACCTGAGCCAAAGTTGAATCGGCTTGTTCTTGGAACACACCAAACTCATCCACCAAGTTTGGTCATACCTTGTCCATAACTTTATGAGATATCCTGCTGACAGACAACCAGACAGACAAACGGGTGAAAACATAACCCGAACGTGAACGGAGGTAAAAAAAAAATATATATATATATATATATATATATATATATATATATATATATATATATATATATATATATATATATATATATATTTAAAAAACTATTTACTTGTTAGAAACATGATGGGTGCGTTTGAATTGAGCTGAGAAATTCCCAAGCCATCTAATTTGGAGTTGAAAGTGTGTGTCCCCTCTGAGGAAAGCCATGCAACAACATCTGTTCAACCTCAAGAATAATCTTTCAAACTCGTCTACCTCCTCTAAAACCTGATGGTGCCTTGCTAAGTCTGTGGTGTATTCTCCCCCTCCCATCGCTTCGCTCTATTCAAGTGGCACCTCAGACAACTCAGTTTGTGAGAAGGACGAACACCTCAATTCTGTGTTTGCTTCTAAATATTGCGTCCCCAACCCATCACTCCCTGTATTCACCATCATTGCAGTTGACGTAAAGTAATTCCTTTTCTCCAATAACCTCATCTCAAATCATGAATTCAGATTCAAACCTGGTAACTCAATCTTGAACGTGCTGCTTCTACTCTCAACAATGGATGGAGGCCCTCGATATCAGACGTGAGATCAGAGCCGTCTCTCTGGACGTATCTCGTGCTTTTGATGCAGTCTAGAATGCCGCCTTGCTCTCCAAACTCTCTGCATATGGCATCCAAGGTCAAATCAACATGTCGATTACTGACGTCCTCTCCTCTCGTAACCAACGTGTGGCACTCAGTGGAATCCTTTCATCTCTTCTCCCTGTCAAGGCTGGAGTGCCCGAAGGCAGCGTTCTGGACCCAGTCCGATTCCTGATCTTCGTAAATGATCTCTATGACTTTGGAAACGCGCACATGCCGAGAGTTCATCGTGATTTGAGCGTACTTTGTTTGTGCCGTTTTCTCAAACCCTCCACCTGACCTCACCTTTATAACAGGAGGTTGTACACCACACAACCTTTCCCTGGCTATCTTAATTGTTAACAATCACCGCCCCTGGGTAGCACATATTACATACGTACATCTTAAGCCCAACAGGTTCCCGTTACATGACCATGACCATGACAATCTGACCTATTTGAAACACATGGTCCATGTTACACTTACCACAATCTAGCTGTGGTATTGGTTGTTCATCGGGATAATGAGGCAGTGTTAGATGGCCCTTGTGAACGAGGCTGTAATTAAGATAACAAGGATTTCTATGTAATGAGGTGCTTTAAAACAAAGCTGCAGCTCTGTAGTCATGACAACAAAAATGTGGAAATGGATTGATTTTTTCTGCCTCCACGCTGATGGTGATTTGTTCTCCGATGTTGCACTGCAGGACAAAAATCACGATGCTGCTCATGAGATCATTGAAACAATTCGGTGAGTTAGCAACCCGGGAATGGTGCAAAGTCTGGTCAAAAGGCCCAGGAGGCAAAATGGAATCGACCTGAATGCATTGATGGAAATCATCGATTCCAGTCATTTTGTTGTATTTGTGGAAATGGTGAATTTTGTGTCCTTATCGAGTCCGTTTATGTTCACACGTCAGGTGGGTTAGTGAAGAGGTACCGGAGCTCAAGCTTGCGATGGAGACCTACGTCCTCAAGGATTATGACACAAAGAGGTGTGTTCCATTTATTTATTTGTTATGTATTGACTTGTTTGTTTGTCTATTTATTCATTTGGTCTGTTTGCTGAAATCCTCGAACTGATGTTGACATGACTGTCTTAAGCTTTAATTGTTCATCCCACTTTCTTGAGGATCAAGTTACGAGTTGCACTTGAGTGGAATTAAACATTCATGGTTCATGCAAGTAATTGATCCTTTTTTATAACTGTTATCCATGAGTTTGTGGTCTTTAGCCAGAGGTAGTCATCTTAAATGATGTGTTCTATGTGGAAGGCTTTACGTCACCAGATTCGGTGGCATTGTGCTTTGTCATCCGCTCTGAGTCTGGTGGGTCGGCAGTTTGATTTCAACCTTGGCTGAGTCATACCAACGACTTTAATAATGGCACATGAGACTTCTTTACTTGATATTCAGCATTTGAAGGTTAGAGCATGGACAAAGGCATGGGTTAGCATCCTATTTCGGAGGGGAGGGCGGGAGATTTTTCCATGGTTGACCTGCTGAATGTGGAGATCAAAGCGACGTCACAAAATAGCATTGCAGTTACCGACCAAGAGTGCTCTGGAAAGTAATTTGACTTCCACCTCGTGTGACTGTGTCTGTGTGTCGTTGGTTGTTTTCTCCATTTGCGGGTTTCAGAAGGTACAAAGGAGCCCTCCCAGGTGTGTGTGAGTCAAGGATAAAGGGGCTTCTGAGGCAGCCATTCAAATGAATGGGGAAAAGGGGAAAACTCTCTGACTCGAGGCCCAAAAAGCCCAAAATAAGAGAATGATCTCTGCCCCATCTAAAAGGGTCGCAGCCCGCATGAATGACATTTATTCCCTCTAAACAACGGGTTTGGGCCTAACTACACATATACTTACAGAGATATCTCACCTAAGGGACCTGAATGGTGGTTTGCGAATTTCGTCAACCACAACAATATCTTGAATTTAACTTGAATAAAATAAAAGTATGAGCATTGTTTCTTATTGAGCGACGAGGAAGTTGAAAGTATGATTGACTAAGATAAATGCAATTACAGGAAGAACGTTTCCCTCTTGTGTAGTAGCTGTCCATTACCGTTTGGTTTCTCTCATTAACACAATCATCAAAGATAACGAGGTTCTTTTTTGATTTATCCAAATCTTGGGGAGACAGTATATCATCCGTATTATCACTAAGAATACAAGTTATCGGATTTGATTTCTTTTTACATCTCTGTGTATCACAAAATAGTTGAATTATATCTTCAATGTTATAATCATTTAGGTTTTTTTGAAGTTTAAATAAACCGATTGTATCTTCTTTTTGAAGACCAGCATTAAACCCTTGTGAGAGTAGTTGATACTCAGGTTGAAAACTTGACTTTGTAAAAATTATTAAATTATCATAATCTAAAAAGTTGGGAGTAAGGAGCATCTTAAAAGTAAGCAGGTTTTCCCACATCCGCTTGAACCAACGATGAGACATCTTCATGAATTTGGAAGATTTTTTATGGTTGTTAAATTTGATCTTATTTTCCCAAATGGGTTAAAAATCATTCATTTATATATTTGGAAAACAGGTTATTGGCTGCTCTTAGAGCACCCTTATTCTGGACATTTCCATCTGTCTGTCTGTCCTCGAAACTTTGGTCAAGC
>NC_140966.1:88677887-88752887 GCF_056783735.1 Eptatretus burgeri
CGCGCTACAGGGTCAATCGCCGGATTGTCGATATACCTAACTATTCGCGCGGACAGAAATGCCGGGAGTTTATACCTCGACGGGGCCTTCATGAAAACGAGCCGCTTAAGCAGCTCCATCCGTATGTGATTGCCGAGCTGTTTTATATCGCCAAGTCCCGTCGGACCAGATGTACGTTTTATCGGCTTATAATCAGCCAGCTAATATTCTGAATGTTTCATAGCAGTCAATGGCAGAAAGTTACACAACGAGCAGGTTAACATTCAAAAATGGGAACATTTATTTTAAACGCACATATGCAATAAATGGGACAGAACACGAGCAAAAATCAACAGCCGATGTCTATTGTTATGTACACAATCATGCACTTAATCAGTTCTACTTAGGTAGACAAGGTGCCACAGACTTTCATCCAAAACCCCAGAAAGAAAGAACCGGGCTCGTGAGCCTTTATAATTGCTCGGAGCTGGGATGACCAAAGGGGCTCCGAGAGACCGAGCGGGCTACCTGGCCACCCTCGTGGTGACTCGCTGGATCCTGGTTCGGCGACCTCGGTGTCTGTGCCCGGACCCCCAAGCTCCGACAGGCTCCCTTGGTCGTCCGGCCTCCACGGCGGCCTGGTCTAGCCGCCGACGCGCTGGAGGAGTGAATGGGTCTCGACTCAGGCCTCCTGGTTGCGCCGGCAAACCCCTGGCGAACCACCTGCCCGAACTCCGAACTCTCCAGCTCTCAACGGGGCGTCTCTCCACTTCCACCACCAACCGAAAGCCACGAACTCCAGTGCAGCACGAACTCCAGCGCTCTCCCAACTCCACCCAACTCTCTGACTCTGGACTCCAGACTCCAGACTCTCTCCAACGGCCCAGCCCAACTCTCTTCTTGGCGTTCCAGCACGGCTCTTTATCGGGCCGGGGGGTGCTCACTCTTTTACCTTCGACACTTTACCCCCGGCTGGCTCCGCCCCTCTCACTTTCGATTGGCCAGCTCTTTCAGAGGGTAACGCCGTTTTGATCCGATGTTGCCGTCAAACGCGGCCGTGTTAGTGATCACCATCAAAACGCGGCCGTGTTAGTGATCACCGTCAAAACGCGGCCGTGTTCGAGATCACCGGCAAATGCGGCCGTGCTGGAGATCACCGGCAAACGCAGCCGTGGTGGAGATCACCGGCAAACGCGGCCGTGCTGGAGACCACCGTCAAACGCGGCCTTGCTGGAGATCACCGTCAAACGCGGCCGTGGATTGTCGTTGTTGTTATTGTGGTTGTTGTTCTTGTTAAAATAAAGATAGAAAAGAATAACACTACCTCAAAGATGCACAGCCCGGCACACAAACAATACTCGTTATACATTGGTGGGGAAATCTAACCTGGAACACACACTTACCGAAATAACTAACCTCTAGGGAACCTAAATGGTGTTCTGTGAATTTCCACAACCGTAACACTATCCCCTCCCCTTTTTACAGACTCGTCCCGAGTCGTCAAATTTTCGTGTGCTTTTATGTGTCAGTTCTCCCCAAGTACGACTTACCTTCGGATCCCTGAGTGCGACATTTGGTGTATCCGTGTCCCAAAAGTAAATATCCTATGGGCTGTGTAACTAACTAAACAAACTCGCTCATACAGACGGCTTATCTACAATTGCCGGCGCTACGACAAACATGCAGGGGGAGCAAAACTTATTTACAATTTTACCTTAACTTAACCTTATACATTTTACACTAAACCATGGCCCAGGACTGATGGACTCTGTGGAAAAAAGGGGCATGGCAAGGTTAGTCAGTATATGAGGGTGAGCGCTGCGCAGCTGAAGGTCGGATGTCTTCGGGGCCTGTTCAAAAGGCCCCGTTGTCTGTCACAGAACCTTTTTCATGTCTTCAGCTGCTGGAGGCAACTCACCCCAACCCAGCATGCCATATGCCATCCCACAGGCCATTCTTGAAACAGGGAGCCAGGCTGCCTAAATGCAGTCTGGCTCATGTAATAAATGCAGGACTGAACACAAAAAGGTAGCCGGCTGCCCAATGCAGTCCCAGGCTTCCCCCTTGAAATGAGCCGGATGACGCAAGCAAACACAAACGGTGCACGGGCTGCACCAATGCAGTCCCCTTGTGCGGCTGCCTGCAGAGCAGTCCTTGCAACTTGCGCGATGATCCTGGTGCACATGGTGATGGATGGAACAGGGGCAAACGCAAACACAAGGGCTAGCAGGCATGGGGTTAAGGCAGAGGCAGGCAGACAAGGCATGGCAAGGCTGAAACAGGCTGCTGTAGCACAAGCTGGCCGGCCTCTGGCCTCGTTCTGGAGGTTCGTGGAGGGAGTGCGGTGGTGCCGGCCGTTCTGAGGGCGGGCTCGGACCTACCCTACTGTCTCCCTCCCCACCTATCGCCTTTGCCTGTCTCTGTCCATACCCACTCCCTTAGTTTGCAAAACCAAATTTAGCCCATCTTATAATTATTATTTTTTATCTTTCCTTTATAAATCGTCTCCCTAACCCCCTTTATCGTCTCTGTCCGGCTAACCGAAAGTGTCACCTTGCCTACTCCCAACCCCTACGTTCCCTTCCTGGAGGGGAATAAGGGAGAGCTAGCGTCCTGTGTCAAGGCCCAACTCAAGCCTCAGGATGGCCTCCTCGGAGTTCAACAATCTAACTCAAGGTGGGTCCAGTGGCCTAGCGAAGGGATGGATGGTGCGGAGGGGTACACTTCCCTATCTACCCTAACATTTATTAACCTTTAACTACCCTGGGGCTTTCCAAAAGCACCTGTCGCTTAAACTATTGGTTCTACCAACCAAGATTCCCGTCGCCTGTGTTGGTGTCCTCACAAATTTGGGCCTTGCCTTCCAATTTTCACTCGTGCCCTTGCACGGTCTCATGGCTGGGCCGCATGGCTCACTTGGCAGAAACTACCCTCTGCCGATTCTCCAACCATAGCACCCCCGTGCCCTGAGACTGTCTCCGAGCCGACCAGCTCCCTAAAATCTGGGGAGTGCTCTCCTTGGCTACTCCCCCTCGATGCTCACGTGGCAATCTGGCGCCATTGCCCCTTTTCCCGGGTGCCCGTGCCCACGACACTGCCCTTTATGTCTCACTCATCAAGGCCATTGGTGCTACGGGCCCCGCTTCATGCAGGCTCACCCCTGCCCACTACGCTATCCCGGCCCCTCTTGGGCCCTTGGCCTACCGCGGCCCACTAGTCCGGTGCTCGGGGTGCCCACTAAGCGATACTCACCTTTCCACAGCCACGCTCCCAGCCCGTCAGCAGGACTTCTGCACCCCTCCAAACGGGTTTCGAGCCTACATTCTCACCAACAGCAAAACGACCTCCATTTTGTCAATTTGGCTAACCCACTAACTAACATAACTCTGACCCCTGGGTCCCTTGGGTGGGAATCACTCCTCCCCCCCAATCATTCATCGCACCATGCATACCACATTTACTCCATTCACACAGGCCCGCTGGCCCTCATTCACTCATCAAGTACATTTTCCACTCTTCAACACATATCATCGCTCACATCACTGAACACTGCCATTCTACTCACTAAATCCCCTCACTACCTCGTGCTCCCTCGTCATCCCTTAAACTCATGCATGTTCCATTCATGCTACGTAGCTAAGCTACGTCCCCTCTACACATTCAATGTCTGTTCTTGTCTTCCAAAATCCATGGTTCCCATTCTAAATCTAAACTAAAATTCCCACTACCTCATAATTCCATGGGCCCCCTGAGGCCGGTCCAACTATACTAACCCGTCCCGCTAGCTAGTGCTTCCTGTGCCCTGAGCATGGGGGTCTCCCACCCCCTGCCCAGGAATCCTGTTTACCCGAAGTGGCGAGGCTTGTTTTTCTCCTTTTTTTTTTCCTTGCGCACCAGCGCGGCAATTCACACCTGCGCTCTTTTCCCGTGACGTCATGGCAGCTGTTCGCGTTTCTCGTCCCTTCCTCTTGGACAGTAACATCCGGCAGTGATTTCCCTTCTGCTGGATTCCAACGATGCGTGCAGCCACGATGTCACCCTGCGCAATCCCAAGCAAGCCTCGCGTTTCGAGGGGTTCCCCACGCGAGCACATGTGCTCTGCCCGTCCGTAACCCGCGCCACGGAATCCCCGATGACGTCACTTGCACCCCGAAACCGCGATTTTTCGTGCAAGCCGGGGCACGCGTAGCGCATCGGGGAAACTGCTTCGCGCGCTCTGCGAACAGAATGCGCGGCGCAGGTCACAGGGAGCTTTACATACACGCTCGCCTGGAGAACCCATCAGATCCAAATTCACAATTTCCAGCCTAACTTCTGTCCGTCTGCAGGGTCGGCTTGTATCCACCGCGGGCGTTTCCGGATCGGATTTCACTCGCGTAGGCGCGCACATGGTGGCCTTGTGCGAAGCATGGCACGGACCTCGTGCGTGCTGCTGTGCGAATCCGGCACGGTGCTCGAAACGGCTACGGCCGCTACACGACCCTTGTCCCTCGTCTGGTGCCGTCTTCGTCTCCATTGAACGCACACACTCCCACGTGCCATGACGCTTACACACCTCGCCATGACACTCGGACACGCGGTTGCGTTTTCCCGCATACCAACCGCCATTTCCCTCTCATACCATGACCTCACACACGCGGTTCCTCTCACACACCTTTTCACCCAGGCATGCCATTTTACTCACGCTCACCATATCACTCATGCTATGCGCGCATTTCAAAACGCTCTCTGCACTCACACCTTTAACCACACACACCGGGACAATCACGCTGGCGATTGCACTACCACAAGCGCTCCCGGGGTCTCCATACCCCCCAATCTCCGCGTGTACCCGTTCACAGCACTCGCCCCCCCTCCCAACCTCGCAAAGCTCGACTGGACCCACCTGGTCGCGATCTGCTTTAAGGGGGCATATTCCCTCTCCTCGTTCCTGGAGGAGGCTATCCTGCTGCTCGCATCGGGTCACAACACATTCCCCAAGCTCGACCCCATTGTCCCCTATTACTCCCACGTGTGTGTGATAATCAATTACCTGTAGTTTCTCCTCTATGTGTTTTATCTCCATCACCTCGTTTATTATTTCCGTTTCTTCCTGGCTTTTCATCTCTGTTTCCTGTTCTGTTCGCCGTGGCTCTGGTGTTCCTTCCTTTGTCTCCTGAGTCTCCGTGAATTTCTCCGTCACCTCCACGTGTCTCGTCCTGCACGTCTCAGTCACCTCTTTTAATTTTTCCCTCTCCGTCACCGTAAATTCCTCCTCCACCTCTACGTGTCTTGTCTTACACGTCTCCCTAATTAAGGTGATGGCGTCTCTCATCGTCTCTACCTTACCCGCCCCCATTGTGGGTCGACAAACCTCCACACTCCTCCGAGGCTCGTTCGCTCTACCACGTGGCGTCTCCATCTTCTCGCCCACGGTCCGCATTTCCTCTCTCTATGCCTTTATGTCTGCATTCAAGTCATCCAGTTTGGCATTCATGTTCTCCACAAATAGTTTCATAATCTCCATTACTTGCTGCTCTGTCGTCCATCCTGGCCGCCCCCACTGACTACATTTAGTGGTGCGGTCGTAATAATAATAAAAACCAGATGGATGGCATCGCCACTTTTCCCAACCCTGGGGTAAGGATGTGTCTTCCTCACGGGTGTTTTCCACGGATTCCTTTACCATTGTCTCTACACTAAGACTACCCACCTGCCACTGCTCGCCTTGGGCCGCCATTTTGCGTATCGGGTATAAAATTTATAACGCTCGTAATTTAATGGAACCGGAGGGTTGCTTCGCACACCCTTGATCCGGTTCCGTTAATTTGGCTGGAGACGGGAGAGTTCTTGCCCCGCTCGCTGACAACAGTGTTGTGGATTTTCGCTCGTCCAGCGTGCGGACGACCGCCTTTAGCCCAGTTACGGCCGTGCGCGTCCACGAACGTGGCAATCTAGTCGCAGCTTCCGGATCAACGCCGAAACCCAGTTACGGGTGTTTTTAACACACCATAAACCAGCCAACTCTTCTGTCCACGCGCTACAGGGTCAATCGCTGGATTTTTGATATACCTAACCATTCGCGCGGACAGAAATGCCGGAAGTTTATACCTCGACGGGGTCTGCACGAAAACGAGCCGCTTAAGCAGCTTGTTCCGTATTCGATTACCGAGCGGTTTTATATCGCCAAGTCCCGTCGGACCAGATGTACGTTTTATCAGCTTATCATCAGCCAGCTAATATTCCGAACGCATCATGGCAGTCAATGGTAGAAAGTGACACAACGAGCAGGTTAACATTCAAAAATAGGAACATTTATTTTAAACGCACATATGCAATGAATGGGGGAATGGGACAGGACACGAGCAAAAACCTACAGCCGATGTCTATTGTTATGTACACAATCATGCACTTAATCAGTTCTACTTAGGTAGACAAGGCGCCACAGACTTTCATCCAAAACCCCAGAAAGAAAGAACCGGCTCGTGAGCCTTTATAATTGCTCGGAGCCGGGATGACCGAAGGGGCTCCGAGAGACCAAGCGGGCTGCCTGGCCACCCTCGTGGTGACTCGCTGGATCCTGGTTCGGCGACCTCGGTGTCTGTTCCCGGACCCCCAAGCTCCGACAGGCTCCCTTGGTCGTCCGGCCTCCACGGCGGCCTGGTCTAGCCGCGGACGCGCTGGAGGAGTGAATGGGTCTCGACTCAGGCCTCCTGGTTGCGCCGGCAAACCCCTGGCGAACCAACTGCCCGAACTCCGAACTCTCCAGCTCTCAACGGGGCGTCTCTCCACTTCCACCGCCAACCGAAAGCCACGAACTCCAGCGCAGCACAAACTCGAGCGCTCTCCCAACTCCACCCAACTCTCTGACTCTGGGCTCCAGACTCCAGACTCCAGACTCTCTCCAACGGCCCAGCCCAACTCTCTTCTCAGTGTTCCAGCACGGCTCTTTATCGGGTCCGGGGGTTGGGGGGAGGTGCTCGCTCTTTTTCCTTCGACCCTTCAGCCCCGGCTGGATCCACTCCTCTCACTTTCGATTGGACAGCTCTTTCAGAGGGTAATGCCGTTTTGATCCGATCTTGTCGTCAAACGCGGCCGTGTTAGAGATCACCTTCAAAACGCGGCCGTGTTAGAGATCACCTGCAAACGCGGCCGTGCTGGAGATCACCGTCAAACGCGGCCGTGGGTTGTCGTTGTTTTTATTGTGGTTGTTGTTATTGTTAAAATAAAGATAGAAAAGAATAACACTACCTCAAAGATGCACAGCTCGGCACACGAACAAATCCCGTTATACATTGGTGGGGAATTCTAACCTGGAACACACACTTACCGAAATAACTGATCTCTGGGGAACCTGAATAGTGTTCTGTGAATTTCCACAACCGTAACAATATTGCCAGAAGGAGAGGAGAAACTTGTGTTGGAGCTACTTTAATTGATGTTCTTACAGATATACCAAAAGCCCTTCCACTGAAGGAAATTGAAGAACTCGTATTATTCACCATAATTGTTTTTATCCAATAGTTGTTATATTTATCTTTGTTCAATTTTACATCCTCGACATATTTCTCAGTATCTTTTACAAATGAAGAGATTGATGGAAACTTGTCTTTTGTGTCTTGATACATTGTATTTATTCAGTGAAAAAAGTTGGAGGACAAAATGTTTTTCAGCACAGATTCACCTATATATTAAACGAAATTTTCGTCAAGAAAATATTATTTCAAGCAAAGTTTTATGATATAAATCTGGTGAATACAATGAACTGCGATGTTTGTAATCATGAATATAAATGTTATAAAAAAACACCTTCAAACCAACAAACACACATTCAATCTTTTCAGACAAATATCTCCACTTGACCAAGAAACAAAACTTTGTGATAGATGTGAGAATGATATTCTTTAAAATAATTATAATAAACACCTTCAATCACGCAAACACAAGAACAACTAGAGGGGGAGCACTCGGGAGAGTGCAAAACCTCCACCGCCAATACTGCTGGGTCACTTAAGTGAACCTTATATCTTATTCATTAAATATGTCAACAGTGCTGAGAGTTATAGTTCTTTTCTCCAACATTTTGGGGGGGGAGGGGGGGTTGGAAATCACTTAAAACATGTAAAAATGCCAAAAAAAATCGAAATTTTGTTGAAAAAAAAGTTGCAAAATTTTTTTCTCTAACAACTTTGGGGGGATTGGAAATCACTTAAAACATGTAAAAATGCAAAAAAATTCTTTTTTGGGGGGTAACAATTTTTTTGGGGGGGGTTGGAAATCACTTAAAACATGTAAAAATGCAAAAAAAATCGAAATTTTGTTGAAAAAAGTTGCAAAAATTTTTTTTCTCAATTTTTTTTGGTGAGGGGGGTTGGAAATCACTTAAAACATGTAGAAATGCAAAAAAAAATTTTGGGGAGGGGGGGATAACAATTTTTTGGGGGGTGGGTTGGAAATCACTTAAAACATGTAAAAATGCCAAAAAAAATCGAAATTTTGTTGAAAAAAAAGTTGCAAAAATTTTTTTCTCAATTTTTTTTGGGGGGGGGGTTGGAAATCACTTAAAACATGTAGAAATGCAAAAAAAATTCTCTATTTTTTTGGGGTGAGGGGTAAAAAAAAAAAAATTGGGGGGGGGGGGGTTGGAAATCACTTAAAACATGTAGAAATGCAAAAAAATAAAAAAAAAATTCTCACGCAATTTAATGGCATGATCCTTGGACCATACCTAACCCCCCCACCAAGTTTCGTCGAAATCCGTCGAGGAGTTTTTCCGTATTACTGTTCACAAACAAACACACAAATAAACCAATGTCACCCGCAGGGTACCCGTATCTTGCCAAAAGGTGATCACGTGTGACTTCTTTAAGGTCACACTGAGGTCAACAGAGCTGCTATCCACTAGGAGTGACTCCTTGAGGAATATCTGCCTACGAGAGATTCCGATGAGAATCGTTCTACAGAGTAACCATGAAAAATATGTTTGCCTCATAACGTCACCAAATGACGTCATAATGTCTCAAGCTTGACATATCTAGAAAGCACTCATCGAGGTGTTCAATTTGAGGTACTACACGATATGGTTACTAAAACTTGAAAATTTGACCTTGGGGTCAAATATGTTTGACCTCAGGCGCTAACCATGAAGGTCAAGGACAATCGCCACCAAAAACTAATCAGCTGAGTGCCAGACCATATACTACATTCCCATAAAGTTTGGAGACGATTCGATTAAAATTACTCAAAAAATAAGGGTTTTGTCGACTCCCCTGATTTGCGACAAAGTGACCTTGACCTTTGACCTTGACCTTCAAAATTTTGTGTGCTGAAAGGGACCTCTATAGGCCTCTGATATGCGAAGTTACAAAAATTTCCAATGATAACTGTGCTCTGCAGAGTGATTTATACGTGATTACAGACAAAAAAAAAAAAACATATGAAGGTCAAGGCCAATCGCCACCAAAAATTAATCAGCTGAGCGCCAGACCATGAACTATATTTCCATGAAGTTTGAAGACGATCCGATCAAAATTACTCAAAAAATAAGGGTTTCGTCGACTCCCCTGATTTACGACAAAATGACCTTGACCTTTGACCTTGACCTTCAAAATTTTGTGTGCTGAAAGGGACCTCTATAGGCCTCTGATATGCGAAGTTACAAAAATTTCCAATGATAACTGTGCTCTGCAGAATTTTTTATACGTGATTACAGACAAACAAAAAAAATAAATAAAAAACATACAAGCTGACTAACATATCTTGCAAAAACTTCGTTTTGGCAAGATAACAAACAAACAAACAGAAAGGGGTGAAAGCAGTAACCTCCATCCATCTTCAAAGATGGTGGAGGTTAATGAAGAAAGGGAAGGTGCCACTAAATTCTCCATTAAAAACACTGATGGGGAATTTAAACGACATATAAAAACAAGCTCAAATGAGCTAAGATTCTTGTCCTCTTAATGACGTCATGAAAACAAATATGACGTCATTGTGATGTATCAGGTTTGCGATAAATTATCTGTGCTAATGCCCGGCTTGATTCCCGCAAACAAAATTCAAACAGCTTGCCTAGTTTTGGAGATAATGGTATAGGCGATTTCTATTAGCGGCGATATTATGACGTCAACTTTTTTTCTAGGAAGAATTTCCACAATCGGAGATGGTGACTGCCTGCGCGTGGGCTTTCTGCATTTACATGGCAAGTTTCACGAAGATCCGATGAAAACTCTGGGTTGTGAAACAAGAAAAGTCAAAAAAGTAGGAATGATGTCATAAAAATTGATATGACGTCATAGTGATGTATCATATGTGCAGTAATTCATCTCTGCTAATGCCTTGTTGGATTCCCACAAACAGAATTCAAAAAGCTTGCCTAGTTTCGGCGATAATTTTTTAGGCGATTTTCATTAGCGGAGATATTTTGACGTCATAACTTTTTTTCTAGGAGGAATTTTCAAAATCGGAGATGGTTACTGTCTGCGCAGGGTATTTTTACATATACAGTATAACCGCGCTATTCTGAACACTTCTTGGACTGGACGAAAATGCGTTCATATGCTGGGTGTTCACATTATCGGGGATTAGGGTATCACCTGACCATGAACACGTCATCTGTATTCGATAGATCACAGAAGTCGTTTAATCAATACATATACATCTAAATACACATTCCACAGACAAAATGAGCACGCAATTATTGGCATTGAGTCGTAATAATACAATTATTCAAATTATTTCCCACGGAAAGATAGAAAATTGATAAGATCAAAAATGCAACGCAAAATTGACAGCACGAGAATCAAAATTTGAAATTTATACAATTACTTGTCTCTAAGCCAAGATGTTATAAAACTCTGTGGTTTCGATTTGGCATTCTCCAGGACATGAACTTGAACTGAATGTTCGATTCTTTCCAAAGGAGCAAGCAACTCTGCCCATCCTTGATTCAGAAAGAGAGTTTTAAGCTTTTGCACACAACTAAGTCCATCTTGTACCATCACCTGCATGTCTTCCACTTCCTCTTCGTCCCCATTCTCTTTGTCCACATTCTCTTCGTCATCGTCTTTCCTCATTAAATCGTTATCCCAGTCGTCGTCCTCGCAGTCATGAACGCGCACTGTATCGTCGCACAAAACGTATTCCTCGGGGGTCACGTCGTCGCATACGCCAATCTCTGCACCGCGCAAAATGAGCTTGCGCAGGCTGAGGTCATCGTCAGCGTCCCAGTCACTATCGGGTGACTCGGAAGGGAAGCCGCACCTGACGAAGCACTTGGTAATCGTCGTCGGCTGGACTTGATCCCATGCATTGCTGCTCCACTGAACAGCATGGAGAACATTGACGCTCTTCAAGATTTAGTTTACGTTTGAAGCGATATCGATCTTCGACAGCACGTGCCGGAGCAGCCGTTGTTTGAAAAGACGCTTCAGGTTGCTTATCACGCCTTGGTCAAGGGGCTGCAAGACCGACGTAACGTTCGGAGGCAGGAACTTTACGGTCACGTTCGTCAGCGTCACACCCATTGGATGAGACGGCGCATAGTCTAGGAAGAGAAGAATCCTCCGCCGTTGGTTTCGCATCTTCTTGTCCAGCGCATTCAACGAACAATGCCGAGGTCATCCACGCTCATTTGTTTGCTGTCCATGACACAGGGAGGGAATCGACTTTGATGTTACGAAAGCCACGTGGTTTCACTGCGTTGCCGATGGCGAGTGGTTTAAGTTTCTCGCCAGTCATACTAGTGCACAACAGCAGCGTTATTCGACCCTTTGGCGACTTTATACCATGACAGGAAGGAGTCTCCTTTTTCCACCAGCGACCTTTTGGGTAGAGCGCGGAAGAAGAGGCCAGTCTCGTTGGCGTTAAAAATGTCTTGTGGCTTGAAACCGTCGCATTGCTGTGGCAGACGCGTTTTCCACTCCTCTACTGTCGTCTGATCAACGCCACCACTCTCGCCGCTAACTGCACGTGCCGAGATCTTGTTTCGAGCTTGAAATCGGGCAAACCAGCCGTTGGATGCCTTGAAATCCACCTCACCAATGGCAGTCGCGATTTCTAAGGCCTTCGCTTTTACCATATGTCCGCTGACAGGGATCCTCTGAATGAGCAGCATGGAACCATGTGTGCACGCGGTTGTCAATGTCTACGAAACTGCCTCCTTTTCGTCGACTTCACGAAGATAGGGCCCCGTCTTCGAATTCCTTCAATATCGACTCTTTACGACGTGAAATACCTTTCACTGCGCCCAGCGAAATTCCGAAATCAGCAGCGAGTTTGCGTTGTGACTTGGATTCCGCTTCCTTTACCAGACGGACTTTATCTTCCAACGGCAGATCGTGACGCGTTTTCGGCATTTTGGTGTATCGTACTGCGTGAACTTCAATAGCAAGTGAAGATTGATGGAAAGGGAGGTGTGCAGGGTCTTCTTGTGCCCCTCCCTCAGGGGGAGGCCTCTGCTGATTGGACGAAATTGTAATTCTTGACGCTTATTGGTTGATTACCATTGATTAATTTAGAAACAGGTTCTAATTAAGTCACTGTATCTCTTTACACCCTGCTGCATTTTCTATCCATGCCATTGCGTCCAGTAAAACGAACTGCACGATGGGTAGTAATTAGCAATGGCGATTGTTTGTATGACGTTTTCCATGCAGCTTCAGCTGAACAATGGCCATGTTTCGCACCGATGCCTTCAAAGGTTGGAGTAGCGTTCACAGTGCGGGGTAAAAACTGGTTTGAGACTGGTAAAAACATGTTCATATGCGGGGTGTTCAGAATTTCGGGGTGTTCAGATTTTCGAGGGCACTATGTACAGGATTTCCTATCTAAAAATTCGGGACTGGCCAAAAACGCGTTCATATGCGGGGTGTTCAGATAATCGGGGTGTTCAGAGAGCGGGGTTTTACTGTATATGCCAAGTTTCAGGAAGTTTCGATGAAAACTGTAAGCTGTGAAACAAAAAAGTCCACAAGAAGAAACAGAAGAACAACAACGTGAGTCAGACTTGGAGATCCTCTATGAGGATCGAAAAATTTTTGAGCGCTTTATTATCAACACATCGTTGTGGCCTGTACCAAGTCAAGGCATTGTTGAGCAGGCCGAACAAAATGGCAAATTAAGACCCCAGCAAGCTGACAGAAGGCTGACTCAGGGGCTGACCAAGGATGATGCCTTGAGAAAGGATAATTAAATATGGCTGTTAATTATCTTCAAAAGGGGTGTTTTTAATTCACCCAAACACCCAATTTTCATTCATGCACTACCGTGGAGTTCACTTAGTGTGCATGCAGAGTTTTGGGCCATTAGGTTTCATGGTTTTGTCATTATGGAGAATGACAGACGGAAGGACCTACTGACTGACGCACACTGACATTTATTGTTATGGATACATTTGTAACAGTTACTTGTACATATGTGTACACAACACCGTTTTATTCCATCAATCATCGTGTAAATGGTGGAGCTAAATGCAGGATGTTAAACTGAAATTAAAATGAAATTTCAACTAAGATTACTTTGTTATCTTTATTTTCATCTCTGGGCCAACCATCCAGCAATGCTGGCATCGAATGTCATCCGCAGACTCGGCATCCTTCATCATTCCAAGTCGTTCCTTGATAAACTAGAACTACTCGCAGCCTCACAGTAGCTCTCACATTGGAGTACTGCTCTTTCGTATTGCCTGGTACCCCTGCATCACATCTCTCATCTGGATTCTGTGAAATCGATAGTTTCCAACATTCGATGAGGCGAAGCACAAGACCTGTTGCTCACATCGCAAACTAGTTTGTGGCCTCTACCCCAATCCAACTAGCTCTGTTATCTCAGCCTCCAGCTCCACCAGGATGGATGCAAGTGTTCTTGCAGTACCCCCTGACTGGCTATATTTCTAAAATCCAGGCTTTCCACCATTTCTTTTTCTTTCTTTCTTTTTTCTCCACTCCTGTTTGTGTAGCCACATTCTGGAGACGATTCAAGTGCACTCTTTCCTCCAAGGTTTCAAGCAAGTGGTGCTGCCACTATCTTGGTTCACTCTCCATTCTTATTCATGCACAATAGATATATATATATATATATATATATATATATATATATATATATATATATATATATATATATATATATATATATAAACCCACATTAACACTACCTCACTCAACCCTCTTACTTGCAGGTTACTGTGTGTCTCTCTCTCTCTCTCTCTCTCTCTCTCTCTCTCTCTCTCTCTCTCTCTCTCTCTCTCTCTCTCTCTCTCTCTCTCTCTCTCTCTCTCTCTCTCTCTCTCTCTCTCTCTCTCTCTCTGCGTCTCTCTGCGTCTCTCTGCGTCTCTCTGCGTCTCTCTGCGTCTCTCTCTCTCTCTGCGTCTCTCTCTCTGCGTCTCTCTCTCTCTCTCTCTCTCTCTCTCTCTCTCTCTCTCTCTGCGTCTCTCTGCGTCTCTCTGCGTCTCTCTGCGTCTCTCTGCGTCTCTCTGCGTCTCTCTGCGTCTCTCTGCGTCTCTCTCTCTCTCTGCGTCTCTCTCTCTCTGCGTCTCTCTCTGCGTCTCTCTCTGCGTCTCTCTCTGCGTCTCTCTCTGCGTCTCTCTCTGCGTCTCTCTCTGCGTCTCTCTCTGCGTCTCTCTCTGCGTCTCTCTCTCTCTCTCTCTCTCTCTCTCTCTCTCTCTCTCTCTCTCTCTCTCTCTCTGTGCATCTCTCTCTCTCTCTGTGCATCTCTCTCTCTCTCTGTGCATCTCTCTCTCTCTCTGTGCATCTCTCTCTCTCTCTCTCTCTCTCTCTCTCTCTCTCTCTCTCTCTCTGCGTCTCTCTCTCTCTCTCTCTATATTCTTTCCTTGACTTGTTGTATATAACTATGGCCCTTGTGTCACTGTGCTGCCTTTTTATCCCCATGCTTTATGATTAAATAAAAATATAGGGAGGGATATTATAATCTGCTCTGTCTGTCACAAGATCACCTCCTCAACGGTTGTGCATAAATTCACCAAACGTGGTTGTTGTGATCATGACATGACAAGAAGGTTTGAGGGCAGTATCATTTTTGGCTTCACCCTCTGGGACGTGGCCGACCAAAAATGCAATTCCAGGCACATTTTTAAACATTTTTAAATGAAACTTTGTATATGCAATCAACATTGGGGGGCACTTGAAATATGTCGCAATTGTTTTGATTTGACCCCTGGTTCATGCCCTCGGGGGGTGGCCACTTGGAGCCACAGGGGTCAGGAAAACAAACGTAACTCAATTTGCGATTGGGTCATTCCAGTCGAACTTTTTGCCATCTTTCAACTTTGCTTTAGGTGGGGAGCATGTGGATTTGCGATGGTGCGCCATTGACTTCACTCTAGTTACACTTTTGGAAAGCTGCTCTTCCGCGGTCCTCTTTTGTATCGGAAATACAAACTCTTTCCATTCTCCTCCACTTCCATTTCTTGTCAGTTTGCTCTGTTTTTTTTTTCTCAATTTATCCCAGGTTGCTTGCTTCTTCCCACTTTCTCTTTCACAAGTGTAATATGTCGATTGCTTCTAAATGCTAAAGCTTCAAGAAACCATTCTATTGCAGCTAAAAGTTTAATTTGTTTGAAGTTTAGTTGGCCTGTTGGTGTTCCTATTCGAAATCCTGGCTAGTAATTTCAAGTTACCATTTTCGCAATCCCATTTACCATGCTTGTCTTTTGTCCAGTAATCGCCTTGTAACTCGTATAAAACTTCTCCGATGTCTACTGACGTCTTATCCTGCATGTGACTTATGTACAAGCTCCTCCATGAGCCTGAGATGAGAGTAGGGGTGGGGAAGTCCACGATGGATAGTACGGAATTGGAATAGGTAATTCAGGATGAGGGGAATGTTGGAACAAACTTGTGACATTCCATGGCAGTGGAGCCTGGCTGTCGGAATACAACAAAGTTGCTAATTTTGCTGCCACAATAATAATCTAATATAATGATGGTGTTTGAGTTTGGTCATTAATCCACTTGACATTTTTTGTTCTCTTTGGCTCGAACTTGATAATTTCCTACTTGTGGAATATTTAAAGCAATTCGGGAGGGGTGTGGTGGGGGTGGGGGTGGGGGGAGGGAGGGACTGGAACAAGTGTCTTAAAAAACATTGTTAAAAGAGATCTTAGAAACAAAATTTTCAAATCGTATGCTCTCTCTAGGCTAGCGGGATATCCTCAAGGTATGGTCACTGATATCTGAGCTATGTAGTCTGGGTTTGAATCTCGGTCCATCTATAAGCTTTCACCCTGGTGTTTCACATGCCAGGCGAGGCTTCTAAATGCGCCGTCCCTTGGATGGGCATTAAACCTGGTGTCTATCTGCCGGCATTAGTTGGGGACGTTTAAAGATCCCACGGTGTCCTTCACGAAGAGTAGGCGAGCTATCGCTGGAACCATCACCTAATTACAAATTCCTGCTCTAACTTACAGGGGGAACTCCAAGCCTGGCATGACCTTATTGCAGGTCCAGCTCCAGCTGGCTGAGATAACAGAGCTAGTTGGATTGGGGTAGAGGCCACAAATAGTTTGCGGCATAGCCTGGTGTTGGCTCAGTGGTTAGGGTGGCGGCTTGGGATCCTAGGGTCCTGAGTTCAAACCCCGTCGGCCACTGAATTAATACACCAGGAGGTTGACTCAGCCTGTCATTCTTCCGAGGTCGGCGAAATGAGTACCAGTTCCAGTGCGTGTTCTGGTGGAGGGCACTGCATCTTTGACACAGTCGCGCTTCAAGAAATGACAGCTCACCCGGCAGCTAAGCTGCCATACGACCACCACCAGTTTGCGGCATGTTGGTTCCTTAAAATCCAAGCTAAACCCAAGCACTGCTTCACCGACCCAGCCACACTCCAGCAATGATGCAACCAGCATCCATGGGCAGCATATGAAATAAAATTTAAAAAATACATTCTCTTCTCATTTATTCCCAATGACAATATCGAGAATTCTTAATGACAATCAAAGGAGAGGAAGTTCTGCCATTGGGAAATCATTTTTTTTTATTGTTTTTTCTTTTTTGCATTATAACCAATCTCAAGATGCTCTTTAATGATGATCCCTCATTGTTTTTGCCATTCTTTGTGTTTTTGCAGTTTTGAAAGCATGCAGAAGTTGTGTGAAAAATACAACCGTGCATTAGATAGCATTCATCAATTGGTGAGTATTTCTATCTTTTGCCCAACTTCCCCTTCTCGAACTCCCATCCGACCTCCTCCTCACCACCCCACCTTCCCCATCACCCCAAGTGTTGTTTGCAAGAAATCATTTTCCATTTATTCTCTTTTTGATATGTGATGAAAATCATAGTTTCCTGAAAAATGAAGTCTCATGAAGTTTTATCCATTAGATGATTAGTAGACGAGATTCTTGAGAAAGGTTTTATTGAAAAGCATTCGGATTGGCCTGTTCGGCATTGCCAGTGAGCGCAAGGCTCATGATGCTGGGTTCCCAGTTTTGTATCGCACTTACTGTTGCACTGTCCGATGTGTGCTTATGTCCTGGTAATTTATGTGAAAGCACAGTTTCTTACGAATGCACGGACTGGCTTCTTCTGCATGAACCTTAGATCACTGACGAAAAAATAAAAACCTGAGAATTGAAGAACCAAAAACCGAACAATTATTTGTAATCACATTGGAAAAACTTGTTCTTGCAACAACAACAACAACAACAACAACAACAACAACAACAACAACAACAACAACAACAACAACAACGACATATCTGCTTTCGCCAAGGGTAAGCCTCCCCCCGGCCCACAATCGAATGATGCCCATATTTTGTTCAGACCACCATCTGACCTTCACTTTCAACATTAAGATACAGAGGATAATTTAAGAAAATGTATCCCCCCTCCCCATCTGCAATCTATCCAGAAAACTCAACATCATGAAAATCTGAGGAAAATTATTCAAGTTATGATCAAAAATGTGCTTTTTATTAATTAGGTCACAATCTGAAAAAAGTAGGTCAAGGACACGAATCAAGTACCGGGTACACAACTTCAGTGCAGATCCACTATCATGATGCCAGAACATCTTGGAAGGCCAAGCGGTCTCTTTGAGATTCCACATTAGAAAAGTTGAGCGATTGGTGGGGGAGGGGGAGGTGGGAATTATTTATTTTTGTCAGAGCACCATTTGACCTTTAACTCTGAGCAGTATGATGTAAGTAAATGCTCTTTACTCTCGGCTATCTAGAGAGGGCAATTTTGTCCCGATTGGCCAAAAACTAGTCGAGTTGTTGCAAAAATTGAAATTTTTCGACAATTAGGTCATGACTAAAAAATTAGGTCAAGGTCAAAATTATGTTAACCCCATATTTTTATTCCCATTTATGAAAATTTTCATTTCGGAAGTCTCAGCCGGCTCTGAGATGCAGCTCAGACATTGGCAGGAAAAAAACTTAAATGGTGGTTTAGTACTCCTCAGGGTCTAAGAAACCCGTGGGGGGGGGGGCACAAATTGTGTAAACAAACCCTACAACAGCCATAAGTCTCCACTGAACAGCACATCATCATCATCATCATCCATCGTCTTGTGAGTTTTGAGGTTGAACATCTTTGCACAAACTGCTTTACTATATGTTGGGAGCTAAATCTCCGAAGAGTGTGATATACAGAGATACATTGAACAGATTAGTCGTCATATTGAAGATTCATTATCACGGCTCACCCACCTTCCGAACCCACTAAATACAGGACACCCTCTAACTTTCGGGACATGCAAGCACGAAAGACAACCTTGGCATTGCCGAAGGGTTAAAATCCTATATATTTCCTTGAAAGTCCAGTTTGACTTGCAGTTTTCATTTTTTCCACAAATATTTATTCATGAACTGGCAATAATAGTAAGTTTGTCACCTTAAAGCACCAATTGCGACGACAAATTTTCAAGTCCATGTTCCTTTAAGCTGATACAAATATGTTATCATGGAATGCCTGATCAAACGAAACTGACATTCTTTGTGCTCCCATCTTTGTTTCCGCGTGTGCACAGTGGAAAGGCACCACGCGGCCAATGAAGCTACAGACGCGGCCCTCTCATGGTCTTTTGCGCCACATCTTGCAGCAGGTGAGTTCAGCGGCTGTTTTTGCCACCATTTTCAATCACATGTGTCCTTTTATCACAGCGAGTAAAGCCGTGCCAGTCCGCGTTGAATTCTACCAAACGTGGGAGATTAGTGACAGAGTCCTTCCTCTGAGTTTCACATGGCACAGAGATTGGAGATATTTCACGTGGTAGAAAAGGAAAAAGTAGAAAAGCACCCTGTTCCCCTTTTACGTGCAATTCCTCTTCCTTTGCGGAGATGCATCTGTGCGTTATTTTCCCACTTCACCCCACGACCTGTCTCTTGACCGTTTACCCACCATTGTTTCACTCTTCCATTAGCCTCGACACTTGCAGGCGAAAAATTTTTTGAGACATTTAAAAAACGGGTAATTTGTAAGATTATATGTTCTTTGCAGAAAGAGGCATGCTGTGTTGCAATATATCTAAAAGCAAAGAAAAATATCAGAAATATTTGCAAGCTTGTTCTCCTCGAGGGCTGGCAGGATGGCCGAGAGGTATGCACACTCGCTTCTAAGCAGTATGGCGTGGTTTTGCATTCCAACCCAGCTATAAACTATCATCCTGGTGTACTACTGCAGGACTATCCATCAATGTGTTCCCTCTCTGTACATTAGAAGGACGTTAAGCATGAGGACACGTCTGCCAGAACCGGTCATTGTTGGACGTTGAAGATCCCACATTGTCTTTCGCAAAGAGTCGGCGAGTTGTCGCTGGCACCCTAAACAAAACCTGCTCCACTGCTCTTGCACATCTGCTCTCTATCATTTTCACCTTGTCATTTACCCAAGATCATCTTCCATCTGCTTGGAAATCCACCAACATCACTGCATTACATAACTAGAAGGGCACTCGGTAGAGCGCATAACTCCACCAGGCTGAATAGTTTATGTTTCGTATCCCACTGATCGGCCGGAACTGGATTTGAGCCTGAACTAAAATTTAATCAGCTTGTTCTTGTCAACTAATCAACTCATCCACCAAGTTTCATCCGAATCCGTCCACAAGTTTTTGAGATATCGTGCTACATCACATTTTAGCCCCATCACTCAATTGTGAAGAATCACTTTAAAAACTTCTCGGATACAGATCTAGATCTTCACCAAAATCTAACTATAGGGAAGGTGTTCTTTTCTTTGAAGGCTTCATTTTTTTTACTGTAGACAAGGAGATGATGTGCTTCACGCAAAAGCTCTAATTTGAACTCATCTGTCCACACGACATTCTCCCAGCAGTATTTTGGCTTGTTACCTCCACCATCGAAGGTGAAGGAGGTTATGTTTTCACCCCTGTTTGTCTGTTTGTCTGTTTGTCTGTGTGCAGGATATCTCAAAAAGTTTTGGACGGATCCGGATGAAATTTGGTGGACAGGTTTGATGTGTGACAAGGACGAACTGATTAGATTTTGGTGAATATCCGGATCTGGATCCAGATCCTAGAATTTTAAACTGATTCTTCACCATTGAGAGATTGGGCCAAACATTATATATCGTACGATATCTCAAAAAGTTGTGGACGGATTTGGACGAAACTTGGTGGACACGTTGTGTGTATGACAACGACGAATCGATTCCATTTGGTGAAGATCAGAATCCGAATCTGGATAAAAGAATTATTTAATTTCTAAAGTGATTCTTCATCATTGAGAGATAGGGCCAAAAACCATATGTAGCATGATATCTCAAAAATGTATTGGGCCGGATATGTTCTCGTGGATCAGATAGTGGCAGATAGTGGCATTACGTGGCAGAGGTACGCGCTCTTCTAGTTCAGGTGTGATTTGCCAAACTCCAGTCAAGCTTTCTTATGTGTGCCTCTCAGCAGTGGGGTCTTCCTGGGTCTCCTACCATAGAACCCCCTTTTATTGAGTTGGCAAAGGATGGTGCGAGTTGAAACTGTCGTACCTTGTGTGTGGCGGTAAGCTTGAATCTCTTTGGCAATTGATCGAGGTGCTTTCTCCACCATTCGAACAATCCTTCGCTGCAATCTTTGATCAAGTTTTCTCTTGTGGCCACGGCCAGGGAGGATGGCTGCAGTGTCATGGGTCTTAAACTTCCTGATAACTTTGCGTACGGTGGACACAGGAACATCAAGGTCTCTGGAGATGGACTTGTAGCCTTGAGATTGTCCATGCTTGGCTACAATCTACTGTCTGACCTCCTCAGACAATTCTCTGGTTTTCTCTCTTTTCTCCATGCTCACACACAGTGGCACAAAACAGCAGAATAACTCCTTTTCTGTCTTCAAACTGGTTGAATGAGTGATTTTATATTGCAGGCACCTGCAACTCACAACAGGTGAGTACAATTCCAAAGTAAAGGAGAATCACCTGTTTGAAATGTAATTATTTCTAATAAGTTCTAAAAGGTGCCAATAATATTGTCTGGGCCATTTTAGAATTTCTGTGTGGAATAACCTAAGATTTAGTCATTTTTTTTCAGCTTTTTTTTGTTTTGTTCCACTGCAAACCAAAAATGGTGCATTATTTGAAAAAGTGCAAGGGTGCCAATATTTTTTTGCCATGACTATGTCTTTGCATCCTGACCTTTCTCTTTCTCTTTCTCTTTTTCTCTTTCTCTTTTTCTCTCTCTCTTTTTCTCTTTTTTCTCTCGCTCCCTCTTTCTCTCGCTCCCTCTTTTTCTCTCGCTCCTTCTTTCTCTCGCTCCTTCTTTCTCTCGCTCCCTCTTTCTCTCGCTCCCTCTTTCTCTCGCTCCCTCTTTTTCTCGCTCCCTCTTTTTCTCGCTCCCTCTTTCTCTCGCTCCTTCTTTCTCTCGCTCCCTCTTTCTCTCGCTCCCTCTTTCTCTCGCTCCCTCTTTCTCTCGCTCC
Source organism: Eptatretus burgeri (assembly GCF_056783735.1). Taxonomy (NCBI): domain Eukaryota; kingdom Metazoa; phylum Chordata; class Myxini; order Myxiniformes; family Myxinidae; genus Eptatretus; species Eptatretus burgeri. The sequence goes on from NC_140966.1 coordinate 88,699,728, forward strand.
CTCTTTCTCTCGCTCCCTCTTTCTCTCGCTCCCTCTTTCTCTCGCTCCCTCTTTCTCTCGCTCCCTCTTTCTCCTGCTCCCTCTTTCTCTCTTTCTATCTCTTCCCCTCTCCCTCTCCCTCTCTCCAAAAGGACTGTCTGGCAAACCTTCCAATCCTCTTGAGGAAGTTCAGTTATTCAAACTTCTGGGTCTCACTATCAGCCATTGTCTTTCTTGGGCAAACCACATTTCAAAGTTGGCCTCTAAAGCCAGCCACCGACTGGCAGTGCCGGATTAACCACTAGGCCCGTGAGGCCAGGGCCTTGGCCTACGAAAAATATTTGGCCTACGAAAATTTCCGACGACGTTTTTTCCAGTCTTAATTATGTGACTCGACATGTGCAGGAAGGCTGTACACATCGTGAGCGAAGGTCAAGGTGGCTGGCACGCTGCCAGGCACATTGATCGTCGACAGTGAGCGTGGGAACCATATTATCACATCACAACTCAGCCAATCACAGGCGTCTCCGCTATCGTCTGGCTGATAGGTGGGATAACCTTCGCGCTGAGTATGAACATCCCGGCCTCCTCTTACTTTCCTGTGAGTTATCGAGCATCCTGACGCTTGCAGTTCTTCGTTTTGCTCTTATTTGTCGTTTTTTATTCTTGACTATGGCCGACGGATATATTCGGCACCACGACAGTGGTACTTGCAAACACGACAAAAAGAAGAGGCGTGAAACAGAAACAAAAAGACAGTCTGGATCCATCTTTAAAAAAAAATTCACCTCACCAGAGTCGAGAGGAACAAATGGAATGTGCGCATGCAGAGTCTTCTGATGTCAATGTCGAGGGATCAAGTAATCTCGCACTGCATCACATTTCGAAAGCTGATGATACCAATACCGTCGCATCAAGCAACGGGAGAAGCATTGAAACAACTGCAGCCAGTGCTATGGCTCGTAGTTTCAATCCTGATCCTGCTGAATGGACTCTTTCTGCAGAACTCGTAGATAATTTCATCCAGAATCCTCCCTGCCAAGATAGGAACGCAGATTTTTTTGTATAAGGCCTGAGTGTATCCAGATAAAACACGGTATTTTCGGTGCGAACACTTTCAGCGGAAACTCACGAATGGGGAAACGGTGAACAGGGACTGGATGCTGTTTTCTCCATCAAACGGTAAACTTTACTGCTACGTGTGCAAACTCCTATGTCCCAACGACGATGATTACGAAAGCCATCACAGTAATTTTTGAATTGGATTCAATGATTGGAACAATGCCTCTGCCCGTCTAGCGTCGCACAAGCGTGGGACTGCCCATATTCTCGCAATCAAAAAGTCGCTTGAAATGAAGGTGACATACAGGATTCACACATCATTTGAACAGCAGTACCTGCACGAGGAATCTAACAGGACTAATGTCCTGAAGCGAATTGTCGCTGTAATATTGTTCCTCGCCGAAAGAGGGCTTCCGTTCCGGGGCACGACTGAGCAGCTGGGTTGTGCTAACAATGGAAACTATCTTGGTTGTCTTAAACTTGTCTAAAAATTCGATCCATTTCTCACCCAGCATCTTGAAGTGTATGGGAACAAGGGAAAGGGAAGTGTATCGTACTTGTCATCAACAATATGCGACGAGTTTATCCTACTACTGGCCGAAAAAGTGAAATCTACCATCGTGCAAGAAATAAAGGATGCTAAATATTATGATGTTTCCGTCGATTCAACGCCATACGTTTCGCATATCAATCAGTTGACCGTAATATTTTGATATGTGATGCAAGATGGTAGCGCCGTCGAAAGGTTTCTACAGTACGTTGTCAATGAGCATCACGATGGTGAATATCTGTTTGGAAAATTGCAAGAGGTACTGGAAGCCAATGGGATTGATCTCATGGATTGTCGAGGGCAGTCATACGACAATGCAAGCAACATGTCCGGTGTCTATTCAGGCGTACAAGCATGAGTCTGTAAAATTAGTCCTTTGGCTCAGTGGGTACCATGTGCTGCGCACAGTTTGAATCTGGTAGGAGTCGCTGCCGCAGAAAGTTGCTTGGAAGCCGTCAAATACTTCGGACTTATTCAAGCCGTGTATAACTTTGTCAGCATCTCCCCAAAGTTGGGCCATTTTAAAGAAGTCACTCGATGAACGTGCCATCAAACTCAAATGTTTGTCTGATACGAGGTGGTCAGCTCGCGTGGACGCTCGTAAAGCATTTTCCGCAAGCTACAAGGACATAAAGAAGGTGCTAATGAAGATAGCCGAGCGCCCTAAAGACACTCCGTCAGTGAGACTGGAAGCCAAAGCATTGGCTGGGAAGATGGAACTGACCGAAACAGCAATCATGTGCGCTGTCTGGTCTGATCTACTTGGCAACATTGATCGAGTAAACAGATGTCTCCAACAACCTGGAATAGATGTCGGAGCGGTTAAGCAGCATTATGATGCCCTCTATGAATACATAGAGTCGCTTCGAAATGATGAAAGATTTGATGCATTTCAGGACCGCGCCAAAAAGATGGTTGAGTCCATCATTTACGCTGATGATAATTGTCGGGTCAAGAGGCGAAAGGTCTTCGACGAAAATGACGACGAAGAAGAAACCCCAAAATCTGGCAGGGAGAAGTTCAGAGTTGAGACATACTTCTCCATACTCGATCGCCTTCTGACAGAAATCCATCGGAGAAGAGAGAGCTATCAGAAAATCACGGATCTGTTTGGATTCATCCCCACGGCCAACAGCCTCAACCATGATACACTCTCTCGCAGATCAGAGAAACTGGTTTCAGCGTACCCTGCTGACGTTGAAATGGACAGAGTTCAGGAAATAGAACTTTGCTCGAAATACTCCAAGTTCATCAATGCATCGGACATGCTCAAGTACATTATTCACAACAATTTGACTCAGACATTCCCCAATATTTTTGTTGCCCTCCGAATATATTGTTTGATGTTTGTTACGAGCTGCGAGGGTGAACGCTCCTTCAGCACACTAAAGCGCATGAAAAATTGTCTTCGGTCGACCGTGGGGAAGGTGCGCGTGTCCACGCTCGCTCTGCTTTGTGTTGAATCCGAGATAATGAAGCAAATCGATTTCTCTGAAGTGATCGCGTTGTTTGCCAACCGAAAGGCACGAAAGAAGGTGTTTCAGCAGGGTGGAAATTGAACATACATACATTCCTCTGAATTTGTTTTCTGTATCGTTCGTTTCTCAATTTCGAAGCCGAATTGGATTTTACAGACACTTGTATATTTAAAAGTCGGACAAATCGCCATTTACCGCAGTCTGTTCCGATTAAATTTCATGTTCAAAATCGTCGTTTTGGTCACTCTTGAATTTGGCCTACGAAATCTCATGGGCCTTGGCCTACAAAGACCTTAATCTGGCCCTGCCGACATCCTCTGTCGTACAAAGTTCTTCCTTGGTGCACCTCAACTCCTATCCACCAACAAGGTCTTCATCCGCAGTTTGATGGAGTACTGCTTTCCCCTCTGAATTGGCTCTCCTGCCTCACCTCTTCCTTAGCTTGACGGCATGGAAACCAAGGTCTTCGATATTATTGGAATCTCTCACATGGAAGCTGCATCTATGGGCCTATCACTTTGCCTTCACAAACAGGTTGGTGGTCTCTGTCGTTTACTGCCTCCTTTTTGGTCTTGCATCCTCTTCTCTTTTCATGATTTGTAACCCCCCCCCACCCCCTACCCAGATTTCTGCAAGGTACACATTGTCCACCGTCAACCCCCTTCTGGTGAGACTCCCAAATTCCACAATCACTGCTCAAACTCCACTCACATGTTCCTCTTTTTTACTGCCTGTAGAACTATGCACATCCTCTTCAATCTCATTCTTCTATCCAGGTTTTCAAGACAGCTATTCACCACCATCTCAGATCATCTCCAATCCAACCCCATGATTTTTTTAGGAATGGAATGAATGAGTTGAGGTGACACCATGACAACGGTGGGCATGTCACGGCACAATTTGATTCACAAGGAGAACCAATCAGCACACAGTCTTGAGATGAGCATAGCCAAGAGGCGGAGTCAGCAGAGCACTGGTCCATAGTATGGACGTGAACAGCTCAGCACCAAGGACGAATATGCCAGTTGCCATCCGAGTTTCAGAGACCCATAGTTGTGGAAGCTTGGACAGGGTCCGATATGGGCACTGAAAACAGCCCGCTACATCTGAGAGAGCATCTGGGGGTACAGGATGCAACAACGGAAAATGACACGGTCCAACGGGCTATCTGGTTACCATAGAGACAGCAGGCAGACATTGCTCGCCCTCAGCAAGGTCCACAATCTGTGTGTCTTGGCCTTCTCTCTGTGTTACTCTCTGTGGTATGAAAGCGTAACATAAAACACGATAAGCTGAACGAATTATCGGGGGCGTGAGAGATTATAGTCGACTGTTCATTTATTGTGATGTGTGTTCTTTTCTCACTCTCACCCTCTCTCTCTGTCCTTGTTCTTCTACTCCCCCCCCCCACCCCCACTTCAATCAAAACCTCTTCCCACCATTAGTGTGAGTTGGCTGTACGTGGTTCGTTTGTTTGACATTGTAATGTTGGCATGCGTTAACCACACAAACATTGGGCATTTGGCACGAGCCTCATTGGAAGGCCATCATAAATCTGCAGCCGGTTAATTTTGAGTGACACAAAACCTGGCATGAGTGTTGGTGCTGCCAAAGCAGTCTCCTTGGCTATTGGGCACAATCCTGGACAGGTCGCTACTCCGACACAGGATACCAGCAAGCTGGCACTCATTTTGCCGACCTCAGAAGGATGACATGCAGAGTCAACCCCACCTGGTATTAATTCAACAGCCGAGTGGGATTTGAACTCAGGATCCTTGAATCCCAAGCCCACCACCCTAACCATTAAGCCAACACGAGGCATCGTGATATATGGCTTTATCAAATCGCCGTTCTTTGCAGGGCGGGCCAATCGAGCATCGAAGGACACCCAAAAACATTAACTCTTCCTTCCAAAATATTTATTCAAAAAAAGAACAACGATTTAAGTGTTAAGTGAAGCCATATCTATTCATTAAACCAAACATGATTTTATGATTCTGTGGACCTTTTAAGCTAAATTTCGACGCCAGTAATTGTGGTTTTCATCAAATATCTCACAATATACAACTCGGCAAAAGGGAGTGATCGACTTGCAGGACACACTGTATATTGTTTCATCCAAGGTAGAGGTCATCCGTTATGCTGAGTTGAACACCATCGAAAATGGCTCTTTCCATAGATTGGCAAAACACCTCTTTTGTGTTAACTTAATTTCCAATCCTGAGCAGAAGTTCATTTTTGGGTGCGGGTTGTGCATATAAACTGGTATTTTCTTCAAAATTTATCTGAAAAGTGCTCTGCGTATCATACATGACTGATCACGGTATTTGTGCACCTGCATAAATATCAATTCATCGTTCATCCAACGTGTCATTTTATCTTCTGGCCTTGTATTGATAACAAAATAACAACAACAATAATGACATTGTTCAAAAGCACTGAGTGGCAGCATTTGGTCGAAGAAAAACAAGCCATTAGAGATGCTCGTACTGCATTGCACTCACCAAAGTATCTCAAACTCGTGGTTTCACAACTCCCAAAGATTGCAACACGATTGCAAACCAACATGATAAAACAAACCAGTTCACAAAAAAAAAACAATCAAACCCAAGGTTTTTTATGATGAATGAGCAAGAAGCGACAATATTTCCACGATGGAATTGTCGAGGAGCTATTGCACCACGGTGCCGGCCATAAAATGCCAATAAAGAATTGAACACAGACAGTTGCAGTCCAAGGTTTTCATTTGCTTCCACAAAGAACAGAAAAGTTCCCCCGGTATCAATTTGGAGAAGTTTGATGGCCAGTTCTTGCCATGGTCCTTCGACAAGCTGAAAGCAACTTCCTCATCGTATACTGTTGCTGAGGATGCCGAGTCATCAACTTTGCCATCCTGTTCCTAATATATACACACCCTTGGTTTTGCTAATACCTGACTGTTGGTAACCACAAGGAATTACTTTACAAAGGCACCAAATGCTTAAAATGTTACAAGGCATTTATTTTTGTTGTATTCAATAACTGATACAAATGAAACTTTATTTTTTCTATTCCTTTCCTGGGCCACAAACTTGCTGTTCCACACGTGTGCATCTTGGCAAATGTACTTTGTAAATTGATCTCACTGAAATCGTTTTTGATATCAAGGTGATCTGTTTTTGTTTTTCTCCAGGTGTATAACCACTCGGTCACTGATCCTGATAAGCTGAACAGCTATGAGCCTTTTTCTCCAGAGGTGTACGGCGAGACTTCTTTTGACCTCGTGGCACAGATGATTGACGAGGTTCATATGGGGGAAGACGACACCTTTGTAGACCTTGGCAGTGGTAAGTGGTTGTCACTCATTCCAAAAATTGTTCAGTTACCTCATTGTAACACTGACTTTGGTTTTCACAACACTTTATTTTACCCCCAGCATTTCAGTCTTGGGGATTTTTATGGCCATAAAATAATTTTCGTGGCACTCATCTGGGTACTATGTAAACCTGGTTGATTTATTTTGGCCATTACTTTCTGAATCTCAAAATCATTGTTCCATTTTCCAAAAGTGTGGATAGCTGTGTGAAATTGATGGTGGAACATGCCAGAAGGGGTCAAAAAATAGGGAATTTTGGCCATTTTTGTTTGGCTCCAATTGCCATGAAAATGTCAGTCCATATTCAAAGTATCTGAAATATCAGGACCGAGGCTTTATTGGTTTATGAGGGAGAGCTAACAAAAATAGGTCATGTTCACAAAAAGTGATCTAGTTCTCCCAGTAGAGGGCCTCTGTGTGGATTTCAGACCTCTCAAACCTGCCTTGAATGCTACTCATGATCATCTGATGCTCCTGCAATGCTCACTAGGAGTACCAAGCATGGTCTGCTTCATCTGAAGTAGAGATTAGGGGTTACAAAGGAGCCGGTATCGTATCCTATGTGCAAGGCTGACAACACAACTCGGGATCCGGGTCAAGTCTCCGCTCGAAGTCCAGTGCCTATAGAAAGTCTACACCCCCTTTCAAATTTTTCACCTTTTGTTGCCTTGTAGCCTGGAATTAAATTGTATTAAATCAAACTTTCCCACCTTATTTACACATCGTAACCCACAACTTCCAAGTGAAAAACAAATTCTATAAATTTCAGAAAATTAATTAAAAATACAAAACTAGAATATCTTGGTTGGATAAGTGTCCGGCCCCCTGAGTTAATACTTGGTGGAAGCACCGATGACAGCAATTACAGCTGTGAGTTTGTTGGGATATGCCTCAACCAACTTTACACACCTTGATTGAGCAATATATGCCCATTCTTCTGCACAAAACGGTTCAAGCTCAATCAGGTTGCGTGGGGAGTGTTGATGGACAGCAATCTTCAAGTCATGTCCCAGATTTTTGATTGGATTTAGGTCGGGGCTCTGACAGGCCACTCAAGGACTTTTATCTTTTTGGTCCTTGGCCACTCCAGTGTAGCTTTGGCTGTATGCTACCGGTCATTGTTATGGTGAAAGGTGAACTTCCATCCCAATTTCAGATTTCTTCCAGAGGGCAGCAGGTTTTCCTCTTGGATTTTTCTGTTTTGCTCCATCCATTTTCCCTTCTATCCTGACAAGTGCCCCAGTCCCTGCTGATGAGAAACAACCCCATAACATGATGCTGCCACCACTATGCTTCACAGTAGGGATGGTGTTCTTTGGGTGATGTGCTGTGTTGGGTTTGCACCAAACGTAACGTTTTGCATTTAGGCTAAACAGTTCCATCTTGGTTTATCATGCCACAAAACTTTTTGCCACATGACTTCAGAATATCTGGAGAGTTTTTTTGCATACCTCAACCAGGACTCAAGGTGGGCTTTTTTGAGTAATTGCTTACTTCTTGCCACCCCACCGTGCAGGCTAGACTTGTGGAATGCTTGGGATGTTGTTGTCACATGCACACAGTGACCAGTCTTTGCCATAAAGGCCTGTAGCTCTTTCAAAGTTCCAAGTGGCCTCTTGGTAGCCTCTCTGATCAGTCTCCTCCTTGCTTGATCATCCACTTTGGAAGGACGGCCTGATGTAGGCAGGGTCTTGGTGGTGCCATTCGCTTTCCACTTCTTAACGATTGTCTTGACTGTGCTCCAAGGGATATTCAAGGCCTTTGAAATATTTTTCTACCCATCCCCTGATCTCTGCCTTTCCACAACTTTATCCCGGAGTTCTTTTGAAAGCTCCTTGGTGCACACGGTTGAGTCTTTGCTGTGAAATGCACTACCCAGCAGAGAAAACCTACAGGAACAGCTGATTTTATTCTGAAGTAATCAGAATAATGGCAATTTAGCACAGGTGGAGGCCAATTAACTTGGTGTGTGATTTTGAAGGTGATTTGTTACACCTGAGTTAATTTACCTATTATAAGGGGAGGTGGACAGTTATCCATGCAAGATATTCTAGTTTTCTATTTGCAATTTATTTTCTGAAATTTGTAGAATTTGTTTTTCACTTGTAAGTTGTGTGTTACAATGTCCACATAAAGGTGGAAAAAGTCTGATTTAACGAAATTTTTTCCAGGCTATATGGCAACAAAAGGTGAAAATTTTGACAGGGGGTGTCGACTTTCTATAGGCACTGTACATGACTGTATGTTGGAATCCACTGATCAAGGGTAGTTTCTGGTATCTGATTTGAGGCAGCTCCAGATGGGGGTGGGAGGGGCCGGGTGTGATTGTGGGTCAGATAATGAGTTCATGCAATCCATTGATGGTCACACCAAGGGTTGCAATTGAATATGAACTCAGATGCCACATGTGTAAAAACAGTCATATTAAGACACCACATACTGTAGATACCAAATAATGTGTTGGAGTGCATTTTGGAAGGACCAATACAGCTTATATACATCACTGACTTAGAAATATGCAGGAAATTATTATCATAAAAATACCGGACGATGTCTTGTGATGTTGTACACCCATTTATGAGCTAAATCAGGCGCCGGCAACCTAAACCAGGCCGCAGGCCACTGGACCACGTTCGGGCCACCTCACGGGCCGCACCCCCCTCCCAACCCGAAAAAATAACAAACACACCTAAAATCAATGATAATAAATGTAATTGTAAATTCAACCGAAAGACTTGCAGTAATCACAATGTGAAACAATTAATGTGAAGGCTGGTGATTCTTTGATGCAGACAGAGAGTCAATGTCTGGCTTGATGGAGGAGGAGGCCAGGAGGAGGACGTCTTGAAGATGAGCGTCTGTAAGCTGTGCTCTCGTCTTGTTCTTCATCAGCTTCATGCGACTGAACAGCTGCTCGCAAGAGTATGTGGACCCGAACAATGAAGCTAAGCGCAGGGCCTCCCAAGCAAGAGCCGGGAAAGCACGGGAGGCTGAGAGCGAGTGCCAGAACTTCATTGGTGACAAAAGAGCAAACTTTGCGCGGTGGCTCTCTGAGCACTGGAGCTCAATGAGCTCCAGCTGAAGGTCGTCAGCCACATCCACAGAATCCACATCAAAGGGAGCGGAGAATAGCTTGAACTCTTTCTCACAGGTGCGCACATCTTTGAAGCATCTCTCGAACTCGCCTCGCAGCTCAGACAGGGCAGCGGCGTAGCGACGGCAGGCAGCGGGGGTCGGGCGCAGCTCAGCCAATCGGGCAAAGTGAGTGAATTTGTTCTGGTTGAGCTGATGCTCCCACAGGCGAACTTTGCATTCGAATGCCTTCACGAAGGCGAGGAGGTCAGGTACCAAGACATCTCTACCCTGCAGATGGATGTTCAGCTTGTTTAGATGTCTAATAATGTCCATCAGGAACCCGAGGTCACACACCCATGCGGGATCCTCGAACTGAAGGACAGGATTGCCCTTCTCCCGCAGGAAAGACGCCAGCTCATCCCTCAGGCTGAAGACTGTCTCCAACATCTTTCCTCGGCTGAGCCAACGGACCTCACAGAAGTAGATCAGGTCACCGAACTCTGCCTCAGCATCAGCCAGGAGATCGCGGAACTGTCTGTGGTTGAGAGCACGGGCGCAAACAAAGTTCACCGCCCTGACGACGACAGTCATGACCTCCGTAATGGTCATAGACTTGGCGCACAGAGCCTCCTGGTGCACCAGACAGTGAAAATGCTTCACCTCCTGCTGGTGTTCCAGGCTGCGCAGGTACTTCACAAGAAGCACCGCAAAGCCTTTCATGTCCCCGACCATGGCGAGCGCTCCGTCGGCAGTGATGCCGCACATGCGAGAGAGGTCGAGGTCGGCCTCCTTCAGCCAGTATATGACTGCCTTGCAAACGTCGGCGCCAGTGGTGGTATGAGTGGGATGAGTCGGATGAACTCCTCAAAGATGACGAAGTCGTCCCTGCCGCCGCGGAAGAAGATGGCAAGCTGAGCCGTGTCCTTGATGTCAGTCGACTCGTCCAAGGCGATGGAGAAGAAGCCAGCGGACTGACACATGTCCTTCAGGGTGCCCCGGACATCGGCGGCCATCTCCTCTATGCGGCGGGTCAAGCTCCTGGCAGACAGGCTGATGGCCGCAAACTCTCTTGACTTGTCAGGACACACGTCCTCAACCACGGCCATCATGCACTCCTTGAAGAATTCACCTTCGGTAAACGGTTTGAGGTTGGTGGCCACAAGGTGTGCAACACGGTAGCTGGCCCGAGTGTTGCTCTGAGCAGCCGCTTTCATCGAAGAGACGCTCCTCTTCATGAAGGCACTCTGCTTCTCCAGCTGGGCACTCAGACGCCCGAACTCTGCCTTCTTCTTGTCGTCAGGCAACGCAGCTTGCTTGGGGTGCACCGAAGTGAAGTGACGCTTCACGTTGCACACCTTCATGACGGTGACGGTCTCGTGGCAGATGATACACAAAGCCTTTCCCTTGCGCTCGACGAAGAAGAACGCTTCTCATTCCTTTTTGAAGGAGCGGTTCTCGTCTAACAGCTTCCTCTTCTTCATAGTGAGGGTACCTTCAGCCATCTGAAACAACAACGAAAAAATATTTAAGACCAAGTTAAGTGGACTAGAAGCGAAAATAATTTATTGTGACGTACAGAGACTGTGATATATGTGGAAGAATCATATGTCCACATATGTTAAATTTGCCGTCGGTTCAGAAAAATGTTTCACGGGCCACACCTAATGGAAATCCAGACAAGGCGCCGCGGGCCGCACGGGAGGAGCTCGCGGGCCGCATTTGGCCCGCGGGCCGCATGTTGCCAACCTCGGAGCTAAATTCTCAGTGTAGGTACATAAACAGTACCTTTGCCAGGCAGCATCATCAGAGCATCCGTGTATTCTGGGATTTATGCTCAATTAAATGTACTACAACGAGACTCGATTAAATATACGAGTCTTAATTAAATGTACTACAACGAGACTCAATTAAATGTCCTATAATGAGACTGTTATAAGTGCTTCAGTAGCAATCATGAAATACTGCTTCAGATATAAAACTAACAATAGTAGACCTATCGTACATCGGCGTGTCACACCGCTAACACCGACTAACTATCAATTGATTAAGGATCAAGTCTACGATTCCTCACTTGTCACGAGAATAATAATAATCATCATCATCATCTTCATCATCATCGTCATCCATATGTTGTCAGCAGAATGTTCATATGTCATAATAGTACAATCTACGCAAGTGTATAGCCCAATGCAAGTCAAATCAGATGTCATGCATGTGCACCAGCCGGCTTTACACTGACACCATTTGCATAAGCAGTGCACATGTCAGTACTTCACCTGGAACTGCGGCAGTTGTCATCCATTGTACGGCTAGCTTTCCATCTGACAGTGTCCAACCACATCCAGCATGGCTGCGCGCAGAGATACATTGCTGAAGGGCATGATAAATGAATTGCTGCTTAATAATTGCACCTGCCCATCATGGTGCCATTAGTGTGGTGGGTAGTTCCATGTCCTGATGCACTCTCTTCTCCATAATTATCGATGTTGTCCCACACAAGTATTTATTGGGATGGCTTTCTCAATTCCTGCTGCGATGTGAGTCTCCCCCTAGGTTAATTGTAGCTGAACGAGGGCAGTGTTGAATCGTAATACACACTAATAAGATGCACAATGTCCGAATTTACTGAGCAGTTGTAACACCTGAGATGATCCAGTAATGTGCCTCATGTTGAGACGTAGACAAATCAACTTAGGAGTCTTTACTCCAGAACATCGTAGACTTGGAATCTCAGGGAATCATTTACATCAGTGCTAGATGGAATACATCAGGCACCTTCACATATTCATACAATGTACAGGTAGTGGATAAAATAATGGAAACACCTGGGTAAATGAGAGACACCAAGCAACGGGGAACTCACAGTGTGGCCCATGTGTTAATTTTTATTTTATTTTATTTTATTTTCTTTCATTTATGTTGAAGGCTTCAGTCACGGACTAAATAGTCCTCATCGACGCCAAACCTTAAATATAAGAGCTGCATTGATCGAAAAGCAAGGAAAGAGAGAATAGTCAAAGAGTTTTTGAGGAAGTAAATAATCTGCTTTTTGAAAGGGGGAAAGTCATCAGTGTTTGGGAAGACGTGAGTAGGTAAAGAGTTGCAGAGTTTGGCAGTGGAGGGGAAGAAACAAACATCGTAACGGCCCACCCTTGAGTTGCCAATGGCCACACAATAATCATGTGATCTGGTGGCTTGTCGAGTATTCTTTGATCTCGCTAATGGTGGAGGTACACAAGCAGCAAGTTCTTGCGAGCAGAAACCAAAGTAATATCTGTAGAAAAGAGAAAGAGAGCCTACGATGCGGCGTAATTTGAGTTTTGAGGTCACATTGGTGGAGTTGACAAGTCGAATAACTTTGGATTCAATTCTGTCCAGTTCGTATGTGGAGCTGGGACCTCCCCAGATGTGAGAGCAGTATTCTATACAAGGACGAATCAATCATTTATATAGTTGGAGCAACTGTTCAGAGGAGAAGAATCTTCGACATCTGATCAGGATTCCTAATTTCTTCAAGGCAGACTTAGCTATTTATTCAGACAGGATGAATTTGATGTCAGAGTGATACCTAGTAGGTTTATTGTATCACATGGTGTAATTGTGGAGCTTTCAAAGGAGATTGGAGAGTTGAGTGGAGTTTTAGAGAGGGAGATGAGAAGAAATTGAGTTTTTGAAGCATTAAACTTAACTTGAGTACATTTTCCCCACTGGGCGATCTTGTCCAAATCTGAATTTAAAGAGGTGGCTGTGATGAAACGAGATGTAGATCGAGTGAGGGCAGATGGGGCAGATGGGAAAGACATGGAGGAATGTAATGTTGAGTCATCAGCGTACGAATGCATTTGGGTATTTGCGGAAGAAAGAAGGTCATTGACAAAAAGAAGGAAGAGTGTTGGTGACAGAACAGAACCCTGAGGTTCACCACTGTTGATAGGGAAGGGGGTCGATGTTGAACCATCAACAATTACGGACATAGAGTGGTCGGAGAGAAAGCTCGATATGAGAGAGCAGAGTGAAGGAGGAAAGCCAAAAGAGGGAAGCTTGGATATCAGACCCCAATGCCAAACTCTGTCAAAGGCTTTTGAGATATCAAGGTCAACAACAAAGGATTCCCCAAAGTCTCTCAAAGAGGCCCCGACATTCGTAATGTAAGAAAGGATATCACCTGTAGATCTTGCCTTGTGAAAGCCGTATTGGTGGTCAGATATAATACTGAGAGATTCAAGATGCTTGAGAAAATGGGAATTGAGAAGACATTCAAATACTTTGGAAACAGTGGAAGTCAGAGCAATAGGATGGTAGTTAGAAGGGTTTGAATGATCACCCTTCTTTGAAATAGGTTGTACTAAGGCATGTTTCCAGGAAAGAGGAAAAGTTTGGGTTTTTTTTAACAAAAACGAAACAAACGAGCAAGCACGGGTACAAGTTGTGAAGCACATTCCTTCAAGACACGGGGAGGAATGCAATCTTGCCCGTAGGCCTTGCTTATGTCCAAAGAGAGGAGTATGTTTTTTGACTGCATGAAAAGAGATTATAGGGAGGGACATAGGATTGGTGAGGGGAGCATCAGAGGGAGATGGAATGTTAGAGTCATCCAGTGTGGAGTTAGAGGAGAAAAGAGAACCAACAAGAGTTGCTTTATTGGTCGGAGAGACAGTGATCGTATCATCGGAACGGAAAACTGAAGGAAAGGTAGAGCGACAGAAGTTGTTGGAGATACTTTTAGCTCAGGACCAGAAAGATCTATTTGTGGAAGAAGATGAGAGGTTGTCACATTTCTTTTGAATAAAGGAATGCTTCGCTTCACGAATAACATGTTTGCAATGATTTCTGGTACATATGAAAGCTGAATGCGAGTCAGAGGAAGAAGAGTTTTTCCATGTCCGATATGTGGCATCCCTTGCACGAATGGCCGCAGAGCAGGAATTATTGAACCAATAATTGGTTAGAGAGATAGACTTGAAAGAGAATGGGATACAAGCCTCCATTCCTGCAACAATGACCTCAGTTATACGTTCAGCAGAGATAGAGGCATCGCCCAAGGAGAGGCAGAAAGGAGGTTTCGTAAACCAGTCCAGTCAGCATTATTGAATGCCAATACTAGCATTTAAATTAAGCAAATAACATCCCAGCATGCTGAGGGTCATGCTTAAAAATGTGGCACAGGCCTGGTTGCCTATAATTATGGCTAGCATTGCTGCAAGAGGAGACCCCCCCCCAATGCCCCCATCCACAGAGTACTGTGGTGTGGTCACCCAGTGGTTGATGAGCATGACACTGATGTTATCCATATGCCATGGCCTTCTCAGCCTTGTCATGGCCTGATGTGAACTCAATCGAGCCTTTATGGGACATTCTGGAATGACACCTGAGATCCCATTTTCCACCTCCATCAAACAGGTGTGAGTTCATTGACTTTCTCGTGGAAGAATGGTGCAGAATTCCAGACGCTGGTGGACTCTATGCCATGGCGCACACAGGCCGTATTGGCTGCACATAGTGGCCCAACGTCCTATTGACTTTACATTGGTGTTTCCATTTTTTTTGTCCACTTCCTGTAGCTTCATTGGAAGCGCTGATGACCCAGACCAGGATGTTTAACAGGGGTAATGGGAAAATATTTTTCACTGCCTCAACTGTGAAATTGTATGATGGTGGAGGCCAAGGTCTCTGCCTACCTTGACTTTTAGCGTATTCTCTAAGAAGCATCAGAGCAACCATGAAAAGGGAATGAAGAGACACATCTGCTTAAACTGGCATTCTCGATTCCTCTGCATCACCAAGACCGGAGGTTTCTGTATCAGTGGTGGATAGCGACAAAGAGTCTCTCAAAGAGGCCCCAACATTCGCAATGTAAGAAAGGATATCACCTGTAGATCTTGCCTTGCGAAAGCTGTATTGGTGGTCAGATATAATACTGAGAGATTCAAGATGCTTGAGAAAATGGGAATTGAGAAGACATGGCTACAAGGCCAGCTGCAAGGTATTCAATGAATACCATCTCACTGGAAGATTTCTTCGTTGGAGAGTGGAATTTAAGTTGGGGGAACTTCTCCATTAGCTGCTGTTTCAGCATGCTGAATCTGAAAGAAAATGAAGAGATCATGGGCTTTGGCATACATGATGCCTACTGATGACTTTCTGTGAAAAATACAGAAAAGTATCAGGATGAATTTACAGCTTCTGTATGCAGAAATCTGGTATACCGTCAAGAACAACTTCCATGATAATTGACTTCTATGGCAATACAGTCCTCGTCTCTAATCTCCCTGAGTATGTTTTCATCAGCCTTCATTGTTGCTGCTCTCTGTAACAGACCTGAAAAAATATGGGTGGATAAAAGAAAATTCAGAGCAGGTTGATGAGAGAAAATTGAATAACAGCTTGTTTGCAAACTGGAAATCGACTAGTCGTTTGCCTTAAATTCACCTGGTGCTTCATCTCAAGGCTGGGACAGTAATATGAACTGAAAGTTGTTGATCCTCATTCTCACTGTTTACCCATCTATGTACAGCATATGAATACATCAGCTGCCATCCTTACCTGCATCACCTGTCTCTGCTTGAACCAGGTTGACAGTTACGCATTTTGATCGTGGCCCCTCTCTAAAGTTGTTCTTCCTACAAATGATGCAAATGTTTGGCAAAATATTGGTTGACCTCGACATTACTTGACAGAGAAGTGCTATCGCATATTGGGATGTCAGAGGTCTTTGTTCGGAGATGAAGTTGAGGGAACCTCATCCCCTTCATCCACTTGGGGGGGGGGGGGCTTCAGGTACACCGACCGGCCGCATTTCTTGTGGGCTACAGCATGTTCAGCTTTAGTTTTATTGGTGAACCAGCTGTTATAAACACTGTGATATCCAATAGCTGGATCAACACTGCGGCCATCTGAAAAAAAGAAATGGTTTATATGTTATTCGTGAGATTGAATTGTATGGTCAGGCTCTGCTCTGCTCTGCTCTGCTGTGGACATATAAAACACTACTACATCCTTTACACGGGTATCAGGGGAATTTAACAAAGATGATGTTTTATGTCAGAGGTAGAAAAATTAAAATAATGTATTCGTCGGATTGTACATCAAACGCACTCACTCACACACTTCATATTACAACTCAAAATGACATTAGTAGAGATGAGCTACGTTATGTCCTGTTCCACCCCAACCCCACCTCTACCATTCCATTCCCTCCTCTCCTCTTGCCTCTCCCCACTCCCCTTGCGTTGCGTTCCATTCCATCCCCTCCCTTTCCTCATGCTCGGCCTCGCATCGTGCCTGGCACATGACCTCCATGCAAAGCGCAATTTAGGCCTAAGTCACATTTGCCACGGCGGCCGTGGGGTCTTCAAAATCTACGGCCACTAGCAATTATACGGTGGCCGCAGTATTTCCACGGTCACACAATGTAGCAGTCACATAATTTTTTTTATTTTTCGGGGAGCCGCACGGCATATTTAGGCCTAAGTCACATTTGCCACGGCGGCGTGGGGTCTCCAAAATCTACGGCCACTAGCAATTATACGGCGGCCGCAGTATTTCCACGGTCACACAATGTAGCAGTCACATATGTTTTTATTTTTCGGGTATCCGCACGGCATATTTATAAATTGTGGAGACCGAAAACGTGGGGGTGCCGTACGGTCTTTGATTTGATGTCGCACGGTGACCTTAGGGTGTTCCTGCAGCGGCCATAGAATTTTCAAGGCAGACGCAAGGTGCCCGCAAGGCGACCGCAAGGCGACCGCAGGGGGGCCCTAAGGCGAATGTGCGGCCAGACGGATGGTAACGAGTGGGTTCTTTTTTTTTCTTTTTCTTTTTTTACCAGTTTTTTGTTTCGGCTTGTCGAATTGCTACGGCGAACGTAGAAATTAAAAAAGTTATAACTCCGTGTTATAGCCAAACGGCGTAGGGCCACCCTGAGGCCACCGCAGAAACTCTGCGGCCGCCGCACGTTTCTGTCAATTCAGAGGGCGTACGGCCGCCCTATCCTCGCCGTAGAGCAAATATGACTTTGGCCTGTTTTACAATGATTTGGGGCGGTTTGTGATGATGTTATTGCAAATATTCTAAAGGGGAATTTATTTTATTGTCTAAATTACTCAGTTTCCTATACGACTACGGAATGTCATCACCAACGAGATTACCAAAGTCGAGATGTTTGCGGACAAAATTTGCACCTTCCTCTGTTATTGTACTCAAAAGAGAAAACTGTTGCAACAAATACACCAGGAAAACCATTGCTTGGGAGAAACAGAAATTAGAAAACCGAGCTTGCTGGAACAAGTCATTTTTTTTGTGTGTTCAATGTCGAGGCTCATAAAAGAGCGAACACACAGAATGTACAACAAGGGGGGGGCACGAAACAAGAGAGGTGGGAGAGGGTAGGACAAACCAGTGGGGAGCAGAGACATGAGGAGATATGTGGAAGGGAGAGGGATGGGGTGGGGTACACAAGGTATACAAGATGGACACTACAGGGACTTTCAGGAAGGAAAGCAGGGAATTTGAAGGAGGTGCGTTTGGGGTGGATTAACGGGGGGTAGAAAAGATCGAGAATTTGGATGGGGGACGATAAGAGGTGGTGGTGAAAAGCTGTTTTGAAGGCCTGGAGGGAAGAATGGGATTCAACAGAGTGAGGGAGTTTATTCCAAAGGTGGGAAAAAAGAGGAATGAAAGAGTGAAGGTGAGCAGTGATTCTTGATTTTGGTAGTTTTACCAGAAGAGGGTTGCTGGTGGACCTTGAGCATGGTGTGGAAATAAAGGGGGTGGGGGGGGACATCGCAGACATGGCAGGGGGGGACTATGCCAGAGAGGAGACGGTAGAAGACAGAAAGACTATCGACCTGCCTGTGATGAGAGAGTGAGAGGCCCAAACACTCAGCCTCATCGTGGGAGATACCAATGATCCTAAATGCCTTGGTTTCCATTGCGGGATGCCGAGAAAGGTGAGAGGTGGGAGCACCAGCCCAGAAGGGAGAGTAGTACTCCATCAGGCTGCGGACGAAAGCTTTGTATGTAGTCAGGAGCTCAGGTGGGCTGAGGAAGGACTTTGCACGATGGAGGATGCCCAGTCGGCGAATGGCTTTGGAGGCCAGGTTGGAAATGTGGCTTTCCCAGGAAAGATCATGGCAGATTGTGAGACCTCGAAGCTTGAATAAAGGGACTTCTTCAGGAGGATTGTTGAGGAAGTAGATGATGTGTGTGTGGGGGGGGGGGTTCCAGATGGTCCTTTTGGAGAGACATAGTGAGTCTTGCCATTGTTTAAGCACTTTCTTCTCAACTCCGTTAAGTTTGACCCACTTCTTGGCGAATTTACAAACCCTGGCCAATGACTTTTCATTCAATGAAAGCACATTCCTCAGATTATTGTCACAAATGTGGATTAATGCACCTAATTTTGCTGTCACAACTCATCTGTGTGGGCACAGCCATCTTGTCTTCATCTAATCATGTGCAGCGAATCATGGCCTCTGATTGGTCAAGATTGAAATGAGCCAGGACGTCCTTTGTTAGCTGCGGATCGAATCTCCCTCGTGAAATGGCCCATTTCGATCGTGTTTCCCATATAGCTATCCACACTTTTGATAGTGGGAACATTGATATTTAGCTTTAAAATGATGACATTTTATTGTGCAGAACTTAAGATTGTAGCTCCAGAGTGGGTGCCAGAAAACTGAATGATCATTGGCTGCAGGTCACAGCCGAATAACGTAGTCGAGGCTCGTGGAAGAAATAGTACCAGTACAATAATCTTGAAGACCTTGGTTTCGACGGCGTCAAGTTGAGCAAGATGTGAGGCAGGGGAGCCAGCTCAGAGGGGAGAGCAGTTCTCCAAGCTGCGGATTAAGGCCTTGTCAGTGGAAAGGAGTTCAGGAGTGCCAAGGAAGGACTTTGTGCAATGCAGAATGCCCAGTCGGTATCTGGCTTTGGAGGCCAACTTTGAAATGTGGTTTTCCCAAGAAAGATAATGGCTGATAGTGAGACCCAAGAGGTTGAACGACTTAACTTCTTCAAGAGGATGACTAAGAAAGTAGATATGGAGGGTTTGCCAGATTGTCTTTTCAGAGAGAGACCATGAGAATGTGAGATTTGTCAGGATTGAATTCCATTTCAGTGTTTGACCAGTTATTCCAAGTGTTTCACCAGCTTGTGATACACATATATATATACTTTTTCAAGGTCTGAAGAGGGGGAAGAGCCTGCAGCCTGTCTGTCAGAAGGATGAGGGATGTCACCGTAGAGGGTGGAGTCAACGGCCAATAAATAAAGGGGATTTTCCAGAGAGTCGGAGAGATCGATCATTGATGGAGATCAGGAATAGGACTGGGCCGAGAACACTGCCTTGGGGCATTCCAGCCTTTACAGGGAGAGATCAAAGGATTCCATTCAGTGCCACATGTTGGCTCCAAGAGCAGAGGAAATCAGTCAGCCATTTGTGGAGTTGACTTTGGATGCCACAGACAGACAGCTTAGAGAATAAGGTGGGATGCAAGACTGCATGAAAAGCACGAGATATGTCCAGAGAGCCGTACCTAATCTCATGTCTGACATTAGGGGCCTCCATCCATTGTTGAGTGATTAGAAGCAGCATGTCCAAGGTGGAGTGACCTGCTCTGAAACCGAATTGATCTGACATGACGTTTCTGGAGAAAAGGAAGGATTTCATTTCAACTGCGATGATTGATTCCATGACCTTGCTGATGATTGGAAGTAAGCTAATAGGTTTAGTCTGTGAACCTGATTATCTTGTGCAGGATAAATTCTGGTGTTCAGTTTTCGTTGCCACATTGCAGGTCGCACATAGTTTCCATAGAGAGGGTTCAGAGGAGAACTTGATTGATTCTTTGACTAAGCTATGAGGAACTGCTGAAGGAGACAGGACTTTATACATTAGAAAGGAGGTGATTTATGAGGAGATCTGCTAGAGATGTTTAAGATAATGAAGGGTGCATACAAAATAAGTGCAGAAGTACACTGACAGGATAAAGTAAAGAGGGGGAGAGTTAGGATGGAAGTAAGATAGAGGTCTTTCACTCAGAGAGTAGTTAAAGCGTGGAATTGTCTTGCTGGAAAGCTATTGGCAGCAGAAACAATAGGTTCAAACGGGAATCCGATCGGGGTACATGGACACTGGTAGGACTGTGGTAGGTAGCCGAGGTATGGATGGGTGATTGTATACCTGTGATGTCTGTGAGTGGGTCTCGTAAGAAAGTGAATGGGCTGTCCATGTTTGATCACTCCTCACCCAACAACCCACCTTATCCACCCTGTAACCCCCCCCCCCTTCCAAAATTAAAACCTTTGCCATTTGTTCCATGTCACCCATCCATTGGGACCATGCTCCGTACAGAGCGTTGGTGCTGCCTAAGTAGTCTCCTCGGCTATTGGGCACAATCCTGGACGGGTCGCCACTCCAACACAGGATTCCAGAGCAAGCTGGCACTCATTTTACCGACCTCAGAAGGATGACAGGCAGAGTCAGCCCCACCTAGTATTAATTCAACATCCAAGTGGGATTTGAACTCATGATCCTAGGATCCCAAGCACACCACCCGAACCATGAAGCCAACACCAGGCATTTCCATGTAGTACCTGTCCTACTTTCGTCCTTCCCACTCTGCCACTTCCGAGATAAAGGGTAGATTGGGTTATATCAGAGATGATGAATAGATTGATAGATTGAATTGTTTGCCTCTGGATGAAGTATATGCTTGATGGGACAAATGGCCTTCTGTTCCAAATTTCCTTCTATTTCCTCATTTCAAGACAAGTTATCCCATGTCATTTTTATTAGAAAAGCATCTTTTAGAAGGAATAATGTTTTGAGTTCTTCATTAATTTATGGATACATTTGCTTCAAAGTTGTCTGTGATTCACCTGTCAATTGTGTCGACATAAATGTCCTACTGAAGATTGCTTTTTAGTTGCCGATGCTATCAGTGTATACAGTTTAAATTTTTTGGAGTTGAACATAGTTGGAACCATTATGGTGGTGTGAGAAGTTTGAGAGTTATACTTTTTTTATTGCACTGTACTACAAATTGTTTTTATGCCTAAAACCCTTCCAGGCACACCCCACACCCCAAGTACAACACACACACACACACACACACACACACACACACACACACACACACACACACACACACACACACACACACACACACACACACACACACACCAAATTATATTTGACAAAACATTTGTGTGATCATCGCAAAATCTTTTGTATTAATTGCTTTGGGTGGTAGTTGTGTATTGTTCCAAGGTTGCAATTCTTTCTTTGTGATGCAAGTTGGTTTTGGAGTGTGGGTAGTGAAGATTATTGTTTGCGCAGGTGTCGGCCAAGTGGTCCTACAGGTGGCGGCTGCTACACGCTGTCGGCACTGCTATGGCGTGGAAAAGGCCGATATACCTGCACAATATGCGGAGGTACTAATATTGTAATATCTCAATATGTATTGCAACACACTATCACAACCTTTATGACTACATGTTTTGTAATTATCTTCGTGTTTCACAATATATGGGAGGTCGCACCTATCCTAATGACATGTAAGACAAGTTGTATCTCCTGATACTTGAATAAGAGAGTTCATCGTACACCTTCTTTCCCTCTGCAGTGTTGAGGAAAAGGACATGGGAAGGGTCTTTTCAACTCTTGCTTTACGTTTCCGAGCACGAACTATATTTCCAACAGCCTCCATTTTGTCTGAATCTCGATATTCCCCAATGATGAGAGTGCGAGCCACAAATTTGATTGTTGGAGTTGTCATGTAATAGCAAAATATTTTGTCCAAGTATTGCTAAACTGGAGGTTTTTGGGAAGTGATAAGGACGTTTGTGTTCTACAGTGTTCAAGTATATAATAAAATAAAAATAAAATAAAGGTTTTAATGGTTGTATAAAAATATATATATATTTTTTGGAAGTTTACCACCGTTGATGCACTGTCTTTCCCCGCCACCTTATTTAACACATTAAATTAGTTATTCATGCGTGTTGTTTGTGTCCTTTATGACGTCCCTAAAAAACACGTTTCTTGTTTGGAATGGTTTTCAATTTTGTTTGGCTGCCAGGCAGGCAGACCGACTGCAGAAATTACCATACTCTGTGTGCATGCGTATCAAGAGGAGCTTCCCTTAATTGGCCAAAGTACTGCTAAACTGTAGGTTCATGTTTCGATTTGTTCTCCACAGTGTTCAAAATATATAATTCAATTGAAATTAAGTTGTTCCTTGATCCCAGACTAATGTCTGCAGACGGACAAACAAACTGAACCAATTGCTTCACCCAGCTTTATGCTTCGCACGCAGGTGCAGGGTAATTACAAGGCCAACTAGAGGGGGAGCACTCGGTAGAGTGCAATACCTCTGCCGCCAATACTGCTAGGTCACTCAAGTGAACCTGATATCCTATTCATTCAATTTGACGTCAACAGTGCTCACAGAGTTATAGTTTGCAACTTTCCCTTTTAGTTTTAACTTTTACATACTCAATTCATTCGTCATAACTGGATTCCTTGAGACAGAAATTGATTTTACGTGGGTATATCCACCTGAAGTTCCAAAATCGGCCGCAATTATAATTTTGGCATGTTTTTTTGTTGGAAATCACTTGTAACATGAAGAAATGCAAAAAAAAAAAAACCCGAAATTTTGTTGAAAAAAAAGTTGCAAAAAAAATTTTTTTTGGGGGGGGTGGGTGGTGGGGGGGTGGAAATCACTTAAAACATGTAGAAATGCATCTTCGATGGCGGAGGTTAATAAGAGAGATTGGACAATTTGGATGCAATAGATTTGCCTTTTAAATGATTTGTTTGTTTCCACCGAAAACTATATATGAATGGTGTGGTTCAGTCAAATGATTTGTTTGTTTCCACCAAAAACTATATATTAATGGTATGGTTCAAAGTTCAAGAATTTGTTTATTTGCACCAAAAACTATATATGAATGGTGTGGTTCAGAGTTAAATGAGTTGTTGATTTACACCAAAAACTATATATTAATGGTGTGGCTTAGAGTTAAATGATTTGTTTATTTACACCGAAAACTACACATTAATGGTGTGGTTCAGAGTTAAATGATTTGTTTATTTACACTGAAAAATATATGAATGGTGTGGTTCAGAGTTGAATGATTTGTTTATTTACACCAAAAACTATATATCAATGGTGTGGTTCAGAGTTAAATGATTTGTTTATTTACACCAAAAACTATATGTTAATGGTGTGGTTCAGAGTTAAATGATTTGTTTATTTACACCAAAAACTATATGTTAATGGTGTGGTTCAGAGTTAAATGTTTTGTTTATTTACACTGAAAACTATATATTAATAGTGTAGTTCAGAGCTAAATGATTTGTTTATTTACACCGACAACTATATATTAATGGTGTGGTTCAGAGTTAAATGATTTGTTTATTTAGACCAAAAACTATATATTATTAGTATGGTTCAGAGTTAAATGATTTGTTTATATATGCCGAAAACTATATATTAATTGTGTAGTTCAGAGTTAAATGATTTGTTTATTTACACCAAAAACTATATTTCAATGGTATAGTTCAGAGTTAAATGATTTGTTTATTTCTGCAAAAACTATATATTAATGGTGTGGTTCAGAGTTAAATGATTTGTTTATTTACACCGAAAACTATATAATAATAGTGTGGTTCAGAGTTGAATGATTGTTTATTTACACCAAAAACTATATGTCAATGGCGTAGTTCAGAGTGAAATGATTTGTTTATTTACACTGAAAACTATATATTAATAGTGTAGTTCAGAGTTTAATGATTTGTTTATTTACACCGAAAACTATTTGTCAATGGTATAGTTCAGAGTTAAATGATTTGTTTATTTACAACTTAAACTATATATTAATGGTGTGGTTCAGTTGTTAAATTATTTGTTTGTTTACACCGAAAACTATATGTCAATTGCGTAGTTCAGAGTGAAATTATTTGTTTATTTACACCGAAAACTATATATTAATGGTGTGGTTCAGAGTTAAATGATTTGTTTATTTACACCAAAAACTATATATTAATGGTATGATTTGTTTATTTACACCAAAAACTATATATTAATGGTGTGGTTCAGAGTGAAATGATTTGTTTATTTACGCCGAAAACTATATATTAATGGTGTAGTTCAGAGTTAAATGATTTGTTTATTCACACCGAAAACTATATTTCACTGGTATGGTTCAGAGTTTAATGATTTGTTTATGTACACCGAAAACTATATATTAATGGTGTGGTTCAGAGTGAAATGATTTGTTTATTAACACCCAAAACTATATATTAATGGTGTGGTTCAGAGTGAAATGATTTGTTTATTAACACTGAAAACTATATATTGATGGTGTGGTTCAGAGTGAAATGATTTGTTTATTCATGGTGTGGTTCGTAGTTAAATGATTTGTTTATTAACTCCCAAAACTATATATCAATGGTGCGGTTCAGAGTTAAATGATTTCTTTATGAACAAATAGCTATGTGAGTCGTGTACATAAGCTAAAAATTGTTCACTTTGTGATAAATGCACTAAACTTGGTGGAGTTGTAGTTCAGGCCATACCTTTTAATTTTAGTTATTTATACAAGTCTGGAGACGGCGATGGTTCACGAGCAATATACACAGTTCGCCTTTTTATTTTTGGACCTTCGAGGGGACGCCACGGGCAAACTGGCGGGAATCGGGAAAAACGTAAATGATGAAAGTTGTAGTACTCGAAGAGCACTACTTGCATACCAACTTTCATTCGAAACAGTTGAAAACCCTAGGAGCTTGATGCCCAATTTATTGATTTTTTTGACATTTTCTAAGTTTGTGACCTTGTGACCTTGACCTTGGGACGAAAATGAAAAATTGAGCTCTGTGGTGCTATGCAGGTGCCATTGGGCTAACCAAATACCGAAACCCCTGCCAGATTCGACAAACTCCCTCGGAGAAGATGTAACTTGAAATCAGTTACCCCCTAAAAACACGTTTTTTGGGCGTGGCTCCACCCATAATGGGCGCAGCACTCCCATTCTCAGGAAAACACAACTAGATCATGATGTAAACCTCCCACCCAAATTTTATCAGGATCGGATCTAAACCCATGGAGCTATGCTCATGACAGACAGACAGAGAGACGCACTCACATAACGAATATAGTGGTCACTCTGGCTGGCGCTCGTGAACCAATAGCAGAGTTAAGCAATTGATCCGTTGGTTATCTGCCTTCCGACGTCGGTCTATGATGGAGTGACGTCTTAATTTAAATGGGATGTTATATTTTGAACAGTGGAGAACATGAATCTGAACACGAACCTGAAGTTCACTAGCACCTTTGCTCTAAATTTGGCATTGTGCGGAATCTCGTCCAGATCCTGCATGCCCACAGAGAACTAAAGTAATTGCTTTGGTCTGTATGCAGGTCTGGCAGTGAAACAAAATCATTCCAAAGAGGAAACTCCTGTTTGTAGGGACGTCATGAAAGGCATGAAGAACTAATTTAATGTGGTAAACCTGGTGTTGGCTTGATGGTTAGGGTGGTGTGCTTTGGATCTTAGGATCCTGAGTTCAAATCCCACTTGGCTATTGAATTAATACCAGGTGGGGTCGACTCTGCCTGTCATCCTTCCGAGGTCGGCAAAATGAGTGCCAGCTGTCTGGTATAGTTTGTCGAAGTCGCGACCCATCTAGGATTGTGTCCAATAGCCAAGGATACTGCTTAGGCAGCACCAACGCTCTGCACAGAGTATGGTCCCAGTGGATGGATGGAATAAGGTGGTGCAAAAATGCTGCATCAATGGCACAAACCTTCTGAAAAAAAAATTATTTCATTTTGATACAGCCTTTAAAAGTTTTATTTTATTTCAATCAAATGATATACAGCCATGTGCCGCATTACGACGTTTCGGTCAATGACGGACCGCATATACAACAGTGGTCCCATAAAATTACAAGGGACCTGAAAAATTCCTATCACCGAGTGATGTCGTAGCCGTCATAGCGCTAACAGTCGTATAAATGTATAGGAGAGCACATACAATTATGTGCAGTACATCTTACTTGATAATGATAATAAACAACGACAGTGTGGCCCCGTTATAACGCGATCGTTGAGGTCCATAAAATGTCTGCGAAAAAAGCGGGGTCGCGCTAAATCGAGATTCAAGAAAATCACTGTTCAAACTGACCCAATGTTGACCTAACATCCTAAAACACCCCGATTTTTCACACTATTTGACCCGTGTTTTTGCACGTTTACCTTCTAGCAAGTAAATTACCTTTGCCTTAAAGAATTCCGCGAATAAATCGTTGTTACAGTTAAAATTTAACACAAATTAATTTTTTGTAAAGCTTTTTATGTTTTTAAAACATTCGCACTGTTCCAAAAATATATCACACAACTGACAGGTGCTCGTTTCTTCATTTGTAAATTATAACATCGCTGCAATGATTATTTATAAAATCCAAATGCTATTTATCCACCTTTCTACAATCGATGTGAGAGGATATTGTAAGCAGCCGCTAACAACACACATGGCCATCATGAACAGCACAAAGGTAAAACTAACGCGTCT
The DNA here is from genome assembly GCF_056783735.1 of Eptatretus burgeri. Lineage (NCBI taxonomy): Eukaryota > Metazoa > Chordata > Myxini > Myxiniformes > Myxinidae > Eptatretus > Eptatretus burgeri. Next base: position 88,726,813 of record NC_140966.1, read on the forward strand.
TCCGTCTATCTTGGATGTGTGTTACAATTGCCGACAGTATTCAGTACAGGAACATGCTGTACAGGTTTGTATCCGAGGAGCAATAGGCTATACTATATAGCCTAGGTGTGTAGTAGGCTATACCATCTAGGTTTGTGTAAGTACACTCTATGTTGTTCGCACAATGACGACATAACTTAACGATGCATTTCTCAGAATGTATCCCCGTCGTTAAGTGACGCATGACTGTACTTGAACTTAGAAGAACACAAATCTCCTTGTTGGCACTTCCAAAAACCTGCATTTTAGCAGTACTTGGATAAGATATTATGCCATCTCTTCCAATCAATTTGCCGCTCGTGTTCTCAGCGTTTGGGAATATCAAGATTCAGACAAGATTGTGGCTTGTAGGAAATATATATCGTGCTCGGAAATGCAAAGCAAGAGTTAAAAAGACCCTTCCCAAGTCCTTTTTCTCAAGACTGCATGGGGTAAAGTGTAAGATGAACTCTCCAGTTTATACTGTATTTGTATTGATTTATAGTATATTACTGAATATTGATGTATTATTTGTGTTTGCTATGCCAGTGAGTGAGGAAACTGTGTCAAGTCTTGGGTCTTTGACAGGTCTGGATTGCATTTTTCTAGGATTGCATCCCTCTTTTATAGTGAGGGAGTCCTGTATTTGTTATAGCGTATCATTATTAATGTTTATTTATACTCGGTTATGGATGAATTATTGTGGAACCGAACCCTATTATTCCCGTTGGTTACACTTGCGTCTCTGTCATGTTTTAGCCGATCATGATTTCTGGTGGAACATAACCATATACATGATTGAGTGGTAGTTTGTAGATGAGAACACAATTTTTATCCTCTCTCCAATTTTCCCCATATCTTTAATTCATTTCTACTCCGAAGCCTTCTAAAATGTCTCTTTCTTTCTCACTTCATCTCCTCCCACACCCACCCTCAACTGTCCATGAGATGGTTCCTTCACGTGATATTGTGTTCATTTATTGAGTATCCATGATTGATTGATTCGATTCTTGTGATAGGCAATGGATGTGGAATTTCGCAAGTGGATGAAATGGTATGGGAAGAAGAATGGGAACTACACAGTGAGTACTTGCCTCTTCCTGCTGGGCCTCCACCAATTTGCCATGACTTCTGATCTTCTCACACTTCATTCCTGCCTTTCAGTATCTGATTGAGATTATTGTGGTTCTTTGTGCTTGCAGTTGGAAAAGGGCGATTTTCTCTCTGATGATTGGAAAGAAAAAATTGCACTCACCAGGTACAGTATCCGATCCAACCTGCGTAGCTTTGTTGCTTCAATGTCATTGTATAACTTTTCACATGTCATGTACACCTTTCATTTATATATCGTGGTTGGATGGATTATGACAAAATTATAAACGAGAACGGCACTCGATAGAGTGGAGACTGAACAGTGTCCATTTTGTATCCCACTGATAGACCGGATCTGCATCTGGATATGAACCAAAATCCAATATTCTTGTTCTTGGCACATACCGAACTCATGCACCTAGTTTTGTCTGAATCCGTCCACAACGTTTTGAGATTTTGTGCTGTATATCGTTTTTGGCCCTTTCTCGCAATGTTGAAGAATCATTTGGAAAATGAATAAAAACAACTCTTATCTGGATCCGAATCCGAATCTTCACCAAAACAATTTTACAAATTACTGAAATTTTATAGTTTTGTTTGATTGAATGACGAACTATACAAGCACAGGACACATACTGCAGGGTATCAATCGTAAACATATATATATATATATATATATATATATATATATATATATATATATATATATATATATATATATATATATATATATATATAATAATGGTTTGCAGCGAATTCTGATGACATACATGTGTGTTTATTATACACGTCACATGCAATATATTGCACATTACCAGAAAGGAACTGTACTACATTTCAGTTGTTCTTTCAGTGATGAGACACACCTCACACTACGACAAAGAAGCTGGACAACATTAAACTTGTCCTTTCGGTGATTAGACACAACACTTTTCCACTTCTGAGGTCGTTTAATTGAGGTTCCACAGCCATTTTGGGAATTAAAGAAGAAGCTGCTGGTCACCTCAAACGGGTCTTCCAATGAAGGATCGTTCACGGAGTTTTTCTTTTGGGAGGATCTTATGGTGGTTGAGGAAAGGCAGGTGGTCGCTGGAACAAGGTGGCAACAAGAGCTGATTTTATTTTATTTGCATATAGTTTACATGATCATTTGTAACCAGATTTTCTTTTATTCTCCTCATCAGTGTTGTATTTGTGAACAATTTTGCATTTGGACCAGAGGTTGATCATCAGCTGAAAGAGCGTTTTGCCAACATGAAAGAAGGTCAGAGTCAGTATTTGTCTTACATTGAGTTAAAAATATATAATATATTGTTACATGAAATTACCACTGAATTAGTGCGGCTTTTAATTAATTTATTTTTTCTTTGCAGAGGGCAAAATTGTTTCTTCCAAGCCGTTTGCTCCTTTAAACTTCAGGATAAACAGTCGTAACTTGAGTGGTAAGATTGTGGGCCAACTTACTGCTACGCATTGTTAATGTTCGGTTGGATTGACTTGTATATTAACATCTGGAAAGCTTTTGGTATTCTGTCTCATCTGAAAACTGAGATTCGCTGATTTCATTGCCATGTTTAGATCTTTTTATTGTATTTTAATTATGTTTTGAAATGTATGGGGCTGCAGGAAAGCCTAGATCCTAGAGGTTGTCTCAAAAAGCCATCGAGGCTGGGTTTGAATCTCGGCCCAGCTGCATTAAACTTGATGGGTCCGATGTGTCCTTTCGTGTCTCAGTAAGAATGTTTTCATTCTCGGTCAGGGATCTTGTGTTTGTATGATAAATGCTCCGATTGCCGGATAAAATTCTCATTTGCGTGCATGTGTCGCTAGATATTGGCACCATAATGAAAGTGGTCGAGCTCTCTCCACTACGTGGATCTGTCTCGTGGACCGGCAAGCCCGTCTCGTACTACCTGCACACTATTGACCGTACTATAGTAAGAGATGCATTTACAACAGGATGGTGACGAAGAGCTAAAAATGCCTTTAACGATTGCCTTCAAACTCTTGCCATTGCACAAGATTCTACTTTAGCCCCTGGTGTTTATTATCGATGAGATGTGTGACAAATGCTGTTGTCCAGTTAAAATCTCATGTGTGCTGTCATGACAAAGCAGCATTTCTTTTTTAATACTTAAAAAAAACAAAAAACATTAGTCTGGATATCACTAAGCAGGAAACACTTTGAGATAACTAGATGTCAGTGGGACATGTCACACAAAATTCTGCCTAGACTTAGTTACTTAACACCAGGATTAATACCGATCCTTTGAATCCCTTAATATACATGCATTTGGCAAAAAATTCAGTGTTGATAGAACACAAAATTGGCCAAAATTTGATGAGAAGTTGAAATGAAGAGATTTTCAATCTTCATTATATTCTGGTTCGGTGTCCCAAGTGCTTGCCTACTTTTATATAACAGTCATAAACACAGTTTGCATGACTCTGCAGGTGAAAAAGTACATGGTAATAATACAGTACCTTTAGAAAGTATTCACACCCCTGGACTTTTGTAACATTTTGTTGTGTTCCAGCCTGAATTTAAAATGGATTAAATTTTAAAAAAATCGTCATCGATCTCCTCAAAATACCCCAAAATGATAAAGTGAAAACATGTTTTTAGAATTTTTTACATATTAATTGAAAATGAAAATGAAAATCTGAAATGTCTTGCTCAATAAGTATTCAGCCCCCGAATCAATACATTGTTGAAGAACCTTTGGCAGTGATTACAGCTTCGAGTCTTCTTGGATGTGTCTGTATCAGATTTGCACATCTGGATTAGGGGAGTTTCTCCCATTCTTCCTTAGAGATTTTGTCAAGCTCTGTCAGGTTGGATGGGGAGCGTCGGTGAACAGCAATCTTCAAATCTGTCTTCAGATTCTCAATGGGATTCAAGTCTGGACTTTGGCTGGGCCACTCAAAGACTTTCACGTTTTTGTTCTGAAGCCGTTCCAGTGTTGCTTTGGCTGTATGCTTGGGATCATTGTTCTGTTGGAATGTAAATCTTCACCATAATCTAAGGCCTTTTGCATTCTGAAGTGGGTTCTCCTCAAGGATTTACCTGTATTTGGCTCTATTCATTGGTCCCTCTATCCTTACAAGTCCCCCATTCCCTGCCACTGAAAAGCATCCCCATAGCATGATGCTGCCACCACCATGATTCACAGTATTGATGGTATTAGATGGGTGTTGAGCTGTGCCCGGTTCCCGCCAGACGAAGCACTTTGCATTCAGGCCAAAGAGTTCAGTTTTTGTCTGATTAAACCACAGAATATTTTGCCTCTTGCTCTCAAGAGTCTTTCCCGTGCCTCTGTGCAAACTCCAGGCGTCATGTCATGTGCCTTTTTCTCAGGAGTGGCTTCTGGCTGGACACTCTCCCATCAAGCCTAATTTTGCAAATGCTACAGAGACTGCTATCCTTCTGGCCGGTTCTCCCATCTCAGTCAAGGAACTCTATGGTTCTGTCAGAGTGGTCATTGGGTTCTTGGGAACCTCCTTGACCAAGGCCTTTCTTTCCCAGTTGCTCAGTTTGGTCAGACAGCCAGCTCTAGGAAGAGTCTGAGTAGTTCCATATTCTTTCCTTTTCCTAATGATGGAGCTCACTGTGCTCTTGGGAACTTTCAACACTCCAGAAATGTTTTTTTATGCCCTTTCCCAGATCTATGTCTCCTCACAATTCTATCTCGGAGTTCTACTGACAATTCCTTGGACTTAATGGTAGAGTTTCTGATAGAGAAAGATGTGTTTCTTTCTAAATCATGTCCAATCAATTGAATTGACCACAGGTGAACTCCAATCAAGTTGAGACATTGCAAGGATGATCAAAGAAAATTGGATGCACCTGAGCTCACTTTGGAGTGTCATTGCAAAGCGGTTGAATAGTTATTGACTCAAAACATTTCAGATTTTCATTTTCAATTAATTTGTAAAATTTCTAAAAACACGTTTTCACTTTATCATTATGGGGTATTTTGTGTAGATCGGTGACAAAAAAAATCTCAATTTAATCCATTTTAAATTCAGGCTGGAACACAACAATATGTGACAAAAGTTTAGGGGTGTGAATACTTTTTCAAGGTGCTGCATATATGCATTTTTTAAGGCTCTTCTTGCCAAACAGTTGCAAAGGCAACACCTACGACACAGATCCTATGCAACTGTTTAGCCAGAAGAGCCTTTTTAAAATCTAAATTATTCCTGGCTACCCGCAGGGTTAATGTGTGGCAGGGCATTTCTTGTTGGGGAGGATGCAAGCAGCAATAGCTGGTGTGGCACTTTGCTTCCAGGTACCTCCTACAGTGATGGGGTCTGTTCTCGACTCACATACACACACATGTATATTTACAGTGGCCTGTAAAAGTATTCACCCTCCCAATAATGACACATTTAGATGAATTAATTATGTAGAAATAATTTTTCCAAATGCATTTGTTTATTCATAACTGATGAGATCAAACTAAACAATGTTATAGTTGAAGGTTACATGTCATGAATACCTGCAGAAAACATGTACAAATCAAAATTCACTGGTTGCAAAAGTATTCAGCCCCTTAGGTCTCATCAGAACGTACTTGGAGCAATTAACTCATCAGAGTACTTGGTGAAGAGCACCTTTTGCAGCAATGACTGGTATGAGTGTTTTTGAGTCGGTCTCTACCATCTTTGCACAGTGAGATGATGAAATCTTTCCCCATTCTTCACATGGAAATTGTTCTAGTTCTGCCAAGTTTGATGGGGATTGGCGATGGACTGCAATCTTCAAGTGTCACCGTAAATGTTCATTTGGGTTCAAGTCAGGACTTTGACTGGGCCACTCAAGAACATTTATTTACTTCTTATTCAGCCACTCCAGTGTGGATTTAGCTTTGTGCTTCGGATCATTGTCCTGCTGAAATGTGAATCTCCTACCCAGTTTCAGATTTATGGCTGACTCAAGCAGGTTTTCATCAAGGATTCTCCAAAACCTTGCAGCTTCAATTGTCCATTCTATCCTGACAAGCTTGCCAGTCCCTGCTGATGAAAAGCAGTTTGATAACATGATGCTGTCACCACCATGCTTGACAGTAGGGATGGTGTTGACTGTGTGTTGGGCTTGCACCAGACGTAACGCTTTGGATTTACACTAAAAATCTCAATGGTCTTCAAAGAAAAGACCACAAAACTTTTCTCTACATGCTTGTGGTATCACTAAGATGGTTTTTTTCAAACTAATTACGAGATTTTAGATGCATCTTTTTCAGTAATGGAATCTTTCTTGCCACCTGTCCATACAGTCCAGCTTTGTGAAGTGAAGGGGATATTGTTGATTGATGAACACTGACCCCCATCTCAGACATTGAGCCTTGCAAATCTTTCAAAGTCATTGTTGGGTTCACAGTGACATCCCGAACCAGTTTCCTGCTTGCCCGTCTGCTGAGTTTGGATGGACGACCTGATATTGGTCGAGTCTGGGTGGTATTATACGTCTTCCACTTCTTAATAATGGATTTCACCGTACTCAAAGGGATAATGAATGACTGAAATCTTCTTATAACCCTCTCCTGAATGGTGTTTCTCCATCACTTTGTCTGACTTTTTTTTTGAATACCTTGTCAAGGCTCGTATGAGAGCGAACACACAATGCACAGCAAAGGGGGCATGAGACAAGAGGGGTGTTGAGAGGGAAGGACAAAACAGTGGGGAACAGAGGCATTAGATCTGTGGAAGGGAGATGGATGGGGCGGGGAACACGGGATATATAAGATGGACATTACAGGAACTTTCAGGAAGGAAAGCAAGGAATTTGAAGCGGGTGAGTTTGGGGTGGATTAACGGGGGTAGAAAAGATCGAGGTTTTGGCTGGGGGATGATAAGAGATGGTAGTGAACGGCTGTTTTGAAGGCCTGGAGGGAAGAATGGGATTGACTAGAGTGTGGGAGTTTATTCCAAAAGCGGGGAAAAAGAGGAATGAAAGAGTGAAGGTGAGCAGTGATCCATGATTTTGGTAGTTTTACCAGAAGGGGGTTGTTGGCGGACTTTGAGCGCCCTGCAGAAATATGGGGGGGGGGGCATATAGCAGACAGAGCGGGGGGGTGGGGCAAGACCGGAGAGTAGACGGTAGAAGACAGATAGACCACCGACCTGCCTGTGGTGAGAGACCCAAAGACTCAGCCTCACCATGGGAGATACCAATGATCCAAAATACCTTGGTTTCAACAGCGTAAAGCCGAGAAAGGTGGGAGGCAGGAGCACTAGCCCAAAGGGGAGAGCAATACTCCACCAAGCTGCGGATGAAAGCTTTGTATGTGGTCAGGAGCTCAAGTGGGCCGAGGAAGGACTTTGCACGACGGAGGATTCCCAGTTGGCAACTGGCTTTGAGGATAGTTTGGAAATGTGGCTTTCCCAGGAAAGATCATGGCAGATAGTGAGACCCAGAAGCTTGAATGAAAGGACTTCTTCCAGAGGATTGTTGAGAAAGTAGATGGGGGGGAGGTGGGGTTCCAAACGGTCCTTTCAGAGAGACATAGTGAGAGTGTGAGATTTGTCATGATTGAAAGACATGTTCCACGTGTTGGACCAGTTTGTGATTTTACCCAGATCTGCGGAGAGCGGAGAAGCTTCTGCTTTCCGTTCTGAGGGATGACAGATGGTACAGCAGAGGGTGGAGTTATCAGCAAAGAGATAAAGAGGATTTTCCAGAGAGTCGGAGAGATCATTGATAAAAACCAGAAAAAGAACAGGGCCCAGAACGCTGCCTTGAGGAACTCCAGCCTGGACAGGAAGAGTGGATGAAACAACTCCATTTAGGGCCACACGGTGACTGCGACAGGAGAGGAAGTCTGCGGGCCATGAGTGGAGATGGCCTTGGATATCATAGGAAGAGAGTTTGGTGAGCAGGGCAGGGTGCCAGACCGTGTCAAAAGCACACGATATGTCTAGGGATATGGCTCTAATTTCGTATCTGGCATTGAGTACCTACATCCATTGTTCGGAGAGCAAAAGCAGCATATCCAGGGTAGAGTGACCTGGTCTGAAACCAAATTGATATTCAGAAATCAAGCCATTAGAGAAGAGGAAGGATTTAATGTCTGAAGCGATGATGAATCGCTTCATCGGGCACGTTTCTTATTCATTCTTATTCATTCTTTTTCAACAATCGGGACACGAAGGCCTTTCCAGGAGAGTAAAAACCTGACTTCATACTCGTGTAATCCCCGGTAGAAGATCCGCCATTTCGAGCTCACTTCAAACGCGGTCTGTCGTCGTTACCTTGGTAAATAAATAAATAAATGAATATATGCGCGCGCGCACACACGCACACACGCACACACGCACACACGCACACACGCACACACACACACACGCACACACGCACACACGCACACACACACACACACACACACACACACACACACACACACACACACTGCTTTAACCTCAGCGTTGTCCATGTGAAAATGCTAACAACACCAGGTAGAGCGACACAGTACCCATTTACATTGGGAATTTACGCCCCCACATCCCCGCATGAGGCCGTGGCCACATAACCTGTTACCCCCACACAATGTTGGATTTGTACCCCTAGTTTGAAGTTTGTAACTTAAAAGATGTGGCCATGCATAAGGAGCAAAGCCACAGGAGAGAGACTGGCAATGGTATTTATATTGTTGCGGATTTCGCGCCCGCCGGCGTGCTGACGGCCACGTAACTCGAATCGCGGCACGTCGCCCACCGGACGGACAATCCAGTCGTGACCCTCTCGGACTAACGCCGGGAACCAGTCACGGGTGGACCTTTCGGTCTCACCGCGATCGAGCCAATCAGCCCCCGCGTGGGATAGGGTTGCTCGCCAAATTCGACCTACCGAAGTACCCACGCGGAGGGTAGACCGGGCGATCGCACCTCGCCGCAGGTCGACTTCGGACACGGGCCACTTAAGCGACCCGTTCCGTACTATCAGAATAACCGAGCGGTGTTATCGTCGACCTCGACGGTTCGATTAATTATCGGGCGTATTCAGCCCACTACCAACCCTTTACGTGAAGCAAGATGAGGGTTCAATGGGAGAAATGACGAAGCGAAGCGGGAAACAGTTCAACAATAAAGCACATTTATTCGCGACGAACGGAAAGCACACATATTCAATTCCACCAAAAGCACACAGAAAAAACACAATTCCATTTACACAAAAAGCAAATATAAAAGCGAAAACACAATGCAGAGCTAATACCGACTACCGAGCACACGGCAACACTTATACAATTCTACTTCACAGACGGCGCCGACAACACATACCCAAAACCAAGGAAAAGAAATACCCTCAAGGATGAGGCGGGCCTGAGGCCGAGACCGGGTCGCGCCTACCCGTCTGGTGATGAGACGCGGAGCGGCGATGGCGCCCCAACTCAGCGGACCTCGCGGACAGTGTCTGGCAGGGGGTGGGAAAGGGGCCCCCTTGGTCGCACTATCTCAGCGCGGGGGGAAACAGGAGGGGGTTGCTGATGCTCGGGGTATAGAGGATCTTTATTATCCCTGGTGTGCGTCTCCACCTCGGCCAGGTCGCGCTGCCGGCCTCCCTCGGGCGTGCAGCTCCCGGCACCGACGCGAGCACCCCCTCGTCTGCCTTCGCCGCTGCCGCCTCTCCGCCTCTGGACTCTCCGACTCTGGACTCTTCTTTGGACTCTCCTCCCTGTTGGACTCTTCTTTGGACTCTCCTCTTTCCCCGTTGGACTCTTCTTTGGACTCTCCTCTGACTGACGAACACGGTCCTTTTATCCCCCCCCCCGTAGCTTCGCCTTTGACCCCCTCCCTTTGACCTTTCACCTCGCTCCCCATTGGCCCGAGAAAAAGTGGGCGTGAAGGCTTTTTGATCCACAAATTTGCATATATCGATCGTCCTGGAGGCGGGGCCAATTCGCCCCTCGCTCACCGATTGGACGGCAAAAAGTGGGCGTGTGTCGTTTTTGATCCGTTTTTGAAGCACAAAATCCGTGATTTTGTACACGCTGTTCGACGCGCGCTCTGCACGAGTCCAACACCGGTACCCACAGCGGGGCAAGAACGGTGGCGATGCTACGGTTGCGAGGTGTGACGGGAAGGTCGTGGCGGTTGTGGTGAAGCGGCGTTGTGGTTGGTGGTTGATGTTGTGGTTGTGGTGGTAATCATGGCGGTTGGTCCAAAATAAAGATAGTAAAAGAAAAACGGCTATCCTGAAGAGTCGCAGCTCGCATAAATGACATGTATTCCCACTAGACAACGGGTTTGGACCTAACTACACATGTACTTACCGAGATACCTCACCTAAGGGACCTGAATGGTGGTTTGCGAATTTGGTAACCACAACACTACCCCCTTCCCTTTTTACAGACTCGTCCCGAGTCGTCAAATTTTCGTGTGCCATCATGTGTAGTTTTCCCCTAGTACATTTTACCTACGGATCCCTGAGTGCGACATTCATGGTATTCGTGTCCCCAAAATAAATAACCTGAGGGCTGCGTAACTATCTAAACAAACTCACTCACACGGACGACTTAAATAAAATTGCCGGCGCTAGACAGACATGCCGGGGGCGCACTCATATTTACAGTACATCTTAACCTTAACTTACAAATTTTACACTAAACCATGGCCCAGGATCATTGAACTCTGCAAAAAGAAAGCAGTTAGCAGGGAGCCAGGCTGCCCGCATGCAGTCTCTGGCTCAAACAATGCAGGTGACAGGGAACGTGGCTGGCTGCTCACACGCAGTCCAAGGCCTTCCCTTTTGAACTGAACGCAGTGAACCACAACGGTGCATGGGCTGCACAAACGCCGTCTCGTGCCAGCTCAAGTGGCACACGCAATGAGCACAACGAATGGATGGATGAATGGTTTGAACTGAATGCAGTGAACCACAACGGTGCATGGGCTGCACAAATGCAGTCTCCGTGCCAGCTCAAGTGGCACACGCAATGAGCACAACGAATGGATGGATGAACACAAACACGGTGCACGGGCCGCCACTGCAGGCCCGTGTTGTAGCTGCCAACGGGGCAGTTCTCGCAGCTTGCAAACTGTTGCTTTTACGATCCTGGCGCACATGGCAATGAACAGGGGGGGGGGCAAAGCAAAAATTGAACGGGGCTGGTGAACGTGGACAGTGGGCATGGCATGGCAAAGGCAGCAGGCAAACACAGCCCGCAGAAGAAGGCCGCTGCAGGCAAACATAGCGGGCAGATGAACTGGCCGGCACAGGCCTTGAAGCAAACACTGCCAGCCGATGGCACAGGCCTTGCAGCAAAACAACAGCTGCCGATGAAGTTGGCCGGCCTCCGCCTTGAAGCAAAACACGGCCAGCCGATGAAGTTGGCCAGCTCTTGCCGTTCAGTGGAGGTTGGTGGAGGGAGTGCGGTGGTGCTGGCCACTTGGAGGGCGGGCTCGGACCTACCTACCTGTCTCCCTCCCAACCTATCGCCTTTGCCTGTCACTGTACATACCCACTCCCTTAATTTGTCAAACCCCAATTTAGCCCCAACTTATTTTTTTTATTGTTTTTATTTTTACTTCCCCACTATAAATCGTCCCCTAACCCCCTTTATCGTCCTTGTTCGGCTAACCTATTCTGTCACCTAGCCTACTCCCAACCCCTACGTTCCCTTCCCGGAGGGGAATAAGGGAGAGCTAACGTCCTGTGTCGAGGCCCAACGAAGCCTCAGAATGGCCTCCCCAGAGTTCGGCGATCTTTAACCAAAGTGGGTCCAGCGGCCCACAACGACAGCGAGGGGATGGATGGTGCGGAGGGGTACATCTCCTAATCTACCCTAACCATTTAACTGTTAAACTACCCCGGGGCTTTCAACAAGCGCCTCTCGCTTAAACTATTGGTTCTAACAACCCAGATTCCCGTCGCCTGTGTTGGTGTCCTCACAATTTAGGGCCTCCCCCCCAATTTTCTCTCCGTGCCCTCACACGGTCTCCTGGCTGGGACACGTGGCTCCCTTTGGCAGGCACGACCCTCTGCCGATTCTCCCGCTATGGCACCCCCGGGCACTACACTGCCTCCGAGCCTACCAGCTCCCTAACACCGGGGAGTGCCCCCCATGGCACCTCCCCTGAAACGCACACGTGGCAGGCCGGCCTCCCGGGCCCCTTTCCGAGGGTCACCCGTGCCCACAACACTGCCCACGCGGCTAATGGCGCCCCGGGCCCCCGCACCAAGCAGGCGCACCCGTGCCCACTACTCTATCCCGGCCCCCCATGGGCCCATGGCCTACCGCGGCCGACTAGCCTGGTGCCCGGGGTACCCTCTCAGCGATACTCACCTTTCGCAGCCACGCTCCCAAGCCCGTCAACAGGGCTCGTGCACCCCTCCAAATGGGTCTCGAGCCTACTTTCCCACCAACAACAAAACGACTTCCATTTTTCAATTTGACTAACCCCCTAACTCACTCTACACTGACCCCGGGGTCCCTTGGGCGGGAGTCACTCCTCCCCCCAATCACTCATCGCACCATGCATTCCCCATTCGCTCCATACACACAGACCCGCTGGCCTCACTCACTCACCAAGCACATGCCTCACAACTCACCAACTCTTCAACACACTCACCGCTGAACTCTGCCATCCTTCTAACTACCTCCCCTAACTAACTCGTGCTCCCACGTCATCCCTTAAACTATAGCACGTTCCTTTTAACACTACGTAGCTAAACTACGTCCCCTCTACACATCCACAAGTCTGTCACTGTCTCCTAATCTCTTTAATCAATTTCCCCACCTAAATCTGGCTACAATCCCTCTAACTAATCCATTCCACGGACTCCATGAGGACTTACCCCTGCCCCATGAAGTCGGTCTAGCTAAGCTAACCCTTCCCCCTAACTAGTTTCCATCCTGTGCCCAGGCAAGGGGGTCTTTCACCCCTTGCCCAGGAATCCTGTGCACCCGAAAGTGAGGCTTGCTTTTCCTTTTTTTTTTTTTTTTCCATGCGCAGCACCTGCGCGGCAACTCAGAGCTCGCGCACTTTACACCTGCCCGTGACGTCATGCAGCTGCACGTGTTCCTCGTCCCTCCTTGGACGGTACCATCCGGCAGAGATACCCCTCCTGCCGGATTCCAACCACACGTGCAGCCATGACGTCACCGTGCGCAGAAAAAAAAAACAAGCCCCAGGTCTCGAGGGGTTCCCCACGCGAACACATGTGCTTTGCCCGTTGGAGCTTAACACACACGATCGCGTGGAGAACCCGTCCGGTCCAAATCCATTTACCTGCCTAAACTTTGTCCGTCCGCGGGATCGGCAAATCCACCGCGTGCGTTTCCGGACCGGGACTTCACTCTCGCAAGCGAGCACGTGGTGGTCTCGTGCGTTGCACAGCACGGACCTCGTGCTCGCGGCTGGGTGAACCCGGCACGGTCCCCGAAACAACTACAGCCGCTACCCGGCTTTCGTTTCTCCCATGTCGCCGTCGTCGCCATTCGACCCACGCACACCTGCGTGTTACGACGCACACAGTCCACTCCATCACATTCACACGGGGAGACGCGGCTGCGTGCTCCCGCATGCCAACCGACATCTCCCTCACATACCGCTCTCTCACACACACGGTCTCCCTGGCACACAGCGACCTTGCACACGGCCGTTCACTCACGCACGGTGCCTCACCACTCACACAAACCATACTACTTACACACGCGGGGGCACTCACCCGCGGTGCCTCATCCACACTCCGTGCCTCACTCATACACGCGGGGGCACTCACCCGCGGTGCCTCACTCACACTGGCCGTTTCATCCACACACACGGCCTCTTCCACACACGGTGCCTCATCCACACACGGCGTGCTGGGAAGCATGCACTCCGGCACCATCGCTACCACACCACTCACACACGGGGTCGCTTCCACACACGGGGACGCACTCACGCCTTGCACCACACACACAGGGACAACCACACTGGGGATTTGTGTCCCCACAAGGGTCTCCGGGGCCTCTACACCCCCCAAGCTCTCCGTGCACCCGTCCACAGCACCCGTCCCCTCAACTTCGCAAAGCACGACCGAACTCACCTGGTCGTGACTCGCCTCAAGGGGGCATACTGCCTCCCCTCGTTCCTGGAGGAGGCCATCCAGGTGCTCGCACTGGGTCTCTACCCAGTCCGCCAGCTCACCCTCACTATCCTCCACTACCTCCGTATGTGTGTGTGCGTCACTTACCCCGTCTTCCTCGTGTAGTCTTTCCTCTATTTTTTCTATCTCCCGTGTCTCTGCCAACTCTTCACCCTTTACCTCCCTTGTCTCAACTATTATTTCCTTTGTCACGGCCTTCATGCCCACCTGCAGGCATCGGCCCATGTTCTGCGTCTCACCCCGCAGCTCTTTCATCTCTTCCCTCATTTGCTGTGTATTCGCATCCATCGTCGTTTTCACTTCATTTGTATTTGTATCCATCTTTTCATCCATTTTTTGTGTATTCGCATCCATCTTTTCGTTCATGCCTTTCATTTCCGCATTCATTTGTGCCAGCATGGTGAATAGCTGGGCCATGTCGGATGCACTCAGCTGAGCCGTTTCGGCAGGGGTTGGGGAAGGGTTTTGGTGGAGAGGGGGGGGGGAGGTGTCATACACCGCGGCCGCTGCCGCACCTTTTTCGGGCTCTGGGCTCAGTTGGGGGAGTTCATGTTCCTGCACAATCAACATTTCCTGCACGGGGATTTCATCCTGAGCCATGGATTCTACACATTCTACATCCATTTCTAATACCCCCGGCTCCCGCTCGCCTTGAGACGCCATCTTGCTTCTCGTGAAGGGTTAATTTGCTCGCTCGTAATTTGGAGGGAATCGGGGGTCGCTTCTCTCACCCCTGGACCGATTCCCGTGAATTTAGCCGGAGACAGGAGAGCCCGTTTTCCTGTTCTCCGATACCAGTGCCGCGAGGAGGGCGATGAATTTGTATCGCATGACCTGACACCAGTGTTGCGGATTCCGCGCCCGCCGGCGTGCTGACGGCCACGTAACTCGAATCGCGGCACGTCGCCCACCGGACGGACAATCCAGTCGTGACCCTCTCGGACTAACGCCGGGAACCAGTCACGGGTGGACCTTTCGGTCTCACCGCGATCGAGCCAATCAGCCCCCGCGTGGGATAGGGTTGCTCGCCAAATTCGACCTACCTAAGTACCCACGCGGAGGGTAGACCGGGCGATCGCACCTCGCCGCAGGTCGACTTCGGACACGGGCCACTTAAGCGACCCGTTCCGTACTATCAGAATAACCGAGCGGTGTTATCGTCGACCTCGACGGTTCGATTAATTATCGGGCGTATTCAGCCCACTACCAACCCTTTACGTGAAGCAAGATGAGGGTTCAATGGGAGAAATGACGAAGCGAAGCGGGAAACAGTTCAACAATAAAGCACATTTATTCGCGACGAACGGAAAGCACACATATTCAATTCCACCAAAAGCACACAGAAAAAACACAATTCCATTTACACAAAAAGCAAATATAAAAGCGAAAACACAATGCAGAGCTAATACCGACTACCGAGCACACGGCAACACTTATACAATTCTACTTCACAGACGGCGCCGACAACACATACCCAAAACCAAGGAAAAGAAATACCCTCAAGGATGAGGCGGGCCTGAGGCCGAGACCGGGTCGCGCCTACCCGTCTGGTGATGAGACGCGGAGCGGCGATGGCGCCCCAACTCCGCGGACCTCGCGGACAGTGTCTGGCAGGGGGTGGGAAAGGGGCCCCCTTGGTCGCACTATCTCAGCGCGGGGGGAAACAGGAGGGGGTTGCTGATGCTCGGGGTATAGAGGATCTTTATTATCCCTGGTGTGCGTCTCCAATCGGCCAGGTCGCGCTGCCGGCCTCCCTCGGGCGTGCAGCTCCCGACACCGACGCGAGCACCCCCTCGTCTGCCTTCGCCGCTGCCGCCTCTCCGCCTCTGGACTCTCCGACTCTGGACTCTTCTTTGGACTCTCCTCCCTGTTGGACTCTTCTTTGGACTCTCCTCTTTCCCCGTTGGACTCTTCTTTGGACTCTCCTCTGACTGACGAACACGGTCCTTTTATCCCCCCGTAGCTTCGCCTTTGACCCCCTCCCTTTGACCTTTCACCTCGCTCCCCATTGGCCCGAGAAAAAGTGGGCGTGAAGGCTTTTTGATCCACAAATTTGCATATATCGATCGTCCTGGAGGCGGGGCCAATTCGCCCCTCGCTCACCGATTGGACGGCAAAAAGTGGGCGTGTGTCGTTTTTGATCCGTTTTTGAAGCACAAAATCCGTGATTTTGTACACGCTGTTCGACGCGCGCTCTGCACGAGTCCAACACCGGTACCCACAGCGGGGCAAGAACGGTGGCGATGCTACGGTTGCGAGGTGTGACGGGAAGGTCGTGGCGGTTGTGGTGAAGCGGCGTTGTGGTTGGTGGTTGATGTTGTGGTTGTGGTGGTAATCATGGCGGTTGGTCCAAAATAAAGATAGTAAAAGAAAAACGGCTATCCTGAAGAGTCGCAGCTCGCATAAATGACATGTATTCCCACTAGACAACGGGTTTGGACCTAACTACACATGTACTTACCGAGATACCTCACCTAAGGGACCTGAATGGTGGTTTGCGAATTTGGTAACCACAACAATATGTATACTGAATATAGATGTCCAAGTACTGCAAAACTGGAGGTTCTTGGAAGTGCAAAGAAGGTGATTTATGTTCTGCGGTGTTCAAGTATATAATTCAAGTTAAATAAAATGAAGATTTTGAAAGGCTGATAAATTAATTAATTCTGGAAGTTGACCACTATTGACGTAGCGTCTATTACACCACCCAATCAAACATGCTGTTTGTGTCCCTTATGACGTCCTTAATAACAGTAAGTTTCCTGTTTGGAATGATATTCAATTCTGTTATCGTATTTTGTTTTTCACTGCTCGACAGAGCAGACAGAGTAAAAAATATTATCTCACTCCTCTCTGCACACGTGCGATTAAAACAAATTCAGAGACAAAGTATGTTAAAATGAAAACCTTGTACTCCTATTCATGTTCCTTCCAATTCGTGTTCAAAATATAACGTTCAATTTAATAAGTTGTTCCTTGATCATAAACCGACCTTTGTGGGCAGACGGATAGAGAAATGGGCAGACATCAACCGATTGGTTAACCCTGCTTTTAGTTTGGCATGTACAGGGTAATAAATGGACAACAGTGTCACTTGATGACATGTTAAAATTATATATCAAGCATTGATTTGATATGGCAGTTGAGTCAATTAATTAATTTTAACCCCCCCCCACCCCCTCTAATTGCTTTTGAGAATGTGCTTGAAAGTCAGGAAAGTCTTTAAATGCTATGAACAAATAAGAGTATGAATGGTGTGAACATATTGTTGTAGAATTCCCGCCCGTTGGCGTACAAACGACCGCGTCTAACCAATAACGGTCACTTCGCCCACCGAAAGGACAATCCAGTCACGGCTTTCCGGATCAACGCCGGAAACCAGCCACGGGTGTGTTTTTAACCACACCACAACCTTGTCCGCACTCTACCCGCGCTACAGGGTCCGATCGCCAAATCTTCGATTTACCTAATTATTCGCACGGGTAGGTTACCGAGAGATTGTACCTCAACGGGACCGCTAGGAAACGAGCCGCTTAAGCAGCTCGCTTCCTTTTGGGATAACCGAGCGGGGTATTATCACGCAGTCCCGTTGGACCCGATCACTTTACCGGCTATTTAAAAACCAACTGTATTCCGAGTGCAAGATGGGGCAGTTCAATGAGGGAATGGACGCAACGAACAGGTTTACATTCACACAAGGACATTTATCATAATAAAGCATGTATGCAATTAAACAAGGCAAAACACATTTGCAATTATACAAGCAACAAAAGCACGACAAAAAAACTGCAACCGTCTACTTATTATGTACAGTCACTTGCACTTAATAGCAGTTCCTACTTATTAGACGGGCCCACGGACACACGTACGCACACACACACTCAAGAAATGGTGGCAGAGGCCTTTAATAACGAGCTCCAGCTCAGAGGACAGGTGAGCTGAAACCCAGAACCTATCTCGAACATCTCCACCTCGTGTGGTCTTCAAGTTTTTCGGACCTGGGCTCCAGCGAGAGCGAGTTGGATCCAATCGCTGTGAGCTGCGATCCTTCCCGAGCTCCCGCGAATCCTCCCGCGCTTCTCAACACGTGCTGGTGAGACGAGGCGCCGATCCTTCCCGTCGATGCGTCGCTTCCCCGAGGAACCACCTCCATGAAGAGGCGGGGAACCAAGCGGGGAACCAAAATGGAGAACAAAGAGCTCCACGAAGCAAGAAGAAGAAGCCACCACTCGCAGCTCGAGCCGAGCGACCGGCTTAACTTCCTTCCAAGCAAAGCAGCTCGAAGCAAAAAGCTCTCCCGAGCCAAGCAGAAGCCGAAGCTCACAGAACCATCAAAGCAAAAAGCCTCCAAAAGGCCTCCTCCCGAGCCAGGCCTCAGCCGAAGCTCACTGAGCCAGCCGAAGCAAAAAGCTTCCGAAGGCCTCAACCCTAACCCAAGCCAAGCAGGACCCGACGGTCTGCTGAGCGACTCCCCTCAACTCCCTTCGCCAACTCTGCCCACAAATAAAAGAAAAGATTTCCTCTTATCCTTCTCCCGCCCTTCCCCCGCTCCCGGCGTGACTCATGACTCATGCCCTCGTGCTCCATCCTCCGCTCAGCCACGGGTGGGAGGGAGTTGTTGACAGCATGAGTCACGGGATGGCAGGGTTCTTCTTGCTCTTCACAGAATAGGGGGAGGGATGTCTCCATTGTTCGTTCCCTAACTATAAAATCGATCCGCAGCGCATCTAATTGATTTCTGAACATTTAAACAATGGAAGGTGAGCTATCTAGGGAACAAGCACTTATCGACATAGCTAACTAAAGGAACCTGAATGTTGTGTGCAATCGAATTTCCAAATTCGTAACAATATATTGTCTGTTGCTCATTTTATTTTGTTATTGCTTTGCAGCTTGAAAACTATTTTTCCAGCCTGAAAAACCCCAAACTCAGGGTAAGAATAATTCTTGATTTCTGAGTTAAGTCTGTCAAGGTAACTGGTGTCTCTGCAATTTTTTCCCTCCTCCACCGAAGGTGAAGGTGGTTATGTTTTCACCCCTTTCTGTCTGTCTGTTACTTGCAAAATTGAAGATTTTTCAAGAATATTGGTCAGTCGATTTTGTTGTTCTGTTTGTCTGTTTGCCTGTCTGTCGTTTATTGCCTTCAGGTCATAATTTTTAACCGATCTTCACGAAACTTCACCACATGGTAGAGTTTGTCAGAACAAAGAAGCCAATTGTTTTTGAAGTCAACTTGGACCAAAAGGTCAACATAGGCTCAAGGTCAACAACTAAGGTGGCGTTTCTAAAATCCTCAATTTTCATCTGATTGACTTGAAATATGAAAAGGATTTGCATATCAGGTCACTGAATTCAACTACCAATTATTTTTGAGGTCAAATTTGTTTAATGGATTTTGCAAGTATCGTGCTCAGCATGACTTCTTCTTGTTTGTTTGTTTGTCTGCCTGTCTGTATACAGGATATCTCAAAAAGTTGTGGATGTATCCAGAAGAAATTTGGTGGGCATGTTGGGTGTGTGACAAGGAAGAATTGATTCAATTTTAGCGAAGATCCGGATCCGGATCCGACTGCTCAAATTTTTTTTAAGGGATCCTTCACCATTGAGAGATAGGGCCAAAAATGATATACAGCACGATATCTCAAACAGTTGTGGACGGATTTGGACGAAACTTGGTGGACACATTGGGTGTATGACAAGGAAGAATTGATTCAATTTTGGTGGGGATCTGGATCTGATTATTTTTTCAGTGATTCTTCACCATTGAAGGCCCAGTCACACCTTGACGTTTTCGCCAGCTTATGCCGATTTTTGGAAAATTTGTCTAAAACGCTGGTACACGTCGAATACGTTATGGGTAAGTTTTGATAACATTGAGAGCACGCTGAAAAACACCGCCATACGTCGTTGTACACTGGCTTTAAATGTTGTACTTCTCGGTTGTCCTCGTTTTCCATACTTGAAATTTCAAGACTTATGCCAGCGTATGACTCACACGTTCCGCATAACGCTGGCCATAAGTTGTAGGCACGTTACGCGATCGTTGACACACGTCGACACACGTTACTTGTAAGTTACTCCTAAGTCGAAACATGTTGAGGTAATGTTTAGCGTACCCGAAACTTATTTCTAACCTATGAGTAACGTGTTGTACTCACGCTACGCGATCGGTGACACACATCGACACACGTTACTTGTAAGGTGCTCATAAGTCGAAACACATCAAGGTAATGGTTAGCGTCAGTGTTCCAGACTCCCTGGTTTTTTTTTTTTGGTTTTTTTTTTCTTCCTTCCTTCGGTATGATGGTGATTTTGACACTTCGATTTCTAGTGTGGTTATAATATAATATAATTAATAGGCTGCCGCTCAACGATTTAAATCATAACCGCACTGTACACTGAACACCGTCATACCGAAGAAAAAACAAAAACAAAAAACAAAAAAAACGGAGTCTGGAACACTGACGCTAACCATTACCTTGACGTGTTTCGACTTATGAGTACCTTTCAAGTAACGTGTGTCGATGTGTGTCAACGATCGCATATCGTGCGTACAACTTATTCCCATCACATGCGGAGCGTGTGTCATACGGCAAGTACGTCGTAAAATTTTCAACATGTTTAAAATTACAAGACGTACTCCATTTAATACGACGTATGATAGCGTACTTTAGCGTTCTATTCACACATACCAAACTTACCCATTCCGTATTCGACGTGCGCCAGCTTTTTAGACGCATTTTTCAGAGGTCGGCATACGCTGGCAAGATCACCAAGGTGTGACTGCGATGTTGACACTTCCATTTCTGCGGCGGTTATGATTTGAATCGTTGTGCGGCAGCCTTTTCATAACCTACGCCATGTCATCGTCGGCGATGCGTGCAGCATTATGCATAAGTTCGACTATCGTGGGGCATAGGTTGTGAAGGCCGACAACAGGTTCAGCATTCGTTGGTATAAGTTATCTATAACACAACGAAACGTTCAAAGTCCATTACTAATACATTATGCATAAGACCAAGTCGTTATGAATACGTCCGAATCTTAAAAAAAAAAACATCAAAAGTTCAACGTAAGCCAGCCATACATTTTAATACGTTGCCATTGCTGGCTAAAACGTCAAGGTGTGACTGGGCCTTGAGAGATGGGGCTAAATATATATGTATATATATATATATATATATATATATATATATATATATATATATATATATATATATATATATATATATATATATATATATATATATATATATATCACAATATCTCAAAAAGTTGTGGACAGATTCTCGTGGATCAGGCATTACGTGGCTGAGGTATGCGCTCTACCGAGTGCCCTTCTAGTTTTTATTCTCAGTTGTTTAAGAATTTTCTTCCATGATAATATTTGGAATTTGACAAGTTGTGGCACTTAAAAAACAAATTGAATGTGCCATTTTATTTTCACATGAAAAGTAGTGGATGCACCTCAACTTTTGTTGATTGAAGTTGAAAAGACTTTCTGATTAAAAACAGTTGTTTCAGATTTTTAATTAATTAAAATTTTCTTGCACGTTTCATCATTGCATGCATAAATATTCTTAAAGTGTTGGTTTTTTTATTGTCTCTGAGGCTCATGGAAGAGCTGTCATACACACAAATCACGAACTTGAATGCAGAGACGGCAAACAACGTTTCAGACAAACATGGCCGTTGACCTTTGGCGGAGTCGCATCAAAGACTTTAAAAATGGCATGTGCTACTCCCTTGCTTTATGTTCAGCATTTCAAAAGGATGGAGCGGAAACAACCATTGAGCAGGCTCGATAGGCCTAATGGCCTCCTCTTGTGTTGAAGTTCCTTGGAAGGGCACTCAAATGGAAGTGACTTTCCAAAACGCACTGTATGCCGATGGCGCCATCTCGCGGCAGTGATCTTTCTCTCCGCAGTCAGCAGGGTAATTTTCTGGAGAAATCTCCCTCCCCAAACGATGTCAATGCACAAGGTTTGGCTGTGCTCTCTCCTCTAAATGCTGAGCATCAAGCGAAGAAGCAGCAGGTACCATTTTCAAAGTATTTGGTATCATTCAGCCAGTGTCTGAATCAAGCTGCCGACCTCGTAGACTCATGGTGGATGCTCTAACCAAAATGCCAGATTCTTGTTGCAAGTTCCTCTTTTTTTTCTTTTTTTTTTATTCTCATTTTTTTTTCTGGAATTTGGAATTTTCTGCAATTTCTGGAATTTCTGGAAAATTTTTTTCTTTTCTGGTGCTTCATCTTATAGCACACCTGTGGATTCCTTGCTGTGAGAAATGTCAGTACAACCTGCTAACATTTCTGTTTTGCAAACATTCTGATTTTCATCGATGCATTCAGTGTCCTTCTGTTGATCATTGTTTGTGTTTAGGAGGAACAAGAGGCAGCCAGGAGGCGGCATCAACGAGACAAGGAAAATAAGAATGGGGCCAGTCCAGAGAAAGTAGACTATTTTTTTTTGGTCTCTAATTTTTGCACTTCATTTTTAAAACGTATCATGAGTTAAAGGCTGAAAAGCAGTCAAACTTCAGAAACTCATTTTTATTACGGTGCAGCCCCCAGCAATTCATCCTTGGGTGAGGGCGCCACCCAAACAACCTCTGGATTCTCCGTGCTCAGCAGCGGTGAGCCGGAGTCTTCCCTCCCTTTCTCAACCATTTGCTCCTGTTGCACCGTTCCCTCGCATTCGCCGTCTCAGAGGAAGACGCCTTGCCCTGAAAAGGCGAGGGCGGCCTCGCAAGGGCAGGCATTGCCAACCTGTTCGCCACTCACGTTCAACAACTGCAGCTTCCACTGCTGTGCAGACAGGTTAGTTTGCCGTTTTCACAATCAAAACAACCATTTTATCTCTTGCTTTATGAACTGCATATAAAAATGTTTGAAAGACATGTTTACCAACATTGCATCAGAGATCGCATACCAGGTGGGGGTGAAGGAATGACACTGTTTGTGAGAAAAGATGCAAGAGTGGAATAATAGATGTATTTGGAAACTTTAATTTGGGACTGGAGGTTCTGAGGAGGTTGTATGATTTATTAGTTTAATGTAGCAGAGCTTGCAGATGAATAACTATGACAGCTGGACTGATCCTCAAGAGAAAGCATTTTTTGATGCACTTGTATGCCTGTCATGTGCCAGGACAAGTGGTGCTAATGATTGCAAAATTATTAGATTCATTTATAAGAAGTAGTGGAAAGAGAAACGAGGATTCCTTTTTCCAACAGTGATGAGGTACTCTCTAATTTTTCTTCCTCCTCTTTCGCATGCAGCACATGGCTGTGAGTAGCATCATTGGTTGAGGACACAGCTGTGCCACTGATGCAATGCCCTCTGTAGGTTATGACAGGAATTTGTAATTTGTTCAGGGTGCTCGCTTACTCTTTGCGAAGAACACCGTAGGATCTTTCACGTCCATCAAGAAATGCTGGCCTACGTGTCGCCCGGTTTAACGTTCATCCGAGGGACGGCACACACATTGATGCCTCTCTCCCTCCCTGCCTGTGAGACACCCAGGATGACAGTTGAAAGCTGGGTCGAGATTCAAACCCAGGCTAGAGGACTCAGCGGCGAGTGTGCATATACCTCCAGACCATCCTGCCACCCTTTCTGTTTTCAAGGAAGGACTTTTGGTGCAGAATGGGGTGCCACGCTAGTTTGACGTTGAGTACAGCTTGAAGATAAACTCATCCGAATACAAGTTATGGTCGACTTAAATCAAGGAATTCATGATGAGACTCCTGCTGAGGGCTGTTGGTCTTAATTTTTTTCTGAGACAAAGCAAGAAAATGAAACTTAATAAGTAGAAGTTCTCAAACGTTCAGGTTTTTTGGTCGTTTTTACAAATTTAGCCAAACGAAATTGTCTTTTTACCATGTTTTTTTTTTTAAACCAATTTAGATAAACCAAAAATGAAACTATATAATATATCCCTGCAATTTTATGACCGGATTTTTGTGGAATGAGACACCAAGACACTGTACTGTGGAAGACCCCAGAATACAACCACCAGAATAGACAAGTTGTGATAGAGAAGGAAACCAGAGAGTTGGTGTCAAAGCCACCCAATGCTCGCCTGTTTATACATTTATCATTTTTAAAAGACTTGTCTTATAATATTTTTTATAAAGCATTGCAGTGAATTCTGATCCAAATAATTTTAAAGCAATATATGTATTTGTATATTGTAATCAGTAAAAAATAGTGTGGTAGATAAAAACATTAGAAAGGAAAAAACTTTAACGTTGATGTGCTACAAAAAAGTTAAGTTCAAAACAGGTCAAAAATTAAAAAAATTTGAAATTATTCTTTAATTTCAACTTCACTACATCAATAACACTGGGCTGCATTTGAAATATTTTTTTCAGAGGTCTAGGTTTTCTCAACGTTTCTTATATGTTTTTTGCATGCTGAATTCAGAAATGTATCTAATTTCGCTCAATCAGGTCAAGTAAGTTTTTATACTATCTCAATTTT
Organism: Eptatretus burgeri; assembly: GCF_056783735.1. NCBI lineage: Eukaryota > Metazoa > Chordata > Myxini > Myxiniformes > Myxinidae > Eptatretus > Eptatretus burgeri. The sequence goes on from NC_140966.1 coordinate 88,751,499, forward strand.
AAGGAAAAAAAATAATCAAAATTTTTGTTTTTTTAATTAGGGTTTTTTTTATTCAAAATCAGACTTGCATTGACAGAAAATGTACAAACTATACATATAATGACACACAAGTACACTTAATGTGGAAGAAAGTGCCTTCTCAATTACTTTCATTTTAATTTCAGAAAAATATAGATAAATCGTTGTTTCTTGCAACACCCAACTTCAGTCGCTCCAACAGTCGCTGTTTTCCTTCGTCTTTTTAATGTTGAATTTCACATTAACGGTAATTATGCGTCATTTTATATATAGTTTGTACATTTTCTGTCAATGTAAGTCTGATTTTGAGTAAAAAAAATGCTAATTAAAAAAACAAAAATTTTGATTATTTTTTTTTCCTTAAAATTGAGATAGCATGCCAAATATCAGCATCCTAGTAAACATATTAATGAATGGCAAGCTTCTAAATAACTTGCACCAAAAACTTTAACATTGATATGCTACAAAAAAGTTAAGTTCAAAACAGGTCAAAAATTTAAAACATTTGAAATTATTTTTTTATTTCAACTTCACTACATCAATAATATACCCAAAAGGAACCTCCATGCCAAATATCAGCATCCTAGTGCACATATTAAATGAATGGCAAGCTTCTTAATAACTTGCACCAAAAACATGACCTGATTGAGCGAAATGAGATACATTTCTAAATTGAGCATGCAAAAAGCATTTGAGGACCGTTGAGAAAACCTAGACCTCTGAAATGATGCAGACCCGTGTAATATACCCCAAAGGAACCTACCTCCAGGCCAAATATCAGCATCCTAGTACACATATTAAATGAATGGCAAGCTTCTAAATAACTTGCACCAAAAACTTTCATGTTGATGTGCTACAAAAAAAAGTTAAATTTAAAACATTTGAAATTATTTTTTAATTTCAACTTCACTACATCAATAATATACGCCAAAGGACTCTCCATGCCAAATATCAGCATCCGAGTACACATATTAATGAATGGCAAGCTTCTAAGTAACTTGCACCAAAAACTTTAACATTGATATGCTACAAAAAAGTTAAGTTCAAAAAAGGTCAAAAATTTAAAACATTTGAAATTATTTTTTAATTTCAACTTCACTACATCAATAATATACCCCAAAGGAACCTCCATGCCAAATATCAGCATCCTAGTACACTTATTAAATGAATGGAAAGCTTCTAAATAACTTGCACCAAAAACTTTAACATTTTCACGCTGCCGCTCATACTCACGCCAGGGGTATCGCTATAGCTCTCTGTTCTTCAAACAGGCGAGCTAAAAACGAAAAGTTGCATTGAAAGGAAACCATATGTTGGCATTTGAGGGAGCCTTGGATGCCACGAGCTGGACATTTTTATCTTGCCAAAACT
>NC_140966.1:88757887-88772887 GCF_056783735.1 Eptatretus burgeri
CAACCTGCCTGCGGTGAGAGAGTGAGAGACCCAAAGACAGCCTCATCGTGGGAGATACTAATGATCCTAAATGCCTTGGTTTCCACAACATGAGGCTGAGAAAGGTGTGAGGTGGGAGCACTAGCCCAGAGAGGGAGAGCAGTCCTCCATCAGGCTGTGGATGAAAGTTTTGTATGTGGCCATAAGCTCAGGTGTGCCAAGGACGGAGTTTGAACGACGGAGGGTGCCCAGTCGGCGCCTGGCTTTGGAGACCAGCTTGGAAATGTGTCTTTTCCAGGAAAGATCATGACAGTTGGTGAGACCCATAAGCTTGAATGAAAAGAATTCCTCAACAGGATTGTTAAGAAAGTAGATGGGGAGTTTTCCAGACAGTTGGGGTTTTCAGAGAGACATAGTGAGAGTGTGAGATTTGTCAGGATTGAAAGACATGTTCCAAGTGTTGGACCAGCTTGTGATTTTATCCAAATCAGCAGTGAGCGAAGAAGCTGTGGCTTGCCGGTCTGAGAGACGACAGATGGTATGGCAGAGGGTGGAGTCATCAGCAAAGAGATAAAGAGGATTTTCCAGAGTCGGAGAGATCATTAATGAAAACCAGAAAAAGAATAGGGCCCAGAATACTGCCTTGAGGAGCTCAAGCCCGGACAGGAAGAGAGGATGAAAGAACTCCATAAAGGACCCCACATTGACTGAGACAGGAGAGGAAGTCTGAGAGCCATGATTGGAGATGGCCTTGGATACCAAAGGAAGAGAGTTTTGTGAGCAGGGCAGGGTGCCAGACTGTATCAAAGGCACGTGATACGTCTTGGGATATGGCCCTGATTTCATGTCTGGCATTGAGTACGTCCATCCATTGTTGGGAAAGCAGGAGCAGCATATCCAGGGTGGAGTGACCTGGTCTGAATCCAAATTGATGATCGGAAATCAGGCCGTTGGAGAAGAGGAAGGATTTAATGTCTGAAGCGATGATGGATTCCATAACCTTGCTGATGATTGGGAGAAGGCTGATTGGTCTGTCATTGCAGGGATCTGTTTTTGCACCTTTTTTATGCAGGGCAGTGATGTTTGCTGATTTCCAAGGCGATGGCAGATGACCTTGAGCAAATGAGAGGTTTTAACAGAACAGAGAGAGGAGGGTGAGCAAGAGCAGAAGAGCAGGTTTTTAGGACACTTGCGCTGATGCTGTCTGGACCGGTTGCAGAATCTTCGTCGAAGTTTGACAGCAAACTCTCCACCTTGTCCGGGGTAAAGGACACGGAGTCCAGGGACAGTTGGGTGCGACTGAGTAAGGTAGGTGCAGAAAGCGATGGGTTTGGGGCAACAATATTTAGAAACAAATACTGAGTTTAGGCATTCAGCCTTTTCACGTGCAGTGTCATCTGTGCGACCATTTGAGGTAAGCGAGGTAATGGAGAGGGAACATACACCAGAAACAGACTTAACGAGACACCACCAGGATTTGGAAGAGGGAGACAGGTTTTGAGAATTCAGACATGAGATTCGAAAGATGTTGTTTTCTGACTCTCCTTCGGGGAGACACACACTTGTTCCAAGCTTTATGGAAGGAACTGAGATTGCCTTCGGTTGGATTAGCCTTCCGTGAGGTGAAGGCAAGTTGTTTCAGGACAACTGCCTCACCATAAGCTTCAGTGTACCATGAGTGGGAAGAAGGGTATGATAACTGAAGATGAGGTCCCATTGACCCCTCAAGATGTGAGTCATCCACTTTTCAACGAATCCCAAGAATGTAGGTAGTCTTAGTTATCGATAACTTTGTGTTTATTCATCAGTAAAACATGCCTTTGATTGGTTTTGTTCATGCATGCACTGGAACTTCATCACAAGTTGAAGTGGTAGTTTTGGAGCATGTCAGATTTACAACTTTTGCTAAACCCGCAGTCTCACGTAATGAACAAGAAGCCATTAATTATTAGCCATGTACATGTTTATTATTTTTGACCGTCTTAGGCTCAGGGCCAGGAAATGTGAATGCATGAAGTGTATAACAGAGGCATTGGGAAGCAGTGAACAAATCAACACTACGTGGGTTTTGAACCTGGGATTTAACCACTGGAAGCCATGGGCTTTTTAATTATTGTCTCCCTGTGCAGGTCAGGCGTGTTGAGTTGTTACAGAGAATGCAGACTGTGCAGATGCAGTGTGGCCAGAGAGAGGCTGAGCTCCTGGCCTGCTTCAAGGCACGTTGTAAACAAGTAAGGAAATGTTGTGCAGGAAGTCGCTCCCCCTCTTCACTCAAACTGTAATTGCTTTAAAAAAAAAAAAACGTCCAATACGTAACTTTTGAAATGACGTAATCTGCCCCAGATTGCTCGGCATGCATGCGTTGAAACCCCAAGTATCGAGTTCTATCGGTGTGGCCTGGAAGTATATCATGCATGCCTCATTACAGTATGGAATGGCTCTAAAGCTTTTTATAGAAGCCGAAGATACTTGGAAATGTACCTGTGAGAAAGCGGCGTGCCTCGGCACAATGAAAAATTTGGAGAAATTTCAGATCAACTCGTCCAAAAAGTTGATATCTTGCAAAAATTCCTAACTCCCAACGATGTGGGCCTGTGAAAGCCCCAAAAGTTCATCAATGGGAGAATTTCACCCAAACTTTCTGCTTTGTAAAGCTGATGGGAACGTCATATTTGGGGCTTGGCGATACACACAAGAAGTTTAATATGATGATACTTACTGTTAATCGTGTTTGGGGTGGGGGGGGTTGTGTGGGCTGTGAGGGTGGTTATCATATATATATATAGGTTATCATATATATCATATATATATATATACATACATACATATATATATATATATATATATATATATATATATATATATATATATATATATATATATATTGTTACGGTTCTCAGAACCATATACATACAACATACAGTTGTCCTGAGTCAGTTATTCCATTAATATACGTGTAGTTATATCCCTTCCTTGTGTAGTGGGAAGACACAGGGGTGCGTTGCGATGGGCTTTAGTTATAGACTATAGGGCATGTAGTCAAAATCCCTTCAGAAAGTGCTTTTTGTGGTCTCCACATTGGAACTACATATATTATGTCTTAAAATATAGGTATTGCATGTCTTATCAATATCCCCTTTGTTCCCACGCTCAAAAGTGGAGCATTAATTAGTAATTCCCGCCTAAAAATAATGCGTCAAACAAGTAATGTTTTTTTAACGGGGTACTATGGGTCAAAAAGACCTGACTACATTCAAGAGGTATTATCTTGCCAATGTTTTGACAAATTATGCCATGTTTGGCATCAACATAATCATATAAGTGTCTAGTTTTAAGAAATACATTCATTAGCGCAAGTCAAGGTCAATCTTGTTAGTAACCCGAGGTCAAATGTCAATGACCTTAAATTTGGGCTAAGGTAAAATAAAAAATTTGCTCATAATTTTGTACACATTTACAAATATCAGATAATGCTGTAACATCACCAAGTTGTTTATAGGTTAGCAAGCTGTGATCCAATGGAGAGTTTTTTGAAAAAAAATATTTTGCATGTTGCCATGGCAACGGTTTGCCAAATTTTGTGATTTTTTTTCTTGTTGATGAACTATTCGGACTACCATAAATTCTGAACTAAAGATATTTTCCAAAAATGCTCTCATTCAATCACAGTACATAAAACAATCAACAATTGTGCCAATTTTCAAGGATGTAGTCCACTCACAACCTAAAAAAAATTACGATCAAATCACGAAAAGCTGAAAAACGATAGAAGCCGATAATGATTCGCATCAAAATGGCCGACGTTACATTTTGCAGATCGAAGTAACGAATGTCTGTTTACATGTCAGCACATGCAGCTCAGTGGGTGAATGCATTTAGACAATATTTAGATCAACAGATGGCAGTATTTTTTATTCACTTGGTAGCAGGACATGCTGTGAACATATAGAAACACTTAGACTCTATTTAGAATTGCAAAACTTGCTTGAAAATAGGTGAAAAGGGGTTATTTTTAGACAAAAATTACAACCGGAAGTGGATTTTTAGCACTTCCGGTTTGTAAAAAATGAGACTAGGGTTGTTAAATTGCACTTAAAAAGTAATGTTTGTTTATTTTTTAGAGGAAAAATGTATGGATCCAACAAGATTAATATTGTGTGGGTACAAAAAACAAAAAACAAAAAATATCCACCTCCCATTGTCCCCCATTAAAAGGGAACGCGGGTGTTGCAAGTGAGAGCAACAGATATGTTGTTTAAAATGGTTTCTTTACACAGTATTCCAGAGTTATAATCCCATGTAAGTTTACCTTACCATTAAAAATATTCTTCCTCTTCAAAGTTTTCTTCATTGAAGCAGATATCTCCAATTTCATCCATTTCTTCTTCACTTTCTTCAGCATCGTCATCGCGTACATGCATGTTGTCACAGTTCTTGCACTCGCACAGTTTGGTACAACATAGCCCCAAAGACACACAACACTGGTCATCTGCATCTGATGCTTTGCACTTGGACTTCTTGCAGGTGCAGCATCAGAGTTCAAGAATGCTCTGTTGAGCAGGTTGCATTTCCATCCAGTTTATTGAGAGGCTGCCATCGATCAATTTCCAACCATGTCCAGCTGGTGATGGGATATCTAGGTGATTGTCAAAGCTGCGCTTGCAAACAGCTGCCTGGAAGTTGGCTCGTTGTGCGTGTTTGATGAGGGCATCTCGGTTTGGTGGCATGACACTTTCGTTTCTTGTAGCCATCAAAAACATAGAATACCGTGCATCGTTGACATGACTGTACTCCTGCTGGCTGTAAAGCTTGCAAACGAAATCCTCCGGTAAAGAAACAAGCTCGTCTGTTACGGAGAAAGACTCGCCAAGCATTTGACACGCATGGGAAAAGGATTTATTTTGGGTGAGAAGTTTTATTGCTTTTGTTTTCCCTTTGCCGTAAAAGGAACTTACAGAATCACATCCTGTGAAACAGTGGAGACCTATGATGGCTTTTGCGATGTCATCTCCAAGCTCCTGCTGTATGGCCTGTAAGTCATGGTACGCACATTGTCGTCTCTGCCAGTGTGGAAATACAACGGGGAACCCACAAGGTGCGATACAAGTGCCACACCAATAACAAACACGTCAGTGTCTGGGCTTTTGATGATGATGCTTCTGATGCCTTGGGTGCTGATGCAATGTGCATGTAGGAGCATCCTGGTGTCAGCCTCCTCTTGGGTGGAATGGAGCTGCGGTATATCTTCAATGGTGATGGTACCATTTCTTGGTGTGATGGAATGACACATCTTGCCATGTGCAACATACAGTGTGATGACCTTAAAGTTGTCCTCTCCACAAGTACTCCAATGGTTGAACAAGAAGTGAACTAGCTGTTCCTTATTGAAGCTGTTTGCCAGATATTTCTTGCATTGTTTAGGTACAGGTTGGTCTGCCTTGGATATTTTAATCCTTTGGGAACCACTCGCTGCCCGTCGTTTCCTCTCAGCACCCTTAATACTGATCGATGGATACGTGTCTGTTACAAAGTGTGCAGAATTGGAGGTACTACTTAGTGCCAGGTACACTTACTGTCTCAGAATTTTTTCCACCAGTTTACCCATGCTTGCGGGCATTCCTTTTGAACTCATTTGCTGAAGCATGGCCATGCCATCAACTACCCATACGCCTCCCTTTGGTGGGTCCACGACAGGTGAACTCTCAGGTACACTTTCTAGGTAGTGTAGCAGCCTCGCCTTGTTAGTTTTAACTAAGCATACCTCATAAGTCGCAAGGGCTGGTGGATACGGGCTCAACGAGTATGTCATCATGCTTTTGAGATTCACTTTTCGTACTTTGCCAATGATGACCAGCCTTGCCAACAACTCACGATCACTTTTCAAAGTAACATCTTTTCCTTTTACCTTGATGGTTTGCTTGCCTGCATCTGAAAATGTTTTCAGTTTCATCTTATTCAGCGTTTTGTTCAGGTCTACATCATTACCTTGCAAGCGGCTTTTAGAAAAATTGACGAAAGCTTCATTGCCCTTTACTTTTGCGGTCATGAGGTCAGAATACACATCATCTGGTGCAATGACTCCAGATGACAAGTGAACCAGATCATTAGCATCCATTTCCGGGTCATTTTCGAAAGGATTCGTCATGCTCGTGATGGTACTCATTATGTTGTTTACGTCGTCTTCATCCTGAGTCATTCGACTGTTGGTAAGGTCTGCCCTTTTTGAAGATTTCTGCCCTTTGCCAGCCATCTCTTCACATTGTCTGGTTATCGCTGCTCGTTGATGGTGCGCTCGTATCCAACGATTGGTAGCTCCTTGGTTGGTTGAGAACCCTTTGATCCCACTTCTTGTTTTGGAGTCTCTATTCGCCGTTTGCTCAATCGTCATATCACAAGCTACTTGTGCAAACCCGTGAGTATCTTGTCGCTGAACGGCAAAGTGTCCACTGACCAATTCTTTGTATGGAATGCCCCAAGTCTTATCACAATTCTGTCCATGAAAATAGGTGTTTGCCATCTGATTGTCTGGGCCTTGGCATAAATAGCCTGATCCATCACTACTACAACTGATGGGAGCTCCAGTTGGTCTGCTATTTCAATGCTTCGATGGAGGATGGTATTCACAGTATTCAGAACAGTTGGACTATCATTTACAACAGGAAGGTATGCAATGGTTGCTTTTGGTGGGATGCTGGATGTCAGTAACTGATTGAATCCAGTCCAAGGAGGAAGAAGACATTTCTGTGGCCATTTTGTAATGTAGAAGGCGGCATCTTTCTTCTTGTGAGGATATAAAGTTGGCTCATAGTGTGTCGTTTCCAGCTTCATATTGCCAGCAAATGCCTTCGGGGACGACTTCTTCTCACCACTGAATGTAACCACCTCTGTATGTGGTGCTGGTAATGAGCGCTTTCTTGTCTTTCTCATTCCTTGTACTAGTGGAAGTGTAGAATGTGCATCTGCATCCTGATGAATCTCTGCATGCTGCACAGCTTTGCCGTTGGTATTATGGGTTGTGTCTTTTCCCGAAAGTGTCTGCTCCCCAAAATCATTGTTGTCCCAGATGAGAGTTGTGAAGACAGACTTCTGCAAGCACGATGGAAGAGCTCTAGAACCTCGTTGGACTTCTTGCTGTGCCAAGTATCATGCTCGAGAACACTGGTGTGCGAAATGCTATAGCCAAAACCATTAAGTAAGCCTATTAGCTGTGCCGATCCACTAAGATGCCGTACCGCCATTGCTAGAGATGACTGCTTCGGTAACATTGTCTTGCCTTTAGTAGGTAGGTAGATGATGTCATGGGCAATGGTTTATATTCGATGGTCTTGCACATCACCAACCTTTACATGGTTTACACCCTCTGGATCATCAGATGCTCCAACAACCCATGCAAGAAAGTTGTATAGCATGGTTGGAACTATCTGGTGGGCAGCATCCATGGTTAAGTCACCTGAGGTTGGTGGCCAGGGAAGAGTTGTAGAGTTTGTTGTATCCATCACAGCATTCTTCAGATCTAGGGCTGTTGAATAACGCTTAATGATAATATTTGAGGTACGACCTGTCTTCTGTTGCACTGTTTTGGCCGTTTCACTGGAGGTGGAGACTCCTCAGCATCAGTTGTATCTGTGTCGATTGTATTTGTGTCTGTTTCTGAGGTGACCGTATCCCTTACAAGCTCTTCAGCTGATAGGGTGTTAATGTATACCAGTTCACTCTGGTATTTTTTTTTGGGCTGAATGAAGCAAAGCTGGGGATATCTTCTGATTCTTTGTTTCAGGCTATGGGTTTTGTAGTTGGACGAGTCCTTCCCTTCAATGTCTTTTACTGCCTTATCAAATATACGTTTCAATGACGAAAGCCGGTAGATCTCATTGTTCTTCAGAATTTTCTGGTCAATTGTATAGTTACAAAAACTGTCAAATGCTTGAGAATATATCTGCTCTGTAGCTGCATGAACATGTTGAGGGTTACATCTTCTCAAATAGTCTGTGTATCCTTTGTAGCAGCTCCGGTGATATCTGAGTTCTATAGCTACACAGTCACGATCTCTGATATGGACAAGAATATATTTGTCATCTTTTTTCCTCTGCAGCTAGTCGAAGCTTGCCTCCATCAATCTGTTCACAAAGCGTCAATGGTTCTTTCTGCATTCTGCTTCTTGAATCCTGAAATGTCTTACCACTCCTGCATACGATACAAACTGTTGGCAAGATGTGAGAAGATTTAGTCGGCTGTTTTGCAATGTTAGAAGTGGAACGCAAGTGTCTTGCATCAGATGTAGCAGATGTATGTTTGTCTCTGTCTCCGCTTGAAGAAAATGCAGAGGGATCCAGTTCTGTATACAACAAACACAAAATATTAAACTCATAAGTGTATACATGTACTATTACGAAATTAGAAAAAAAAACACAACAAACACATGCACAATCAAAAACAGAGGCTTAAGAAAATAATGTTATTTTGCTCTCGTGGAATTTACAGGTAGGTCGGTACATTGGCATGCATGTTTTTTTGTTGTTTTTTTTTTTAATTATAAAGTAAAACAGAAGTTTGTTTAATTGAACATTAAAAAAAATCAAATGCTCTAGTAATTCTTGTCAGTGGAGGTCAACACAACAATTTTTTTGGCTTAATCATTCATACATGTAACTGATGCAACAATCAATTTACACACATGTGCAGCAGATCTGCTTGGCTTGAAAAAAGAAAAGTTTCCAAAAGCTATCCAAAAACAACCAAAATGCACCATTTTTAAAAATGAAAATTTTCGGTAAGGATTTCTTAATCTAAAAATTGGCTAAAATTACACATATTAATGGTCAATTCGATTATAAAATAGGTTAAATTGGGGAAAATATAAGTTTGTGCAGCACTATAAAGGATTTAAAAAGAAACTAATTTTCTAAAGCAAATGGCTCCTTGGAAGAATTTTCCTCTGTATTTTTAAAATGAAATAACTAGATTTTCAAACCCCAAAATGCCGTACTTTCTTTTAAAAACGAATCAAAAAGTGTGTGTGGCAACCTACTGAAATATATTTCTTCTTTAAATGGAACTTTCTCTTTGGTATTAGTATCTCTACTGTTGAGATTTTTTTTTTAATTGTCAAGTTTTTCTGCAGTTATAATTTCTGCACTAACATGGACTACCAGATAAATACAGTGCACATGTTAGGCAGAAACAAAAACAAAAAAAAATTCAAAACATTTGCTTGCCCTCCCCCAACTGACTCTTATTTTTATGTAAAGGAATACCAACCTTAATTTCAACATTCAAAACTGCACACATTTTTTTTTTTTCTGTTAGAAATTGCACATTCTAAATTACATCAAAACTGATGAATTTTAAACAATCATTCACAAGGGAGGAAAAAATGATTATGATTAATGATTAGGTTGCTAGAATATATTTCGAAAGGTCTTCTATCAAGTCATGTAGCAAACATTTTGCGGGGTCTTGCAGGGTGCAGGTTGGCTCCCTACCGAGACCCTAGACTCCCGTGTTATAAATCCTCCAACAGGGATAACTATGGTAGGCATCTACCTTTTGTAGGGTAGGGTTGTGTCAGAATATTGAAAAAGGCCGAAGATATATGGAATCGATCGACTACATGTAAAAACAAAAGTCCCACATTTTACGATTCATGTAGACTACACAAATCACAATATTTGGGACTGACCTGACCCAATATCATAGGCCTCCCTACATGATTGTACATGCAATTTTCTCATTAGTGATGTATTTGTAGGCTACTTTTAAACTTACCGGATGATTGGGTGACATTCTGATGCTTCTGTTTAGCAGTTTGGGCACGTTTTTGCTTGGTAGAATCAGTGAAATACCGGTAACACTGCGTGGCAACCCCCAGTTTCAGGGACCGGCAATGCACTTTCACATGCGCTGCAGTGTAGACCATGATCGCGGACGAAAGACCTCGCTAAATCGGCCTGGTTTCCCACCAAATCGCTGCAAATATCTACAGCACTCAAGAATGTTCTCCACCTTTTTTCGGTATATGGCACAATATCACCACCGGCACCTGGAACATGTGCATAACACCTATTTTTTACACCAAATTTGACACCAACTGATGCCATTTTCACCGATACTTTTCACCAAACAGCATCTGTTTACACACGTAACCCGCTATTCGCCGTACCGCAGCACTCTCGTACGATGTTGCTGATTGGCTCCTTTTCAAAAATGAATAATCGCAGCAATGTTGATAAATGAAATGTACAATTTTATTGGATAAATATCGAGATCGTGATAATTATTTTACCGACGAAATATTAGTTATTCTAACCTAAAATTCAACAAAATGCTCCAACCGATGACGCGGGAATATGAACGATAATTCATAAAAAATATTTTACTTGATTATAAAATAAGTTTTATTTAGTCGGGAGATGGAGACCACAAGCCAAGCTCTTAGGACCACATTCCCTATCGTCTATTAGGTTATTAAATCATTTTTCCCTTTTATTTTATCCCCACTCCATTTCATTTCTGAGGCAAAATCCATGACAACCCACGGTACCCTCTGCCTGCTTGCCCCTCGTCTCGCTTGCCACAGCGTGACAACCCACGGTACCCTCCCCAACGATCACTTCTGAGGCAAAATTGCAACGTGCACCATGGAGTAGAGCTAGACCGGCGCTTTGAGTATTCCACCGTCTACTCCAACCCAGACGTGGGCAGTGAATCACGTTCGTTTTACACCCAGGTGGATGGGCCAAATTATCATCTGGCCGAAACCCCGCCCAGAAAGGCAGACCTCATGAAGGCCCAGTCCAATCGGAATGCTCGGATCAGCCGATGGCGTCGGTTTCGCCATGGCTTCTCCCCGAGCTCTGTGATCTATTAAGTACGGGGCAATCCTCAGAGTTGTGTCGAGTTGGTTTTGCGGATCGGAGAGGTCGAGTTAGAATTGCGAGTTGTTTGGTCGTTGAAGAGAATTGCAAGTTGGAGAGGTTGAAGAGAATTGTTGTGAAAGTGTTCCTGCTGCCTGGCTCTGCCTATGTCTCGCCTCGACGGCCCACCTACTGTACTGGTCCTCGCCCACACGACCTCGACCAAACCTCTTGTCTGGTCCTGCTACTGCTCAACTCTCGCCATTTTGAACTCTGCTCTCCTCCACCCAAGCTCCTGCTACAGACATGACTACCACAAGTGCGGCTTTGGACCGAACTGCACAGCTTTTGTCGGGCACCGCACCACGGAGCATCCCTTCCCCTGAAACGCTCAGGTCCCAAAAACTGTGACCTCAACTCCCTCCCTCCCTGGCTGCAAAAGTCCTTTGCCTTTCATTGGGTTTATTTTGTCTGAGTGTGTGTCTGAGTGTGTTGGCGCCTGTCCGTTAGATAAGCCTGTATAAGATATTTTATTGTTGTAATTGTTGCTTTTATTGATCTCGCGTCAAGTTTGCACTGTGTCCACTTTTGTAAGTTGCTTGTAAAATTTCCGCATCACACCTCTCTCATCTTTCCCCTGCATTACATACTGAATAAAACTTTTTGTTGTGCCACATGCTTTTCCTCGTTTATTGTAAATAAATAATTGTACAAATGTTCCCAGCTCTCCTTTGTCTTTTCCTCCATTGGTCCAGCATAGTTCGAATCCAGGTTTAGCCGAGTCTTTATTCCCAACAATCCGTTCCTTCTAGCCGGTACGTCCTTGGCAGTGCCGCTCGGCTGCATCCGATCCAGAAAGGTGATCCGTAGTTGGTGGAGTGATCCGGTTCGGACAAGAAGTACCGAGGGCGTGGTTCCCTGGTGGTCCAACTGCGTGGTTAATTAGGTAACCTGATTCTAAACAAGAGGACCCTAGGTCACACGGTTGAGTTATTGGCGTCCACGGTTGGTTAAGCGACCCGCCGCATCACGGAATTATCCGTGAGCGACGGCCTACAATTCCGGGGAGTCTGGTGAGAATTGACCAAGCTTTCTCCCACCGAGTGGTCTTCTCACCTGACCCCGCCGGCCCGAAATAATATTATATATATATATATATATATATATATATATATATATATATATATATATATATATATATATATATGAGATATTGTTGCGGCCGGGGGTCTGGGTGTGACAACCACGAGGGGGGAAGCTATCTCTGGTTCCCAGCAGACTCCGCGAAATCGCAGGCCGCCGCACACGGATAACTAAGTGACGCGGCAGGTTGCGAACCAACCAGGAACGCCAATAACTCAACCATGTGACTTCGGGTCCTCCGTCTAAATTGGTTACCTAATTATAATCACGTGACCTGATTTCCGGGGGACACACTCTTGGTACGCCTTATCCGAACCGGATAACTTTACCAGATCGGATGCAGCCGAGCGACACTGCCAAGGACGTACCGGCTAAAAGGAACGGATCGTTGGGAATAAAGTGCCCGCTAAGTTAGGATACGGACCATGCTGGATCAATGAAAGAAAAGACAAAAACGAGCTGGGAACATTTCTACATAAGCATTTTTTACAGGCAGGCAAGGAAAAATATGTGGCACAATGAATATAGTTTATTGTTGTGTGTAAGTAGAGATAGAAAGAAATATGTGGTGCGTCAACAAAACAAGCAACTTACTAAAGCAGTCACAGAGCAGACCTATCCCGATATAATTCTTATGTAATCTTAACTTAAGCGAGGGCAGGAACCATGACACACACACACGCACACGCACACGCACACGCACACGCACAACCTGATGAAGAGGAGATAATGAGCAAAAAGGAGAGGAGATGAGGCTAACAGTCTCGTAATACCTTGCACGATTGACCGACTGCACCACCCAGTACGTTTTGGGGGATGCTCCGTTGAACGATCCCTCCTCGGTAGTTGGTGTGTCGTCTTCTGCTTGGCTATGGTGCAGCAAAGCATCTGCGCCAATTCAGAGAATGGGCGAGACCATCAGGCGTGAGGGAGGGACATTAGGTGGAGCCAGTGGCGAGTGGGTGGAGGAGGTGGTGTCGAGAGCGAGTGGGCAGGGTGGCAGCAGCCGGCGGAGTCAGGTGGGGGGGGGGGTAGGTGGAGCCAGCAGCGAGTCGGTGCAGAAGAAGAAGACTGTGTGAAGCAGGCGCACGCAGAGACCGATCCAAAGCCAGGCAAGGAAGATGAGGATGACCACGACTCTCCGGACGGCTTCGCGATCCATCATTTATAGGGCCTGCGGTGCAGGGCGGGGCGCCGCCCCGAAGCGATGCGTCGGCACCCGAATCGGGTGCCCCCATTGGGCCCCGGCCACCACACGACCTGGCAGTCATGGCCGAAAGCAGCTTCACTGGTGCATCCGGTGATACCTCGCTGAGCTGTGGAATCGTCTTGCTCCGAACCCCGCGATATGAATTGCCTTGCACCGAACTCCCAGGCCGTGTTCCGGCGACTGGCCGAGGGCCACGCCAGTCCCGCATGCCCACTTGGGCACCTCTGGCGCGCTGTGGTTGGCACTGATCAATGCGCTTGCATCGTCCGGACGCCATGCGGTCCGAGCAATCCAAGCCGTACAGCATGCCTTTGCTTGGTGATTGCTGCATCGAGGCGGAGGTGCGAGAAGGTCCCCGCCGTCCGCGGGAGATATTGGTGGCCATGGTGGTGAGCGTAGACCGACGGTAAGACGCCGTTGTGAACCAGCTCGCAGACCCAAACAAAGATGTGCGCTATGCGCGTCCCGTACAATGCGATCGTAAGATGCAATTGTAATCAATCCGCAGACCTGAATGAAGATGTGTGCTATTCGTGCTCCGTTCTATGCGATGATAAAATGTCATTGTAATCGGCACGCAAACCCGAATGAAGAGGTGCGCGATTCGTGCTCCGTTCTATTCGATGATAAAATGTCATTTTAAACGGCACGCAAACCCAAATGAAGAGGTGTGCTATTCGTGCTCCTTGCGGTACGACGATAAATTATCACGGGGTTGCGCATGGGTCCGCCATTTTGCATGCAGTTATCTATCACAGTGATGATCTTCACAGGTGGCTGCCTCAGCGCGGTGCCGGCCCTAATCTGTGTCATGGATTGAAGGAAAGGATTGGATATAATTATTAGATGCAGAAATGGGTTGAAAAGAACCGTCAAAAAATAAAAAACGCGAACCGTGTGCATTGCTCGTGAACCATCGTCGTCTCCAGACTTGTGTGTTTGTGTGTGTGTGTGTATATATATATATATATATATATATATATATATATATATATATATATATATATATATATATATATATATATATATATATATATATATATATATATATATAAATAGATATATATATATTGTTGTGGTTGAGGAAATTCGCAAACCACCATTCAGGTCCCGGAGGTGAGATATCTCTGTAAGTATATGTGTAGTTGGCACAAACCCGTTGTTTAGAGGGAATAAATGTGATTCATTCGGGCTGCGACCCTTCAAGATAGCCGTTTTTCTGTTCTATCTTTATTTTGAACCAACCACGTCTCAACCGCCATCACACAACAACCACCAACTGCAACGCCGCTTCACAACAACAACAACGCCAACAGCCACAACCTTTACCGTCACAACTCGCTCTCGCAATCATCGCATCACCGCCATTCCAAGCGTCATCGTGGCCAGGGACCACCACAATAAACCCTCCACCACCTTCACCTCTCCTCCTTCTGCCGCCATTCCCGCACCGCTTGTGGGCACCGATCCTGGACTCGTACAGGGCGCGCGCCGAGCAGCGGGTGCAAAAAGCGGCCTTTCCGGGGAAGTCGGATCAGGAATGATTCACGCCCACTTCTCTTCCGTCCTATCAGCGAGCGCGGGGCGATTTGGCCCCGCCTCCAGGCGCGTCGGAGTAGAATGGATATATGCAAATTCGAGGATCAGGAATGATTCACGCCCACTTTTCCTCCGTCCAATGGGCGAGCGTGGCTCCGCCCCCGAGCCGATCCTGATCCGAAAATCTGCATATGGTTTCTCCTGCTGACTATAAAGCGCCGAGCGCGGGGCGAATCGAATGAGAGAAGAGTTTCTGTTTCAGGCTCGAGGGAGGGA
>NC_140966.1:88782887-88805387 GCF_056783735.1 Eptatretus burgeri
ACTGAGTGATATGTGACATTCATCAGACTAGCACAGGAAAAGCTCGTTATTAACTCTCAAGTCGCGAGTCACCAGTTTATTATATGGTCATTCTGGAGGAGTATATCGTGCTGCAACGCACGTGTTCGTCCCCAAGCTTATTTACTGCCGCGGTGGTGTGTATTGTTTTTAAAGTTTGGATTGAAGGTTTATAAAGAAAATTAATGTATTGTAACAGTCAGCCGGTTGCCCAGTATGAATCCGGTGAGTCGTGGCAAAATGACCGTGACAGTCACCCGCTTCAAACTCCATGTCGGATCTGCGTCTGACGACCGCATTACCGTACAGGTTGGAGTCCCCGAGGTGGAGGAGTGTCAAGCCGACAGGTGACCTCGTGACCAATCCGATAAGGCCAAGCAAACCTTGGTCACGTGGCGCTATTTTCTCCAGTAGCCAATCAACCTTGTGAAGCCACGAGAACAAACGTAATTCACCGAGACCAGAACAGGTTGATTAATGTATTGCATAGCGGTAGGCAGGTGGGGGTGGTAACAAAGAGGAAACGAACGGGAACCTTAATTACCTAATCTTAAAGACCTTCATGCACACAACAAAGACAGAGGGGTTTTGGATGAGACAAGAAAGCCATGTCCGGCAGGATGCAGCTTGATCCCAGCAGGAGGCACGAGCAGGCAAGGCATAGGTCCATGCCGCAGATTGATCCTGGCCCAGGAGAAGGGTGGGTGCAGCTTGCTGGGTGAGGTGTGGCGAAGACTGCAGCAGTAAAAGGTGACTGTCATGTGAGGGGAGATGCTGGAGGGGGAACCCCGACGGCTCCGTGTGCAGGTTCCTCCGCAAGGTTCCCCGAGCAATGGACACATGTAACATCTTTAACAAGGGATAAGAACGTTAAATATAAGCTTTCAGGGATGAGGATTTTTAGACACACAATAGGGTGGGTTTGATGTCTCTAACTATGTACACAAAATAGCAAAGGCAATCTGATGTCACATTTAATTACTTCTACGCTTCTCCAAAGCATTTATTAACCCCTTGGTGTCATCTCCATAACAATATTTTCAGTGAACAATTTAATTCTTCCGTCGAGGTCATTTTTATTCGGAACAAAAAACACACGTTCAATGTTGCATAAGATATCACACAATGCACTGCATGCTTAATATGGCAACACCCAGTGACGATGGTCGGTCTTGCGTCGGTGTGGGAAATCTGGAGAAATGGTCTTTTCGCTTTAGTTGTTATGGATAATACGCACACCAAATTATGATCAGATATCTCTGGGGGGGGGGGGGGGCAACGTGTGGCTTATACATGAGTGATTATGGAATTTCATTTTCAGAAGCGAGGGGCTCTATTTACCAGATATACGGATGTATTATTATACAGTATGCTTACAGGTGAATTGCAGTCTCCTCAACCCTCAACTTGATTTCCAAGCGGGGTGATAGAACTTTTGGGATGATCCTTGTCGATTGCTTGCAGGACAAAGGCGTCTTTGGGAGACTGTGTACCCTCACGTGAATTACAAGGGTATCATCAGACGTTGGACAAAGCAATAGAGAAACTGGGATTTGAACTTGCGATCCCAGCGTTGGTTCAGATTGGGGACATGAAACGGGCAGAGAAGCTTATGACTTTATCGTTTTATTTTGTTTGTTTTTCCCTTCTCTTCACCTTGTCCCATCTTCGCCTCCTCGGGCTCACAGATCGCTTTTCTTTTCTTTCCTCTTCCGAATCACCTCAGCTGCTAGCTCGCTGTAAGGAGCTGATGTTGGATGTGGAGTCTCTCAGTGAAGATCACCTACAGCAAGAACTTCATTCACTTAGTTCCAAGATCATTGAGAACCAACATAAAGTCACAGAACTTCAGGTGAATAATTTTTTTTATTTTTTTTTTCCATCCGATCTAAACCCCCAACTCTCAGACCTCTGTGCAACAAAATTGTCCATGAACCACACAGGTTACAAACATTGGTCGAGTGGCAAGGAAATAATTTCTTTCTTCCTTTGGTGTCTTGTCGTTGATTCACAGGCCTTGTGGGTCGAGCAGGTACAGGCCTTTAGGCCCATCAAAGTCTGTGCTAGTATTGCCAACTGACGGTTGTTTGTCCGTGCTATATCCTTTTAAATGCTGAGCCTCAAGCAAGGAAGCAGCACGTACCATTTTTAAATCTTTGGTATGACTTGACTGGGGTTCGAACCACCACCTCCCAGACTCGGAGCGGACGCTCTAACTATAATGCAACAAGGTCTGGTACAAGTACAAGGTTGGATGTTTAAGTGATTTTTTTTATTTTATTATTTTTATTTTTTCATCTCCAGGCAAACATTTCTTCAAAAACTTGGAGAACTGAGTTTGCAAAGGATTTAGAATAAATTCACACTTCAGACTAACTGAACTCCCCCCCCCCCACACTCCACCCACACCATCTCCATCTATGACACTAATAGTGTTGTGGGGCCGGATATCGGTGGTGAGCACGACCGCTAGAGGGAGCAGTAGAGTCAGCTCCACCAAACACACCGGAATTTAGGTCGTGACCCTCGGATAAGTCCGAAAGGCACGGGTCCTTTTCAGGACCATGAATCACCAATAATTCGACCGCGTAGTGTAGGGTTAATTGCCAAACTTCAATATACCTAATTACCCACGCGGCAAAGCTATCGGGGAATTCACACCCTCGACAGACCTCGAGCAGGACGAGCCGTTACCGTGCCCGAACCATGTGTAACCCAGCAGAGATTACCAAGGCTTGTCGGTCCAAATGAACAATTTACTGCCTCGCTATTTCTCAACACACACCGTGCTAAGCCAATGAAAGAAACACAGAAACGAGCTGGAACATTTAACAGATATTTATTTACAATAGGCAGGGAGACACACAGCAGAGTTATCCGAATAAGCAATGCAAATAATGTACAACAAAAAAGCACTTAACAATTCCACTTATCAGACGGGCCCACATCCCCAAAATAAATGGTGGCCGCGGCCTTTATTGATACCCCCAGCTTGGAGGGAAGGTGAGCTGGAGGTAAGAGCCTGTTTTGGACCTTCACGCTTTGTGTGGTTACACCGACTTCGAAGCCACTGGTGGGACTCGAACCCACGACCCGAAGTCCACGGCCCCCGTCCCTGGCTGCTCGGCCACTGCACTGTTCGGTCATCACCACCACGGTGAGCCACCACAAAGGACCGTAGACCGCAATCGCCGTGATCCCGCAGAACCCTCGTCGACCACCACTCTGCCGTCGCCAGGATCACCCGGTCTCCGTCCTCTCCTCTTTATTTTTTCCTTCAGGTCCGAGCGATTTCTTTTCTTGGCATGCTCGCCTCCCATTGGCTGGGGCGCACGTGCGATGCTCGCCTTTGGCTCATTAGGCAGAGGAAAACATTCCATGCCCTTTTTTGGAGCTTATCTTCGAGCCGAAGCGATGGAAGCCCCTCCCCCATCTGCGCTCAGCACGCATGCGCGTGAGGAAGGCCGATGGTGGCAGGAGCGAAGGAGCGATGTTGTAGTTGCTGTTTAAAATGTAAAAATCCTAACTATAAAAAAAAATAACCCGTAGCGTACACATGTAATTCCCATTAGACAGAAGGGGATGGATTCTAACTGTACACATACTTATCGACATAACTAACTTTGGGACCTGAATGTTGAGTGCGCATGGTTTCCAGATTCGTAACAATGGTACCAAGAGGGAATATTTAGTTCGGTATCTATAATGTTCTTTTTAATCTTTTCAACATTTTATATATTTCCATGCTTTCATTCAAATTATTTATCTTTTGCTTTTAATTTTTTTTTCAACTCCTTCTGGTATGACTTTTTATTAATTCATTTTCATTCTATGTTAGGTTACCTTGTACTTAGATGTTCGGTTGTGCTTCCTTTTCTGTAGGCAAGCATAGCTGAATTGGAGAGCAGGCAGGATGGATCATCCCAGGATGGACTAACGCTTCTACTCGAACCCTCCCCATCACCCCAATCAACTGACGCTCCAAATCAACCTCATTCAACCCATTCCTGGATACCTGCTCAACCACTAGCCCAGCCATGGCTGCCCAACACCCTTGCTCCCCAAATATCTGCTCAGCCTTGGCCATCTGCCTTGTCACCCGAATTTGCTGTCCACAATTCAACACAGGAGATACGCAGGGCCCTCGGTCGTCCTCCTGCTCCTTTACATGGCACCACGGCTCTCACTATTAAAGAGGGGGTGGTGTCTCTGGGGTCAGAGGCCCAAGCATCATGTGGGGGATCGGGCAGGCCTGTGGACGATGGGAGTAGTGATGGTGGTGGTGGTGGTGGTGCTGGGCTTGACAGTAATGGTGGTGGTGGAGAAATGCCAGATTACACGCGAATTTCTCCAGCAAAGCTGGCATTGCGAAGACATCTAACACAAGACAGGTAAGGAGGAAGGGGAAGAGGTGGTTTTGCATCATGTTCTCATTTTGAATAACACCGATTGGTCTAGGGATACAGATTGGGGTTCGACTTCAGCCAAAATATCTGTGAGGCAATTTCTGCTCATCAATGCTAGGACTTGCATACATTGTGTAGCACAAGGAAATGCAATAAATCAAAAGTTTACAAACGAAAACGTTTTCTTTTCATTGACTGTGCTCATAAATAAGCTGAAGTGTATCCAGACTTTTCAAAATGTTTTTTTTTTTTTTAAATGTTCTTTTTAAGAGCCAATTCACTCACACAGCTACTCTTTCTCGGCAAACCTCCGGGCAAGTGCCATTATGCTGTTGGTGGTAGCTGGCTGTGTTCGTAGGACGGTCCTCTTCGCCAACACCTGTGACAAAGTGTTTGACCACAGTTACAGAGTCGGGGATAAGATGAAAATGCTCACAAAAAACTTTTTTGTAGTTTTGAAGCTCTATTCAAAATTGAAGGTACGATCAACTAGTATCGCGGACTCAACAGGCAAGGTCCGACATTTCAACCACTGACGAGTAGTCATCCGGGACGGTGCAGGGATTGTGTGCCCAGTGTTACCTTCCCTCCCAAGGTAAAGGAGGCCATTACCAGACTGCAATAAACAGATTACGAAAAGTAGAGAGTCCATCAAACACTGTTTTGAGAAAAAGTTTTTGAAAAAGGAAATGGGACTCTTTTTCAGTTCCAAGAACGATCTATATGAGCTTTGTTCGTGAACTTTGAATAACAGGAGCGATGGTAGCCATTCAAATCCGATGGGTCAAACGGAACAGTCCAGAGCTGAACTTTCTACCAACTCTCCGCTCAGAGCGTGCGGCAAATTTGATTGGTTGAGATGGCATAAACATTTGGCCAAGTATGACTAAACCTGAGGTTTTGGGAAGTGCAAACAAGGTGATTTGTGATCTCGTGTTCCGTGTCTATAATTCAATTGGAATAAAATAAATGGTTTTAAAGGCTGTGCAAACAAAACAAAAAAAAAATTTATTCAGAGGTTTACCACCATTGAGGCACCGGCTTTTACACCATCTTAATGTGTGTGTGTGTGTGTGTGTGTGTGTGTGTGTGTGTGTGTGTGTGTGTGTGTGTGTGTGTGTGTGTGTGTGTGTGTGTGTGTGTGTGTGTGTGTGTGTGTGTGTGTCTGTGTCCATGTCCCATATCGCCCCTCTTAATTGGAATGGTGACCGTGAACCCATATGCCACACCAACCAACACTTTCTGCAGAGGTCCGGACCAACAGGGGGCACCTGCCACACACACACACACACATCCACCCTATTTAACCATTGTACGGTTGATGAGATTTTTGAATTAGAACAGGGGAAAATATATTGACATTTATACACAACCTCTAGCATAGTTGCAGTCTATGGAAGACAGAACCGTTCATTGCAAAATCGCAAATTGTGTAGTTGTTGCACGGTTAACTGTAGCATGTCATCCAACAGGTATTATGAGCCTTTGTCCTTTGTGGCAACCCCACCCCGCCAACCACTTTTGAAAGGGAATTAATCTGCTTGCCTCATCTGCGGATTGACTTTCTTGCTGAAGTGGAAGGGTTGGTGGGGTGAGGCAGGAGGGAGGCTTATATTCTGTATGAACCACTGCTGTGATATTGCACCACTCCCTATTTGTCATGTTAACTCAATGCCGTGTGTGTGCTATGCCACAACAAGCTGCAGGCACCATGTAAACCACACTGGTCTATCTTGTATTATGATGTATCTTGACGTGTCGCTCCACACAATGTTGCACTGACCAGTGTTAACCTGTGATGTATTTCACATTGCACACCTGTGTGTTGCACTCATCCATGACAGGCAATCATGCACTCTCTTATAATTTCACACACACCCACATTCACGTGCAAACTCTTTACTCCCAGGAATCAATGTACAGTGCAGTCATCAGGATATAATAGGCTAATGCCGTCTGTCTGTCCCATCCTGAAACACAAAAATGCTCCTCCGAAAGGAAAAATCAAAGTTGCTTCAGATTAATCCAAACCTACGGGGAAATTTTAATTCTTTCAATCGGACAAAATTGAGCCCTGGAGGTGTATATGCAACAAACCGCTGTCTCGATTGCTCCCAACATTTTGTTTCTTTGCTGTGAAGAAATATATAACCTCCCATTTTTGAGCTCATTTAACCAGCTCAAGAATAAAAGGCTTCTCCCCCCCCTCCCTTTTTATTATATCGTGGTATTTTTTTTAACCATGTGCTTTGCAAGTTCAAACATAATCCTACACAAACCCAAGAATAAATCCTAATTGGGCATCTATGAAAATTCAATTACATGTGTAACATTTCATGAAGCTACCTTTCACGTAAAGTTAATTTATTGGGAGGGAAGGGGATGTGAGGAAGGGAAATGAAAATTTGAAATTGTGCCTTGCCACTTGATCCCTGGGACCCCGCACAACCAATGAGACCCACAGGGACCTACAGCGAGTGGTAGAAGAGCAAGGGGGACAGAATTTCTTTAAGGGTGAAGTTAATTTTTTTTTAAAGCCTTGCAGTTGGGATTGCATCATAAATTTTCGCTGATATAGTTTACACACTGTACTTACAATATCATATGTTATTTCTTGCGAGCCCCACACCTCAATCATGAATGTAACACACACACACACACACACACACACACACACACACACACACACACACACACACAATGATTGACTTAAAAATAATCTCAATTGAAAGGGGAGTTCCTTTCCAGGGAAAAAGCACGACATTTGAATGAAAGATTTTTTTCTTTTCTTTTACATACCGCGGCCTGAAAAAGTATTCACGCCTTCCAAAGTTTTCCCATTTCAGACAATGAGCTTATTCCTGGATCTGAGAATTTTTAAGTGATTCTTCCCCCATTAAGTGACTGAGCTAAAAAGGATATACAGCACAGTATCTCAAAACGTTGTGGACGGATTTGGACCAAACTTGACGGGTGAATTGGTTAGGTGACAAGAACAAGCCGATTAAATTTTAGTTCACGTCCGAATACAGATCCGGCATACCAGTGGGATACAAAACGTAAACTAATCAGCGTGGCTGATGTATGTGCTCTACTGAGTGCCCTTCTAGTTCAATGATGCTTTCAAATTAAACTCGATTATAGAGTGTTCACAAACTCCTCCAAAGTGATAAAGCTAAAAAATGCAGATGAAATGTGAATAAGTTTGATTAACAGAGAAAATCAGATAATTATCAGTTGCACAAGTATTCAACCCCTTTGCTTACTTAGCCCGAAATCACTTCAGGAGCAAATTATGTCTTTGAAAGGTTACAAAGCAGGTGTAATAGGTTTCCCCTGTATGTAATCATTGGTTTAATTTTAAAATCAAGCTCTCACACTTATCTAAGGAGTTTTAAGGTGAAACTCACTTGGTCACCCAACAAGGCAAACATGAAGACCAAAGAGCTTTCCAAAGAAGTCAGACATAAAGTGTTGGAGAAGCACTGTTCAGGAGAGGGTTATAAGAAGATTTCAAAGTCACTCATTATCCCTTTGAGTTCGGTGGAAGACATATCGTACTACCCAGATCAGGTCACCCATCCAAACTCAGAAGCCGGGCAAGCAGGAAACTGGTTTGGGATGTCACTGTAAATCCAACAATGACTTTGAAAGATCTGCAAGGGTCATTGCATCCCATTCCCTTCACAAAGCTAGACTCATTGGACAGGTGGTAAGAAAGAAAGAAGCCATTCCTGAAAAAGATGCATCTAAAATCTCGTTTGGAGTTTGCGAAAAAGCATCTTAATGATACTACAGGCATGTGGAAAAACTTTTTGTGGACAGATGAGACAAAAATTGAAATTTTTGGTCTAAATTCAAAGTGTTATGTCTGGTGCATCAACTCAGTCAACATCATCCAAACTGTATATACCATCCATACCCAGTCAATGCCATCCATACCACGTGGTGGTGGCAGTATCATGTTGTGGGGCTGTTTTTCATCAACAGGGACTGCCAAGCTTGTGTGGATAGAAGGGACAATGGACGGTGCAAAGTACAGGAGAATCCTTGTTGAAAACCTGCTTGAGTTTGCCATGAATCTGAAACTGGGTAGGAGATTCACATTTCAGCAGGACAATGATCTGAAGCACAAAGCTCAAGCCATACTGGAGTGGTTGAATAAGAAGTAAATGAATGTTCTTGAGTGGCCCAGTCAAAGTCCTGACTTGAACCCAAATGAACATTTATGGCGAGGCTTGAAGATTGCAGTCCATCGATGATCCCCCATCAAACTTGGCCGAACGAAAACAATTTCAATGTGAAGAATGGGCAAAGATTTCATCATCTCACTTTGCAGAGCTGGCAGAGACCTACCCCAAAACACTCATCACAATCATTGTTGCAAAAGGTTTTTTCCACCAAGTACTGCACTAATGGGATGAATAGTTTTACAACCAGTAAATTTTGATTTGTACATGCTTGTTGCAGGTATTCCTGACATGTGACCTCCATCAACGATAACAATGTTTAGTTTGATCTCTTCTGTTACAAATAAAAAAGTTAATTTGGAAAAATTGTTTCTACATAATTCATCTACATCTGGCGTTATAGGTCGGGGGTGAACACTGTTGCAGGCCACTGTACCATAGACAGGCTAAACCTACACAGATCTATTTTACCAACGTCACCAAAAGGGTCATAACCTCCACAATGAAGGTGGACAGATGTGATGTTTTCACCCCTGTCTGTTACTTGCAAAATCGAATATTCGTAAGTATATTGGTTGGCATGGTCTGTTATTCTGTCTGTCTGTGTCTGTGTATAGTGGGGCAACTTCGCATAACAATTGTGCATTTTGTGAGGAAGGCACCAAATTTGGCACACTAGTAGCCTAACATGTTATGAACAGATTTGGATATTGGGCCATCTCAAATTCAGCCGCTGATGGCTGTGGCAGCCATTTTCCACTGCCATCAAAAATTTTGAGATGGCCCAATATCCAAATCTGTTCGTAATATGATAGGCTACTAGTGTGCCAAATTTGGTTCTTTCCTCACAAAATGCACAATTGTTATGCTATATTTAGCTAAGTTGCCCCACTATATGTCAATCATGTACAGGTGTCATTTTTACTCCGACCTTCACGAAACTTTGAGGGGAAAAGGTCATTGTCACAAATTGTCAATTTTCATCCGATTTCATGATACAGTATACATACACACACACACACGCACACGCACACACACACACACACACACACACACACCCACTAGTATATATAAAACTGAATCACATGGGCAGATGGTGAAGCCTCGTCGACCCACATGAGTGTGTCCATTAATTGCATACCCTGAGTTGGACTGTGAGTACGTCTATCAATTATGGACTATTGGAATGTACCTTTTAGACTTTTAGACCTTTATACCCACTCCTTAGACCATTTAGACTTTTACACCCTTTAGATTCCTGAAGACCTTAATACACTTTAGACCGTCTTTAGATTGGACTTCTTCGACCCTTTTAACCTGTAACTACTGTTGGAATATACCCTTAAGACCCCTTCGACCTTTTAGACCATTTGGACTGCTTCGACCCCTTGAGCCTTTAGACCTCTTCAGACCCTTTTATACCCCCTTAAGATCCTTTAGTTTCCTGAAGACCTTTAATACAAGGAAATCAGACACAGGTGGAGGCGATTCAGCCTATCATGCCAATGTGACATCAACACCACACTAAGTTATCAACACAACATACAAAGAAGAAAATGCGAAATTATTTTTGTTTTTTTAATAGTGATTTTGTGGTTTTATTTATTTCTTTTAGTTTTTGTATTCCCCCCCCCCCCGGGGAGAGGGCATGGGCTTGGTTAAAAGCATACAATATCAACCACACAATCCCCCTTGACAAGACCCCCACCAACAGCACTCCGTTCACATGCACACAATCACCCATCGATGCTCAAACTACCTAAAAGTCCTGTCAACATCCCTATACCCCTCTATCTCCATAACTTCCAGGTACTTATCCAATTCTAATTTAAACTGATCTCCAGTTTCTCCTACCACTCACTACCTTTCCAGGGAGGCCATTCCATGGATTAACTACTCTGAGTAAAAGTCACCTGCCTTGCTACCGTCTTAACTTTCCTCTTCTTTACTCTCAGGCTTTGGCCCCTGGTTCCATCACTGTCTACTCTGTTTAATAATTCATCTGCACTTATTTTATCTTTACCTTTCACCATCTTAAACATCTCTATCATATCTCCTCGTAACCGCCTCCTTTCTTGTGTATAAAGCCCTGTCTCCTCAGTCGCTCGTCATAGCTGAGTCGAGCGAGACCCGGAATCGATCCAGTAGCCATACGCTGGACCCACTTGATGGCATCTATGTCCTTCTGGAACTGTGATGACCAAAACTGCACACAATATTCTTGATGTGGCCCTCACTAACTTCCTGTATTAATGTTAACACCACCTCTTTTGATTTATAAATGATCCCCCTCCGAATACAGCCTAAAACCCAATTGCTTTACCTGTAGCTGCCTGGCACTGTGCTGCCTGCTTACCTCCCGTATCTATTACCACCCCCAGATCCTTCTCCTGTGTGATGTGCTCCAAATTTACCCCTTGTATCCTGTAATCTCTATTTTCATTGTTCTTTCCCATCCCCAACACCTCACAATTGCTCAGGTTAAATTCCATCTGCCAAATGAAGACCCTCTTTGGACTCTTTAAACCTTTTAGACCAAAACTACGATTGGAAAATACCCTTTATATATATTTAGATCCATGAAGACCATTATAGTCCCTTTGGACCACTTAGACATTTAGACTCGTTAGATGCCTTTAGACACACAGCACACAAACATTTATAAGAATCGTCTTGCAATACACAGACTACTTTTACAGCAAGTGATGAATAATCTCCACACATCCGGAAGCTGGGTAGTCTGCAAGGTTGAACATAATTCGTATATTTGGTCACTGAATTGGGCACTTTCGAAATGGTGTAATCCCCCCAGATTGCTTGGTGCACATGCGCAGAAACCACAAGTAACAGTCATTCTGAGCATCCTGGACATATTGTATGCCTGCCAGATAAGGATAGTAGAATGGAACGATGAAAAAACTTTTAAAGAAGCTGAAAATACTTGTAAACATACCTGTGCGAAAGGGGTGTGCCTCTGCACAATGAAACAGTTGGAGAATTTCCTGATCAACTCGTCCAAAAAGTTGATATGTTTCAGTCCACACTGCAAAAACTCCTGACGACATGGGCCCGTGAAAGGCCTAAGGTTTTTGGAAGTGGTGCTTTCTAAAGTCAAACCAAACCTTTGTGCTTCTTGACACTGATGGGAAGGTCACATCTGGGGCTTGCCGATGCACAGGGTACATTTAAAATGATGATATTTATAAATAATCATGTTGGGAATGGGGTGGGGGAGGGTGTGGGAGCTGCGAGGACTGTTACATGAGGGTCGGACCAAAAGTCATGAGCACGTGTATTGTACAGTAAAACAAAGGTACAGTACATGTAAGAAAACTGGTATTGTCAATTGTAACTGGACATACCACATTACTTTTCCACAAAATCTCCAGAATGATCCACGCATTTCTGCCAGCACTGCATGAGCTTTAAAATTCCGCTGCGGTCGAAGTCCGCTCCAACACTTTGCAACCAGCTACGCACAGCTATCTGAGCTGCCTCATCGCTTCCAGTGTTGGCCTCTAATGTGATCTTTCATGGGTCCGAACAGATGGTAGTTTGAGGCGGCCAAGTCTGGACTTTACTGGGGGTGGGGGAGCACTTCCCAGCCATTCTTTGAGATTTCCTCCAATTTCAGACATGCAGTGTGAGGTCGAGCATTGTCATGTTCAATGATGACTGCCTTTTTCATCGGGAGCTTTTCCCGAAGTGCACATTTCAGTTTTTTCAGCATCTGAACGTCGTGAGCCACATTGATGGTTTCATCTTTGGGAAGGACATCAACCAGTATGCATCCCTCGGCATCCCAAAAGATGGTTCCCATAACTTTGTTGGCAGAGGGTACTCTTTTGGCCTTCCTCTTTTTTGGAGATGTGGAGTGATGCCATTCCAAGCTTTGCTGCTTGGTTTCTGGGTCGAAATGGTGGAACCAGCTTTCATCACCAGTCACAATATGGAACATGAAGTCATCACTCTCGGCAGCATGTAGTTGAAGAAACTGCGATAACGCATCCATGTCTGTGTGTTTTGTGTTCCTCTGTAAGCAAAAGCGGAACCCAATGGGAACAAACTTTCCGATATCGCAAAATCGCTATCATCTCCTGTGCGGCACGGTGTCCGATATCAAGCCCAAGGTCGCTATCATTTCCTGTACGGCATGGTGTCCTATGCCAAGCCCAAGGTCGCTATCATCTCCTGTATGGCATCCTATGCTAAGCCCAAGGTCGCTATTATCTCCTGTATGGCATGGTGTCCTATGCCAAGCCCAAGGTCGCTATCATCTCCTGTACGGCATGGTGTCCTATGCCAAGCCCAAGGTCGCTATCATCTTCTGTATGGCATGGTGTCCTATGCCAAGCCCAAGGTCGCTATCATCTCCTGTATGGCATGGTGTCCTATGCCAAGCCCAAGGTCGCTATCATCTCCTGTATGGCATCCTATGCCAAGCCCAAGGTCGCTATCATCTCCTGTATGGCATGGTGTCCTATGCCAAGCCCAAGGTCACTATCATCTCCTGTATAGCATGGTGTCCTATGCCAAGCCCAAGGTCGCTATCATCTCCTGTATGGCATGGTGTCCTATGCCAAGCCCAAGGTCGCTATCATCTCCTGTAGGGCTTGGCATAGGACACCATGCCATACAAGAGATAATAATGACCTTGGGCTTGGCATCAGGATACCATGCCAAAGGTCGCTATCATCTCCTGTATGGCATGGTGTCCTATGTCAAGCCCAAGGTCGCTATGATCTCCTGTATAGCATTGTGTCCTATGCCAAGCCCAAGGTCGCTATGATCTCCTGTATGGCATTGTGTCCTATGCCAAGCCCAAGGTCACTATCATTTCCTGTATAGCATGGTGTCCTATGTCAAGCCCAAGGTCGCTATGATCAACTGTATGGCATGGTGTCCTTTACCAAGCTGTGCTGCGATCTCCCTAACCGTCACCCTTTGGTCTTCACTGATGAGCTCATCAACTTTCTGGTCATTGCATTCAGTGGTGACACTTCCTGGCTGACCATAGCGTGACTGATCGGTGATTTCCATGTTTCTGTTTTTTAAGTGTTTCACCCACCTTCTGATACTGCTAGCGCCCCATGCAGGCATCTCTGTACACCTGACTCAATCAGCCGTAGATATCTGCATTCCAGTTGTTCGCCTTCACGAGGAATCCAATCGCTGCATGTTGGCGAAACCATATGTCGTTGACAGCCATTTTGTCACAGTGGATTGTGGGAACCCCAGTGATGTGCATGCCTGTGTTTATATTATTTGAGTGGATAGATGTCTCTAATAACTCATGTTCTACGATATTTGGCACAAACGCGTGGAATCCACTGATGCTCGTGACTTTTACTCACCAAACCTTCATGTTTCTAAACACTGATGGGAAGGTCATATCTGGGGCTTGTCAAGGTCAAGACACATGGAAAGTTTAAAATGATATTTGTTTTTCAATTATGTGGGAGAGGGTGTGGGGGTGGGAGATATGGAAACTGTGAGGGCTGTTGTAAATATATTGTTTGTTTGATTCTGGGGCCACAAGAGAAATTATTCCAGATTTTTGCATCTATTGGTGAAAGGTGTGTGTGTGTGTGTGTGTGTGTGTGTGTGTGTGTGTGTGTGTGTGTGTGTGTGTGTGTGTGTGTGTGTGTGTGTGTGTGTGTGTGTGTGTGTGTGTGTGTGTGTGTGTGTGTGTGTGTGTGTGTGTGTGTTATAACCATGGCCACCACGAGCAAATTATAGTAACAGGAAATGATAGGAACCTGACACCTCTCATCCACAGATATTTATTTTATTTCCATGAGACCGATCTTCATTCTGGAACAGAACAGTTTTGGTTTACCATGTTGAAATTGCCACTCTTTTGTCGAAATGCTGAAAATTATGTTTAAAAGACGATTTGAATCGCAGATGTCGCACTAGCAACGGCAGGTTAAACGTGTCTGGCGAACCGAACCCAGTCAGTGTAAACACACACACACAGCGCATGCCCAAAAGGACTCATTTAGCATTCGTACGTCATTTTGTAAGTCCCCTATTGGTTCACCAATCAAAACCTGGAAGCATATTGTTATCTCCACCTCCAAAGGTGAATTAGACAGAGGTTATGTCTGTCTGCCAGTCGGTTTGTTTGTGAGCACAATATCTCAACAAGTTGTGGATGGATTTGGATGAAACTTGGTGGACAGGTCGAGTGTGTGACCATGACGGATTGATTCGATTTTGAAGATCTGCATTGGAGAGGTTTTTTATATATTTTACTTTTAATTGATTCATCACCGTTGAGAGATGGGGCCAAAACAATATATTGCATATTTCAAAAAGTTGTTGACGAGTTGTGACAATTTGGTGGATAGGTTGGTTAGGTGACGAGAACAAGCAGATTTGATTTTGGTTCATATACAAATAAGTGTTAAATTTACTCTTCATCTTAATTCAGCTAATTTCTCCAACATCAACTCATCCTGGGAATTCTTTCAACGAAACTTGCTCTGCCTCATGCACAGATTTATCCCCTCTCATCCTCAGCTGTCTTTCCCTTCCTCCCGCCCATGGTTCACTGAAGCTTGTGGCATGGCAGTTGTCCTGGAACAACTTGCCTTTGCCTCATATAAAACAAACCCAACTAAGGGTAATCTCAGTTCCTTCCATAAAGCTTGGAACAAGTGTGTATCTACCCTCAGGAGAGCCAGAAAACAACATCTTTCTAAGCTCAAGTCTGAATTCTGAAACCTCTCTCCCTCCTCCAAATCATGGTGGCATCAAATCAAATTTGTTTCTGGTGTATGTTCCCCCTCCATCCCTCCCTTACCTCAAATGGCCGCACTGCTGATACTGCACGTGAAAAGGCTGAATGTCTAAACTCGGTGTTTGCATCGAAATCTTGTGTCTGAAACGCATCGCTTTCTGTACCTACCTTACCCAGTCACACCAAACTGTCCCTGGACTCTGTGTCCTTTTCTCCTGACAAGGTGGAGAGTTTGCTGTCAAAACTCGACTCAGATTCTGTAACCGGTCCAGATGGCATCAGCCCACGTGTCCTAAAAACCTGTTTCTCTGCTCTTGCTTGCCCTCTCTCTGTTCTATTCACCCTCTCATTTGCTCAAGGTCATTTGCCATTTGCTGGGAAATCAGCCAACATTACCGCCCTGCATAAAAAGGTGCAAAAACATATCCCTGCAACTACGGACCAATCAGCCATCTCCCAATCATCAGCAAGGTTATGGAATCCATCATCGCTTCAGACATTAAATCCTTCCTCTTCTCCAATGGCTTGATTTCCGATCATCAATTTGGTTTCAGACCAGGTCACTCTAATCTGGATATGCTGCTTCTGCTCTCCCAGCAATGGATGGAGGTCCTCAATGCCAGACATGAAATCAGAGCCATATCCTGAGACATATTGCGTGCTTTTGACACGGTCTGGCACCCTGCCCTGCTCACCAAACTCTCTTGCGACGGTATCCAAGGCCATCTCCACTCATGGCTCGCAGACTTCCTCTCCTGTCGCAACCAACGTGTGGCCCTACATGGAGTTCTTTCATCCCCTCTTCCTGTCCAGGCTGGAGTTCCTCAAGGCAGCGTTCTGGGCCCTGTTCTTTTTCTGGTTTTCATCAATGATCTCTCCGACTCTCTGGAAAATCCTCTTTATCTCTTTGCTGATATCTCCACCCTCTGCCGTACTATCTGTCATCCCTCAGACCGGCAAGCAGCAGCTTCTTCGCTCACTGCAGATGTGGATAAAATCACAAACTGGTCCAACACGTGGAACATGTCTTTCAATCTTGACAAATCTTACTCTCACGATGTCTCTCCGAAAGAACCGTTTAGAGCCCCTCCCCCAACCCCATCTACTTTCTCAACAATCCTCTGGAAGAAGTCCTTTCTTTCAAGCTTCTGGGTCTCACTATCTGCCATGATCCTTCCTGGGAAAGCCGCATTTCCAACCTGGCCTCCAAAGCCAGTCGTCGACTGGGAATCCACCGTCGTGTAAAGTCCTTCCTCGGCCCACTTGAGCTGCTGACTACATACAAAACTTTCATCTGCAGCCTGATGGAGGACTGCTCTCCCCTCTGTGCTGGTGCTCCTGCCTCCCACCTTTCTTGGCTTCACCCTGTGGAAACCAAGGCATTTCAGATCATTGGTATCTCCCGCAATGAGGCTGAGTCTTTGGGCCTCTTACTGTCTCACCGCAGGCAGGTCAGTGGTCTTTCTGTCTTCTAACGTCTCCTCTCCGGTCTCGCCCCCCCCTGCTCTCTCTGCGATTTGTCCCCACCATATTTCCGTAGGTTGCTCAAGGTCCGCCAACAACCCCCTTCTGGTAAAACTACCAAAATCACGAATCGCTGCTCACCTTCTCTCTTCCATTTGTCTTTTTTCCTGCCTTTGGAATAAACTCCCTCACTCTGTTCAATCCCTTTCTTCCCTCCAGGCCTTCAAAACAGCTGTCCACCACCTCTTATCATCCCCCATCCAAATCCACGATCTTTTCTACCCCCATTAATACACCCAGGCCCACCTCCTTCAAAGTTCCTGCTTTCCTTCCTGAAAGTCCCTGTAATGTCCATCTTGTATTCCCCATGTTCCCCTCCCCATCCCTCTCCCTTCCATTGATCTCCTAATGTCTCTGTTCCCCACTGTTTTGTCCTTCCCTCTCCCTCCCCTCTTGTCGTATGCCCCCCTTGCTGTGCGTTGTGTTAGCTCTCATATGAGACTCGACAAGGTATACAAAAAAATAGAAGTCCTTTTCAATCATTAAGTAATTAACGACCTTCTAATTGATTTATTTGAAGACCATTGTGTTCAATGTCATGATCTCAGGCGGGCATCGGGGACTCGCCGCTTCAAGTCTCAAGACGCGAATACCTTGGTTTGAAGATCCCATTTGTCAAGTTCGGAGCTGCAAGTGGGGGGGGGGGGCTTAACAACATGGCAGTGTCTATGTAACCAATGCTGTCGTGGGACTCGAAACACGTGCTGTCCAGGTCCTCGGTAATACAGAGTACAAGGAAGAGGGAATGAAAGATAAATAAATGAGGAGTCAGAAGGAGGGGAGCCTCCTGCCAAGCTTATTTATGGACCCTACCATTGTTCGTTTTGGGTGGGGGAGAGGTTTTGTAAGTTTATAGATTTTAAAGAATTAGGATGATAATTAGACAAGTAACATTAAAAAATATGAAATTGAAGAAACAGCCGCCATTCCTTTCCAATTTGAATTTGGCGGCCATTTTTGTGAGCATAGTGTTCCGTTAGCAAGCAGCTAGCCAAGCACCTCTCTGAGCGGTGTGCTTTGCTTGTTGAGCACCTTGCCAAGCGAGTTTCAAAGCGGTCGATACGGAACGGCTAGTTTGGTAAGCGATAGCAAGCCGCTTGCAAAAGACACGCCGCTGTTCTCAGGTAAATTTCACCCACGTGACCAGGTCACGTTCACCATGAAGGGATATTTTCCACTTTCTTTGCGGAATGCGAAGCGCATAAAAACAGATGCACCGTGGGAACACCATTGTGAGAAAGTCCTATGAAGGAAAACAACGTAAGACTTGCACAAGCTGACTTCCGGCAAGGATGGAATATTCCACTTCCGGCAACGATAGAATATTCCACTTCCGGCAACGATGGAATATTCCACTTCCGGCAACGATGGAATATTCCACTTCCGGCAACGATGGAATATTCCACTTCCGGCAACGATGGAATATTCCACTTCCGACAACGATGGAATATTCCACTTCCGACAACGATGGAATATTCCACTTCCGACAACGATGGAATATTCCACTTCCGACAACGATGGAATATTCCACTTCCGACAACGATGGAATATTCCACTTCCGGCAACGATGGAATATTCCACTTCCGGCAACGATGGAATATTCCACTTCCGGCAATGCTACCGGAAGTAAACAGATTCACCGATTTAAATCGCTTCAACCGTGAACAGGACCCACTGTGGCGGCGATTTGGCGATTCAAACTTGGCGCAATTTACTGAATGAAGGGCAAAATTGGAATCGACGAATCATTTTAAGGAAATCTCGAGGCTGGCTCCAAAAGATTTGAGGAGAAACTTATTGGCGGTGAAAGGAGACGATCCATTTTAGAAACCTCTTACACTCCCTATTAGTCCAGCAACGCTGTCGGTTCTTTATCCCTCCACAAAAGGCAGTGGGGGGGGGAGGGGCAATGGCGAATTTGCAATGACGTCACTTCCTTGAGCCCCCCCCACCCGCACATGTGACGTCATGCAAACTCACCAATATTAGTGGCTGAGATTCCAATGACGTCATCTTCGACTAGCAGGTGACGTCACGGAAACGCATCAATATCAGTGGCTGTTTCCAATTGCATAAATTTTTCCCCACAAATGTGACGTCACGGAAACTCATTCGCCCACCCCTTCTCTGCCCCCCCCTTCCCCACTGTGTTCCGTTACCATTGAGTTTGTCGATCGCTCGCCAAGTGGCTTCAGCACTCCAATGAACGGTTGATAAGGAACGGCTGGCTTGGCAAGCGCAAGCAAGCTGCTTGGTAATGGAACACTCGCCCGCTCTCCAAATCTGCTTCATTGTGACGTTGTCTGACATATTATGATGTCATACAGCACCAAACTATGACATCTTTATTATAAAGGAGGAGTGCCTGTCTGTCCCTGAACAACTCCCTCAGTTTCGGGGTGAATCCCGCCAAACCTTGTGTGGAACGTTTTGGGGACCCGATGGATATCCTGAGGTTGGTGGGAGGTTTCATCAATACCTCAATACAGTTATCATTTTGACTTTCAATCTGGACAAAGCTGTTCCCTTCCGGGAGTTGAGTTTCAAGGAGAATCAGGAAATTATATGAGTTTCCACCCGTGTGACATACACGGATTCGGTCATTGCAGATTCGCCATGATATCATGTCACGAGTGTTTGTAACATTATATTTTGTTCTATTAATGGTGTAGTATTAATTTGTGATTGGAATGATGCTGTTTTAAATGAAAATATCGAGAGATTGGGTTTGAATCTGAATGAGGAAATTATATGAGCGTTTCCACCCCTGACATTCACGGATTCACCATTTGTAGTTTCGCCATTTTTGCCTAAGTCCTTCACGACCCAGCTGTCCAGCCCCTCCCGTGTATAGCACGGGTGCTAAGCCAGTCTTATATACAGGTAATCGTCGACTTACGACTGTTCGACTTTACGACCACTTTACGACCACGTTTTTTATCTTGCCAAAACTTCGTTTTTGCAAGATCTGTTACTTGGTAAGTTTTTTTTTGTTTGTTTGTCTGTAATCATTGGATTTTTCACCTTTATATCACTCTGTAGAGCACAATTCTCAATGGAAACTCTTGTGGGTACACATATCTTAGTATTATTACAATACCCTTCAGCACACATAAAGGTCAAGGTCAAAGGTCAAGGTCACTTTGCGGTAAATCATGGAGGTCGCCGAAACCCTTATTTTTTGAGTAATTTTGATGGAATCATCTCCAAACTTTGTGGGAATGCAGTAAATGGCTTAGCGCTCAGCTGATTAGTGTTTGTTTGTGATCGACCTTGACCTTCAAGGTTAGCATCTGAGGTCAAACATATTTGACCCCAAGGTCAAATTTTCAAGTTTTAGGAACCATATCGTGTAGTACCTCAAATTGAACACCTCGATGAGTGCTTTCTCGATATGTCAAGCTTGAGACATTATGACGTCATTTGGTGACGTTATGAGGCAAACGCATATTTTTCATGGTTGCTCTGTGGAACGATTCTCATCGGAATCTCTCGTAGGCAGATATTCCTCAAGGAGTCGCTCCTGGTGGATAGCAGCTCTGTTCACCTCAGTGTGACCTTAAAGAAGTCACACGTGGTCACCTTTTGGCAAGATACGGGTACCCTGCGGGTGACATTGGTTTATTTGGTTTTTTTTTGTATGTAAAATATACGTTGTTCGACTTACGACCGATTGGTCAGAACCAATTGCGGTCGTAAGTCGACGACGACCTCTATTGACAAATATCTGTATATATGTATATGTATATATATATATATATATATATATATATATATATATATATATATATATATATATATATATATATATATGTATATGTATATATATATATATATATATATATATATATATATATATATATATATATATATATATATATATATATATGTATATATGTATATATATATATATATGTATATATGTATATATATATATATATGTATATATATATATATATATGTATATATATATATGTATATGTATATATATATATATATATATACATATATATACATATATACATATATACATATATATACATATATATACATATATACATATATATACATATATATACATATATATATACATATATATATACATATATATATATATATATATACCCTCGCCCGAGGATATCGAATTGGCTCTGAGCTATTAGTTTGCTTATTTGTTAGTCTGTCGCACATAATGACCGAACACCGGCCACAAACGCCACCTAGTGTTAACCATTACAACCTTATCCTACTTATCTAAACGAATGGTGGCTGTTTTATCATAGACGAGCAGAGTATCTTGCACCCGACGGGCGATCTTGTTCCAAGCATGCAACACGTTCTTCTGATGAAAACCTTTATTTGGGCGGTGTATATGCAACTGACAGCTCCGTTTAGGCAAAAAAAAACCCCATGAAGTTATGTGCTTGAAGCAAAAACGTACCAACTGATTCTGATTCAAAACACTTCACTATTCTGGAAAATGTGGGGACAGAACTACTGTGCTGTAAACGGTGGAGACTTGTAATACCCTCAACCACCTGGAGGTGGCAATACACGATACACATTTACATAGAAAATTTGCGTCACACTCACCTGTCTCCCATACCACCGGCAAAGATAAAAACACCACAACACACTAATTGGGGTCACGCTGATCCTCTCAACCAAGTCTGGATGTAATCGGCCCAGAACTGGAGGAGTATCACCATGAACAAACAAACAAATGAAATTGCTCGTTGAGCAAGGAATTGCTGGAATAACTTTGACATATCTCCATGATCTCTGAAAAAACAAAAACCTGGAAATCAATTTGGTGCTAATAAATCGATAGTGCTACTGTTTAATGAGTTATAGCACTTAGTTTGGTCATTATCATAACTTGGAAGTCAATCAGGCTTGAAATGGTGTTTTTATCGCAATTTGAAAGTTTTGTCCCGACCCCCCTGACATTCAACCCCCGGCCGCTAAGAAGGGTGTTTGTGTGAAACCCCAATGAGACATATGGTTGGATGCAGAATTGGAAGATGCACATTTTGGATTTGGTTTGAAGTCGACACGACTATTTTAGCGGACGTTATTGCGAAAATAAGAATTTCGGTTTTTCGGTGACCTTGACCTTTGACCTAGATTCACCAAAAACGACAAGTGTCTAAGTTGGACCATGGCCGACGTCTGTATCCAGTTTGGTCATGATCGCTGAAATGGTGTGGCTGCTACAAGGTAAACAAACACACAGACAGACAGACACACAGTGACACACACAACCGACCAACATAATTGCCGAAATCCAAAGGATTTCATCAATTAATAAAT
This sequence comes from Eptatretus burgeri, assembly GCF_056783735.1. Classification (NCBI taxonomy): domain Eukaryota; kingdom Metazoa; phylum Chordata; class Myxini; order Myxiniformes; family Myxinidae; genus Eptatretus; species Eptatretus burgeri. The sequence continues at coordinate 88,805,084 of NC_140966.1, forward strand.
AAACAAACACACAAACATCAATCCATGCATTACAGTAAGGATCGACATACACATCCAGGTTTTATTGTGTGATATTTACACTAATAATTAATTATCAATCATTGCGCTCCATCATTCAGATACAATGACTCATTAATTATTGTAAATACAGCGCAATAAAACCAGTGTTTAATTATTAAACACTTTAACAACGAATGCTTCATGAGGGAGGGGTAAAGGGACTTTCGGGCCACCATGAACAATCAGAATGTGAGTACGTCTATCAAACACGTACTCTTACATTGCCAACACGTCTACAAAGTAC
>NC_140966.1:88810387-88910387 GCF_056783735.1 Eptatretus burgeri
ACTCGCTCAGGGTGATGGAGCATGAACCACTCGCTCAGGGTGACGGAACACGAACCACTTGTTAATGGTGACGGAGCGTGAACCACTCACTCTGGATGACGAAGCAGGAACCACTCGCTCAGGGTGACTGAGCACGAACCACTTGCTCAGGGTGACGGAGCACGAACCACTCGTTCATGGTGACGGAGCACGAACCACTCGTTCATGGTGACGGAGCGCGAACCACTCGCACAGGATGACGGAGCAGGAACCACTCGTTCATGGTGACGGAGCGCAAACCACTCGCTTAGGATGACGGAGCAGGAACCACTCGTTCATTGTGACGGAGCGCGAACCACTCACTCAGGATGACGGAGCAGGAACCACTCGTTCATGGTGATGGAGCGCGAACCACTCACGCAGGATGACGGAGCAGGAACCACTCGTTCATGGTGACGGAGCGCGAACCACTCGCACAGGATGACGGAGCAGGAACCACTCGTTCATGGTGACGGAGCGCAAACCACTCGCTTAGGATGACGGAGCAGGAACCACTCGTTCATTGTGACGGAGTGCGAACCACTCGCTGAGGATGACGGAGCAGGAACCACTCGTTCAGGGTGGCGGAGCACTCGTAAAGTATTTGTGGAGGTGCCTCAAAATTAGATTTAGTTTTCCTCACGTTCCGTTTTTATTATTAAATTTTGAATTATTACCAATGTCAATGTTTGATTTATTGTCATGGAACCCTCATATTTATTTAAGATGTTTGTGTTGTTTATTTCTCGTGGGTTCGAGATAAACCCCCCTGTGCTGTGCTTCCGTCTGCTTCGTGTTCTTGCCGCCATCCCATCCCGCGTGTGCCAGTAATCTCCGAGAATCTCGGCTGTAAGCCTCCAAGGGAAATCATTCAGCTATCCATCCAGGTAGGGGAAAACCCCTTGGACACGACAACATTTTCTATGTGTGGAAAGGTGAACTCTTGCAAAGTTTTTTTTTTTTTTTTCTTTTTCTTGAATATGGCTCACTTTACTCTGCCATAATGGGTTTAAGGGTGGAGGTGTCACAGTTGAAACCTGAATCCTCCTGATGACTTTGTATTTGCCGATTTGGGTTCCTCCTGATGACTCCACCTTTGCCTATTCGAGTTCCTCCTGATAACTCCACCTTTGCCTATTCGGGTTCCTCCAGATGACTCAATCTTTGCCTATTTGGGTTTCTCCTGATGACTCCACCTTTGCCTATTCAAGTTCCTCCGGATGACTCAATCTTTGCCAATATGGGTTTCTCCTGATAACTCTATCTTTGCCTATTCGGGTTCCTCCTGATGACTATATTTGCCTATTCGAGTTCCTCCTGATGACTCAATCTTTGCCAATTCGGGTTCCTCCTGATGACTCCATCATTGCCTATTCGGGTTCCTCCTGATGACTCAATCTTTGCCTATTCGAGTTCTTCCTGATGACTCAATCTTTGCCAAAAGGGGTTTCTCCTGATGACTCCATCTTTGCCTATTCAGGTTCCTCCTGATGACTCAATCTTTGCCAATTCGGGTTCCTCCTGATGACTCCATCATTGCCTATTCGGGTTCCTCCTGATGACTCTATATTTGCCTATTCGAGTTCTTCCTGATGACTCAATCTTTGCCAAAAGGGATTTTTCCTGATGACTCCATCTTTGCCTATTCGGGTTCCTCCTGATAACTCCACCTTTGCCAATTCGGGTTCCTCCTGATAACTCCACCTTTGCCAATTTGGGTTCCTCCTGATGACTCCATCTTTGCCTATTCGAGTTCCTCCTGATAACTCCACCTTTGCCAATTCGGGTTCCTCCTGATGACTCCACCTTTGCCTATTCTAGTTCCTCCTGATAACTCCACCTTTGCCAATTCGGGTTCCTCCTGATGACTCCACCTTTGCCAATTCAGGTTCCTCCTGATGACTTCATCTTTGCCTATTCGGGTTCCTCCTGATGACTCCACCTTTGCCTATGCGAGTTCCTCCTGATAACTCCATCTTTGCTTATTCGGGTTCCTCCTGATAACCGTCTCAGCCTATTCGAATTCCTCCTGATACCTCCACCTTTGCCTATGCGAGTTCCTCCTGATAACTCCACCTTTGCCAATTCGGGTTCCTCCTGATGACTCCATCTTTGCCAATTCTGGTTCCTCCTGATAACTCCACCTTTGCCAATTCGGGTTCCTCCTGATGACTCCACCTTTGCCTATTCTAGTTCCTCCTGATAACTCCACCTTTGCCAATTTGGGTTCCTCCTGATGACTCCATCTTTGCCTATTCGAGTTCCTCCTGATAACTCCACCTTTGCCAATTCGGGTTCTTCCTGATGACTCCACCTTTGCCTATTCTAGTTCCTCCTGATAACTCCACCTTTGCCAATTCGGGTTCCTCCTGATGACTCCACCTTTGCCAATTCAGGTTCCTCCTGATGACTTCATCTTTGCCTATTCGGGTTCCTCCTGATGACTCCACCTTTGCCTATGCGAGTTCCTCCTGATAACTCCATCTTTGCTTATTCGGGTTCCTCCTGATAACCGTCTCAGCCTATTCGAGTTCCTCCTGATAACTCCATCTTTGCCTATTCGAGTTCCTCCTGATAACTCCAGGTTTGCCTATTCGGGTTCCTCCTGATGACTCCACCTTTGCCTATTTGAGTTCCTCCTGATGACTTCATCTTTGCCTATTCGGATTTCTCCTAATGGCTCCAATGCTGTACAAGGTCTTTTATTTGATGCATATATGTGTTTGTATATTAGGTTGGCAGGATGGCCTAGAGGTATGCACACACGCATCTAATGGACGTTAAACTGGGTATCCATATGGCGGCAGTAGTTGGTGGGTATTAAAGATCTCACTGTGTCCTTGGTGAAGAGTAGGCGAGCTATCGCCAGCACCCTGGCCAAATTCTAAATTCCTGCCCTGACTTCTTGTGTCGGAGTGGCGACCCATCCAGGGTTGTAACCCTAGCCAAGAAAAAGTCAAGAAATTAAATTTATCATACTGTGAAGCAGGCTGTTAAAAGACTTCGAATTGGATTGCCAGTGATTTTCAGTTTCCAAAAAACTTGAGTTACATTTCAGAAATTTAATTCCGTGTGATGTTCTCACTGAGCCTCTTCCCCAAACACACCCAAAGAGGAGGGTCCAAGCATACCTCACCCAGCTGAGTGTCTTAGTGTCTGTGTATTTGTGCTGGGTGTTGTATTTTGCCACCAGGGTGATGCAGAAACACGGGGAATAACTAGAACAGCAATTGGTAGAGAGCATACTTCTTCCAGGCTGAACAGTTTATTTTTTGTATCCCACTGATAGGTTGGATCTGGCTCCAGACCTGAATCAAAATCTAATCGGATTGTTCTTGTCACCTAACCAACTCATCCACCTCGTGTTGTCATAACTCATCCACAACTTTATGAGATGTGGTACTGTATATCGTTTTGGGCCCTATCTTTCAATGGTGAAGAATCACTTCAGAATTTCTCGTATCAGGATCCAGATTCGGATCTTCACGAAAATGTAATTAATTTGTCCTTGTCACAAACTAAACCTGTGCCCCAAAATTTGTCCGAATATGTCCATAACATTTTGAGAAATCCTTGTCACAGACAACCAGACAACTGACATTTTGTTACCTTTGTCCACCTTCGGTGGCAGAGGTAATACAATCATTGTTTCTTTTGATACTTGTTAATAAGTGTATGTATCCTGACTCGGTGGCATAATTGTTGGAGCAACCACTCTTAAGTCTGGGAGGTTGGCGCTTATAACTACAGCGGAGTCATACCAAACACTTGAATAAGATACATACTGCTTCCTTGCTTGATGCTCAGCATTTAAAAAAAGAAAATGTAAAAAAGCCAAAGGTCGCCATCTATTTGGAGGAGAAACTTCCTCCTTGATTGCCCCGCTGAGTGCGGAGAGAAAAGCAATGTCGTAAAGATAACGCCTCTGGGACCCTGAGTGCCCTGGGAAGTGAAGTTCCTTCCACAAAGCTTATGGGCCGTTTGTCTTCAACTTTCCGTGATAAAGCGATCGTATCCAGGTTTTCCAGCATTAATCCAGATGCCAAACAACCATTTCAGGGCAAAGCATGCTTTAGCATCATTATGAAGTTTTTTGGTTGATTCATCATCTCTGAGCTATCCTGAATCAGAATCAGCCGGGTGCCAGACTCGCACCCTTGAGGAATTTGTTTTAGAGGTGAAAAACAAAATGGCCACCACCGACTTTCGATAAATTCTGTTTTGGGCTATGTCTTCACTTCTAATGCACTTACACACACAATTTTGGTGTCTACTACTATGTTTCATGCGACAGACAAGGTAAACGTTGATGATTCTCTCAAGATTGGACGACAACAGATGGCGGAATTTGAATCTGGATGGCCAACAAGCTTCAACAAGACACTGACCAAGAAAGTGACCCCGACCAAAAAGAGCATCAAGCTGGATGGAAGGCCAGTATATGATACTGAATTGATCTACACCTGAGTCATATGTCTCCAACAATACAGAGATATTGATATCAAGGATGTCCTCTCTTACGAACTGTCCTCTATCCCACTCTCCTTGTTTGATGAGAGCGGTGCGATGCGGGCTCAGTCGAAAGCAATCCTGAAGACGAAACTCCAAGTTGAGCAATCAAGTCGAATCCAAGGTGTTCCAGATGCTGTCATCATCGATGGATGCACCATATTATGGACTGTACATTGGCCCACAAATGGTACAGTTGAGGATTATGTGATCAACTTCATGGGAACCATCAAATACCGCCTGGAGTGTTGTGACGTATACCTGATTTTCGACAGGTACATCAAAATCAGCACGAAACATATGACCTATTCGGTCATAAGTCATAAGATCCAGTCACGCAGGTCATGATTCGAGTCGAAAACATCAACTCAACTTACGCAGAACACTTCCAGCACAAAAAGTGTTCCTAAATGTAGCCTACAACAAAGTACAACTGGTCGATTTGATCTGTCAGTATCTGATGACCCACATTGTGGACAACCAGACCAAACTGGTGATCACCGGAAAAGATCCTACACCAGTACAAGTATGGAACAATTCCACTCTCCAGAGACAGGATCTGAAAACACACCATGAAGAAGCAGATGTCATCATCATCCATCACTTAGTTAGAATTGTGTCAGGTGTCAGTGGTGACTCGCACATCAAAGTGATCTGCGACGATACAGATGTCTTTGTCCTGTTGATTCATTTCTACCTTGAGGAAAAGATGATTGTGGATGTCAGCATGGAGAGTCCGTGTGCTGGGAGGGCGAACGTGGACATTCGCCAAACAACACTGAAACACAAAAGCATCGCCAAATATCTGCCTGCTGTACATGCTCTGACCGGATGTGATACTGTGTCGTATTTGTTTGGCATTGGAAAGGCCACAGCGCTGGAGGTACTAATGGGCGGACATCATCCCACCTTACTTGGTCAGCTGGAAGCAGATGAGGAAAAGATGATATCTGAGGCAACTACCTTCATTGCTGCCTGTTATGGTTCCAAAGTCGAAGGTGATATGTCCACACACCGGTATCAGTTGTGGAAGTCTAAGATGGCCAACTCCAAGATTACCTCTGCTCCAAAATTGAAGTTGTTGTCCCCATCGCATGACGCCTTTGTTCAACATGTACATCACGCTCATCATAAAGTCATTATATAGAAATCGGCCACTCAGTCAGACCTTCCGAACTTGGATCCCATCAAGTATGGATGGCAAGAAGGTGAGGACGGTGCGACATTGTGTCCAACCACACTTCCACCTGATGTGTCTGCTGCACCAGTCACCATTCTGTAGCTGATCAAGTGTGGATGCTCCACCAGCCGGCCATGTTCCACCACGAGGTGTGGTTGTGTGGCAGCACAGATGTCATGTTCGATGATTTGCAGTTGTAATGCTGGATCAGACTGTTGTAACGAACAGACAAGGGCAGTAGCTGCTAATCACGACGACAATGACGAAGATTGAACATAATGTAGAACATTGCATCCTTAACAAAGTTAATATTTGTTTGCCTAAAAATAAAAGGTAATTTCAAAATCATATACATGTACATACTTACTTTAAGACATAACCCAAACTCATAGTCAACTATCCACATGTATCCGGATATAATTGTGTAAAAATCATATTCCAATATAATCATCAATTCATTGATCATTGCAAGTCAGTTACTTCAGCTGTCATTGAGTATTATTGTTCGTAGTATTAATATTTGAGGGTTCATCAAATTCAATTTCTTACTCGAAGTGATCAGTGGAACTGCAAAATAGCCATTTTTCATATTAAAATGGTGGCCATCTTGAAAATATGAGACAGGTCTTGTATACATACCTTCAATTTTATCATTATCGGATTCCTTGACCATGAAAACATAGTAGTAGACACCAAAATTGTGTTTATAAGTGCATTAGAAGTGAAGATATAGCCCAAAACAGAATTTATCGAAAGTCGATGGTGGCCATTTTGTTTTTCACCTCTAAAAAAAATTCCTCAAGGGTGCGGGTCTGGCACCCGGCTGATTCTGATTCAGGACAGCTCAGAGGTGATGAATCAACCAAAAAACTTCATAATGATGCCACAACATGCTTTTTCACATTTCCGCGAGACGACATTGTGGATCATGATATCAGAGTAAATATGCATCGACTAAAATGGGTTCTCAATGCCAGTACAAGGTCCTACAATGAAGTTCCAGAATTAAAGCGATAGAAAATTTCAATTTTTATTGTAAACGTACCAATTATGTTTAATGTTCCCCTTCAAAGTAATCTCCCAGGGAGTCTATACCAGATCGAAAACGTCACTCCCATGCTTCAAGGCACCCTTGAAAGTCGTCGTCTGATCTCTGATATTGATGCAAAATGAGTTCATTTTATTGGAGTTACGGACGTCAGTCAGATCGGCCCAACATTTTCACCCTTTTGACAATATTATCCGTTTTGTCGATCGAAGGGCGTCCCGACGACGCATCATCATTCACGTCCATTCTCCATTCTGCAAACCTCTTGGCCCACTCAAACACACGTAGTCTTGTCATTGCGTCTTCCTCGTACACCAGCTTCAACTTGTCGAAAATGTCCATGCCACTTACGTTTAGTTTTACCAAAGTCTTCATGATTATTCTCTCTTCCATAAATTTGTCATTCATGTTTGGAACACAAATACAACACTTGTAATTTTAACAAAATTCTAGTTTGACTACAAAACACAACCAATTGATACAACTGCTAACATAGTACTGACAGGAAGATTACGAAGCATGTCCGTTTACAAAACACAAGCCAGTGCTGCCATCTGTCGAGAAAAAAAAAAAACCTCAGTCCTGGAACTTTATTGTCAGACCTCATGCAAATGTAAACACGCAATACTTGAAATATGCATTGTAACATTTAACATGATACATCACCGGGAAGGATAAATGTTTACAACTTCCTACCACTATACACCATTCGTGAACGACAAAAACCTAAGCCTGGTGTTGGCTTGGTGGTTAGGGTGGCTGGCTTGGGATCTTAGGGTCCTGAATTTGAGCCCCATTGGCTGCTGAATTAACACCAGGTGGGGTTGATTCAGCCTGTCACCCTTCTGAAGTTGGCGAAATGAGTACCATTGTACTGGTAGAGGGATACAGCATCAGCGGCATAGTTGTGCCCACCAAAATGATAGCCACTTGGCAGCCAAGCTGCCATATCCAAAAAGAATAACAAGGACAAAAACCCACACACTTCTTGAATCGTGCTGCCACAAAGCTGAAAAACGCACGCTTCCTTGGCTAGTGATCATGCCTTTCAAGATCACATGATGTGCCATTGTTTTTGGTCACATGACCCTCCATTGGCAGAACCCAAGCTCCACAAGCCGAGTTTTGTTTTCAGATATTTTCGTTTCCAGACAGTTTTGTGATTTTTTTTTTTTCTTCGAGTTGCATCATGATGCAAAATGTCAACTTTATAGCCCAAACATTCATATGTGAGTGAGAAGACGAAGAAGAATAGTCAGTGAGTAGTTATGCACACATACTAGCGGGGTGTGCTTACACATTGTGTAAGCATGTGAGCCATGTTTCCCCATTCTCAGGTCGCTCATCTGAATTTTATTTTTCAATGTTTTTTTCATTTATTTTTTCCATTTATTTATATTTTCATTTACGGATGCTTTCTGGTAGTTCTGTGATTTTTTTCCCTCGTGTATTGGCTTTGATGTCCGTCGGCACACAAAATTACCATGCTTCCCCGTTGTCTCGTGCCATTCACCTGCATTATTTTTCATTTATTTTTTTCATTTATTTATATTTTCATTTATGGATGTTGTCTGACGATTCTGTGATTTTTTCCCCCCGGTGTATTGGCTTTGATCTCCATCAGCACACAAATTTTCAGCTTTCTACGTCACCCGGAAGGCACCGATCTTTAATATCAGTCAGTCAGTCAGTCAGTGGTTAGAAAGAGCTTTATATATTAACTAGACGACCTGTGAACCCATTGGGTTCCTGTTGTGACAGCGGTTGATGAAAAAAATCATTTCAAAAAAAAATTAAAAAGATAGCTGCAGCGAACTACACCGCTGAGGTTGTTTGCATTGATCAAATTCTCCCAAAGAGTACTTTACTGAATCAGGAATTGATTTTTTAATCATTTTGTTCATTGCCCGATTTTAACGAAACTTGATACTGCACACCGCAGGAGAATGGTGAGTAAGGTGGGCCAAAATTTTTTGTGCTATTGTGTACCATTTTGGCTGTATTTCAGGAACATACATACATACATACATACATACATACATACAATATGAGAGTTTTAGTAAGATATAGATAAATATACAGTGCCTTCAGAAAGTATTCACGAGCCTCGACTTTTGTCACATTTTGTTGTTACAGCCTGAATATAAAATGGATTAAATATTTTTTAAAATTTCACCGATCGACACAAAATACCCCATAATGACAAAGTGAAAACATGTTTTTAATTTTTTTTACAAATTACTAAAAATGAAGATCTGAAATGTCTTGCATCAATAAGTATTCAACCCCCTGAGTCAATACTTTGTAGAAGTGTCGACATATCGGGGCGAGGGTGCTCAATGAAAATTGGAATGTCTTGCATAGGATGCACCTGAGCTCAATTTGGAGTGTCATAGCAAAAGGGTTGAATACTTATTAACGCAAGACATTTCAGATTTTCATTTTCAATTAATTTCAAAAAATTTCCAAAAAAATGTTTTCACTTTGTCATTATGGGGGTATTTTGTGTAGATCAGTGACCAAAAAGTTTACATTGAATCCATTTTAAACTCAGGCTGCAACACAACAAAATGTGACTAAAGTCGAGGGGTGTGAGTACTTTCTGAAGGCGCTGTGTATGTGTGTACACATGCATATTTGTGCTGAAATATTTACCATTGCTTCTGATTTAATCACTCCAGCATTGCCTGAATACACCTTCTGCCACCTTTGTTTTTTCATTTCATTTTTCACTTTCTAACTCCCTCCCATCCAATCGACCCTGCAGGACTCGATCTTTACAAAGCTTTCACTCTGTGTTAATGACTTAAGGTCGAACTCGATTCTCTTGTGTATGCAGTTCTATCGTGTCCGACTTTATCTACCGCTCTGTTCACCTAACCCCCCTCTCATGTGTATTTCAGCATACTCCAATTAAAATGCTTATTTCTCATCCCATAGGTATTTTGGTCACCTTCTGCTTAAAATATTGTTTTTTTTATAATCTCTGTAAAACAATATATATATTATTTTTTTTTTCATAATCATCACCTTTTAAATTTTTGTACATATCTGCTAAGACGTGGAATTGCTGATCAACTTTCTCTTAACTTGGTGAAAGTTGTACAAACCATGAAATTTTGTTGTAAAACGTGTTTTTACTCTCCCACATCTGCACTAAAATGAAGTGTTCAAGATGTTGATCGATATGTGGTTGTATAGGAGTCCACATGGATAAAAGAGACACTGTGTAGAATTGGGTGTTTTACTGATAAAGGTGAAACACGTTTGTTGTTGTTGTTGTTAGGGAGGAAGTGGTGCATCAGAATGGACTGGATTATCAACATGAAGATCACTCACCGAACATGGACGTGCGAGAGAATTCCAGCCACCTGGTGGTAAATACTTTACTCTAGCACGTTCACATCCCATCCTTATTCAGTTCTCCACTCTTCCTTATTTCCCATTGTCATGCTATTTCATAAATTACCGTATTGGCCAGAATATATTCCGGCCTCAAATATCAACTCCTCCTCAAATATCGGACGTCCTCCTGAAGTTGGGTTACTTCTTATTAGGAGGTTGGTGGCAGGATTTGCACTCCGGCTACCGTAAAACCCTTCATTCCGCAAAAACGCAAAAAAAAGTCTGAAAACCCACTCCGTAGGAGTACCTCCTGTGCAGCTTCCCTTCGCAGGGCAGCTCACCGGATGACGGGATTGGGGCAAAGCCTTCAGGACCCCCAATCTTTGATGATAGGAGGGAAACCATGGGGTAACATCCCTGGGTCAGATTGCGGGAGAGTGTGTCGGAGTGGTTGCTGAGGTGTCGTCCACCAGACGGCGGTCTCCTTGGGTTAACCTGAGGCGGTCCCTTTGGGTGGGTGCCTGGAATGTCCCATCCCTAAGAGAGGATGATCACCTGTCTCTGTTATCATCTGAGCTCAAGCGTTTGGACATCGGGATTGCAGCTCTCTCTGAGGTTCGGAGACCGGAATGCGGCGAGATAATGGTGGGTGGTTACACCTACTATTGGTCTGGTCGCTCTGATGGTTACCATACCCAAGGAGTTGCTGTAGCTGTGTCCAATAAGCTGACCCCAATGATAATTGAGGTAACACCGGTCAACGAGCGTATTATGAGATTAAGGATTCGTCACTCCTTAGGTGTCATTTCCCTGCTCTCTGTTTATGCTCCGACTGAGGCGAGTGATCTCACCGTGAAGGATGCATTCTACGCCACGCTCGAGTCTGTGGTTGATCAGTGCCCCAGACGAGATACACTTCTAGTCTTGGGGGATTTCAATGCATCGACTGGAACTGATAGGGATGGTTATGAGGTATGTGTTGGTCCCCATGGGTCAGGAACTATGAACCAGAATAGCACTAAGTTCCTTGACTTTGCAAGAAGTCATGGACTTAGGGTAGGTTGATTCATGGTTTCAGCGCCCACAAGCTCATCGCTGGACTTGGTATTCCAACGCTGGCGGTGTGGCAAAGGAGATTGACCATGTCCTCATTGACGGTCGTTGGAGGATGATCCAGAACTGCAGGGTCTACCGGAGTGCTCAGTTCCTCAATACTGACCACAGGCTTGTTGTAGCAACTCCAAAGCTGCACCTCAAATCCTGGAGAATGGTACCATCTCAGCCGAGGCTGGATGTTGCCAAGCTCAGGGATGAGAGAGTAGCTGAGGAGTTTGCGAACAGGCTGAGTGGACACTTGGGGGGTCTGGGTGCTTTGGGGGGTCCTGAAGAGTTGTGGAGCGCCTTCAAGACCACCGTCCTTGATGTTGCCGGTGGATGCCTTGGAGCTCACCGCAGGGCAAAGAAGAATTTTGTCTCTCAAGGGACACTAGATACCATTGACCAGAGTCGCAGGGGCAGGCTGAATGGCAGAGCTGAGCTGTTCAGGGAGCTGAGGCGTAAAACTGTACGTGCACTGAGGGTGGACAAGGAGGCCTATGTACGAGGAATCTATGAGGGGGTAGAGCATCACCTGTGGACAGGTGATTCTCGTCCCGCTTACAGGGGAATTCGCGCATTACGTTCATCCAAGCCCATCCCTCGGAGCACTGCAGTTCGAGCAGAGAGTGCTAGGCTCTTGACAGAGGAGTCCGAAGTGAAGGCCCGCTGGGCCGGTTACTTTGAGCGGTTGTACCGGGCTGATCCCCCAGCTGTCGAGTTGGACGTCAAGGGTGTTACAATCCCTGTTGCTGACCCTCGAATCAACTGTGGTCCACCTTCGCTTGTGGAAACACGGGCTGCGGTGAACCAGTTGAAACGGGGCAAAGCTCCAGGGATCTGTGGCATCCATGCTGAACTTCTCAAGGCTGGTGGAAATGCTGCACTCGTGTCGTTGCATGCAGTTTTGTGCTCTGCCTGGAACACAGGCATCATCCCAACTGACTGGAAGCGGGGCCTTGTTGTCCCTCTCTGGAAAGGGAAGGGTGATCGCCAAGACTGCAACAACTACCGAGGGGTGACGCTGCTCTCAGTGCCGGGCAAGGTCTTTGCTCGGATAATTCTTGATAGGGTTCGCCACCATCTGCTTGAGCACCAGCGTCCAGAGCAGTCAGGCTTTACACCAAAGAGCTCAACGATTGACCGTATCCTTGCACTTCGTGTCCTCACCGAACGCAGACGAGAGTTTCGGCAGGGGCTGCTTGCAGCCTATGTTGATCTCTGTAAAGCGTTCGATTCAGTGAATCGGGATGTCCTCTGGAGGATTCTTGGTCTTCGTGGGGTGCCACCAAAACTGATCGATCTGATGTCTGAACTCTACTCTGGTACTGAGAGTGCTGTGAAGTGTGGTGGTACCATCTCTGACTTATTTCCAGTTGTTACTGGAGTTCGTCAGGGATGTGTACTTGCCCCCACACTTTTCAGCACTTGTATGAACTGGTTTTAGGGAGGATGTCGGAGAGATCAAGTTGCGGTGCATCGTTTGGCAATGTCAAGATCTCGGACCTTGATTTTGCAGATGATGCAGTCATCTTTGCGGAGACTTTAGACATCCTCTTGGGGGCCCTCGAGGTGCTGAATGAGGAGTCGGAGCCGTTGGGATTACGGGTTTCTTGGGTCAAAACGAAGATCCAGGCTTTCGGTGACATCTTGGATGCTGCTGTCCTGTCTGTGTCTGTTTGTGGTGAGGATGTTGAGGTCGTGGAGAGATTCACTTACCTTGGCAGTGATATTCATGTCTCTGCTGGCTGCGAGTCAGAGGTCAATAGACGTCTGGGTCGGGCCTGGGGAGTCATGGATTCACTGGATCATTGGGTGTGGCGCTGCCGGTACCTGTGCGGGAGGACGAGAGTCCGAGTCTTCAGGTCCTTGGTACTTCCAGTCTTGCTCTATGGGTGCGAGACTTGGACTCTGACCAAGGATCTGAGACGGAGACTTAATTCCTTTGGTACCAGGTCTCTTCGGAGAATCCTTGGCTATCGCTGGTCGGATTTTGTGTCCAACGAGCGGTTGCTGAGAGAGACTCGGATGAGATTTGTCACCTGCATAGTCCGTGAGCGTCAGTTGCGGCTGTATGGACATGTGGCTCGTTTTCCTGACGCTGATCCTGCTCACCAGATTCTCTCAGCGAGGGAGTCTCATGAGTGGAGGAGGCCAGTGGGCCGACCACGTGCCTCATGGTTGCAGCAGGTTGACCATCATCTCAAGGAGATGGGGATGGGCCTAGCATCTGCCTGGGGGAAGGTCAGACAGAGGCCCCTGGAGTACCGGCGGAAAGTGGACGCAGCCACGCGCTGTTCTGGCACATGCTCCCATACCTGACCTGACCTCAAATATAAGACGACCCTTACGTTAGTGTAGCGTGCCAATTTTTTTTTTTCAATGACTGACCATAAAATACGACGATAAACTACTCGAGGCAATAAGTGATCTGCATGGTTTCACAGTTTGTTTGTTTTTCACAAGGAAGAGTTTCACAAGGCAAAAGCTGTGATGCTGCATTACGTATTTGCACCATCCAAGACTCCCTTTAAACTCGGATTCCAGCAGATGCATCTCTCGAGAAACTGCGTGCTCTCATTAAAATCACAGCTCTTGTCATGGAAACTCCTTCATTCCGTTTTTCAGTGATAAAGTCAACAACACTTTTCTCTATATGTTCAAACTTCCCACGCTTGGGCCCATGGAATGCTTTTGTTTGAGAATGCGCGTTTCATAAGAACTCTGTCTGCAAGCGCTATTGCCGAACATTGCATTCACTAACACCATCGTTTTAACTTTTTTGCAGACCTTTATTGACCTGTCGTTTTTTTCGAACCACTTTTTTTTCCACTAAATCCATAACGTAACGAAACAATCCACTCATAAACAATGCGCAGGAATCGCATCTGGTGAGTTTCTAGGAAGAAAAAGAATAAAAGAAGAAGAAATGACACAAACCAGCTCGGAGCAGGCTATTTCTTTATTAAAGGAAAATGATATGGAGCACACATTTATTATAGTACCATGCCAAACACACAAGCAATCATAGAAACAGACATTTCTCTTAATATGAAGGTTTGTTGAAAAGTAAGGCCTCCTATTCTTTTGGTGAAGCTATTCAAATGAAACAAATTGCAATCCGCACATTAGTTCTTCCCACCACTGGGTGTGAAGTTTGCTCTCCAAAGCGGCACGAAGTTTGAATTGCTGGAAATGAGAGTTGGGATAACTGACTGGTGATGAGATGATGACTGGAGATGAAAATTGGGTGCACCACTACACTCATAAGAGTTAGAGATGGTCAATGGAGTACCGCCACAAAGGATCACCAGCCTCAACTTGGCTCCGTCAGCAAACTTAAGGAACACCTTTGTAGAGAAAACTTTTCTTCTAATGATGATGTCAAGGCCGCTGTGAAGCACTGGTTAAGTCAGCAGCCGCACAGTTCTATCGTCAACACGGCGTCACAAACTACTTGAATGTTGGCTGAAATATGCGGACTGCAGTCGTGATAATGTTGATAAATTAATTTGCCCAATGGTAGAATAAAGATTGATGTTAGTATCTATCTTTGCTTCATTAGAATATCTTCACCTGTTTTGGACAAAAAGAATAGGAGGCATTACTTTTCAGCACGTCCTTGTATACATTAAGCTAAACTAAGAAATATAAAACTATGGAAGGAGCATACAAACAACAACAATGAAAACAATAACAGCTCTATTCCACTAAAATTTATGAATTGCTATTTTGAAAAAAAATAAGTTGTCTTACAGTATATTCAGGTCAATATGGTATTTCGTTACATTGGTATGGATGTGTTGGACAGTCACAAATTCAACAACATTTATTTTCTTTTTCTTTAAAAAATTTTTTTTATCTTTTAAATGCACTCCTCCATCTCTTCTTTCTCACTTTCCTCTTTTTTTATGTTAGCAAAAATCAAAGAGATGTTTGTTTATAAATTGTAGCATGATACTGACCTTTGCCAAGTCTCAACCAACAGTGACGAGGTTGATGGCAACTCGTCCTCGGCCCACAGTGATAAAGCAATTTTATTTTATTAATCACATATTCTAATATATTTTGTTTGTTTATTTTATTTTGTTATTTTCCCACATAGGGATGTTTCTTCTCCTTGTTACATTTGGTTCTGTTGTTAAACTTGGCTTGCGGATATGCACAACTTGGGTTGGCACAGAGATTGTGATGGATATGGAGCTCTGTGCAAAAGTTTGGGTTATTTTCACATTTGTGAGAAATTAGAAGTGTGCAATAAAGGTGGTAGATAATTCAAATTTCTGTGAAAGTCAATTTAATATCACAATTACCATTTTAAGTATGTAAAATAAATTAGGAAATTGACAAAGTTTTAATTTTGCTCGACATGTTATATCATCAAGTGCAAGTAATACTGTATATCCACTTAACACAAAGAAAATATGCAGGAAAGTGGATTTTTAAAATAGTAAATAATAAATGGTGGTGGTGGTGGTCGTATGGCAGCTTAGCTGCCGGGGTAGCTATCATTTCTTGAAGCGCGACTGTGTCGCTGATGCAGTGCCCCTCTACCAGTACACATGCTGGAACTGGTACTCATTTCGCCGACCTCGGAAGGATGACAGGCTGAGTCAACCCCCTGGTGTATTAATTCAGCGGCCAATGGGGCTTGAATTCAGGACCCTAGGATCCCAAGCCACCACCCTAACCACTGAGCCAACACCAGGCTATTAATAATAAATGATTGAAGTAATCAACACCAATTGCATTACATTCATGCAAATTACAAGAAACCACAATAAAAGTTGCAAATTAGTGAATCCTACTATTAATTTGCAATGGGTCACTGGCTTTGACACCAATACAAATTTTTATTACAGACCCTCGGCATCAAAAAGCTACAAATATACAACAAACACTTTCAAATGGAGCGCCTCACCACCATTAGAGCATTTAAATTGCATCAGATGTGGCAAAAAAAATGTGACTAGTTGTTCCCAGCTTGCCGGCTCGATGACAGAAGACACCATTTACATTTTTGCCACCTCAATATCTACCCCGTTTAGAATTTCTTGTGGCACAGGCAACTTGCTAGTATGTGAAATTAGTTTTCATCAGCTTGTTCCCATGCTTGAAAGTCAAGGAGTGGGTTCAGAATGGCACCAAGAAGCAACTTTCAACAGAACAGCATGCGAAGATCAAAACTCTCCAACAAGAAGGGCACACAATGAAGAAAATACCAGAATAGCTGAAGATCTCCTGTAATGGTGTGAGGTACACATTGCAACAAAACAAGAAAAACGCCAGGAAGACCCAGAAGAACCCCCCCCCCCCAAGGCAAGACAAGCACCTGAAGTTGCTCAGTTCGCACCATCGAAGAAAATCAAGTCAACAGCTGACAAATGAAATGATAGCAGGCCGGAACATTAACATCTCGTCCTGTACTGTGTGCAGGAGGCGGATTGCAGTAGGTCTCCATGGCAGAGTTGCAGCAAAGAAACCACTGCTGAGACCACAGAAAAAGGTGAAGAGACTAAAATTTTCAAGGCAACACAAAACATTGAGTGACTGAACAATGGAATTGGGTACTCTGGTCTGATGAATCGAAGTTTGGATCGAAGAGACGCCAGTTTGTATGCTGAAAACCTGGAGGACATTACGACATGCAATATTTGCTGCCTGCCGTTAATATGGGGGAGGCTCTGCCACTGTCTGGTGTTGCATCTTAGCTTTTGGGGTAGGAAAACTTGTGAAAATCAATGAAGTGCCAACAAAAGAGAAGTACAAGCAGATACTGCAGCACCATACCATTCCAAGTGTAAATCCTTTATTCGGAAGAAGATTCATTTTCCAACAAGATAATGATCCAAAACATACTTTCAACATAATAAAACAGTCAACATTGTCAACATAGTAAAACAGAACAAAGTTAGAACTGATGCGCTCCAAGTGTTACAATGGCCACCTCAAAGACCCATCGCAGCCATTTGGAATTACCTGGAAATAGAGAACAAGAGAAATCCAGCGAACCTTACAGAACTGTGGCATGTACTGCAGGATATTTGGTATAATATTCCTGCAAGAGTGCTTCAGTCATGTACAGGATGTAAGAAAAAGGAGTGATGGTACTCAAGAAGGCAAAGAACGGACACACAAAGTGTTGAAAAAGAAACTGTTCTTGTTATTGCACTCGCCGAAGGAGAGGGTATTCTATTTCGGTTCATTTGTCTGTTTGTTTGTGTGTCTGTCTGTCTGTTTGCTTGTTTATCTGCACAGAATTTTAGTGTTTTTCTCCCCAACCACTTTTCGGATTGAGACGAAATTTTCACCATAGTAGTGACGACTCATGTGGAATGTTTTAATGATAATTATGACATCATAGGTAATGTGGTGTGGCAGCCATGTTGGAAAAGCGGAAAAACTTTGGACAACTGTATCTCTAAAACTGCACCAAGGAAAAAAATTGAAACTTGGCAAGTACTCCTCATGGGGAAGAAGTGTGATTTTGTTTTTTTGATGACATCATAGGTGCCTTCGTTATGCCATCATAATTGCATATGCATAATGCTACATCTGATCAGTATGAAATTTTTTGAGGGTCATCTCGGGATAAAATGGTCCACAGAAAAAAATTGATATCATCGGTCATGTGATTCGGCAGCCATATTGTTTCTAAAAAAAAAAACCTTCAAAAATCTTCTCTGAAGTGGCTGAACAGGTTGAGGCAAAAGTTTACATGTATGACCGCCTATCCATGAGGAACAACAGGTTCACACATATGATGTCATAGGTCACATGGTTTGGCAGCCAGATTGGATTTACCCTAAAACCTATGCAAATCTTCTTCTCCAAAACGGCTGGACAGATCGAGGGGAAACTTCACAGAAATATTCCCCAAACCTTGGGTGTCCAAGTTTGTTGAGGAATAATTGAAAGATCACATGGTTGGATATTGATCACATGACAGCCATATTGGATTGAAGAAAAATATTAAATAATGTTTTCTCTGGAACCACTCAAAAAATTGACATGAAACTTCGCCATTATGATCGAGTTGACATTTGGAATGTAAGTTTTAAATTTCAACCCAATTGGCTACATGGTCTGGCAGCCAGAAAGATTAATTTTTTTGATCTGGGTTTTTTTCCATTTAAAATTTTTTTTTTCCTAAGACTCACTTGGCTGTGCCTGGACGGGTTTGAGGGTAGAGGAGTAGCAGCTGAAATGTGAATCCTATCCAGGTTTCTACTGATGACTCTCAAAAATGTCGGCTCTCAAAAACTTTGCTTTTTGCTTGTTCGGGTTCCTTCCGAGGACTCCAATGCAGGAATGTACCTATTTGTTCTTCCATTCGATTTGAATTGAATTTATTTTAATTCCCTTCTACATTCAATTGATTAATAATGATAAATGTCATGGGTCATGGTCAGGTGTCTGATCAAAGCGGGGTTACATGAAAGCGGGACGTCTTGGTACCCGGTCATGGTGCAGTTATAAAGTGGCAGTTATAATTATGTCTGTTTTGAATTACGTTACACACCAGTACACAAACACCACACAAAACAAGCCCTGGTGAGGGTCTGCAACCTCTGATTGCTCTTTTTCTTGGTTACTTAAGCAGTTTGTTGCACGTGCATTTGTAAGTGCTTTTAATTTATAATACAAAAACACATATATGATTGAGTAAACTTATCAAATGATCAGTGATAACAAAGTATGAATATCATTGGAATAACGCAAACTTTTGCACAATACAGTCAGTATGTGTGAGCTGTACTTTAAACATTACATGGTATTGTATCGTCAGTAACAAGATGTGTGGTGCAAACAGAAGCACCCAGTTGATGTATCAACTGGATTGAATGTCAGCATAAATATTTTAGGTATTTTTTTTTTAAGCAAAAGAGAATCCAGACATCTTCTTTGTAAGCCCTCTATTCAACCCCTGGTCACCACTTTTTTATTTTTCCGTTTGTAGTATATTGAGGCTCATGGAAGAAAATCTTACCATTCAGTAATGTGGCAGATTGGACCACACTTCAATGCTATATCTCTCAAAAACTGGTGAAGCATTTCAGGGCCTGCAGGTATCAACATTACTTCGGTCTCCTTTCAACATCTTTCTTTTTTTTTTCTTTTTTTTTTCTCTTTTCAGCCAATCCCTTCTCCCTTCCAGCATTCCTGCTCAACATCGCACCCTTGGCGTTATGAAACGTATGGTACGGCATTTGCTGAAAAATATCGTTTCCTCAAATGTGAAGCCAACAGGATATCATTTACAGTCACAAAACTAGAATGATACTTGGTGGAGCGCATACTTCCGCCAAACTGAACAGTTTACGATTTCTATCCCACTGATAGGTCGGATCTGCATCCGGACCTTAACCAAAGTCCATTCGGCTTATTGTTGTCACCTACCCAACTCATCCATCAAGTTTTGTCGTAATTTGTCCACAACTTTTTGAAACAGCCAAAAATATATCGTTTTTGGCTCAACCTCTCAATGGTGAAGGATCACTTTCAAAAAAATTTAAATTCGAGAATGTATATCCAGATCTTCACCAAAATCTAATCAATTTATTCTGGACACACACCAAACCTGTCCACCAAATTCCGTCCGAATCTATCCATAACCTTTTTTAGGTCATCTCTACCGAGATGACCTAATAAAGCCGGGCCAAATGTCCGACCGTCCGTCCGTACGTCCGTCAACAATTTTTCTTTCCAATCTTGATGAAACTTAGTATGTGGGTAGAGGTCGATGAGTGTTGCACAACGATATAACTTTTGTCCGGGTTCAAGGTCAGCGACGAGGTCATGAGGTCACGTAAGTTATAAAAATCGCCATTTTCAAAACCTATCTAGTCTGCCATTTTACAAGATATTCGGCAACTGTTTATTGATTATGATAGTAAAAAATATTATCTTGTATCTAACTGGACAGATTTTTGAATTTTCTTCCCGTTTGATCGTCACGTGATCTGGAAGATGGCCAAAAACGCCGATGCGATTCGCAAAGAAGGAAGGAAGGAGAAATAAAATATAAATATAAAACACATTTTTAGCCTTTTATATTTATACATTTTCCACCAAAGGTGCAAAAGTTTCAAAACCTGAAATGTAAACGTCGGCATTTATTTTCAAAATATAATTTTGTGCGTGCGCGCCAAAATGCCGAGTCATCTTTAACCAAACTGCGCAGTAGAACTGTGCAGTAGTCCGGTCATGGCGTCTGAGCAGCGGCCAGCATGGTTCAGATTGACTGTGGTTTCTGGGGCGAAGGTGATTGTTAAGAAGTATATCGGCGGTATAAATTCGAGTGACTGTATTGGTGATTTAATCACGCAACATCTTGACAACGAATATTCTGGCCGAACGATTGCATCAATTCAGTGCATCAGCAGGGATGATTCGCAGGCTCCTCTCGATCGTGCCGATATCTAACATAATCACCGGCGGACATAGGGCTGCAGGCTGTGGGGCGATGCCACGGATCCCGGATGAGGGGATAAGTGATAAATTATGCTACATGCTTCGGGCTTTCTGATTAATATATCAATGAGTACATTCCATAATTAATGAATTATTAATTAATGAATCTGGCATACAAAATGTTTTTCATACCTGACATGTTACTTTGTGCAGTGTCACAAAACTTCTATGGAATTAATAATTAATGAATTTACGAGCTCTAACGATTTTTCAAATTTCAATATCTCGATAAATACTTGACCAATTTTCATTCTGAAAGTTGCATTATAATCAGTGCAGAATAATCTACAGGATTATCATAATCTCCGAGAGCTAAGCCTATTTTTTTCGTTTTTTTCTACAACCGGAAGTGAAATGTCCCCAGAGAGTGGACGGACCGGAAAACCATGTATTGCACTTACTGGTGATTCTGATGTGTTAATCCAGGTACTAAATGAACAATACATATTTATTAATCATGTCATTAGTAGTATTATCCTAGTGTATCTCTGTGAACTATTTCAATCTAAACGGTTAGTTTGGACTGTTTCACGGTTACCTGAACTGAACATTGAGAACTTGTGGTATTATAGAGATGACCGTCACCCCCACACAGGGGTAATTTTTTTTAATATCGTGCTCACAAACAAACAAATAGAAAGACACCCAAATGGGTGAAGAGATGTGAATTGTGCATGTAGTCTTAACCCCAGAGCATCAATCTCACTTGAGTCTGTCTTCTCACCATCCTCCAAAGCTTGGAGGCAATTTGTGCAATTGTTTTTTTTTGGAACATGTTCCTCTTCTGTTTCCACTACTCTTGAAGAATGGAGCTTACATGATGATGCCACTCATGACAAGATAGAGTGTTTGAACACTGTCTTTAATGATAGGCCCCCTTACTTTTCCTGTGTCTACCCTACCCTTCCTTACTGACTGCTGACTTCAACATGTTGGCTTTTTCCACTTCTTTTTTTGACCAACTTCAGTTCCTCCTCTGTAACTGTCCCAGAAGATGGAATCAGCACTTTTATATTCAAGAAGTATGCATCGATCATATCTGATTTTCTTTCTCTGTTCAGATGCAAGTCATTCTCCAAGATCTGCCTGCTTTCATGGAATTTGGCAATATCACAAGATTCATACCCACAGCAGATCCTCTGGAAGATTACAGTGCCAGCTTCCCATCATAAGCAAAATAATTAAATAATGTGTTGCTGCAGACCTTTGGTTTTAACCTTTTCTCTAACTGACCATTTTTGGTTTCAATCCTGGCCACCCACTCCATTGCACCCATGCTTTGTCAACTTTCTCAGCAATAGATGGACACAACCTCAAGATTTCATGCCAATCTCATCCAAGCCTTTGTTATTGTCTGCCACCCACCCTGGAGTCTTCTCCTTGGTAGATAGACCGATTTCTTCAATGCCCATAAATCACATTACTTTTGATGTCTTTCATTCTCCTGCTTTTCCTTTGGAAGCCATTGCACTTCGTAACAGCACACTCGTACAAATCTTCTTCGGATGTATAAATGATCCTCTGTTGTCAATTTACAGAAAAATTATGATCCGAGAAGAGCTTTCAGAATAAAAACGGCAAACAAACATTTTGAAAAAACACTACCACAAGACCTTGCTGTCTTTTCTTTACAAAAGAGATCTGCTGTACTCCAGTACTTATCTGCTGACTCTACCTTGTGCAGGTATATTTTCTACCTTTGTGTAGGAAACCTGCAGTTACATCCTGACTCCCTATCTGGACACAATTCAAAGCTGATTTGTGACTGTGAATCTTTCATTCATTGTTGTGAAGTTCTACACTCTTGCGTTCTTTCCACAGAGTGATTAGTTGCCAAATCCCAAATTTTTTGTTTATTAATTATCAATATCTCAAAGAGGTGCAATTAATGGAGCTCCTTGGGCCTCATGATTAGTCGTGTCCTTTCATGGACAAACCATATTTCTAAACAAACCACCAAGGCTGGTCGCCATGTTGAAATAGTCAAGGGAGCTAAGTTTTGTTGACCATCCCCAGTTCATAACAGTGTACAAGGGACAACTCATTGCTCACCTTAGGCAAGTTTGTGGCCTTGTGGTTTTCGTAATTGTGAAATTGCCAATCCTCTCATGCTCTTTCTTCCACTAAATCAAGATTGGAGCCCAATTGCTACTTCGTGAGTCTTATTCTCCTCCAACTGTGTATGGAGCTGTCCTCATTCCATTTATCTCGATGTGCAACATCTTCACTCATGATCTTGTGCATGTGTGGCTCGCCATATGCCTGGTCCCCTCTGCATTGCTGTTTATTGTAGACCTTCAACCTCTCTCATTTAGCCCTTCCATGAGCCTTAACCTTTATGTAAAATGTAACTGAATTTATGAATTTGGTTTAAACATGGTCTTGGCTCATGAAAGAGCTAGAGCAGAATGGCATGAAACAAAATGGAAAGGGGAAACACCAACAGCAGAGTAGAGGTGAGGGTAAGATTGAGGGGAGAGAGAGAGCGAGAGAGAGAGAAAGAGAGAGAAAGAGAGAGAGAGAGAGACAGACAGACAGACAGACAGACAGACAGACAGACAGACAGACACATGAGGGTGAACAAGCTGAAACACAGCAAGAAGAGGAAGCGGAAAGTGGGGATGAAACGTAAAAGGAACAAACCAACCAACAACCAACAAACAAAAATGGGTGAGAGAGAGGGGAAAAATCATAATGACCTGGAAAAGGAGAGTGCTTGGGAATGGGGTCCTTTTTGGGAGAAGAGATCATGCGTATGGATGGGGGATGATCTGAGGTACTGGTGAACAGCTCTCTTGAAGCCTTGGATGGAAGAACAGGACTGAGTAGACTGGGGAAATTGGTTCCACAGGCGAGTGAAAAGAAGAACCAATGAGTAGAGGTGAGCAGTGTGCCTGGAATTTGGAAGTTAAACAAGAAGAGGATTACTGGAAGACCGTGTGCCTCCTGCAGAAACCTGGGAGGGACAGAGCTAAGAGAGGGCAGAGAGTGCAAGACCAAAAAGGAGGATGAAGAATACAGATCGGCCACCAACCTATCTGCAATGCAAAAGTAAAAGACCGAGACGCTCGGCTTTGTCACGGGAGATCCAAATGATTTTGATGGCCTTGCTCTCCACTTCATCACTGTGACTGTGAAACAAGAGGATAAGGTGTGAGGTGGGGTGCCAGCCCAATTTGTAGAGCAGTACTCCATCAAGTTGCTAATGAAGGCCTTGTAGGTTGTCAAAAGTTCAGATTGGCCAATGAAAGATCTTGCACAAAGGAGGATGCCGAGGTGGCAGCTGGCTTTGGAGGCCATCTTAGAAATATAGTTTGCCCAAGAAAGATCAAGACTGATGGTGAGGCTCAAATGTTTGAGTGAATTAACCTCTTCAAGTGGTTTGTTTTGGAAGTAGATGGGAGGGTTTCCCAGAGGGTCATTTTGGAGGTGTGTGGGATGTTTTTTCAGGGCTGGAATACATATTCCAAGTGTTGGACCAGCTACTGATTCTATCAATGTCTGCAGAGAGGGAAGAGGCTGCTGCCTGCCTGTCTGTCTGGGGGATGAGGACATGACAGAGGGTGGAATCCTTAGCAAAGAGATAAGCAGGATTTTCCAGGGAATCAGAAGGATCATTGATGAAGATGAGGAACATGACTGGGTCCAGGACACTACCTTGGTGGCACTCCAGCCTTGATATGGAGAGGAAATGAGAGGATCCCATTAAAAGAGATTAACCAATAGAGACATGGATATGCTGCATGAGAGCTTCCGTCTTGAAGAGAGGGAGGGTGTGTCATGGTTAAAATTACCTTTTTAGTCATTTTTAGCTCGCCTGTTCGAAGAACAGAGAACTATAGCAATACCCCCGGCATGAGCGTGAGCGTCAGCGTGAGTGTGAAAATGTTAAAGTTTTTGGTGCAAGTTATTTAGAAGTTTGCCATTCATTTAATATGTGCACTGGGATGCTGATATTTGGCATGGAGGTTCCTTTGGGGTATATTATTGATGTAGTGAAGTTGAAATTACAAAAAAAATTTCATTTTTTTTTTTATTTTTGACCTGCTTTGAACTTTACTTTTTTGTAGCACATAAACATTAAAGTTTTTGGTGCAAGTTATTTAGAAGCTTGCCATTCATTTAATATGTGTACTCGGATGCTGATATTTGGCATGGAGGTTCCTTTGGGGGTATACTATTGGTGTAGTGAAGTTGAAATTAACCAATTATTTTGAATAAAAATGTAAAATTTCAACCTAAGATGGTGTCAAAGCCACCCAATGCTCGCCTGTTCGAAGAACAGAGAACTATAGCAATACCCCCGGCGTGAGCATCAGCGTCAGCGTCAGCGTGAGCGTGAAAATGTTAAAGTTTTTGGTGCAAGTTATTTAGAAGTTTGCCATTCATTTAATACGTGTACCAGGATGCTGATATTTGGCATGGAGGTTCCTTTTGGGTATATTATTGATGTAGTGAAGTTGAAATAAAAAAATAATTTCAAATGTTTTAAATTTTTGACCTGTTTTGAACTTAACTTTTTTGTAGCACATCAACGTTAAAGTTTTTGGTGCAAGTTATTTAGAAGCTTGCCATTCATTTACTATGTGTACTCGGATGCTGATATTTGGCATGGAGGTTCCTTTGGGGTATACTATTGGTGTAGTGAAGCTGAAATTAAAAAATAATTTCAAATATTTTAAATTTTTGACCTGTTTTGAACTTAACTTTTTTGTAGCACATCAACGTTAAAGTTTTTGGTGCAAGTTATTTTTTAGAAGCTTGCCATTCATTTAATGTGTACTGGGATGCTGATATTTGGCATGGAGGTTCTTTTGGGGTATACTATTGGTGTAGTGAAGTTGAAATTAACAAATTATTTTTTTTTTTAATTTAAAATTTCAACCTAAGATGGTGTCAAAGCCACCCAATGCTCGCCTGTTTATACTATACGCTTGCCATTCATTTAATATGTGTACTAGTTTACTGATTACAATATACAAATACATATATTGCTTTAAATTTATTTGGATCAGACTTCACTGCAATGCTTTATAAAAAATATTATTAGCTTAGTCTTTCAAAAACGAAAAATGTATAAACAGGTGAGCATTGGGTGGCTTTGACACCAACTCTGGTTATTTTTGTTTCAATCAACATGTGTGGCTACGCTCGACTGAATATGCGGAGCTTGTAGATTGAAATCCAGCTGAAGGCAACAGTGTTTTGGAGTTGTATTGGTAGTTTCTGAAAACATCGAGTGTGCGGAGTATTACCGAGTTTCTACTTGTTTGCCAGTTAAAAACCCAGCTTGCTCAATAATGACATTCAGGTTTGGATAAATCTGCCTGACGTACAAACAGCTGGTATGGACTATATCTGAAGCCAGTGCACATATTGTAGATGATTAATGCCCCCAGGGTACTTTGTGATGAATAATAAAGATTGTCCTTGTGTAAAAGGAAAGGTATTTATTTATTATTTAAATTTTTGGAGGCCACCCTGCAAATGATCTTTTTTAAATGTGGAAAATATTTTTGATTAAAAGTGGGGGCTGAACAACCCCAAAGCTGGCTCATGATGAATAAAATCCAAATTGATCTGTCAGCAACAATTGTCGAGCTCAGATTTGCATTATCACTCTATCACGACATGGCGTTTGATACTCCAGTTGACCAACCATAGGTCTCCATTTAATTTCTCCTCCCATTCTCATCCACACCCAAGCGGAGTGGGCGCTCCATCACGAGCCTTCCGATCAGCATCCCGCTGAGCACCGTGCGTGGTGAAGGACATGGTCCTGGAGGTTGCCGGAGTAATGGTGTGGGGGGCGCTCCTGGAGGGACAGCCGGTGGAGGAGGAAAGACATCTGTTGAACCGCAATGGGGGTTACCCAGCAAGCTGCCTGTCCGAATCCCACTTAATAGGGTAGAATCTCCAAACAACGGGAAAAAGGTGCGAATCCCAGAACCTCATTTTGCTGCTTCTGTTGTATTTTGCTCAACTGCATCCAACTTGGTGTGGAACAAGAGCTCCAACACATATCCATGGCATGTTTTATTGGCTAACTGAGTACAGTACTTTGTTTTCAAATCGTTAAAATGACACAGTACAGTGGTTAAGGGTTTTCACCATCAAATTCTGAAGAAGGAAAGTAAGTTGTTTCATAATTAAATGGAATAATTTGATTAGCTTTCTTTTTTTATTCTATTCATGTCTACATCTGGGGCTGGCAGGATGACCTCGAGGTACACACACTTGCTTCTAAGCTGTCTAGCCTAGGTTTAAATCCCAACCCAGGTATAAACTGTCATTCTGGTGTTTCATCGGCAGGGTGATTCATCAATATGTGTGCCGTCCGTCACATGGACGTTAAACTGGGAGTCCTGACTGCCCGCATTAGTTGGTGGATGTTCAAAGATCCCATGGTGTCCTTCTGGAAGAGTAGGCGTGCTGTTGCCGGCACCCTGAACACGCTATGAAATTCCTGTCCCAACCTTCGTTGAACGTCAGGACTGGCCAGTCAGTTTGTAAAAGACTTGGGCCAAGCTTCACCTGGCCAACACCTCCAAAACATGGGAATAATTGTGGCTGTTAAAGAAGAAGAATAATAATAATAATAATAATAATAATAATAATAATAATAATAATAATTAGATTCTTGCGGATGTATATCTATCATTTTGACTCAAAGCAATCAGTGACCATTGTTCACCCCAGATGTCATGATTTATATGTACCAGCTTTTTAGTTTTGCTTTCATGTGATTGTAAGAGTTGGATGTGAAACCCAATTGGAACCATCTTGTTTGCTTCATCATGAGTATGGTCTTACAAGGTTCTCTTCAAGAAAAAAAACACACCTAATCCCTAAATTTATTTCCACCATGAAACCAAACACACACACACACACACACACACACACACACACACACACACACACACACACACACACACACACACACACACACACACACACACACACACACACACACACACGTACGTTACACCTGTTTTCTCACAAGCCAGCATTAGTTGATGGCCCTTAAAGATCCCACGGTGTCTTTCTTGAAGAGTAAGCAAGCTATTGCTGGCACCCAAGCCCAAATTACAAATTCCTGCCATGACTACCTCGGTAGCTTTTGATACAATCTGACCTCCTGCCTTGCTCTCCACACTCTCTGCCTGCAGCATCCTCGGCCAACTCCACACATGGCTTACTGACCATGACATCCCTCATCCTTCAGAAAAACAGGCTGCAGCCTCTTCCCTCTCTTCAGACCTTGAAATAAATCCAAAGATGGTCAAACACTTGGACTATATCTTTCCATCCTGACAAATCTAACACGATCGCAATCTCTCTCTGAAAGGACCATCTGACAAACCCTATCTACTTTCTCAACAATCTTCTTGAGGAAGTTCAGTTATTCAAACTCCTGGGTCTCTCTATCAGCCGTGAACTTTCTTGAGCAAACCGCATTTCAACGTTGGCCTCCAAAGCCAGTTGCTGACTCAGCATTCTCCATCATATAAAGTCCTTCCTTGACACACCTGAACTCCTATCCACCTACAAGGCCTTCATCCGCAGCTTGATGGAGTATTGCTCTCCCTTTTGGGCTGGCTCTCCTGCTTTACAACTTGCTCAACTTGATGTCAAGGAAACAAAGGCCTTCAAAATCATCATTATCTCCCATGCTGAAGATGAGTCCATGGACCTATCTATCACTTCACCATCACAGACAGGTTTATGATCTTTCTGTCTTCTACCACCTCCTTTCTGATCTTGCATCCTCTGCTCTTTCCATGTTATGTCCCCCCCCCCAACGATTTTGCAGGGCTCACACAGTCCACCATCAACCCCCTTCTGGTGAAACTATCTAAAACCAGGATCACTGCTCACCTCCACTCATTTGTTCCTCTTTTCCCACCTGTGGAACCAACTTCCACATTCTCTTCAATCTCGTTCTTCTCTCCAGGTTTTCAAGACACCTGTTCGCCACCATCTCCAATCGTCCCCAATCCAAAATCATTATCTTTGCTCCACTCGTTAACCTCGCCCAAATCTCTCCTCCTTCCGATTTTCCCTCGTTGGAGTGTCCTTCTGTGTCCTTTTTGTCCACCAGATGCATGCGTGTTTTGCTTCCTGTTTTTGTCTGTTACGTCCTGATCCATTCACTGTACTAGCTCTTCCATGAGCCTCGACTATGTATACAAAAATATTTTTAAAATCCTCCAGTCACTTGTGTAATCTATATGTTATGGAGAAAGTGTATGTCGAGCCACTAACCCACGTGACTACAAATCTTTTAATTACATACTATTGCAACATACCTTTTAAACTCTTAGACACCTTGGACCTTTTTAAGACCCTTTACACATTTTAGGCCCTTTAGATACCATTAGACATTTACTTTCTGAAAACCCCTTAGACCCCTATATACCTTAAGACCCTCTTGGAACCTTATAGACCCCCCCCCCCAAAAAAACCATTTAAGAACCTGAAGATCCCTAAGATCCTGTTAGACCCTTTAGAATCCTGTCGAACGATAACATCCTCAGGACCCCTCAGACCCCTTCTTACCTTTAAGACTCTTTAAACATTTTAGACACTCTTAGGCCCCTTCACACATTAGACCTTTTATACCCAAATATACCTCGAACTTTTAGACCTTTACTCCTATTACGCACGGTCGTTGTGCCTCAGAGTGAGTGCCCTGCAAGTACCAGGAGGGGAGTGCAGCAGACAATTAAAATGATCACTTTAAACTTTTCAGTCAATTAACAATCAGGTGACAACCAGCGCATGACATAAAGCAGAAGGAAATTTAAAATGCAATTAATTAAATCCCACTGTCTATGATGCAAGTACTACTATGATGCAATAATAATTCAATCACAATAATTAATCACAATTAAATCACATTTCAATCACAATAATTCATCATCAATCCTCAGTAACTGTAAAATACCACACAGGAATAACAAGTCACGTTCAATGCTTTTTAAAACTTAATCAAAGTGACAAACATATCCTCACATATACTTCAATGCAGTTTCAAATACTTTCACAACTCTTAGACAATTTACACCCTCTGAGAAAGCAACTTTCCACTCATGTTTTAACACACCCCTTTTATGGGATATGTGCCGTGAATCAAAGTCTGTATCTTGCACTGTTGATAGCAAGTATACAGTGGATCGACTGTGTTTTTGAAATGAGTGAACCCCACAGGAATTCTCTCGCAGTATGGAATCTCGCTGTGACCCTGGCCGTTGCTTGAGAAGGAGTGGGGAGGAGGGACAACCTTGACGTGAGATGCCCAGAGAAGCTGTTGGTGTGGAATGTCAATGTGGAGTT
Organism: Eptatretus burgeri; assembly: GCF_056783735.1. NCBI lineage: Eukaryota > Metazoa > Chordata > Myxini > Myxiniformes > Myxinidae > Eptatretus > Eptatretus burgeri. The sequence continues at coordinate 88,840,393 of NC_140966.1, forward strand.
ACTTTGCACCCCGAGTGTTGCGTTGGCTCCTCGTGAGCACAACCAGTCTGCCAGCAGGAGTGAATCTGAGCACCTGCGAACGTGCACTGGATCACGATTGGGTCTGTGCTGAATGTGCGCCCAATGATACACGGCTCACGATGCCGTCACACTCTGTCTCTGCTGTGCACAGTCCATCTTTCGTAAAAACAAACTTGACTGCACTCCGCCACTCCAAAGCTCCGAACGCTGCTAGAGCTGGATCTCTGGTTCACCTCCAAGACCTCCTCCGTGTCGATTCTGCCAAACGCTCATCGCTTCAACTTTTATTGTACCAACTCAAGGTCAACCCCGAAACAAGGCGACAGACAGTCTGAATTCAAAGATTTACTAAAGTTTGACCATTGGATCGGGGCATTGCTTTTCCATAACAAATCTTTCATCCAGTCCAATGCTCCCCAATGTAGGAGTGAAGCTGTCATGTTACCAGAACACTGTAGCTTCAACAAAAGTCATCCTCAAAGTTCTGTTGATATTCCATCATGATACCAATGTCAATGATGCATTCAGTTGTCTGCACATGTATCCTTTCCCCCAATACGTTTACCATTTAATTAATTCACTGTCACCCGAGTTGCCTTTCTTACAGTTACTATCAGAGTTATGCAATGCAATCTTACAGTTATTCTCAGAATCTTACAGTTACTATAGGAATTTATGTCTTTCAATCCTGATAAATCTCAGACTCTCACAATGTCTCTCCAAAAGGACCGTGTAGAAAACCCCCCATCTACTTTCTCAACAATCCTCTTGAGGAAGTCCTTTCATTCAAGCGTCTGGGTCTCACTATCTGCCATGATCTTTCCTGGGAAAGCCACATTTCCAACCTGGCCTCCAAAACCAGTCACCGACTGGGAATCCTCCATCGTGCAAAGTCCTTCCTCGGCCCACCTGAGGTCCTGACCACAAACAAAGCTGTCGTCCGCAGCCTGGTGGAGTACTGCTCTCCCCTCTGGGCTGGTGCTCCTGCCTCTCACCTTTCTCAGCTTCACACTCTGGAAACCAAGGCATTTAGGATCATTGGTATCTCCCGCGGTGAGGCTGAGTCTTTTGGTCTCTCACCGCAGGCAAGTTGGTGGTGTTTCTGTCTTCTTCCATCTCCTCTCTCGTCTCCCCCCCGCTATGTCTGCGATACGTCCCCCCCCCCTCCATTGTTCTGCAGGGCACTCAAGGTCCACGAACAACCCCCTTCTGGTAAAAATACCAAAATCACGATTTACTGCTCCCCTTCACTCTTTCATTCCTCTTTTTTTTCTCACCTTTGGAACAAACTCCACACTCTTCGATCCCACTCTTCCCTCCAGGTTTTCAAAACAGCTGTTCACCACCACCTCTTATCATCCCCCATCCAAAACCACAATCTTTTCAACCCCCGCTAATCCACCCAAACCCACCTCCTTCAAATTCCCTGCTTTCCTTCCTGAAAGTCCCGGTATTGTCCATCTTGTATACCCCGTGTTCCCCGCCCCATCCCTCTCTCTTCCACAGATCTCCTCATGTCTCTGTTCCACACTGTTGTTTTTTTCCTTCCCTCTCCCGCCGCTCTTTTCTCCTGCTCCCCTTGTTGTACGTCCTGTGTGTTAGCTCTCATACGAGCCTCGACATTGTATCCCAAAAAATAATAAAATGCATGTTGCTTTTGACAGAATACTTCACATTTCCAATTATATAGGATTTACAAATCCGTGACACTCCCCTTAAGTCCTTTGACTCCCTTTGGACCCCTTAGACCCTTGAGTCACTCTAGACATGTGAGACCTCTTTAGACTGCTTGGATTTAGAGCTTGAGACCTTTTTCGACACTTTAGATCCCCTCAGACGTCTTTAGGCCCCTTAGACATTTACATACTTTCGAGATTGGAGCATTTAGACTCTTTAGACCGTAAACTACTATCGGAACGTACCCTTTGACCATCTCAAACCTTTTAGACACACACCACACTAACATCTAGTCTTCTTGCAAAATACAGATTTTACTTTTTTCAGCAAGTCATGTGCAAACTCAACCCACCCAGAAGGTGAGTGAGTACTCTCATGGTTGTCTTAATTATTATGTGTTCGGTTGGTGAACTTTTTGGATTTGTCGTATTTTGTCATTGTTTGTCAAAAATAATATTTTTTGGTTCTTCTGCCGATTGTTGACCAGGAATGATTATAGGAATTAGAGTTGAGGCGAGTGATTTTGAGAGAAGTAGAAACGTACTTTGGGAGGTGACGAAAGGTACGTTTATAAGTGGAATGGAGGAATATGAAGAAATTTTAATTCTAAAGTTTGGATGAGCTTGTTTTGGGTTATTTCCACGGAAGGAAAAAATATAGGGCTTTAGTCGTTGGAGGTGTAAGGTAGGCTAGCATCGTGGGGGAATAATTTGCAACCGGATTTCTGGTAAATATTTGTCTCGCCTCATTGATGTACTCACATCGACGAGTGTTTGTGTGTGCGTGTGTGCATTATAGGTCTGCCAACGTGGGTCACCTTGTGTTCAACACCCTCATTCACCTCGTGCCACAGTGGATAACAGTTCCATTGGCAGCAGCAGCAGCAACAGCAGCAGCAACAGCAGCAGCAAACTAGCAATAGCAGGTAAGAAGAGCCGTGACTGGTGAATTGATTTGGGACGAGGTAAGCTTTGGCCTTTTAAAAGGGCATATCAGGTTAAATATTAAAATATCTCAATTAAATTTTAATATTGATTGATTTGTCTTTTTTCAATCAGGCTGTGAGTTGAGAAATATGAGATTAGGAATTGCCTGTCATGAGCTTAGGTTGTTTTAAGTAGTTTTTTTGTGTTGGAAACAGTAGGTGTAATACTCAAGGAAGTCGTCGTGATCTCTGTGCAAGATTTAACTAACTAACTTCTCTGCCACAGAACCTGATCCTAGTCCTTTGCCAGCACAACATCCTGCCAGCTGGTCTCACCCACTTTCTGGTTCAGGAAGTGACCCTCTCGTGGATATGAGAACCTTAAATGATCAATGCCCAATCATACATTTTCTGCCCTGCTCTCCAAACGAAAACAACGGGAGATCTGCTGAAGCTGGAGATGGCCGTAGGCGTCTGAAAAAGAAGCGAACGTGTCTGGTTGGACCTTCCAATGGAAAGCGGAGAGGAGGTGTGGGTTTCCGGCCCCCCGGAAGCCAGAACTCGGGCTCTCCTTTGAACATCTCTTCGATGGTAATGGATTAATTTGTAAACTTGAGGCTTCATAAGCAACTTCGCACATTGCGTGTATACTTGCCCTTCAAGGAAACCTGATCTATGTTCAAGAAAGTTAACCACTACTCAACTATGTTGATTTTTTTCCTGCATTTATATGCAACTGAAAACTAAGCACTTGCTCGGAACATGTCATTCCCATCTCTCCCGATACGATGGAAAATCCTTCATTTTCAGTTATAAACATGTGTATGTGCTCCTTTGTTCATACACTTACTTACTAATTTCTTCCAAATTTGCATTTGTAAAGTCCAATAGCTTTACTCTGTTTTCTTTGAATCTCATTCTCATCAGAAGTTTCGCACTAATTATCCACAGGTAATTTGGTCCCACGGTTCCTCTATCATTTGTTGGACATTTAAGTGGCGGATGTTTTTTGAACACACACCTGCATCTCATGCCTGAGCTTGCTCTTCCCTCCCCACCTGCTTGAAGTAAAAAAAAAAATCATGGAATATATCTCAATAAGTGATTCTCAAACTTCATGTAAAGGTCGGTCTGGGTCCATTCACACACCAAGCATCTGAGTGTGACCTGCCTTTGTCGATTAAAATGTCATGACTTCTGTTAGGGAAAGGTCCATTGCATCTGAAATGTCTGTGACAAAAATGTCCATTTGCTTGACCGTGATGTTTTTGCCTCTCGTCCAGGTAAGCGCAATCAGCCAGCCACTTGAAATATCTGCGATCTCTTCTCCCGAAACTCCGGGTCCTGGTGGAGGTGAAGGCGAGTTGGGGGCCCAAAGCGAGTCTCGTATGGAACTGCTTGGTGGTGCTCATGATGGTCTGATTACCTTCAGTGGAATAGGGGATCCAAGTGCCAGTGATGAATCATGCATTTCTGGTCATGGGGTGATCAGCCCTACCCTGACTCCCTCTGGCTCTCCAGCTGTATCTGCTTCCTCTGGATTTTCCTTTTCTTCTCCATTTGCTATGGCATCCACATCCAGTGGCCCTTCTTCTAACCCCTTCTCCTCTTTGTCCTCGTTTTCTCTCCCTCCAGGGTTACTTCTTTCAGTTCCCTCTCCGCAAGCTTCAGCCATGACAAACAATGGGCTTGGTCAACCACCTTTGGTCTTTTCTTCCACCCATACTGTCTCATCCACTCCCTCTGTTTCTACAACCCATACTGCGAGGCCTAGTATTACACAGCAATTCCCGAAGAAGGCTGTGGCCTTCCCCAATACCTCGTCACTTAGTCCTGGACATGGGTTTTCATCATTGCTCTTCCCCAACCTGGACATAAGCTCTGGGCTGGGAACAAACTCAAATTCCAATCTTTCCTCTGCTGTTGCCGCCTCTCAAGCCAATGTTGAGGTGGATGAGGCACCACCCTCTTCAGGTCAAGCACTCTGGCTTCCGGTAACAATGCTGCCAAGGCTCGCACGAAGTTAAGCCAGCAATAAACACGTCTGTTGTTGGGTGTGCTAAGGGAGTGTGGGAAGACACATTTACATTCAAGGGCTGGAATATTCTCGAAAAGGACAGATACGTACAATAATGAACAAATAAGGTGGAGTTTATTATTGCTAAGGGAAGATCTGCAGAGAGGGAGAGCCAAAAAGATTTTAAAAATAAACAAGCATGCAGGAAATGCATGTGGAAATAATCCCAGTTGTTGGGAAACATCTCCCTTGAAACAGAGGTTTTACACCTGTTTCACTGTTTCTACTGTATCGATCAGTGTTGAGGCAGTCCATGCAAAGGACGGATGTGCAAACAATGTTAAGCCGAACAGTCTCCGATCAAAGACCAAGTCGCTTCGAACCGAATCAAAGCAGCTGCCTCGTCACCAATGCAGTCTATGCAAGTCCTGCCAAAATTTGCCTCCGGTGCTCCGAGTAGAGCGAAGAAGAGGCAAACTTAATTTTATTTATTTTTACATCATTTATTTTACCCGTTTATCTTTGCAGGTACTGGTAGCAGTGGTGATGCGATCGGCTGTAACTGTGGCCAGGCAGAGACCGAAGGCCGTTTGCTTGCCTGCCTTTGTTTCATCGAATTACGTGAACGATGGGTTCTGACGTTGCCCTCAGTTAGCACAATCCCCGAAGGTTGTTGGTGAAATGCTGTTTTCATTACTGTTTTCACTACTGTTTTCCAGGCAGCTCAAAGCTGTGACTATTGTGGTGAAGTTGTGTTTTTTTTTGTGTGTGTCAGGAATTTATGTCGTTACCTTGTGAGGGTCGATCGGCCACTCTAACCACTACACCAAGATGGCTTCAATATCGGTCTTACAGAACAGAATAATGATTAGATCAGTGTATGATTAAATGCGTCCATCTTATGTAAAAGGTGGTGCTTCTCGAAATAATTTTTTTGTTTGCTCATAATTATTTTAGTCTAGCAAAATAAATTGCGATTGCAATGCATGATCAACTAAGGCCATCCACACGTGGCAAAGTATTGGGATTTTTACGCCCATCTCAGGTTTGCGTCAAGATAATGCCACAATTTCTTCATGAACTTCTGACAATATTTATCACGGTATTTATGTACACAGTTTTACTGTGATGGCCTTACGTGAAGCATAATTAATTTAGAATGACGAACTTCACATTTCCCCATATGTGTGCGCGCACTTGTTTCACTCGTCTCTTGCGTCTTGTCGCTTCCTCAACATGATTATTTTGCCTTCGGCTGTAATGGCAGCAGAAGCTTTGGATTGGTAATTTGAAGCTTTAGAAATGATTGCTAGTATGGCAGTTGTGTGTAATTGCTTTATGTTGGGAACATGATCGTTCACCAAGCTGTTCAAACATCACACAAACACAACAACAAAAAAAGTTTACAAACACAAGCTCTTTGGTGCTGTAGGTTTTCCTCCGATGTCAATAAAATATGCTTTGCTTTAAGAGATTTTTGATTCCTGTATTGTATTGACATGTAACTGCAATGGTTTTGGGTTGTTTGACCTGTTGTCGTCCATTCACTCATTTATGAATGCAGCGTTTATCACATGCGTGGTTACCATTTTCTTGATGAAATGAATAAATCGTATGACTGTCGGTCGGGGTCGGAAACGCAAATTACAAAAAGAGGAATTTTTGTCAAATTCCTTCAAAAACGCAATATCTTTCGAACCACAATGCATGTAATCCCTATTTCAATAATCAGCCTGCGCACGCGAAGTAAAGAGTGGGGTTAAGCAATTGGTTCGTGTCTGTCTGTCCGTCCGTCCATTTGTCTTAACAGTTTATGATCGAGGAACAGCTTCATTAAATTGAATGTTGTATTTTGAATGTGAAGACAAGTTTGCCGTTTAAACGTCCTTTGTCTCTGAATTCGTCCCGATCGCACATGCGCTGAGAGGAGTGAGATAATATTTTTACTCCGTTTGCCTGTCTGCAGAAATCATTCCAAACAGGAAACTCACTGTTTTAAAGGACGTTATAAAGGACACAAATAACAGGCACGAAAAACTAATATAATGTGTTTGATAGGGTGATGTAAGAGACACTGGGTAAAACGGCGGTAAAACTCGGAATTAATTAATTTATATGCCTCTTTAACCTCTTTGAACCTTTATTTAAATGGAATTATATATTTGAACACTGCAGAACACAAATCGCTTTCTTAATGCTTCAAATAACCTCAATTTTTGCAGGACTTGGACATGTTTGTTCTCGAGGGTGGTGTATAAGGGTGGTTGGTGCATAAGACTGCTTCAGTAGTGCTAAACTTCTGGAAGTTTAAAAAAAACTATCTTTGAAATCATTCGTTTATTTAAATTTAAGTTATATACTTCATCACTGCATGGGGTATTGTGTTCTTTGAACTCTCGATTGAACAGAGTGAGAATTGTCCCCTACCGGTCCCAATGAATGTTCGGGAGATAAAAATTTGTTTGCGTTTAGCGCACACTCGAGTCAATACCGGAACCAAGATTAGGAAGAAACTCTAACCAACCATGCTTCATCCATTTCTAGGCTTTGCCTATTTCATATTTCAAAAATAACCTGATGTACATACATGAAGCAAAAACATGCGTATGGCTTATGTGTATGTATATAATACATCGTGGTTATATACCTGGGATCATTCCAATTGCACTGCGCCATCAACTAACACCCATACCTAAGACCTGAGAATCTGTGCTGTTTCCTGGAATGGCAGTGCATGATATTAATTGGGGTGGAGTCAGGCCAGCTGAACACTGACCCGTGTTTAATATTTGATATTTTCAAAGTCCAAAAAGGACATAAATCTGTGAAAAGTTGACCAAATACCCTGAAATTCGAACTTGTTCTGTAACTTATCATAATAAAGCCGTGTACCAAGTTTCAGTTGAATATGTTAAAGGGTACGGGAAAGAGTCTGAAAAGCCACAGGTGAGATGGACAGAGAGCAAACCTGTACTCAACTCTGGTGATACCATTAGGGGACTAATATAATAGGACAGAAACACACACAACGATTTGTAATGCAATACAAATGTTTGCTGATGTTGACAAACTTTTTACATATTCTATTTCCTCACACAACAAGAAAGACACCAACTAATGTGAAGGAAATCAACTAAACAAATCATGCCAGCAAGATGGGACACCCAGCTTAACGTCCGAGGGTCGGCGCAACCTGTGATGAGACACCGTGCCTGCGAAGCACCATTCAGAGTTTATAGTCGGGTTTGAAATCAAACCTAGACTCGACAGTTTAAAGGTAAGTGAGTGTGCTAACACACACACACACACACACACACACACACACACACACACACACACACACACACACACACACACACACACACACACACACACCTTTGTGTACATAATTAGATATTGAGAAATAAAAGACTAATTTTCCGTTCAAAACCTCCATATTGTAGTTTGCAGAGTTTATGATGAGATTCTTCCTCTCCGCACTATTACCACATCAAAATACAGTGCAAAAATATTGACCATTTAAACAAATGTAAACATCATGACGCAGTCCACGTGTAGTTTCGCTTTTAATCCAAAATGGTGGATCATAAGTGTGGTGACGTCACAAGCACACATTGTGTAATCAAAACATCTCGTTTGTTATTTCGCTACAAGTCGTTCATATTGGGATTCTCACTTCCATTCCGAGCGAGGATCAGGGTGTCGCTGGTTTTTTTTTTTTACAGGGGTTGGGGGGGGGGGCTTCGATTCTACACTGAGGCTGGAGATTGAGGCTGGGCTGTTGCCGACAAGATGGCCGAAATAACCGTGTAGCGGACTTTGCGTGGAGCACAATGTGTAAATTGTGCTCACAGAATCTGCAAGTAATCGGATGTATGTTCTTGTTTATCATTGAAAAAGTTCTCAAGTATTATTTTAACCGTTCACTCCACCAGGCCCGTCGCTAGGGGGGGGGGCATTTGGGTGCAATGCCCCCCCATGGCGCATATGGTGCCCCCCCCACTTGTATGCCACCCATTTATGCCCTGTTGTACTCTGTGAACAACTTAGTGTTTAAGGACGAGCGCCCACTGTGAACTTGCTGTTTAAGAGTTCACCTGTGTGAACTAAAACCCTTATTCCAGATGTTCAACGTGGTGAATAATAAGGCCTTCTTGGATAAACTGTTCTTTAATAATATCCTTCTTTGAATAAGAATCAAGAGATAAGTGTGCGCTTCCCAGCGCATCTCCAAAAGCAATTGGCAAGACAATACAGTCCAAGACCACAAGATAAAAGATAATAACGCAAGCACCAACGCCAGCAGCCAAGACCTCGTGTCGAACGTCGATGTTGTGGGTGGTTATATATATCGTGGATCATTTAGTTTTAAGGAATAGCCAATCAGCGTGTTCGATATGGAGACCCTATTGAGCAGGTTACCTGATTGGTTGTAAGTTAGGTATAAATGTAATATAGTCATAATATGATAATATCATGAAGGAAAAGACATAAATTTACATGATTAAAGATGAAGTGCACGTGCACCACGTGACCTTCACAACCCATCAACCCTCCATCTTACAAAAGTAATTTTCTAATAAAAATTAAAAATATGTGTGTTTGTAATCATGCTTACATTTGAAATGATGCAGATAAAACCTGTTTTTGATGGATGGATCATTTAATAAATAAAACCGTCAACCGTCAAATCTCGCGAGTCGCGAGGGACGAATCACAGAGCACGAGCTCGCAGCAGGAGAAAAAGACGTGGATGATGGATAAACGAAAATGGCTGAGAAAAGGAAAAAATGCAAGCGACGAAAATGAAGAAGATGATGAAAGACATGTTGTGGGAGGAGGAGGAAAAGACGATCATGTCGATGGAATACCGACAGAAGCTAGCCAACCTGGCCAAGCCAGCAACGTCAGCCCTGCGGCTGTAGCCCCAGCGCAGACAGCCGAGTTTCCACGCTCGGCGGCGGCCTCGGGATCGGGTGAGACTGTCAAGCCGCTTCCCGATGATCTTGGAAGTGAGAGACCGAATCAAGTTGTTCTCCAGCGGTACCCTGGCCATCTGTTTGAGAACAAGAGTCGCTCGTTTGTGTCCTCGTGGTACCAGACTAATGAATGGCTGGAATACAATGTGCAGACAGATGCAGCATTCTGCTATCCATGTAGGAAGTTTAACACCGCACGTGGCCCAGTGGACTCTACTTTCACAGTGCGAGGCTACTGGAATTGGAAACATGCCGTTGAGAAAGGCAGGGGGTTTCACAAACACGCAACTTCAAAGGAACATTTAACTTGTGTTTTGAGGTGGAAGGAGAATGAGAGGCTCATCTATTGTGGTAAGGAGATTTCCACACTCCTCAATGCTGACCAGCTAAATAGAAACCGGTACTATGTGTCTGCTTTTATAGATGTTGTGGGATTTCTCACCGAAAATCAGATACCTTTCAGAGGGAGCCTTGATAATTTTGAGGATATGTCAGACGGGCACAGTGGGCTCTTCCTCTCGCTTTTAAACTGCACACTCAAAAAAGACACCGAGCTCGCCAAAATAACAAAGCATATCCCACGAAACGCAAGCTGTACTAGTCGGGAAATGCAGAATGAACTGATCTGCACATTGAGTAATGTGACGGATGCCATCGTGGAAGAAGTAGGCACATCGTGGTTTACCATCAAGGTGGATGGGACGAGGGACCCCACTGAATGTGAGAACATATCAATCATCATTCGCTTTGTATCCGCATCAAATGAAGCAACAGAGCGTCTACTCACAATAGCTACAGCCGACGCTGGAGATGCAAAAACATTGACAGACCTAATAATTGCAGAGCTGACAAAAACAGGACTTGACACGTCAAAAATATTAAGTCAGGTGTACGATGGGGCTTCGGTAATGGCTGGGAAGCACAGTGGGGTGCAAAAGTTGTTGCAAGAGATATTGGAAAGAGAAATCCCCTATGTACACTGCTTAAATCACCAACTCCATCTGGTAGTTATCCACGTACTGGCAGCAGAGAAAGCTGTCACTGATTTCCTCAAGGTTTGTTGTTGCCTGTACAAATTCTTCAGAAAGCCCACTGTTGCTGCACAGTATAAAGGTGAGTGGTTAAAACGACTTCTTGATCAAAGGTGGACGGGACATTTAGCCACCGTGTCTGTGATTATAGGGTCTTTTGAGGATATCACATCCTTACCGTCGGAGATTGATGCAGAGCGCGCCTACGGTGCAGAGATGATGATGGAGGGCTTTTGCGGGAAGTCTCTGGGCCTGCCTTCATGTTCACTGCTATCTTTGTACAAAAACTGCTGATGTTGTTAGATGGCCCTAACAGACTCTTGCAGGCAGAGGACATGGACTTGCTAACGGGGTTGGAACTGGTGGCGAGTGCTACAGAGTGTGTGAACAAACTCCGCTCTGAGGATGAGTTTACTGATCTGTGGAACAAGGCCAACGATGCTCGCACTGCTACACCTGCACCACCAAATCGGAGACGCACAATGCATAAGAACTTGGAACAGTTTGTAGTTTTGGAGACTACAGGACAAGACAATGACAAGACGGAACTGCAGAGGGTTTTTACAGCGCAATTGACACTGTGCTTGGCGAGATCGCTCAGCGCTTCAGTGAGCGCAACACACAACTCGCCCGTTCACTCGCTGCCTTGAATCCTGAAAATGGCACGTTTTTGGATCCCCACTTGCTCCAGCACATCATGACATTAACAAGGTCAACCATCAATGAAACAGAGTGTGTGGTTGCAAAGCAGTTTATTCGCTCACAGACAGAAAAGCAGCCAAAGGAGAGATGGACAACACAAAAACTCCTCTCGACATACCACAAAACGCTGGAAGCCATGCCAAGTGTAGTGACTGCTATGAGACTTGGACTAACACTTGGTGCGTCCACTGCCATGTGTGAAAACTCATTCTCAACATTGAGGAATGTCTTCACTGACCATCGACGGTCCATGCGCCATGCACGCAAGGCACAACTGGTACGGCTGGCCTTCGAGAGAGACCTCACACGTAAATGCCTGAATGAATGGAAGGAGAAGGTCCTCAGAAGATTCCACACCGAAACGCATCGCCTGCAGCTCTTCTGACAGTGAGTGCAGCGGTATAAAAACGATACGAGGAGTTCAGATTGTGTGTGTGGTTGTGGTTGCAGTGTGGTTGTGGTCAGCACCCGCCGTGGTCGGCTGCTTTGTACTTCTGATGTTTAAGTTAAATGTTGTGTTTGGTGCTTTGCATATCCCATATCTAGTGCTTTGTGCATAACCTTACCTCTGTGTAATTGACTGCTTTAAATGCGGACCTTGTGGTATCTTCAGGCTGGTCGTATTTGCTGTTGATAGTTTAACGTGATGATCGCAGGTCATAGCCGACTGTATCTTATTTCAAAGTGCACTGATTCTGGTGCCAACATCCCCCGTTTAGTCATTGTATCTCTGGTATATTAATTTTCTAATGCCAATTATTCACAACACCTTGTATAAGTGCACCTGAATTGGTGCCAATTGTTTAATCATTGAATATCTGCATTGTGAATGTGCCAGTTTGTTGCGGCTCTCCTGCATTCAAATAATTTTAGGCCAAAAACATCGGAACATATTAAATCTAGCTGAGATCAATTTGGTTAGTATGCGACGGCAACCTCAGTATAGATGTGTCAATGCTGCATGAATACAATAGTATACCGGGTTATCAAAAATATTAAATATAATAATTGTGTCCCCCCATCCAGTTCATATTCCCCCCTTAATACTGAGCCCTGGCTATGGGCCTGTACTCCACTCACAAATATTTTCCTGAAAATTGATAATGAGAAAAATTGGGATTCATATCGACCAGGGTCGGTAGCCACACCTAGGTCCTTAAAGAGCCTGCAGGTTGCTGACCCCTGGTTTTGGCTCTTGATGACATCGCAATTACTTGCTCAAAGTAACTCCCAAAATGGTGAAACTCCCAAAATTCAAGCTCGCTGCTTCACTCATTTGTTCTTTTTTTCCCACCTGTGGAACCAATTTCCTCAGTCTGCTCAATCTCATTCTTCACACCAGTTCCTCAAGACAGTGGTTCACCACCATCCTAAGTCATCCCCCATCCATACCCATGATCTTTTCGACCCCCATCAACCCTCTGCAAGCTCACCTCTTTCTGCATTTCCAGGTTATCCCTTCACCCCTCTCTCCCCCCTCCCACCACCCCTCACTCTGTTTCCGTTGTGTTAATCAGACCTCTGTGCAGCGAGAGACCGGGGGGGGGGGGGGGTTGCAATGGCTGATGTGCGTGTGAGTTTGTGTCTGTCCAGGGAATAGCTTTTTCACCATTTGAGCATTTGTCATCAAATTGTTTATGCCTCTGCTAACAAAGTCGCTGGTGGCATTGTTTTCGGATTGTCCGACTGTCCATCCGTACATACCGTACGTCCATGCTAATTTTCTTTGTTTTCTCTTCAACCGCTTGCCACAGAAATTTTCACCATTGGTGTGACTACTCGGGTAGAATGTTTTAATGACAATTATGACGTCATAGGTCACGTGGTGTGGTGGCCATATTGTAAAAAAGGAAAAACTTTGGACATCTGCATCTCCGAAACCGCCTCATGGAAAAAATTTTAACTTGGCACCTGTGAAGTCCTCCCCATGGGAAACATGTGTGTTTTTATCCCCCGCCGCATGGCGGAAGGGGGATATTGTTGTCACCCGGGTTGTCCGTACGTCCGGCTGGCTGGGCGTCAACATTTATAGCTGTGAGTGCGATAACTCATAAACTATTCACCATATTGATTTGAAATTGTGGTGTCACAGTGATGCGGAGATGCAGATTTATCGGCGCCATTCATTTGCGGAAGTCCTCGCTTGTCCCATTATTTGTGTAAGTCAGTGTGATTGGCACCATTCGGGGTTTATAGCTTCATTTGTATCTCAAGTAGATGTGCTCATCTTCCTTCTTAGTTATTATTATTACTTATTCGTGGTGTGTCCTTATTAGTTTGTCTGTCCATTTATTTATTCATTAATAGCGTCTCATCTTCCCTCACGTATTGCTTTAAATAAACCATTTTGATAATAAGAAATGTGTTCCTACCTTCTTTGCCTTCATGCACGCTCAAACCAACCACCAGTTTCTGAACTTGTTTGAATACACTGGAGGGGTATTGCACCAAGAGAAAATATCAGCAATGAGTAAGCTCCTCCATTGATTGTGTTCCACTTGTTTTTTAAAAAAATTTATTGAGTTATTTTAATAATTCTTATTTATATTTAGGCCACTCCTATATAATAGCGTGAGGCTTATAGCTGTTGAAGGGTTTGTTTCTACAATTAGTGCCCTCAGGTTTTAATGGTACCCATGAGAGTAGGGTAGATATACTGATTCTGGCTCACTTTCCCCCATGTTAAGTGAATGGGGATTCTCAGCAATTCATATTTTTTTCCCTAAAAAATAAACCTTTTTTTCCCAACCTGTTGAATTCTCTGCTGTTGAAATATCTAAAACATATAAGTGAATGGAGATTTTAATAGCCTCCCCTTTTAGCCGAGGAGCACTTTTTTTTTTCAAATAACCAATGCATATTGTTTAGCTCACTCATTGAACCTATAAAGATTTGTTCATTCTCAAATTCCTTCAATAGTTTAATTTTCTTCACACAATAATCCCCATCTAAAATATTTAAAAATAAAACATTTTAATCTTTATATTTTTCAAGATACCCCTTTTGTGTCATTATGAAATGATATACTTCTCTCATTGATCTCGTCTGACCACCTCCTGAGTTGCATATCATTTTGAGATTGTAGTAAATTATTTTTCCATTGTTCAATTGATAACCATCAAAGTTTTCAGTCCATTCAAGGATATTAATTTTTTTTCTTTACATCCTCTAACTTACTAGTTTATAAATTGATTTGCTTATTTGTTTTATTTACCTTTGTTTTAGTTATTTTTTCAATAAGACTTATTTGATATTTTTCACATTCATTATGTTTTCCATTTCTATACAAAGACAGATTTTCTCCACTCTTTAGTTTGACTAATACTTGGTTCGACCATTTATATATTGTGAAAAAGGCGGCGGTCGTCCTTAAAAACCCTAACCCATATTCTATTGAGTTAAAACTTGTGTCCATACGGAACACAATCTATTCTATATACTCTATGATTAAATATTCACTCTATCATACAATATCCATATGGAACACAATCTATTCCATTATCTAAAATAAATCTATCATCAAAGGCTCCTAATGCCTTTTTATTTACTTCTTCACGATATATCTGATGTTTATAACTTCTTATTGTATTCATTTTCCTATATTCTTCTTTCTTATTCATCAAACAATTATAATAATTTCTAAAAGTTATTGATTTCTTTACAACATATTTCTTTATTCCCTTTAACCTTTTATCAATCTGATCACCATACTTATAAGCAGATGCCTTTGCTCTCAATCCAATAAACTCACTCATTACTTTTCCACCCAACTCATCCTTAAACTTACCAATAACCTTTTCTTTTTTGAAAATAACTCACTCTTCTTACTAAAATTACTTGTATCATATACTCCAATATTTTTCTTCATATCTTTATAAACATCATCAGTTTTTATATCCAGAATAAAACTATCAGTGTCTATATACAACAATGAAACATTTTCACCATAATCTTTCTTTAAGGCATTATACAAATAATCATACATCAATATCTTTGATAAATCAAGAACTGCTGTTCCAATATAAATTGGTTTATCCATTACAATACTTTCCTTTTCCATATGAATAGCAGAAAAGTTCTCTGAAAAAAACCTCTTCTCTTTCAAAACTTGGTTCATTTATCAATTGAGAAGCTTCTTTCCAAGATGTTGCAAATATAATGTTTTGCTTGTTTCTAACATTCTCCATTGTCTTTCCAAAGACAGCATTATTCATCAATTTATAGAATTCCCCTTCAAATTTTACTTTTGTATTTGTTCTCATATCTGTATTGAATTTAATATACTTTTTCATCCAAGGACTTTGTTTAAATTTTAAAACTCTATGTATTTTAGCTACTCTCAATCCTTCTCCCAAAAACTGTTTCCAGCTTCTCTGATGCAAAACATATCCCTCTTTATCATAGAATGTTGTTCATAACTTTTCTGTTGATTTACCTTTAATATTAAAACTTTTATGATAATCACTTAACCATTCTTTCTTTAGGGTTTCTTTCTCGCATGCAAAAGGAAGGTCTTTATGCTTATTATGAAGATCACTCGGGTCCCTCAAATCAACTTCAAAATAATAACCTTCTTCTTCCTCATTCAATTCCTCTTGAGAAGAAATAACAATATTCATCAAAACCTTTTCATAATCCTTTTCTTCCACCCACTCTAATTTACCATAAGGCAGAGATTGAGACATTGCCCATCCATACAAATTATTAGCATCAAAATACATCAAATAATTGCAATTTTTTTCACTATCATAATTTGGAAGATATTTATTATTTGCTTTTGCATATCTTTTTGAACATACTTGTGATATTCCACCTCTCTTAGACTTCTCAATCATCAAACGCATATCTACATCACTGATTAAATCTATATCTTGTTTTGTCATTTTCAACATTGCACTCCAAGCTAAACCAAGAGCTGTGAAATAGTGGGCAGGATCTAATCCATAACAATTTTTATTATGACAGAGTGATCTAAAAGCTTCCAACACATCAGCTTTTATCTGTTTTTATCAACAATAAAGCTTTTATCAACAATAAAACATCTGTTTTTCGATACAAATCATGATATTCTCCAAGGTTCTATATCTTAAATATTTTCCAAATTTCTTGTGCGTGTTTATATTCCTTATCACTTATGTCTTCTTCATAAAGGTTATTATAGAAACTTTCTTTTGAAGGAAGTTGTGTTTCTTTAAATCCCATAAATGAATCCATATAATCATAAGGATAAATTCCCTTACTTGTAAGAATTTTCTCTTTACTTTGAATTTCATTCCTTCTTTGAATTTCCTCTCTAGTTAGAATTCCCTCTTTAATCAGAATTTCATCTTTGATCAGAATTTCCTTATTAGTTAGAATTTCATTCATTGTTCGAATTTTCTTTATAATTAGAATTTCATCTTCAGTTAGAATTTCTTCATTAATTTCCTCATTAATTAGAATTTCCTCTTTACTTTGAATTCTCTCTTTAATCTGAATTTCCTCTTTAGTTAGAATTTCCTCTTTTGGAAAGAATGAATTAAGATTTGGAAAAGAGCCCGTGGAGCTTACATTTGATGCGAGGTCGGCTAGTGGTGTTCCCATAAACTTGTAAGAATCTAGAAACCAAATACGAGTTAAAGGTTTTGCGATTATCATTTTTGTCAATGAAATATACTTTTGACTTGTGTTTGTTATGGCAGAAGTATTCCCTGGTGTTTTTGAAAGTTTATTTATAAATAGATGTGTATAATAGTTGGCGCTGTTGTGAAGAAAGACTGGAATAAAAGAAGGAAATTTCTAATTAAGATTACAACAGGAATGAGCGGGACCTCTATATTTACCAGTAAGATGACAATGATTCCTAACTTTGACCTCTCCCTCAATTTTCTCCTCACAAATATGGCAGATGTTCTTTCTAAATTCTAATTTTTCTTCTTCGGTTCATTTCATCGGTTCATTTGTTTCTTTCATTAATTTAGTGAGTCTTATACAATCCTTTTCTAATCGTTTTACAAACTCTTGTGAAGCTTTTTTCCCACTATAATGTTGAAGTTTATTATACTTTTTGCCAACAGATGATTTGATATAATAACAGAAACCACAAGGAATATGTTTTTGATATTTATTTGTATATGATTCTTTTGGATTGGAGAAGCAGTATTTATCTTTTTAAGGATACATTCAAAATCAGCGTATATCACAAATGGGTGCATGATAGATTTATTATAATCTTCAAAAGAAATCTTTTTACCAGGTTTAGGCATTGTAATTACAGCTGATTTATGATCACTACAATATTTTGAATGTTGTTCTTTTGTATGAAATGAATTAAGACATCGCTTTGGCCTTAGTTATTTTATAACTTGGTTTACGCAGTTCTTCAGCTAAAATGTAGGGTCGGTAGGTCGAAATATAAATATAATTTCAATTTTTAGAAATTATATATTTTGATCCTTTTTTTTTCGGATGTTCCATGGAAAAGACAAGGGTAGGTGGTGGAGGGGGGGGGATATAAATGCCGGACCAGGAGGATCGAAGAAAACATTGAAGATGGAAGACCATTCAAATGTAGGATGCCCATGTTCACTGTAGTAGGGTGAATATACAGATTCTGGCTCACTTTTCCCCTTGGAAGTGAATGGGGGATTTTCAGCGATTCATATTTTTTCCCCTAAAAATAAACCCCCTTTTTATCCCAAGGTATATTTATTTGTCTCCCCTTTTAACCTAGGGGCACTTTTTTTTTTAAATAACCCATGTAATAAGAAGAAAATTTGTTCAAGTAGTAATGTGATTTGTTAAAGGTGATTCTGAAGAAATATCTGAAACATGTAAGCCTCGGGGCACTCATTTTCAAATAACCAATGCATATTGTTTAGCTCACTCATTGAACCTATAAAGATTTGTTCATTCTCAAATTCCTTCAATAGTTTAATTTTCTTTGCACAATAATCCCCATCTAAAATATTTAAAAATAAAGCATTTGAATCTTTATATTTTTTTAAGATACCCCTTTTGTGCCATTACTGTGGTGTACTGGGCCTGCGGGGGCCAGGCGTGATGCGGGGAGCGTGGTGGAGGCGTGGAGGAGTGGTCTTGGAGTGGTCACGTGCTTGCACGGGATATAGGAGTGCGCGCCGCCTGAGGCGTTGTTGTAGCCGTTGTGGTCTGTGGAGCCTGTAGGTCGTGTGGCTGTAGAGTGCATCGAGTACGTAATAAAGTGGAGTTACGGACATCGTACGCTCACACTCTCGCTCGTGGCAATAAAGCAGGGTTGTGCTATCCCCTCGCTCGTGTCTGCCTTGGCGCACCTCTACATATCTACATCACTTTGGCGCACCTCTACATATCTACATCACTCTACATATCTACATCGCACCTCTACATATCTACATCATCATCACATCACCTCTACATATCTACATCATCACACACATATCTACATATCTACATCACGACATTACATTTGGCGACGAGTCTGTTCGGATCGGCATGTGCAGAGTGGTTGGGTTACTCGGATTGACGTGCAGTTTTGGCCGGGGCGATTGGATCGCGGCAGCGAGTAGCTCAGCGCATCTCGCGCGGTTCGAGGTCTACACAGGGCGAGGGTCCCGGAGGAGCGCATCGCGAGTTTCGTGCGCCACACGCACAGGCTTCGGGGCCAGGCGTCTCGCCGTCATGGACGGCTCGAGCATGGCATAAGGTCGGGGCACGGCGCACGGACGCGTGCCCATCTTAATCGGAGACGACTTCGAATTGTTTTCTGAACAGTTGGGCTGCTATTTCCACGCGAATGCTGTAGACGATGAAAGCATACACGAAAATCGATCTTGCTCGCCTCGCTATCAACGGAGCATGGCGTCGCACAAGCTCCGAGGAATGTCCGGGGTCTCGATGGTCGGTGCGCAGCAGATGATTCAGAGGTCAGCGCAATGTTCCAGGCACGCACAGCCGCACGCACGGTCTTCGGCACGGGTCGGGACCGAGCGTTGCAATGCAGTCAATCGGACGGCGGTCTGAGCACTCGGGGACGTCTACAGTGTGTGTGCCGAGAGTCGGTGCCCATCATAACGGCCATGGATGGCGGTGTGCGAAGCGACCCTTACGTCCCGGGTCGAGACCTACTGCCGGTACGGTGTTCGGTGCATGGCGTACACTTTGACGCTCCGGGTCGAGTCTTGCAGCCTGGGTATAGAGATCCCGGCGACCCGGAGCAGGAGATGCTGCCGATGTTGAACCTGTCTTCAATTGGTCCGGAGGTGACAAGATCAATGACAGTGGAGGTTGAGATGATCAGGGCACTGATGCTGCCAATGTTGACCCTGGTTTCAATTGGTCCGACGGTGACAGGACCAATGCCAGTGGAGGTCGAGATGATCGGGGCACTGATCGGGTGTCGAGTTGAGTCCGCTCGTGCTACCCTCGCATTGCACACGTATGCCAGTGAAGCGCGGTTGGCGGGGCACACATCTTGGTTGCCCAGCAGGGTCAGCGGGTTGCGCTCCTGCGGTTCGTGGTGCGACGGGAGGGGCTCACAGTTCCTGTTTCAGAGTTCGTACCTCCAGGTGCACCTGTGCCTCCTTCGGGGCACGTACCTCCGGTTGGGCCCGGGCCTCCCTTGAGACGCGAGGGTGAGGTTCCGGCGACGGGGGCCGCGACGATGCAGCGTGGGCTGCCGTTCATTGCTTCCTGCGACGATGATGTACGGTTCTGGAGCAACGGGAGCCATGCCAGCTGCGAGGAGCTCTCGCGCTTCGGCTGCGCTCATGATACAGTGTGCGCCCGTGTCGTTCCGGCGATTTCAGCAGGGAATTGGAGCGAGCCGGTCGCGTTCAAGAAGTTCGTGGATCGCGACCGTCGACGGCAAGCAGATCATCGCAACATCGCGACGACGACCGAGAGACTGACACGTGATGTGATTCATGAGTTGCTGTTCGTTGCGTATTTGATTTTCATTGCTCGAGTGATGCAGTTTAGCGTTGTTAAAATAAATGCCGACAGTTCATGTGTGAGCATATGTTTGGCTAGGATCAATCGATGGGATGTTCGATATGACCGATGTGATATGAAGGCCTTGGGGGCAATCGTGGCAAATAAAGAGGTCTTTCTGGTCTCCAGCTGTGAGGGCAGTCCACGGGTCGTTACCCTGTCATGTGTGGGGATTATATTGGGAGAACGCGCTGAACGAAAAGGGGAGTTTGCATCTGCGCAGACGATTTTCTTGTTGCTTTATGGCATGACTGGATGTGATGGGTGGTTTTGTATGGGATTGGTGGGATTGCAGCCGACTAATTGCCGGTTCGACTCGCGTGTGGGTCTCAGAGATCGACTCAGAGCCGGGGATGGTTCGCTGTTCAGCGTTACCCCCACCCCTGGTTTCGGCGAGGTCAGACGTGCCTGGCGCCCTGGGGCACAACTCTCTGTTCTCGCCAAAGCCGTTCGGGCATGCGTTGGGATCTCGGCTGGTTGTAATGCGTGGGTTTGTTATGGGGTTGATGGTGCGCCCAGCCGACGGCGCTGTTCAGCGTCACCACCCAAGGTCAAATGGGTTTGGCGCCGGGCGGCACGAACCTCTGTACTCGCCAAGGTCGGCTGCGCTGGCACCACGGGGCTTCCAGACAACGAGCTTCCGGGCTCGGAATGTTTATCTGATTCGGGTATGTCTGGGGGAGATGTGCCGCCTTGTCGGCCGGGGCCATTTGATGGTGCCGGGGGAGGTTTGCTCGGGAGGTCGTCGCGACCTCGTCAGAGGGCGTGTAAGCATGAGCCGCCTGGGGGCGCTTCTGCTGCGTAGTGATGCTGTGCTTCCCGCCTTGCTTCTTGATATCTGTAACGCGGTCAGGGTTGTTGTGGGTTCGTCGTGCAACTCGGTCTTCGGAACCTGTCCATTGCAGTTCAACTCGCTCGCATCGACACGTTATATAGTGTGATGTGCCTGTGCTTTTTGGTTATTATCGTTTTTTGTGCCTCTCTGCTTTTATATCATGGTATTCTGTGCCGATTATGCTTATTATGATGATGGTCATTTTATAATCATAGTTTTAGGAGGGAGGAGTGTGGTGTACTGGGCCTGCGGGGGCAGGGCGTGATGCGGGGGGCGTGGTGGAGGCGTGGAGGAGTGGTTTTGGAGTGGTCACGTGCTTGCACGGGATATAGGAGCGCGCGCCGCCTGAGGCGTTGTTGTAGCCGTTGTGGTCTGTGGAGCCTGTAGGTCGTGTGGCTGTAGAGTGCATCGAGTACGTAATAAAGTGGAGTTACGGGCATTGTACGCTCACACTCTCGCTCGTGGCAATAAAGCAGGGTTGTGCTATCCCCTTGCTCGTGTCTGCCTTGGCGCACCTCTACCACAACATTACAATTACGAAATGATAAACTTCTCTTAATGCTCTTGTTTAACCACCTCCTGAGCCACATATCATTTTGAGATTATAGTAAATTGTTTTTCCATTGTTCAATTGATAACCATCAAAGTTTTCAGTCCATTCAAGGATATTTATTTTTTTTCTTCACATCCTCTAACTTACTAGTTTTTAAATTGATTCGCTTATTTGTTTTAGTTATTTTTTCAATGACTTATTTGATATTTTTCACATTCATTATGTTTTCCATTTATATACCAGGACTGAGATTTTCTCCACTCTTTAGTTTGATTAATACTTGGTTTGACCATTTATATATTGTGAAAAAACACGGCGGTCGCCCTTAAAAACCCCAACCCATCTTCTATTTAGTTAAAACTTGTATCCATATGGAACACAATCTATTCTATATACTCGATGATTAAATATTCACTCTATCACACAATATCCATATGGAACACAATCTATTCCATTATCTGAAATAAATCTCTTCATCAAAGGCTCCTAATGCCTTTTTATTTACTTCTTCATGATATATCTTATGTTTATAATTTCTTATTGTATTCATTTTCCTATATTCTTCTTTCTTATTCATCAAACAATTATAATAATTTATTAAAGTTATTGATTTCTTTATTACATATTTTTTTATTCCCTTTAACCTCTTATCAACCTCATCACCATACTTATAAGCATATGCCTTTGCTCTCAATCGAATAAACTCACTCATTACTTTTCCACCCAACTCATCCTTAAACTTACCAATAACCTTTTCATTCTTTTTTGAAAATAACTCACTCTTCTTACTAAAATTACTTGTATCATAGACTCCAATATTTTTCTTCATATCTTTATAAACATCATCAGTTTTTATATCAAGGGTAAAACTATCAGTGTCCATATACAACAATGAAACATTTTCACCATACTCTTTCTTTAAGCCATTATACAAATAATCATACATCAATATCTTTGATAAATCAAGAACTGCTGTTCCAATATAAATTGGTTTATCCATTACAATAATTTCCTTTTCCACATGAATAGCAGAAAAGTTCTCTGAAAAAACCTCTTCTCTCTTAAAACTTGGTTTATTTATCAATCTAGAAGTTTCTTTAAAAAGATGTTGCAAATCTAATGGTTTGCCTGTTTCTAACATTCTCCATTGTCTTTCCAAAGACAGCATCATTCATCAATTTATAGAATTCCCCTTCAAATTTTACTTTTGTATTTGTTCTCATATCTGTATTGAATTTAATATACTTTTTCATCCAAGGACTTTGTTTAAATTTTAAAACTCTATGAATTTTAGCTACTATCAAACCTTCTCTCAAAAACTGTTTCAAGCTTCTCTGACGCAAAACATATCCCTCTTTATCATCGAATGTTGTTCATAACTTTTCTGTTGATTTGCCTTTAATATTAAAACTTTTATGATAATCACTTTACCATTCTTTCTTTAGGGTTTTTTTCTCACATGCAAAAGAAGGTCTTTATGCTTATTATGAAGATCACTCGGGTCCCTCAAATCAACTTCAAAATAATAACCTTCTTCTTCCTCATTCAATTCCTCTTAAGAAGAAATAACAATATTCATCAAAGCCTTTCATAATCCTTTTCTTCCACCCACTCTAATTTACCATAAGGCAGAGATTGAGACATTGCCCATCCACACAAATTATTAGCATCAAAATACATCAAATAATTGCTATTTTTTTCACTATCATAATTTAGAAGATATTTATTATTTGCTTTTGCATATCTTTTTGAACATACTTGTGATATTCCACCTCTCTTAGACTTCTCAATCATCAAACACATATCTACATCACTGATTAAATCTATATCTTGTTTTGTCATTTTCAACATTGTATCCAAGCTAAACCAAGAGCTGTGAAATAGTGGGCAGGATCTAATCCATAACAATTTTTATTATGACAGAGTGATCTCAAAGCTTCAAACACATCAGCTAACAATAAAACATCTGTTTTTAGATACAAATCATGATATTTGTATATAACCGAATACGAGTTAAAGGTTTTGTGAATATCATTTTTGTAAATGAAATATACTTTTGACTTGTGTTTGTTATGGCAGAAATATTCCCTGGTGTTTTTGAAAGTTCATTTATAAATAGATGTGTATCATAGTTGGCGCTGTTGTGAAGAAAGACTGGAATAAAAGAAGGAAATTTCTAATTAAGATTACAACAGGAATGAGCGGGACCTCTATATTTACGAGTAAGATGACAATGATCCCTAACTTTAGACTCCTCAATTTCCTCCTCACAAATATGGCAGATATTGTTCTTTCTAAATTCTAATTTTTCTTCTTCAGTTAATTTCATCGGTTCATTTGTTTCTTTCATTAATTTAGTTAGTCTTATACAATCCTTTTCTAATCGTTTTACAAACTCTTGTGAAGCTTTCTTTTCCGCTATAATGTTCAAGTTTATTATAATTTTCTCCAACAGAATGTTTGATATAATAACAGAAACCACAAGGAATATGTTTTTGATATTTATTTGTATATGATTCTTTTGGATTGGAGAAGCAGTATTTATCTTTTTAAGGATACATTCAAAATCAGCGTATATCACAAATGGGTGCATGATAGATTTATTATATTCTTCAAAAGAAATCTTTTTACCAGGTTTAGGCATTGTAATTACAGCTGATTCATGATTATTACAATATTTTGAATGTTGTTCTCATCGTTCTTTTGCATGAAATGAATTAAGACATCGCTTACAAGAATATATTTTGTTTGCTTAATACTTTATAGAAGAGATTAATCTTGATAAATTATTGATGTATGTATAATGTGAATTCTTTCCAACACTAAAATATAAAAGATCAATGTGTGTTTCTTCATTTTTAATATTTGAACTTTGTTTGTATCCGTTAATCCATATACATTGATAGAAAGATTATTATTTTTCTCAAATTTAGGAATATCTGTTGGTGGCATTGGGAATTTAAAATCTTTAATGTCCAAGGTATTCTCATATTTCATATATTGTTTTACTCTTTCTGAATTACAATTTGGTGGATGTAATTGAGCAAGAACAGACCAGAGAAAAGATTTATTATCATTGTCCTTAATATTAACAACTGCCTTCTTTAGTTTTATTTCTTTTGGTGATTCAATACAAGAAGAAGCTTTAAGAGGGTTTGATTTTAGAATGTGTATATCTAAAAAAATGATTTTTTAAATATTAAATCCACTTCCTACCAGTGTATTATCAACATCCTCCTCTTGTCTTGATTGTTCTTCATAAACCCCACTATTCAAAAAATCTTGAAATGATGTTATAAAATGAAGATCTGTTCTCATAATAAGGAGTTTGTTCTTCATCTTGTCTTTTCATATTCATTTTCACTCCCATATAAAACTTTAAAGTTTTCATTTATTTTAGTGTCTTTTTTAATAATTTTTTTCAACATCAGGTTTCACTATTTCAATTGATTGAGCTATTGATGATGGACCGGGTTCTCCAAATTGAAAAATCCTTATTTTTATATGCCCTTTAAATGCCCCATCAGTGTTTTCAATATATAGTCTCCCTTTACTTTAAACTCATTTTTCTTGTGTTTTTGTGATTGAAGGTGATTCTTATAACTACTCTTCAAAACATCCTTTGAGCAGATATCACAATGTTTTCTTTCCAACTCAAGAGGAGATATTTGATGAAATAGATTAAATGAGTGTTTGTTGGTTCGAAGGTGTTTTTTATAATGTTTATATTCGTGATTACAAACATCGCAGTATGTTGTATTCACCATATTTATAGAATAAAACTTTGCTTAAACTAAAATTTTCTTGATGAAAATTTCGTTTATTTTACAGGTGAATCTGTGCTTAAAACAATTTTATCCTCCAACTTTTTTCACTTCATAAATACAATGTTTCAAGACAAAAAAAAAAGTTTCAATCAATCTCTTCATTTGTAAAAGATACTGAGAAATATGTCAAGGATGTAAAATTGAACAAAGATAAATATAACAACTATTGGATAAAAACAATTATGGTAAATGATATGAGTTCTTCAATTTCCTTCAGTGGAAGGGCTTTTAGTACACCTGGAAGAACATAAATTAAAGTATCTCTAACAAAAGTTTATCCTCTCCTTCTGGTAATATATTCAAAACTAGAAAAAGCAATGAAACAAGAAAAAGTATCAAAAAATAAAAACCTTATGGATGAAGCTTTAGAAAGAAAAGATAAGTCCATCTGTAATATGCAAGGAGAAATTTGTATTTTTTTCAACAACCCTAAAGATGTAAATCCTGATGAAATAAAGGATGTTGATATATCAGGTGAAATGACATTTTGTTCAATGGTAGTTGAGGATCATTTTTAAATTACCTTTCATGTAAAAAATGTTGTAGTTGAATCTGGTAATGAAAAAAAGTATATAGATATCAATGGTAATGTTGTTTCTACTCATTAAATACGAGTCAATATTCAACTGAAGATTTTGAAGATTATGAAAGTATAGATGATTCCGAAGATGAATTTTAATTTAGGTAAAGTTTTACTTCATAAATATGCGAGACTTCCCTGATTCTCCATATGACAAATTTGAGAATTGTCTTGCGTATGAAAGACGGGGATTAAACACAGAGTCAAAAGCCGATAAACAATGTATATTCTGTGATTATCTTCTAATTAATGATAATAAAGATTTTTAAAAGGAAAATAATTCTTTTGGATTTACACCAAAAATGAATTACTTTACAAGATTGATTAGAGAAATGAATGTAAAGTATGAGGGTGATAACACACCTTTCCTTACAAGGGAAGAAACTGAACGTATTAGAGAAATGTTCAAAAGATTGTTGTTATATTTTATTCATGGATGTGATTTTCAGGGAAATATCAACACAAGATATTGCATAAATAAAATAATGGTTTATCTTGAAATTAAACCTGAACTTAGGATAAAATATAGAGTTTCTAAAAAAGCCAACAATAAATTAAATAACCTGTTTTCCAAATATATAAATGAATGATTTTTTTACCCATTTGGGAAAATAAGATAAAATTTAACAATCATAAAAATCTTCCAAATTCATTAAGATGTCTCATAGTTGGTTCAAGCGGATGTGGAAAAACCTGCTTACTTTGAAGATGCTCCTGACTCCCAACTTTTTAGATTATGATAATTTAATAATTTTCACAAAGTCGAGTTTTCAACCAGAGTATCAACTAATCTCACAAGGTTTCAATGCTGGTCTTCAAAAATAAGATATAATCAGTTTATTTAAACTTCAAAAAAACCAAAATGATTATATCATTGAAGATATAATACAACTATTTTGTGATACACAGAGATGTAAAAAGAAATCAAAACCAATAAATTGTATTCTTAGTGATAATACAGATGATATACTGTCTCCACAAGATTTGAATAAATCAAAAAAGAACCTCGTTATCTTTGATTATTGTGTTAATGAGAGAAACCAAACGGTAATGGACAGCTACTACACAAGAGGGAGACATTCTTCTTGTAATTGTATTTATCTTCGTCAATCATACTTTCAACTTCCTCGTCGTTCCATCAGAAACAATACTAATACTTTCATTTTATTCAAGTTCAATTCAATAGATATAAACAATTTTTGGAGAGATAATTGTTCTACATTATGTAGTAAAAAGGAATTTGGGGATTACATGAAGCACACGACTGAAAAATATTAATATATTGTTGTGAAACAAGATGAGATATTAAATGATATTTTCCAATAAATAAATGGATGCGAAAGAAAGAGCAACAAGATTTAAGGAACATCAAGAGTTTGTTTCAAAAGTTGTAAAACAACAGGAAGACATAAAGAAGAAATGCAGACAGAAACTAACGGGCGAAGAAGCATTTGAAAGAAAGCAAAATAAATTTTTTAAACCACTTTTAAAAACTTCGCAAGAAAAAATTAAAGATGTTTCCACAGTTCCCACAGTAGAATATACTCCGAAAAAACTTCAAATGTTAAAAGATTTTGATCAAATGACGGAGGAAGAATTAGAGCATTTAGGAGAATTAGAATATGATGATGAAGGTTTATTTCAACAACTGGAAAAGATTAATCGACCCCCTGATTATATTGTGAATGCTCTTCAAAACAATGAATATTCAGCGGATTCAAAAACCAAAGCAGGACTCGTTCCAACAGAACAACCAGCAATATTTCATCTTGTTCAAGAAAAAGTATTGATATTTAATGATGAATTAAAGTTCTTGGGTTCTGCTCAACCCCCTGTTAAACTAACTCCGAGATTAATGTTTCTTCTCACAAAAGATGGAAGACAAGGTTCAACTGTGAGGGATAATCAAAGTATATTGATAAACCATTGGATATGAAAAATAATGATGATAGAGTATATATTGATCTGCTGAACACTCTTATTATAGGGTTAATATTTCTGGTAAAAGTAGGAAAAATGAGAAGGAGAAACACATTATTCAGGCTTTAAGTGTCCTTGGTTCAAGTATTAGTTTTCTTCCAAATGACCCATCGCAATTAGTTAATAGATTGTTATTGTTGTTCGGTAGTAAGAAGGCTGGAAATAATAATTGTTTTAATGAAGCATCAGCCATTTTAGACCAGTTTATGAACATGAAAATAATTAATAAATCTCAATATAAAGACATTTTATCTCATATTAAATAAGATGAGAAGCACAATCCTGAGTTTTAATTTCACAACAAGCGACCACACATCTTCATTCCCATACCCACTACAACTTGACCCAACAAAAGAATATGAGGCATCTTTATTGTCCATGGAAACTTATAATACCTTATTTAACAAAACTGATAAAAATGACAAGTTTAGTTTTAATCCGGGAAGTGGATACAAAACGATAACAGTCTCACCCGGAGCACATGAGATTTCTCAAATATCTTCCGAAATTGCTCGTCTTATAAAAGAACAGGGTGATGAACCAAAAAATATTGTTATAGACATTCAAAAACATACTTCAAAATCAACAATTAAACTTAAAAATAACTACAAGGTTGATTTCACAATTGATAATTCATTTGGAGAGTTATTGGGTTTCTCCTCAAAAAGATTGAAACTAATGGGACGTTTTACAGTGATAATGTCATTCAAATATCCTCAGGAATAAATTCGGTATTAATTCACTGTGATTTGATTGATGGTGCTTATAATGATGGAATAAAAACAAATACATTATTTTCATTCAGCGCATACTCAACCCCAACTGGTAATAAATTCAATATGGAACCCAAAAATCTGGTTTATCTCCCTGTGTCAGGAAAAACCATACACAGCGTAAATTTTAGGATAACCGACCAAGATAATCATATGATTTCTTTTAATGGAGAAGTTATATCCATCAGAATTCACCTGCGTGAAGTTTTCCAATAAATAAATACGATGGTTATTGTGAGGAAACACGAGTTGGGAAAATATAAAATAATTACAGGGGATGGGATGTTCCTTACCCCATACTACAAGTGTGAAGGTATGTATCTTGGTAGAGGATACTGTTACGGCTGTGGAAATTCGCATTACACCATAAAGGTCCCGTAGGTGAGATATCTCTCGGTGCATGTGTAGTTAGCCCACACCCATTGTATAGAGGGAACTTGTGTGATTCATCTGGGCTGCGACGCTTTGAGTTAGCCATTTTTTCTGTTATATCTTTATTTTGAACCAACCACGTTTCAAACACACAACATTTCAACAACCACACCATCCCCATCACAGCACCAACCACACTGCCACCACGCCACCTCCACCATCTACGCTACTACATCTTCGCCACTACGAACGGCAAACAAAGGCGCCGAGGAGGGAACTGCGAGGATGCGCAGGTTTCCCCGCCTGTTTTTTCCATTTGACTTCCCCGCACTTTGGAGTGGGAGGAGGGGTGATGCAGGTCAAAGGTCAGAGGTCAGGTAAAGGAGGGGCCTGATTTTGGGGGAATAATGCTCTGGCCCAGAGCCAAAAACTGACTCCCCCGGCCCCCGGACGGAGCGGGGTGGAGGGAAAGCATGAGGGCACGCCCCCTTCGAGAGGCTTCTCCAAGAAGCTCGAAGGGAGGCGGGGCCGAAAAAGGAGCGGGGCGGAAGGGCGGAGTCCCGCGCGATAAAAGACGGACACGGGCGGGCGCAAAAAAGCTCCCTCAAAAGCTCCCTCAGAAGTTCCCTCAGAGGGTCCCAAAAAAAGGCTCCCAAAAAGGAAGGTTTCCTAAAAGGCTCCCTCTCGCGCTTCTTCCTCTTCATCTTGGCTGGTGGTTCAGTTGGTTGGTCATCAGGAAAAGGTCCTGTGCCCGCGCCTTGGCGAGCGGTCCTGTCACGAAGGCACGGACAGGAGATGCGGCAGCGCCCGTTGCGAGGTGGACCTGTGCGTCCGGACGGGGAGTGCCAGAGAGGGTTCGCCGGCCGCGAGAGAGGTCAGGGCCAGGCGCGACCACGCTGACGGTCGCGGGAGAGGGACTCACCAGCCATAACAGGGAAGTCGCGACTTCTTTCTTTCTTTTGTTTGGGTTTTATGTGCAAATGACTGTGGGTGGCGCCTGTCTGACAAGTATAACTGTTTAAGTGTTGCCGTGTGTACGCATATTCGGTTGTAGCTCTGCATCATTTATTTTGGTTTGATTGCTATATGTGCATTTTTCATTACTGTATGACTGTAAATACGTGCCTTCCGTGCTTGTCTGTGTGTGTGTGAATAAAAATGCTTGCTTATTGAACTGTTCCCGCTCTGCTTCGTCTCTTTTCCTTTTTCATTGAATCTCCATCCTGTTTCACGTAAGGGGTTCGTAGTGGGCTTAATACGCCCGGTAATTAATCGGAACTGTCCAGGTCAATGATAACACCGCTCGGTTATCCCGATAGCATGGAACGGGCTGCCCAAGTGGCTCATGTCCGGAGTCGACCTGTGGTGAGGTACGATCGCCCGGTTTACCATCCGCGTGGGTACTTAGGTAGGTCGAGTTTGGCGAACAACCCTATCCTACGCGGGTTGTCGATTGGTACGATTGTGGTGAGGTCGAAAGGCCCACCCGTGACTGGCTCCGGGCGATAGTTCCCGGAGGGTCACGACTGAATTGTCCGTCCGGTGGGCGACGTGCCGCGATTCGAGTTACGTGGCCGTTCGCACGCTGGCGGGCGCGAATTCGCAACACTACTATAAACCTAAGAGACAAAGGGGTGTAGGATATCAGTTTAGAGGAGATGGGATAATTGATACTCTAATGGGTATCGGTTCAACTATTCTGAAACATAAAGACCTAATTGGTTCAACTGCTTCTGCTGTGGGAAATGTAGCAGGTGCTGTAAAGAGCATAAAAGATGCCCAAAAGGAATCTCATAAATTACAAGCAATAAAAGAAATTAAGAAAGGCAAAACTCAGTTGTCTTCCCAAGAACGACAGAAAATAATTCAAATACTTGGGTCAGGGTTTCAAAAGTTTTAACATCTTTTTTTCCGAAATAAATACAAGTATGGAAGCAATTGATAGTATCTATGATTTGGATGATACTATTATTATCTCAAACTCCACTAAAAAAGAAGATTACTTCAAGGTAAATGCAATAACTGGAACAGACTGGAATGCAAATGGTACAAAAAGTTTTGAAATAAATAATCAACAAACCTATATGAATCTATCCGAAAGTTTCTTGTTGTATAAATTTAAATTCACTAAGGCTGGGAATAACACAAACGCTACACTCGTAAATGATTTCTTCTGGAAAATGTTTGATAGTGTTCATTTGTACATTGGAACACAAGAAGTTGAAGCGGTTGATTATGTCTCTGCTGTAACTGAAATGATGAAATTTACACTATATACTGTACATTCAGTGATAGAATGGGAAAGGGGGCTGTCGAAGGTTTTATTCCTGATATGTCAACGGGAACAACCACAGACCCTGGATATACTCAAAGGAAAGGAACGTATACTGATGATACAAAAGCAGTTAATAGTTTTACTGTGGCAGTTCCTCTTAAAGGGAGATTTGGATTTTGTGATCATGATAAAGTTCTGTATGGTCTTAAAATTAGATTTCAACAACAAAGAAATGATAATGAAAATAGATTACTTTTTGGTGTTGGTTATAAATTCAATATGGAACCCAAAAATCTGGTTTATCTCCCTGTGTCAGGAAAAAACCATACACAGCGTAAATTTTAGGATAACCGACCAAGATAATCATATGATTTATTTTAATGGAGAAGTTATATCCATCAGAATAGAATGATATTCTGATGTAACCAGTTGCTTTTGATCGGTAACCAGTTGCTTTTGGTGATCAGAATAAATTTGTAATTGATGAAATGAGTTGGTATATTAGTGAATATACTCTGAATCTTAAAACAGAAGAGATGTTGAACAGAAGACTTAACTCAAAGAAACCACTCAGTATCATACCTCAAAAGAAGATGTCAATACGTTAAACTCAACCAAACCACTTACACATGGAATATGGGTGTTCTGGAAGGAAAGCCACGATATCTGTGGATCATTTTTTAAAAACCAGATGGCGATACTGCTCCTGATAAGAATAATGCATTGAGTGATAATGCTAAGGTGAAACAACTTCGTGTTTCTCTCGATGGAACATTTTATCCACAAGATATATTGGAAATTAATTGGTAAAAAATGATTTTGCTGAAGCATATAAGTCTTACCAAAAGTTGTGTGAAAGCAATGGAAATAAAGAACCTATTTTGGATATGACAGCATTTAGAAGTTTGTATACAATCTTTGTGTTTGACCTGAGTGCTCAAAAGGAAACTATAAAGTCTAATCGAGTGGATACTTCCCTATACATTGAAAGAGGAGAGAGTGAAGAAGTTGATACATATTGTTTGCTTTTGGAAGAAACAGAATTGCAGATTAATACAGATAATGGTGTTATGATTAGTCTCACATAATTTTTTGTTAAATAAATGAGTGGCAAAGTACCAACTGGGGTATATGTTAATCAAATCAATCTTCATAAACTATCATCTTGTGTTCAAAATGAAAAGCCTTGTATGATTAAGGTGAATACAATTCAGAGAAAAGGAGCAGTAAGAATTGATGTTTTGCTCACAAGAGAACAGGTTAAAATCTTGAACGATACTGGCTCACTTAAAATTAAAATGACAAAACCAATGTTGAAAAAATATTCAATAAGAGAGATGAGTGGAGGATTTCTCCCATTTCTAATTCCTTTATTTGCTTGTTTAAGTGCAGTTGGAGCATTGACGGGTGGTATTTCAACAGCGGTGAAAACTGCCAACGAAAGGAAGGCTCAACTCCAGGCTCAAAAAGAATTGGAAAGACATAACAAAGAGTTGGAGAAACAAATTAGTGGAAGTGGTGTAATTGTAGATTTTGCTGAAAAACTTGAAGGTCTGCCTGATAAAGCGAGATTTTTAGTTGGAGATATGCTTTCTTCTATCGCGCAAGCAGGTGTAAAATTAACCAAAAGGGGTAATGGATTATATCTTTAAAGAATTTGGAAAGAATACAACATCAAATTTACAACTTGTCAAATATTGTAAGAAATTAAAAATTCATAATGTGGTTATTTGTATGAGAGATGAATTAACAAACGTGCCTAAACATACAAAGAATATTATTATGAACTTAGAAGATAATAATGGGAACGGTTCTCATTGGGTTTGTATTTTTAATAGTCAAGACAAATATTATTTTGATAGTTTTGGTCTTCCACCACCTGTTGAAGTCATAAAATTCTTACATAATGGTGTTTATCAAACATTTCAAGTCCAATAATTAAATTCCAAGTGTTGTGGTCAATTATGTCTATATGTGTTATTTCAACTCAACAAAAATTAAAATTTTTATGACATTCTTTTTAATCTAATATAAATGACTTATGTTGGTAAAGATGGTTCTATCATTGGTGTATCCCAAGAACTGGATATTGATTTATCAAATTATTACACAAAGGCACAGGCTGAATGACATAAATATAATATAACCAAAAATATTAATATGAAAAATGCTTATAGATTACAAAATTAACCAAGCCCGACTGACTCAAATGACTTGGTGAGATTAAGCGATTTATCACAATATATATCCTTAATTAAAACGGCCGTGTATTCCAAAGATACAGAAGTGTTGATTTTATCTCCAGGTCATACAGAATTCACAGTTCGAATTAAAATAAATTTTTATAAAGAAGGGTTATCGTTTGTATGAGAATAGAACAATGGGGGTATGATATGAATGACTTCGGGTATAATTGGTCATTTAAAATTGACCTAGAAGACCTGGAACAATTAAATCAGTCTCGTAAGGAGGAATATTATCCACTTGGTATAGAGAATGAGTTTTGTGGAGCCACGATTAGTAAACAACAAATAAAAGAATTTAATAAGGGTAAATATAATAATGGTTTTGCCCTTGTTTATCTCATGAAAACAGAAAAAACAGGATTATATATAATAAGTAAGGAAATACAAAATGATTTAACTATGGGAAGATGGGGAGGTATTTCGTGTCATAATATTATTATAACATATATTTCTAATACATAAATGACAGCAAGAAGGCTTCAAGAAAATTATCATTTCTGTGTCCAAGCATACCTTCAAGAAAAGGGTATTCGGTATTTTAATAAATATGTTCTACAACATAAGAATGAGGTATTCTCAATAAAAGATTGGCATTATGCTGATGTTGATAAACCGACAACTTTAGATTTAATTAGAATATTAAATAATGAATAAATTGAGAAGTTAAGAAAACGTTAGGCTCTTTTAAAAATCCAAAATATATTTTATTGGTTTCTTGTTGTAAAAAAAAAAAAATTTGGATACAGGAATAACAAGAAATTGAGAGTATACCGGACTCCGTGCTTATGCTGGCTAATTGCTGATATATTTTGCGGTGATCGACTGCACATGTATTCCTTACTGCACATGTATTCCTTTTGTGTCTGTAGAGACGGCTTCAATCAAGTGAAATAAAGCCTTATACTCCGAAGGTTTTCCGCACGCATTCATTTCAGGAAGTGTTCAAACCCGGAAGCGCTTCCCCACCGGAAGTGACCAAACAGCGAACTGCACAGAGCCGGAAGTGTTCAAACCCGGAAGCGCTTCCCCACCGGAAGTTGTTATGATGTGAGCTTTGGTGCTGACGATGCGTTTTCCAAGCAATGCGTGAGGATCGACGCTACTTTTATCGCAAAAAAATAAAAAAAACTCGAAGCAGAGAACTTTAAAAAACCCCAAACCTACAGGTACTTAGTTATTGGTTCAGTTTAAGTGTTTTCCGTTGACCGTTACATAGTCATAGTCTGCACTGTATCACAAACTTGTGGAACACAAATGGTAAGTTTTTTTTCGATCTCTGTGAGAAACCTTGGTTCGATCACACAATGTTGCCGAGTTTGAGGCTTCTGTCTCGGGTTACTCTAGTTTATGCGGGTTGAACCGTTGGTTTATTTTTTTTACCAGGTTAACACCACTAGTTGAGTTGACTGTGTCCGGAAGGACGCATATCTTGGATAAGGAACTCTTCCATGTCATTCCGGACGAGGTTGCTTCGTTGATTTGTGCCGTAGATCCGTTCCCTGGTATCAGTGGGTATAATATGTTCACCTGACCTCCACCACACCCTCGTTAACCTTCCATGATGCTGTTTATGTGATGCTCGTGTTGCTGTATAAATGGATGTACACACCATCGTGTTGCTGTATAAATGGATGTACACACCATCGTGTTACTGTATAAATGGATGTACACACCATCGTGTTACTGTATAAATGGATGTACACACCATCGTGTTACTGTATAAATGGATGTACACACCATCGTGTTACTGTATAAATGGATGTACACACCATCGTGTTACTGTATAAATGGATGTACACACCATCGTGTTACTGTATAAATGGATGTACACACCATCGTGTTACTGTATAAATGGATGTACACACCATCGTGTTACTGTATAAATGGATGTACACACCATCGTGTTACTGTATAAATGGATGTACACACCATCGTGTTACTGTATAAATGGATGTACACACCATCGTGTTACTGTATAAATGGATGTACACACCATCGTGTTACTGTATAAATGGATGTACACACCATCGTGTTACTGTATAAATGGATGTACACACCATCGTGTTACTGTATAAATGGATGTACACACCATCGTGTTACTGTATAAATGGATGTACACACCATCGTGTTACTGTATAAATGGATGTACACACCATCGTGTTACTGTATAAATGGATGTACACACCATCGTGTTACTGTATAAATGGATGTACACACCATCGTGTTACTGTATAAATGGATGTACACACCATCGTGTTACTGTATAAATGGATGTACACACCATCGTGTTACTGTATAAATGGATGTACACACCATCGTGTTACTGTATAAATGGATGTACACACCATCGTGTTACTGTATAAATGGATGTACACACCATCGTGTTACTGTATAAATGGATGTACACACCATCGTGTTACTGTATAAATGGATGTACACACCATCGTGTTACTGTATAAATGGATGTACACACCATCGTGTTACTGTATAAATGGATGTACACACCATCGTGTTACTGTATAAATGGATGTACACACCATCGTGTTGCTGTATAAATGGATGTACACACCATCGTGTTACTGTATAAATGGATGTACACACCATCGTGTTACTGTATAAATGGATGTACACACCATCGTGTTACTGTATAAATGGATGTACACACCATCGTGTTACTGTATAAATGGATGTACACACCATCGTGTTACTGTATAAATGGATGTACACACCATCGTGTTACTGTATAAATGGATGTACACACCATCGTGTTACTGTATAAATGGATGTACACACCATCGTGTTGCTGTATAAATGGATGTACACACCATCGTGTTACTGTATAAATGGATGTACACACCATCGTGTTACTGTATAAATGGATGTACACACCATCGTGTTACTGTATAAATGGATGTACACACCATCGTGTTACTGTATAAATGGATGTACACACCATCATGTTGCTGTATAAATGGATGTGCACACCATCATGTTGCTGTATAATTGGATGTACACACCATCGTGTTGTCATCCACTTCTCGTTGAACTTCTTCGTTCGTACGCAGCACAAGGCTGTGGGGTAGCGTCATTGACTGAGAGCGTGTCTGTGCCGCTGATGCGACGCCCCCTGCTGATTTTTGACAGGAATTTCTCATTTGTTCAGGGTGCCGGCGATTGCTCGCCGACTCTTTGCGAAGGACACCGTGAGATCTTCGACGTCCACCAACGATCGCTGGCAGACGGGACGCCGGTTTAACTGCCCGTGGAACACCAGGATGAGAGTTTATTACCGGTTCAGGATTCGAACGCCAGTGTGCGTACCTCTCGGTCATCCCGTCCGCCCCTCGAGGGTGAACTGAAACTCCTGATAAAACATTGATTTTGGCCATCCTGGGACACGACGACCAATCCTTAGAACTCTCGTTTCCCTTTCTGTTGTCGCCATTACCATTGCAGATTGGGGACATGATGTCCGGATGTGCGTGTGTCGTACCGTGCAGACCATCTCAACCCTTTACAGTTTACAAGGACTCTTCACCGCAGGTGTCAGATCAAACGGTGCACACCACCTTTGTTTTGACGTTTGATAAGTACCGTCTCGTATTTATAGAGACTAGCCGAAACCCCGTCACAGACGGATTCCATTTATTCAACCACCCTCACCAGCTAAACCACACTCGAGGGGCATGGACTGGACAGGGCGTGCTTGCCCCCGCCTACTCATCCCCCGCTCCTGCCCCATTCCCCCCTGCCTCCCACTCCCCGCCTTCAATTTGCTTACCCCCACCTAAATATTTAATTACCCCGGCCCCACCCCGCCTCTTCACTCCCCGCCCCCGTCTCTTGATTCCCTGCCCCACTTGCCCCCGCCCCCTGTCCACCCCCTCACACTCAACCTCGCCTAATTCACCCCAGCCCCGCCCACTCATCCCCCGCCCCATTTCCCCCGTCTCCCGCTTTCAATTTGCTTACCCCCGCCCCAAAATCTGCTTACCTTGCCCCCCGCCTCTTCACTCCCTGCCCCCGTCTCTTCATCCCCCGCCCCCGCCTCTTCACTCCTCGCCCCCGTCTCAACGAAAAGTGTTTATTCTGCTTCAGAGTTAAAAGTTGACTATTGCCACTATGTGCGATGCACTCTTACAGGTACGAAGTTTCTTTCAGTCCAGGTCGCAGTACCGAGAAAAACGTGAAACGACCGCTCGGAGGAGCACAAAATTGGTCCTTCAGTATTAATATATAGATGGTGGCTCTTAAAATCTCTCTATTTCCCACCAAACTTGGAAAAATGGCTCCTCTTGCTATTTTGGTTTCCTCATATGTTAGCTGTCTCACCTGGGTTTGAATCCTGACCCAGCTAGAACCTGTCAACCCGGTGTTTCACAGGCAGGGTGATCCATCAATGTGTGTGCCGTCCCTTGGATGGACGATAAACTGAAAGTCCTGTTGGCTGGCATTTGTTGGTGGGTCCTGAAGATCCCACGATGTCCTTTACGAAGATTAGGTGCGAGCTGTCACCGGCACCATGGCCAAATTACAAATGCCTAGCCAAACCGGCAGACAGGGCATCAGCAGCACAGCCGTGCTGTTTTTGCTTCGTGTCGCTGTTTCTCCACTGTCCGTTCATTGCTTTTTCACCCTCCGTCATATCGCTCTTCCTCGACCCTCGATCTTGTACTTTTTTAAAAAGAAGAAAATATGGCACTTTTGGTTAAATTCATACTTTCTGCTGTATTATTGATGCAATTGTTGTGGAGGTTATTTGCACCACTCTTTACTCCCCTGTACATTATACCCGCAGAATGTGGCTGTTGCCATTTTTATTGGCATTATGCATCTGCACACCAGGCTGGGCAGACAGTTTGGAAGCTCCGGTTCCCTGGCTTGGACGAAAGATCCGTGGTCTCCGTGAGGAGATGCGCAAGTTCGACGACTACCTGGTTATAGCCATGGACTGCCTCGGTGGGGAAGATGGGATCTGCCAATTCCACTGCGTCTCTGGTCAGACTTGACTGTTGGTCCCTGAAATATCATATGTAAAGGGTATTACAGGATATTTTCTTGTCTTGCTAAATAGGCCTCTTACAGTCATGGCCAAAAATATTGCCACCCTTGCACTTTTTCCAAATAACTCACAATTTTCTCGAAAAACAAGTTGAAATTGACAAAAGTATTTGATCTCCACAATTGTTGATTTCACTGTTAATATTACAGAATCTTTGTTTTTGATTCAGAACTTATTTTATCCTTTTAAAACAGAAAATAAAAAGAAATGGCATTGACAAAAATTGACACCCTCAACTTTAATATTTAGTGGCATACACAGCCTTTGGACAAAATAACTACAGACAAGCACTTCCTATAGCCATGAATGAGCTTCCTACATCTCCCTAATGGTAGTTTGTCCCACTCTTCTTGAGCAAACTGCTCCAGTTCTCCCAGATTTGAAGGGTGCCTTCTCCCAACTGCTGTTTTCAGATCTCTCTACAGGTGTTCAATGATTATTTCGATCTGGACTCATTGCTGGGCACTTCAGAACAGTCCATTGTTTTGTCTTGAACCATTCCTGGGTGCTTTTTGAAGTGAGTTTGGGGTCATTGTCCTGCTGCAAGACCCATGACCTTCAACAGAGACCCAGCTTTTCTGACACTGGGTTGAACATTGCGTTCCAAAATGCCTTGGTAATCTCCTGATTTCATGATGCTATGCACACATTCAAGGCAGCACAGGAACCCCAAAACATCACTGAACCTCCTACATGTTTGACTGTAGGGAAGGTGTTCTTTTCTTTGAAGGCTTCGTTTTGTTTACTGTAAACAGAGATGATGTGCTTTTCCAAAAATCTCTAATTTGGACTCATCTGTCCACAGGACATTCTCCCAGAAAGATTTTGGTTTGTTCAGGTGTGTTTTGGCAAACTCCAGTCAAGCTTTCTTACGTGTATCTCTCAGTAGTGGGGTCCTCCTGGGTCTCCTACCATAGAACGCCCTTTCATGGAGTTGGCGACGGATGGTTGCGATTTGAAACTGTCGTACCTTGTGTGTGGCGGTCAGCTTAAATCTCTTTGGCAGTTGATCGAGGTGCTTTCTCCACCATTCGAGCAATCCTTCGCTGCAATCTTCGATCAAGTTTTCTCTTGCGGCCACGTCCAGGGAGGTTGGCTGCAGTACCAGTGCCATGGGCCTTAAACTTCCTGATAACATTGCGTATGGAGGACACAGGAACATCAAGGTCTCTGGAGATGGAGTTGCAGCCTTGAGATTGTCCATGCTTGGCTACAATCTTGTATCTGACCCCCTCAGACAATTCTCTGGTTTTCTTTATTTTCCCCATGTTCATTGCAGTACACACAGTGACACAAAACAGCAGAATGACTCCTTTTCTCCATTCAAACTGGTTGAATGAGTGATTTTTATACTGCAGGCACCTGCAACCCATCACAGGTGAGTTAAATTCTGAAGTAAAGGAGAATGATCTGTTCAAAATCCCATTATTTCTAACAACTTCTAAAAGGTGCCAATAATATTGTCCGGGCCATTTTAGGATTTGTGTGTGGAATAAGCTTGGATTTAGTAAATTTTTCAGCCTTTTTTTGTTTTGTTCCACTGCAAACCAAACAAATACATATCTGTATGACCA
This sequence comes from Eptatretus burgeri, assembly GCF_056783735.1. NCBI lineage: Eukaryota > Metazoa > Chordata > Myxini > Myxiniformes > Myxinidae > Eptatretus > Eptatretus burgeri. Next base: position 88,880,792 of record NC_140966.1, read on the forward strand.
AATATTTTTTAATTTCAACAATTTTCTGGAAGAAATGGTGCATTATTTGAAAAAAGTGCAAGGATGCCAATACTTTTGGCCTCGACTGTATATAATCGTTGTTGCAGCGGCCGAGTTTGTTCACCATCTCAAGTGGCAAAACGGAGGTGGTGAGTGAGCAAGGTGCGATTACGTGTGCCTTGACATGAATATTTGGTTTTCACGCAGAAAGGGTTGATTCAGATCCACCCAGTATGCCAAAGAATCATGGTCAACTTGGAGATTAATGCACCCCCCCCCAAAACACTCACCCCTCCCCTTCATTCTCCTTTGATGATCCATTTTAAATTAGTTCTTTACATCATCAAGTTCCTCACCATGATATCCACAGTTTAGTAGAAATGCCATGCCGTTACACGAGGACCCAAGGAGAAGCAGAAATAGTTGGAAACGTCATCATATGTGACTGCAGATTTCATCAATAATTAAATTTAAATGAAGGCCCAGTGTTGGTGTTTGTTTGCAATAAGATTATTTAAAACTACCTTTTACAGCTGCTTTGTGTTTGGGGTTGCATTGTTTTGTGATCATTTAATTGTGTTGTTAGAGAGGTAGTTTACATTCTCTTTTATATACAGGGTCAATGCTCGTAGAAGAGCAAAGTAATTGCAGGGGGGGGGGGTGCAGACGAACAGAACTAGTGGATTAATGAATAGGAAACTAGAACTGTACTCGTTACACAACATACGTCCGTCAGATTGAACAGTTTATGTTTTGTTGGCCTGATCTGCATCCGGAACATCACTGATGGGCCTGATCTGCATCCGGAACTTAACCAAAATCTAATCGGCTTGTTATTGTCACCTACCCAACCCGACCATCAAGTTTTTTTGGGTTTTTTTGTCCGAATCGGTCCACATCTTTTTGAGATATCATGCTCATAGACAGACGGGTGAAAATAACCTCCATCCATCTTCGGTGGCGGAGGTAATGAGGAAGGGAAAAGCCTGCAGGTAAGATGATTGGGTGCAGGAATGGTTAACAGGAGTGGAAAAGATGAGGTAGGGATGGAGGAACACGTGCGGTTATGATGAGACTGCCAACTTGAAGCCCTACAGGGAACAGTAGGATTGGATGGCCTCAGTGAGGCAATTCCACTGCTGTTAAAACGAGAACGGGGTTAGAAGAAAGCAGTGCACAGACTGGATTTTTGACAGGTTTATTAAAAGAATGCACACATCCTGGACTCCTGGAGGGACTGTGGAGGAGCAGAAGGAAACTGAAATGAGAAGTCAGGCCTCCTGGTGGGAGAGGCAAAAGATGTTCCAAGCTTCAACTGCACAACGTCCAGGAAAGATGGGTGTGGAGCCCGGTACCATATAATAGCTCAGGTGGAACAGTTGTCCAAAGTTGTGGACATATGTTTTGTGGTCAATCAGAAATTCAGCTTTACCAAGCAGACCGGAGAATACTCGGACTTGGCTAGCTTGGAAATGTGGTCTTCGCAGGAAAGGCGATGGCCAACATCAACACCAAAATCTTCCGTTCCTAAAAACTTCTTCTTGGGGTCAATCAGTGACATAAATACAAGGGTGTGTTGAAAAGTAATGCCTCTTATTCTTTTTTTTCCCCCAAAACAGGGAAAGATATTCAAATGAAACAGACAAATACCAACATCAATCTTTATTCCACCATGGGACAAATTAATTAATCAACATAATCACAACTGCAGTCCGTACATACATTTCTGCCAATGTTCAAATAGTTTTGTGATGCCGTCACAATATAACTGTGCAAACGCTGACTTAACCAGCGCTTCACAGAGACCTTGACATCATCGTCGGAAGGAAGATGTTACACACCGAGGTGTTCCTTAAGTTTCAGCAAGAGATGGAAATCTGATGGAGCCAAGTCCTTTGTGGTGGTACTCCATTGACCATCTCTGACTCAGGAATGTAACGGTACACCGAACTCTCACCTCCACCACGTCACACTTCACAGCACCAACATCTTCCATCAGTGTAGAGGTAGCACGCTTACCCCCAGGTTGGCCAGTCTGAGTTTGATTCCCGACCATTTTTTGGATTGATGCTTTGCAGGCATGGTGCTGCATCACAGAGATGGTGTGTCCCTTGAATGGACATGAAGCCAGGTGTCTCATCGGATCGGATAGCATTAGCTGTTTCGCGTTAAAGATCTCACCATGTCTTTTGATGAAGAATAGGCGAGTTAACAACCGGTTCCGGAACAGATTACAAAAATTCCGACCCTAACCTACAGGGGACACTGAGTCATCCCTCAAAAGCAATGATGCTTCCACAGTACCTACTGCATACAAGAGAGGATTTGTGATATTATTGTTTATCGAAGAACAGTTGAAAGTTTGAAAAATCCAAAACACTTCCAGGAGCCTTGATCTCGTGAAGAGAAAAATAAAACAAACACCGAAATTGCAAGAATTGCACAGTGGGGAAGACAAAAGCACTGGCTTGAGATTTGATCAAAAAGAGTGATACGATTAGACCCTCACACTGATATCGCCCACTGCCCCACTCACAACCTGACTTCTCTATTACGTGTACTGCACCCTCAGCTCGAAAAGAAAAATAGGGGAAATACCCCTGGGTGCTCAGCTGGTAGAATAACGATACCGAGGAGGAAGTCAACGTGGGACGGAATCAGCAAAATGAACCAATAAACCAATGTTATGGCAGTTACCTATTTTTGGGAGCAACCCCTCCCCCCCCACCCCAATAAACCCACCTACACCCAGATTTTTCATAAATTTTCTTTTTTTTTTTTAAATATCACGAACAAACTTTGGTACGTCACAGGTGATGAAGGTTGTGCTCAAGTTTCAGTGGAAGTGTGGGTGTGGTTTCTAAGAAGAAAGCAAATACCTATTTTGGGGGGCAACCCCAACATAATTTTTATTTATTTATTTACTTTTAATTTTTTTTTTATGCCATGAACAAAAAATAAAGAAGAAAAAATTTCACAAATTCTTTTTTGTTCCAAGGTGCCACTCCTCAACGTCGCTTTGGCTTTCGCCAACCACCTGCAAACGGTTGTGGATCTCCAGCATTTGGTCTCCACGTGAGTGTTCATTTTACCTGACAACCCAGCACCCCTGTTGTATCCATTTTATTAGTCTGTCTGCTCACGCAATGAGAGATGGGATTTTGCAATTGCTCGTGTGCATGTATCTGTATCTGTCCCTGTCCTGGGCATAACTTTTTTACGACTTGAGCTTTTGTCATCAAATTTTCAACAAACCTTTATTATGAGAATACAGAAAACACTAATTAATGAATAACCTATTTGTTTTTGTCACGCTTATTTCATGTCCAAAGCAGACTTGGATGGGCTCTACATTTCGGGATGCTTTCCAGTTGGTTTTGTTGTCACAAGTTTATTATCCTCGCCAAAAAGAGGGTGTTAAATTTGTGTCCGTTTGTCCGTCTGTCGACACACAATGTCCAAACATAGGCCACAAATGCCATCTAGTGGTAGTTAGTAGTACACGTTATCTTTTTCTTTTCTTTTTTCCAACCGACTACCTCCTTTTCAGTCTGTGCAATTAGAATGTGAGTATGTGTATAAAGTATGTACAATTATAATGTGAGTATGTGTATAAAGTATGTACAATTATAATGTGAGTATGTGTATAAAGTATGTACAATGAGAATGTGAGTACGTCAAAAAAGTATATACAATTAGAATGCGAGTACATCTCTAAAGTATGTACAATTTAGAATGTGAGTACATCTCTAAAGTATGTACAATTTAGAATGTGAGTACATCTCTAAAGTATGTACAATTTAGAATGTGAGTACATCTCTAAAGTATGTACAATTTAGAATGTGAGTACATCTCTAAAGTATGTACAATTTAGAATGTGAGTACATCTCTAAAGTATGTACAATTTAGAATGTGAGTACATCTCTAAAGTATGTACAATTTAGAATGCGAGTACATCTCTAAAGTATTTACAATTGAGAATGTGAGTACATCTCTAAAGTATGTACAATTTAGAATGTGAGTACATCTCTAAAGTATGTACAATTTAGAATGTGAGTACATCTCTAAAGTATGTACAATTTAGAATGTGAGTACATCTCTAAAGTATGTACAATTTAGAATGTGAGTACATCTCTAAAGTATGTACAATTTATAATGTGAGTACGTCTATAAAGTATGTACAATTTAGAATGTGAGTACATCTCTAAAGTATATACAATTTAGAATGTGAGTACATCTCTAAAGTATATACAATTTATAATGTGAGTACATCTATAAAGTATGTACAATTTAGAATGTGAGTACATCTCTAAAGTATGTACAATTTAGAATGTGAGTACATCTCTAAAGTATTTACAATTTAGAATGTGAGTACATCTCTAAAGTATGTACAATTTAGAATGTGAGTACATCTCTAAAGTATGTACAATTTAGAATGTGAGTACATCTCTAAAGTATGTACAATTTAGAATGTGAGTACATCTCTAAAGTATGTACAATTTAGAATGTGAGTACATCTCTAAAGTATGTACAATTTATAATGTGAGTACGTCTATAAAGTATGTACAATTTAGAATGTGAGTACATCTCTAAAGTATATACAATTTAGAATGTGAGTACATCTCTAAAGTATATACAATTTATAATGTGAGTACATCTATAAAGTATGTACAATTTAGAATGTGAGTACATCTCTAAAGTATATACAATTTATAATGTGAGTACGTCTATAAAGTATGTACAATTTAGAATGTGAGTACATCTCTAAAGTATGTACAATTTAGAATGTGAGTACATCTCCAAAGTATGTACAATTTAGAATGTGAGTACGTCTATAAAGTATGTACAATTTAGAATGTGAGTACATCTCTAAAGTATGTACAATTTAGAATGTGAGTACATCTTTCATGTACAATTTAGAATGTAAGTGTATAAAGTATGTACAATTTAGAATGTGAGTACATCTATAAAACCATAAAAAAGTCTGGTTGAGGGTATGCAATTTGCCCGTTCCAGTGTTCATTTTAAACCTTCCCTACACGCTTGTTTATTTTGATGACGCACATTCATGATGTGCATGCACACAACACAGTGTATACCAATATTTGCAACAACACAGTGTATACCAAAATAACACATACCAATATTTGCCTGCCATCATTGTCAACATTTTTTTTTTTCATGAGTGGTTACTCTCCAAGGGTTTCAAGAGGGAGACTTCTCACATTCTGTGTTCCTGCAATGATCCTGGTTTATAAATTATTCTCAGAAACCTTTTGCAGTCTCAGTTTCACCGTCAGCGCTTGTCTATGTTCGCTCTTTCACATGTTTTGGCCCACGTGTCTTCCTTTTCCCAGTTGGATGTTCGAATTCCGGCGATGACCCGCTGCTGCAACCATCATGATGCCTGTTACGACTCATGTGGAGTTAACAAAGCACAATGCGATGCGGAATTCCTTCAGTGCCTCAACCACATTTGCTCTGACATTCGCCAAGCAATTGGTCTTACTTCATCACTGTCAGGTGCTCGATTCGAGGCAAACTCCATCACTCACGCATTAGCACGTTTAAAAGTCTAGTTTCCTTCAAAGATCAGGCAAATTGTTCAAATTTATTGTCTGAACCAAAATCCAGTTTGGTTTTGGTCGATACTTCTTCAGAATGGCAAAAACGATTCAAGAATAAAATAAACCAATGTCACCTGCAGGGTGACGTGTATCTTGCCAAAAGGTGACCACGTGTGACTTCTTTAAGGTCACACTGAGGCGAACAGAGCTGCTATCCACCAGGAGCGACTCCTTGAGGAATATCTGCCTACGAGAGATTCCGATGAGAATCGTTCTACAGAGTAACCATGAAAAATATGCTTTTGCCTCATAACGTCACCAAATGACGTCATAATGTCTCAAGCTTGCATCTAGAAAGCACTCAGAGGTGTTCAATTTGAGGTACTACACGATATGGTTCCTAAAACTTGAAAATTTGACCTTGGGGTCAAATATGTTTGACCTTAAACGCTAACCATGAAGGTCAAGGCCAATCGCCACCAAAAATTAATCAGCTGAGCGCCAGACCATGAACAATATTCCCATGAAGTTTGAAGACGATCCGATCAAAATTACTCAAAAAATAAGGGTTTCGTCGACTCCCCTGATTTGCGACAAAGTGACCTTGACCTTTGACCTTCAAAATTTTATGCGCTGAAAGGGACCTCTATAGGCCTCTGATATGCGAAGTTACAAAAATTTCCAATGATAACTGTGCTCTGCAGAATTTTTTATATGTGATTACAGACAAACAAACAAACAAACAAACAAACAAAAACATACAAGCTGACTAACATATCTTGCAAAAACTTCGTTTTGGCAAGATAATAATTAGTTTGTTTTATGAAGTAAAATCCTGAATGCAAAACAAATTGTGACAGTCTAGTAATGTAACCCCTGTTCTGCCTTGGGTGCTGGCAATTCCTTATTTTGGAACAAATCCCCTGTTGTGTAAATCCCACATTTTTATGACCTCCTTGCAGAATGCTCTGCTTTGGGATCCAATGGGGCCATTGTTCCATTGGGTTGAGTAATGATATTGAAGAGGGTATAATTCATCTTCCATCCGTCAGAGCTCAGCAGAGGTGAGACGTCCCAGCTACGATTGTTGCATGGAAGGTTCATTGTTGAAGGGATGAGGGAGGGCAGGAGAGTGCTGGTGGCATACACTCTTTCCCCTATACACTATGGAGTCTAATTTAAATAAAACTACCATTCTGGTGCACTGCTTATGTTGAATCTCAAACAAAAAATGCAGTCCTGCAGATCAGGATGTAAAGGCAGCTTGTTTATACAATATTTTTGGTTCACCTGTGAACGATGTGCCTTCAGAATTATTCTGAAAGGTGTGTGTGTAATATAAATACTTTTACACCTCTTGTTGGAGAGTGAAGGTTACTGGCGGTTACATGTACAAATTGGAGAAGTATTGAAAATGAGCAGCTGTTCCCATCAATCAGGGATGATGGGATTTAATAGGACAGGAGGGCCACAGAAGGATCAATCCCATGACTGTGGTGGCAGAAAGCCCCACCCACCAGAATGCTATGACATCTGGCATGGTGAAAGCTTTGATAAAAGTACTGTTGTGTGGTGTGAACAGAACAAACTGTTGAGGCAAAAATACATCACTTTGATGCCATCAGCAGAAGTGTAAATGTTAATTTTGCCTGATGATGTCGGCAGGGGCTTGAGGGGGGGGGGGGTAGACTCGGTCCTGTCATTTACACAGGTAATGCCCTGAGACAACAATATACTTGTACTGAACTGACATTTTATGCAACATAGTTAGGATTTGAACTGTGAATTAAACAAGTCATATCCAAACCCAAAAGAAAAGAAAAATTAGATTTGCTTTCATCCACATTACTGAGGAAAAACAAGGCCCAAGTCTGACATGTTTTTGTTGTTTTTTTTTAGCATGCGAATCCGGTGTGCAGTTGGTACGACAAGCTGTGCTGCGCTTGGGGTGTAAACCCTACTTGGACAGTCAGCGCGCAGCATGCAGCTGTCCTGGAGAAGAGAAGGATGAACTCTAGTCCAATTGCCTTTTCCATCAAAGGCTGCTATATTGCCAGCAGTCTTCACGTCCTCATGATCACCACACAAACGATACACAATTTAAAATGGACCGTCAAACAAATGCCAATTTTTGCTTGCATTTATTTTTAATGCCAACAGACTGGCTCGGTTGACAATAGCTAAACATCATACATGTGGAAGTGAAGGTGAAACACAAACAAGCTCCCACGTCTTTTTACAATCTTATCTTCATCACAAGATGGATCAGCCCCACGATGAATACTTTAACCTGGAGAAAAAGTGCGTCGGCAGATTCATTGGTCATGGCCGTCTGGCCTAGTGAGTTTCACCGTGGCCTTCTGGTTGTGGCAAATCTGGCAGTACCTCCCCAGTCTCTGCGATTGTATCACCCTGCAGTGAAGGTTGAAAAAAAAACAAAAACAAAAAAAAAAAACAGGCCTGCCAATCAAAAAGCTTAAGAGAAATGAAAAAGCAAATAAATAATATATCATTAAATATGCATTTGCCCAGTAGCAGGTATGTCAAGACCCACTCTTGTCAATCTAAGTGCAAGCTACACTTGGAGATCAGGACAGAAAGGTCAGGGCTTAAGAAGAAAAAGGACTGGTGAAAATGGAGGGCAGGGTCTTCCTGATAGTATTGATACTCACGGGTAGCAGGGCCGGCCTTCTTCCCACAACTGCAAATGGGTATTTCTGAAACGAAACCAAAACAAAACTCCCATCATTCGATCTGAAAAGTTGAGAGAGTTTACACAATCAGCAATTTGCACTGACTTGGTTCAACCTTTACTGTGAAAGGTCACCAATGCAGGTGACAGAATAACCGGAAGAAAGACCGAAATGCATGTCGGTGCATCAAACTATTCTACGGAGGGATTTGAATCCGTTGAATTTGGTCTCCCAATGCTTGTAACATGCAAGTCATGAGCTGGGAAATGTAAATAAAATACTGAAACTTCAGGGACCTTGTGGTGAAATATTCCTTTTGTGTGATGGGTGTCCTCTCTTAATGTTAATGCTTAAATCAATGTGATCATGAAAATGAAGAGATGAGGATTGAAAATGTTGATTAGGTGAATGGGAATGATGACAATGATGAGGTTTTGGTTCCTGATTGACCTCTCCCCCCACTCCCCCCAAATAAAAACCTATGTCAGATTTATATGTGCACGTTGGTGCTCGATTGTGATTTTGTCTTGAGAAAAGCTTTAAATCCCCTCTTTGTTGAAAAATAGTTCTGCTACATCTTTACTTCCGCCACTGCAGGTGGACGGAGGTTACATTTTCACCAGTCTGTCCATCTGCGAGTAGGATATTTATTAAGTTATGGATGGATTCGGACAAAACGTCGTGGACAGGTCGGGTGTGTGACAAGGACAAATGTATTCGGTTTTGGTGAAGATCCGAATCTGGATCTGGATACTACTGTATAATTTAGAAAAATATTTGAAGAGATTCTTCACTATTGAGAGATGGGTCCAAAAACGATATATAACATGATATTTCAAAGAGTTGTGGACTAGTTATGACAACTTGGTGGACAAGTTGGGGAGGTAACAACAAGCCGAGCAGATTTTGGTCAACATCCAGATCCAGCCTACAAAACGTAAACTGTTTAACCTGGCAGAGGTATTTGCTCTGCCGAGTGCTGTTCCAGTTCCACATGTAATTTTAGGTTAATATCCATGAAGAGGAGGAAATTCCTCCTTAAGAAATGCCCTGCCGAGTGCGGTGACAAAGGTGACACCATTGCTCACTGGGAAGTGATGTGTGTGTATGCGTGTGCGCATTTGATCAGCTTCATGATGATGTACATCAAAAAAAAACTAGGATTCAAAAAGGAAAACCAAACTCACACTTCAGTTTCTTTTTTGGAATTACAAATCGATATCAATAATAATAAATTTCACACCAAATTATTTGAGATACTTTTCCATTTCACATTGTATGAATACCTTTGTGAGACAGCAATATTCCTAAGAAGTTATTCTCTGGTACGGTTGCAGGCGAAATAATTTGGACTGTGAGAGCAACCACACACAGCACTGAACTTGTCAATAGATTAAAACACCGAGTCAGACGTGTACAAATACAGGGAGCAACAGTTAGCAGATGTAAACAAGTTTGCTTTAAGATCATAGAACGACACCAAATAGAATTAGTGAAATACAATATGAACAGGGAAAATATTAAAATATATATTTATACAACACATTATTTTAAAAGTTATATATCTATCTATAATTCCAGGTGTGTGTGTGTGTGTGTGTGTGTGTGTGTGTGTGTGTGTGTGTGTGTGTGTGTGTGTGTGTGTGTGTGTGTGTGTGTGAGTGAGTGAGTGAGTGAGTGTGTGAGTGAGTGAGTGACCGCTGTTTCTCGACAACCGCTGGTCCGATCTAATTGAAACTTGCCAGGTATATTGCTGGGGACCTGAGGATGTGCCTTTTCAAGGTTTGATATTAATCGGACAAGTGCTTCCCAAGTTATGGCCATTTATTTACCAAACGAATGACAAGACACATTGTTGCGTGGGTGTGGCCGATGGGGAAGGGAAGCTCAGCCGCGTTCCCCATTACAGGTTACAACGTATGGGCTTCCGGATAATGATGACTTCGTGTATTCTAATAATTTCTCGATTTCTTATGCGCATTTATAGATAAACACAATGCCGCAAGTTATGATCGTTTTCATATGAGACGGTGCATAAATTTCGGTAACATCAGAGTGAGCTGGTGTGTTCCGAACCAGGAAGTAATTTTTTTTCTCTCTTCTCTTCTCTTTTTATTTTTCCTTGCGATGACATTGCGAAAAGGCAAAATACGTTGGCGCGAATTGAATAATTGGCCATTAAAACCTAAATTGCGAATCATCGTAACTGTGATATGCGAACTTCTGCTCCACGCACGTACGGGCACGCGAGAGCGAAGAAACGGCCTGTGTGGTTGTTGTTTGTTGCTCGCGGTTGGAATATTTATTTATTTATTTTATTTATTTTTTTTTTACGGGCACGTACTAGTCTATCTATAATTCCAGCAATCTCTGTGTGTTTGTCTGCGACCGCTGTTTCTCAACAACCACTGGTCTGATCTAATTGAAACTTGCCAGGTATATTGCTGGGGACCTGAGGATGTGCCTTTTCAAGGTTTGATATTAATCGGACAAGTGGTTCCCAAGTTATGGCCATTTATTTATCAACCAATGACAGGACACGGTGCTATGACGTCACTATTGACGTTACAAATCTTTTACTTTTTTGCACGATTGACGTCACAATTCTTCTTCTTCGTTTGATATGCCATCACAATTGACGCTGGGGACCTGAGCATGTGCCTTTTCAAGGTTTGATATCTTTCTTCTTCATCCGTTTCAGCTGTTTCTCAAGTGTTTCCCAAGTTATGGCCATTTATTTACCAAACCAATGACAGGACACGGTGCTATGATGTCATAATTATAAAAAAAAAATTTTTGCACGTACGGTCCGCACGTACGGGCACACACGTACAGGCGCACGAGAGCGAAGGAACGGCCTGTGTGGTTGTTGTTTCTGGCACACGGTTTGCATGTTTTTTTGCACGCACGTACAGGCCCGCACTAGTATATATAAATATATTTGAATATTTGTTATTCAGATATTCAAACATTTTAAACCCATTTCAGTGGTTGCAAGGAAACAAGGAAGCAGGTTAAAAAGACCGTTTTTATAAATAACCGTTTGAATATTTGAATAACAGTTTGATCCAGAGTTGAGTGGGATGGTCATGCTTGCTGGTGGACATGTTCTATTTAAGGTAAGATGTGCATGATTTTATGGATCATCATATAATGGAACGTGTGACGGGAGTTGCAACTTCAGTAAACCTTCGCTTAACGTTGTGGTTACATTCTTGAAAAGTGTGACGAATGAAACGTCGAAGCAAATCAAATTTCCCCATAAGAATGAATGTAAATTGGGGGGGGGGGGTGAGGTTCCAGGGGAAATTTATTTTTATCATGAAACAAGACATTATTTACATATTAAGTACTGTATAAGTTTTAAATAATTTTAAACAAACAATTGAATATCATCATCTCTAGTTGCTTCTTTCTCTCATCACCTCAAGTTCCTTATGATCTACATTGGTTAACTCTTCTCCCTGTGATGGCAGAAGTTGTGTGACGTCAGCTTCCTTCACCTCATTAAAATCCATTTTACTGGCCAGGCCGGAGATAACTTTCTCCATCGTGGGGACGACATCTTTAAATCCTTTCAAGTCAGTGACACATTCAGGCCACAAGTTCCTTCATATACCTTCATACACACCTGAGTAACTTCAACCCAGGACCCATCGATGTTATCAATGCACTTGAGGATGTTTCCATCAGTTTAATATATAAACAAGTGACATCTATTCAGGTGGATCACGACTTGTCAAACACCTGAAATCGGAGAGGACGATGCACCCACCGATGTTATCGATGCACAGCTCTCCCTGTGATTAGCTCCTCTCCATGTCCACAGCTCAGTGTATACAAGGCCTATATCGTATGGTTTATCCTGTAGCTTTATTAAAATGAGGAAAACCATTAGTTTGGGACTAAATTAGGGGTAAAACGACTTTATAATGGATGGTGAACAACTTTTAATGAGCATGTTGTCTAAAGATCAGCGATGTTAAAATGAAACAGTTAACCGGGATGATGTTAAGTGAGGATTTGCTGTGTGTGATAATACATTACATCTTGAAGTGGTTGGAGTCTGATTAATGATGTTGCTTGATGAGTTTACTAACGGCCTGGACACAACTCAGGTGGATCTACTGATGTGGATCCGTGACCGAGGTTATGGATGTGCCGTTTGGAGAGGATCGAAACCTTGTGGAAGAACGGTGCCCATCTGATGGTTCGTGCAGTCAGGAAACCATTCAATTGCTTTCAGGTTCAGGTTCTTCCTTCAGGTAAGGGAACGATTTTCGAACTTCGCCAAGTCGTATGAAAGACTTTAAAATGGTACTCGTCACTTCCTTCCTTGACAATCAGCATTAGAGGAAGGATTAACCCTGTGGTTTGGAATCCCAATGGGGGAGATTGTTTTTTTTTTTAAGACACGGAATGAGAGTACAGTGGGTTAATAGTGGGACATTAAGGAATGGAGAGGCTGAGTATGGCCTACAGGTATGCACATTTGCCTACAGGTATGCACATCTTACCTTGTTTGCATCCTGACCTAGCTATAAACTGTCATTCCGATGCTTCACACGCAGGGTGATTTATCAATGTGTCTCGGGATGTTAAACTGGGCATCGCAGTAGCATCCATTGAATCCCAGTAGCATCCAACCACGTTGGTGGTTGGACATTAAAGATCCCATGGTGTCCTTCACAATGAGAATTTTAAATCCCTGCCCTAACTACTGCTGGGAGAGGGATGGCTCTGGCTCTGGCTCTCTCACTCTCTCTTTTGCAGCTTGTGCCTGCTGGTTGCATCATTGGTTGGGACGCGGCGATGCCGCTGATGCAGTGTCCCCCCCTTACCAGTACACTGGTGCTCATTTTGCCAACCTCGGAAGAATGACAGGCTGAGTCAACCTCCTGGTATATTTTTAGCAGTGTCTTGCGTAACGAACGCTGCTCCGCTAAGAGAGCTCAGCATTCTTCTTCTTGTGAAGACAAAACCTTTTGGACTCGGGTCTTTTATATACAGGATCCGGATCTCCTTAAATCCTAAACACCTGTACACATCCTCGCATTGAGGGTTCCTTTTGAGAGCGTCTATCATGAACTTTTAAATATATTCGGACATTTGCTTTTTAGTTTCGAAAAGTTCATGTTACTATTTAAAGATTATTCCATTTGATATATTGTAATTTCGTACACTATTTTCTCGTCATGAACGAAGATCGTCCATGATGGACGTGACTTGACACGAAATATCGGAAGTTGTTTAAAAAAAAAAATTCTTCTTCCTCTTCTTGTTCTTCTTCTGGTGAAGACAAAACCTTTAGGACGTGGCTCTTGGACACATTTGTCCTTGTTTTAATTTAGCGGCCAACGGGGCTTGAACTCAGGACCCTAGGATCCCAAGCCACCACCATAACCACTAAGCCAACACCAGACTTGATAGCACACTACCCAGTGTAAAATCTTCCAGTCGAGCATCCTCCGCCCTTTATCCCTCGGTTAAATCTGAATCAAGCTCCTTCGGTAACCCCCTCCTTGGGGTATTCTCACAAAATCCAGACACACCACACTCCTACACTTTTGTTCCTCTTTTCACCGATTTGTGGAACTGCCTTCAGGAGGCCGTTCAACCACACTCTTCCTTCTTCAAGCAAGTCGTGCATAACCTCATGTGATCCCCGACCCCAACCCATGATCTTTTCTACCCTCATGAACCCCACTTACAGGTTACCGTTTCCTTCCGTTCTCTTTTTTCTCTTTCCCTCTCCAATCTTTTCCTGTTCATTTCCTCGCTGGTGTCCCTGTTTGTGTTTTTTTTTTTTAACCCGTTTAACCCTCCCAAGGCAACTCTGATTTTTGGAACTGCCTACCTCCCCAACATCCCTCATTTTTCCAGGTCTCCCTCAATCCTACTGTTGGTTTTCCCCCCTCCTCTTTTGTTCTTTTACATCCCAATTTGTTGTATGATCCATCTCCTCCATGAGCCTCGACATTGCACACCAAAGCAACCTCAACGAGCCCGAGATGACTATAAAATAAATAACTCTCCCCGAAGCGTATCAAAACGACCGTTAATAAATAAATAAACAAGCAGTCATAGACTGGTACTTACGAAATCGTCAACTTGACCTCTGACCTCGTCTAATAAAAGCTATCTCTGGTGAAGGTAGCGACGCAAACCAGAAGTTTCTACGATGATTCTGTACCAAACCATCAAAAATCGGATATTTGACCTCACTGTGACCTTTGACCGATTTTGACCAAAATAGGTCAGCGCTAGCCATCACCCTCCTGAATCACGTGGTGTAATTTGACATTGGTAGCATCCTCCGTTCTTGAGTTATCGTGCGTACGTACACACACACACACACACACACACACACACACACACACACACACACACACACACACACACACACACACACACACACACACACACACACACACACACACACACACACACACACACACACGAAGTGATCAATATACTTACGAAATCTAATAAACACGTGGCGTGTAAATAAAACACCCCTCACCATGGCATGGTATTTGAACAGGTAAAACATCGTCCAGGTGGGCAGCAAACCAAACACGAACACTTTACCAATCACCTTACAGCTTCGGTAAGTCTGCAAAGCAGAGAAAGGTTGGGAAGTCTGAGAACTCATAAAATGGTCATCAAGTGGCAGCAAACTTCAATATCGTCAATCGTGACACTCATTCTACAACGTCAACGGCCGAGCACAGGAAGCGAGACGACCAAGGACGCTCACGTAGAGTCTCCAGACGCTCTGCGGGGTCAAGAATCTCTGCCAGAACCGCTCCACGGGACCGCGACTTCCCGGAACCTCCACCGGCTCTCTGGGACTCAACTCCTGGTCCCGGAGCCATTGGCGCCTCAGAGCGCGAATCTGCTTCGCCCGGAGCTCCTCGTCCGACGTGACGGACATGCCTGTGGTAAATCGCGCGAGAGCTCGAACTCCTATTTAAAGCTTTAGGAATCTCGCGATATTTACTACGCTCGTGATTGTTCTTTTTTGTTTTAATTTCCCGACGATGCGAAATATTTTTTATTCGATTCTAACCGGTCATTTTTGCAGTTACACAATTATGTTTCAACGCCACAACCTTTAAGAGTTTAGGCAGGACCTGCAGTTTGATCTTTTTTTTAAAAATGTTTGAAGGTGACCCACGAATTCTGGGAGAAACGGAACTTTTGGAAAAGCTTTATGATATTAAACTGTATTTGCTCTAATGTTCTTCATTTTGTACTCCAAGGAATAGCGAGTGCTTAAAAAAAAAACAGAACGTCAAAGCTCCTCCATTTTGGCGTCGGTAATAAATGTATGGCTTCGTGACAGACGTTTGACATGACGCCATTTTTGATCCAAAACCAGAGAGAGACTCCAAAACCAGAGAGAGACTTGTCGTGCAATTTTTGATCCAAAAAGAGAGAGAGAGAGAGAGAGACTTGTCGTGCCATTTTTGATCCAAAAAGAGAGAGAGACTTGTCGTGCCATTTTTGATCCAAAAAGAGAGAGACTTGTCGTGCCATTTTTGATCCAAGAAGAGAGAGAGGCTTGTGCCATTTTTGATCCAAAAGAGAGAGTTGTCATGCCATTTTTGATCCAAATAGAGAGAGACTTGTCCTGCCATTTTTGATCCAAAAAGAGAGAAAGAGACTTGTCGTGCAATTTTTGATCCAAAAAGAGAGAGAGAGAGAGACTTGTCGTGACATTTTTGATCCAAAAAGAGAGAGAGGCTTGTGCCATTTTTGATCCAAAAGAGAGAGTTGTCATGCCATTTTTGATCCAAAAAGAGAGAGATTGTCGTGCCATTTTTGATCCAAAAAGAGAGAGAGACTTGTCGTGCCATTTTTGATCTAAAAAGAGACTTGTCGTGCCATTTTTGATCCAACAAGAGAGAGAGACTTGTCGTGCCATTTTTGATCCAAAAAGAGAGAGACTTGTCGTGCCATTTTTGATCCAAAAAGAGGGAGAGACTTGTCGTGCCATTTTTGATCCAAAAAGAGAGACTTGTCGTGCCATTTTTGATCCAACAAGAGAAAGAGACTTGTCATGCCATTTTTGATCCAAAAAGAGAGAGAGAGACTTGTCGTGCCATTTTTGATCCAAAAAGAGAGAGACTTGTGCCATTTTTGATCCAAAGAGAGAGAGATACTTGTCCTGCCATTTTTGATCCAAAAAGAGAGAGATTTGTCGTGCCATTTTTGATCCAAGAAGAGAGAGACTTGTCGTGCCATTTTTGATCCAAAAAGAGAGATTTGTCGTGCCATTTTTGATCTAAAGAGAGAGAGAGAGATACTTGTCCTGCCATTTTTGATCCAAAAAAAGAGAGATTTGTCGTGCCATTTTTGATCCAAAAAGAGAGAGACTTGTCGTGCCATTTTTGATCCAAAAAGAGAGAGACTTGTCGTGCCATTTTTGATCCAACAAGAGAGAGAGACTTGTGCCATTTTTGATCCAAAAAGAGAGAGAGACTTGTCGTGCCATTTTTGATCCAACAAGAGAGAGAGAGACTTGTCGTGCCATTTTTGATCCAAAAAGAGAGAGAGAGACTTGTCGTGCCATTTTTGATCCAAAAAAGAGAGGCTTGTTGATGTGCTATTTTTGATCCATACGGAAGTGGTATCGTGTGACGTTGTTGTTGTCGGTAGATATTTATCGATTTTATTTTCGATCATCTCCAAACATTTTCTGCATTTTTAATGCCGACAAACGTTAGATGAGATATCGAGGACTGGAGTCAATTTTGACTTACAGGGCATTTATTTATTACGTACGCCGGAGAAGAAACGAATGGGGGAGGCGGATTTGGCGGGTGGTCCACACACGTTGGGAACACGTTATGTACTTTTGGCGGGGACACTTACACATCGAGTGTATAAATAACTATGAACACAACAAATGTAGCAAACAAGAAAAACAACAGCGAGAGTGTCCTTCACGTTAAACCGTGTACTCAACCTCTCGTCCCACTCACGAACCCCTTTTTTGTCCCTCACTAACCCCCTCCGTTGGAGGGAAAACACTCCGGTGACAATCAACGAGCGTACAGATGTTATCCAGTCTCTGGGGAGAAATGACCGTTACATACACATCAATATGTACATGGAGGAAGAGGAGGTGTGAGGAGGGTAGGACGAGGAGAATGAGGAGTGGAATGATGTGAGATATGGAGTAAAATGAAATGTGTAGTGAGATGAATAAGGGAGAGGAGTGGAATCGAGAAAGAGAAGTGGGGAGGGGAAGGAGGGGAGGAGAGAAGTGAGGAGGGGAGGGGAGGAGATAGGTGGAGGAGGAGGAGAGGGAAGATTGAAGACACAAATGTAAGAGAGATGTGGAAGGGGGTGGAGGGGGGTGAGAAAGGTTGGGAGAGTTGTCGGGGAGTAAGAGGCGAGGTGGGGGTGGGGGTGGGGGTGGGTTCAAGGAGCGAGGGGAGGATATTTTTGTTGGTATGTACATGTGTACATTGGGGAGGACGGGGTGGGGGTGTTTGGATGGACATATATATATATATATATATATATATATATATATATATATATATATATATATATATATATATATATATATATATATATATATATATATATATATATTGTTGTGGGCCAGGGGTCGGTGGCGAGAACGACCGTGAGGTGGGGAAGTTTACGCCCTCTCCTACCAGACTCCCTGGAATTATTGGCCGTCGCTTGGATAACTCCGAAGCCGGCGGGTTGATTAATCGACCATGAAACGCCAATATCTCGACCGCGTTGCGTAGGGTTAATTGTCGAGATCCCAATATACTTAAGTAACCACGCAGTCTTGGCTACCTGGGATTCACGCCCTTGGCACGTCTTTCTTGAACCGGGTCACTCGACTGACTGCAGTAGAGTTCCAACCACCGACTACCAACTCCAGTTTGGCTGCAGCCGAGCGGAAACTGCCAAAGCCGTGCCGGCTAGAATTAACGGATTATCGGGAAAGAAACCCCGTCTCAACTCGGATACGAACCATGCTGGACCAATGTAAGAAGGGACAGAAACGGACTGGGAACATTTCTAATAAATTTATTTACAGTAAAATAAAGACACAGGGCAAGAGTTATCATGAATATGCAATGCAGTATTTACAATGATGAAATAAACACTTAAACAATTCTACTTATAGACGGGCCCACACGCAGTCACACACACAAAAAGAAAAGAAACCCCCGGAGTTTTTATTGGACCCTCCAGTCGATGAGAGAGACGAGCTGGGGGCCAGAGTTTGGATGGACACCTGTGGGTCATTGAAGGTCCCAGCCACACGTGTGGGACTCGTGGCTCGTGGAGGCAGCCGCGTGGAACAATTGGTGCTCCGGGGCGGAGATCAGGATTGCAGACGGGACCCACCAAGGCTCCATGAACGTCATTCTCCAGCCCAACCACCGGCAACCAACTTGTAACCAATCAAGCCCTTCAGATCTCCCAGCGCCACGACGACAAATGAGTCTGCTCGGGGATATATCTCCTAAACGGGGAGGGGCCTTGGCAAGAATCATCTCACTGTCCGTCCCTCATTGGCCTACGGCCGCACCTTACCGGGGCGGAGCTGTGGCCCCTGTTCGGAGACCCCATATTCTCCACGTGGCTTCGCTCGCGAAGAGTAACAGGATCAACGCTGAAAAAAAAACATACAACAACTACAAGCCGAGGACTGGAACCACGAGCCCCCCCCCCCTCGGCAAGTTAAGGTACGAGCAGCCAACGGGTGGTGATGGGCAGGTTGGGTCATGCAGATGGGATGGTTGTTGGTTATAAAATGGCTTGTTGGAGGGTTCGTTGGATGTAAAACCGAACTAAAGACATCACAACGCACACATTTAATCCTCCCGCTAAACAAAAGGATGGGGTCCTGACTACACACGTACTTACCAGCATAACTAACTTTGGGACCTGAATGTTGAGTGCGCATGGTTTCCAGATTCGTAACACTACCCCCCCCCCTTTTTATAGACTCGACCCGAGTCGTCAATTTTCGTGTAGCATGTAGGTGTAGGTTTTCCCCTAGTAAGTTTTACCTACGGATCCCTGAGTGCGACATTTGAATACATGTCCCAAAAAAAAAATACCTAGTGCGTTGCGTAACTAAACTAACAGACTCACTCGGACAACTTAACTACCGGCGCTAAACAAACAACAGGTGGGCTAAAATTATGTACAGTCCTAATATTTACACTACCCATGGCTCAGGACCTGTGATTTGAGGAGAGAAAACACAGCAAAGTTAACATTTGTGGGTGAGTACACAGCAGGCATCGATAGTCAAACGTCTTTAGGGCCATCAAAGGTCCCTTGTTTGTCGTTGAGTTCCTGTTTTTTGGGGGGGTTTTTTCGGCTGCTGGAGGTAACTCACCCTAACACGGCAAGCCATACGCCATGTCACAGGGCATTTGAACTGGCCTTTATACAACAAGAGCTCCGGGCTGCTCAGTGCAGTCCCCGGTCCATTGGAACTGGCTTTCATGCAACAACAAGGAGGTATCCGGGATGCTCAAAGTTCCTGTTCCTGGGCACTGCAGCTGCCTGCAGGGCAGTCCTTGCAAAACACTTTCAGAGGTGGTCCTGGAGCACATGGTGAAGGTTATGACATGAGTAAGCAAACAAAGGCATGGGCAGGTGTGGAGGCAAGGTAAAGGCAAGCAAAGCATGGCAAATGCAGACCAGGCAAGATGCAGTACCAGAGGAGGTCGGCACACGAAGTTGGCCAGCCTCAGTCTGGTCTCATGAGGTTGTGGAGGGAGTGTAGTGGCGCCGGCCGGTCTGAAAACGAGCTCGGACCTACCCTATGGTCTCCCTCCAACCTATCGCCTTTGCCTGTCTTTGTCCATACCTAACCCCATTAGTTTGCAACAACAAAACAACAACGAAATTTAGACTATTTTATTTTATTTTTATTTATTTTATTCTATCTTTTTTTCATAATTACATATGTGCCTAGCCCCCTTATCGTCTTTGTTTGGCTAACCTGTCCTGACCGTCTATCCCCAATCCCTAAGATCCTTTTTGAGGGGATTGAGGAAGAGACTGGTGAATTTGTCTCGAGGCCCAATGCAGCCTCAGAACAACTCCCTCAGATTTCAGCAATTTCCAAAGATGAGTCCAGCGGCCTACGAAGAGCGAAGGGATGGATGGTGCGAAGGGGTACATGTTTTCTATCTATCCGAGCATTTACTAAACGTTAATCTATCCCCGGGGCTTTTCAACACGCCTGTCTCTTTAAACTATTGGTTCTAGAAACCATGATTCCTGTCGCCTGTATTGATGTTCGTTATTCATTTGGGCCCGGCCCACAAATTTTCTCTCGTGCCCTTGTAAAATTTCATGGCTGGGCAGCGTGGCTCAATTGGCAGGGATATCCCTCTGCCGAACTCAAACTACGGCACCTTCGGGTCGCTGAGGCTGTCTCCGAGCCTACCTACTCCGTATGAACGTGGGGAATGCCCCTGGCAGTGTCCCCTTCGATGCCCACGTTGCATTTTGGTGCTCTGAGTCCCGTTTCCGTGGGTTGCCCGTGCCCATTACACTAACTCGGTCCCTTGGACCTATGGCCTACCCTGGCTGACTACTCCGGTGCCCAGGGGGCCCTCTACTCAGTGCGCACATTTCCACAGCCACGCTCCCAGCCGGTCAATAGACTCCTGCACCCTTCCACAGGTTTTGTGCCTTCGTTCACACCAACAAGAAACTGACATCCATTTTGGTTTATTTAACTAACCCACGAACTAACATTACACTAACCCCGGGGTCCCTTGGGTGGGATTCACTCCTCCCCCCAATCATTCATTCGCACCATGCATTCCACATTCACTCCACTCACACTCGGGCCCGCTGACCCACATTCACTCATCATGTTTCTTCCTTCGTTTCTATTTTCACACCAACACTCCAACAACTACATCCCCCTAACTAATTCGTGCCACTCGTCATCCCTTATACTAATGCACGTTCCATTTAATTCTATTACTAAGCTACGTCCCCACTACACGTTCCATGTCTGTCCAAGTCTCCAATCCATTCCTAATTCTAAACGAAATTTCCCTAATTCGTTTTACCAGGCCCCATGAGGCCAGTCAATCTATCGCTAAACCCATCTCACTAACTAATGCTCCTCTGCCAAGCACGAGGATGTTCGCGACATTCCGTTTTTCACAATGCTATTCTTGACAAATAACTCCTTATTTGAAGGTGGTGTCGGCACTTCAAAAGGTGATAAAAGCTAAAATCTATGCAGATGAGAGTGCTAAGCCAGTTTTCTGTAAAGCTAGGTCATCCATGCCTCACATGACTCGAGGCAGAGCTCGACCACCTGCAGAAGGAATATGTTAACAGTCCTGTTTAGTTGAGTAAATGGCATGTTCAATTGTTCCTGTATTAAAGGCTAATGATAGTGTTTGGATTTCTGATGATTCCAAAACAACAATCAACAGGTATTTCAAGCAGGACCATTACCCTCTGCCCGAATTAGATGACTTGTTTGCTCCACTTTATGGCGGAAAGCCATTTAGCCACCTTGATTTGGAATCTGCTTACACTCGGATATTATGAGATGAGGTCACCAAGGAGTGATCAAGGCATGAAGGAGTGATGTTGCAACATTCACAAGGGTTTTCTTGCGTATGATAGATTGCAGCTCACAAATATAAGTCTAAGTTGGACAGCCGAGTCACAGCACTGTCTGTTGTGAGGTGGATTGCCATAAGTCCTTTATTAAATTTCCGTAGGTGATGCTCGTTTACAATACGATGAACAGTCTGATCCGGGTGACCACCCAGTGACAGCAGAGTCACATGCTGGGCTGTTCTTGAAATACCATTTGTGGAGGTGCTGTGGTGGTCTTGCATGGAGAGTACAGATCCTGTTGAGCGCAGCCACCATTTCCTGGGGAGGTTGAAACCTGGAGGCTCGGATCACTCATCAGGGCTTTGTGACCAATGTTATTGTGTCCAGTGATTGCATCACTTTGCCTTTGTGTTAAACCCCACATCACTCAAAACATTTTCAGATCTCCAGAAAGGTTTGCGTGACTTGAGTTGCAAATTTGGTAGATTCTGCAGGTAGGTCTTCGTGGATTGGAAGCTCTGAAAAAAAAGAAGAGACTAACAAGGTGTTGTTTGTGTAGAATGATTTCTTGAAACAGAATGGTATCAAGAACTATCGCAGTGCAACCTTCAAACCTGATTTGAACGGTCATGCTGAGAAAGCTGTGAAGGTGATCAAGAGTGGTCTCAAAATGGCGAATGACAGCCATTGTCTGCAGACCGGTTGTCACGCATTTTATTTACGTAGAGCGCACACCTGCACACAACCACTGGATGCACACCTGCAGAAATGATGTTCATTCGAATGTGAAAGCCAAACTTAGCCCTATTCCATCCTAATGATTCATCCATAGTTACTCACCACATGTTTAAACAGAAGTGGTACCATGACAGGAGCTCAGTTCCATGTGCCATTAATATGTTCCATCCTGTTTTCTTGCTGAATCCTGGCCATGGACCTAAAGAGCTCACTGATTATGGAATCAACAGAATTGGCAACTCTGTATTTGTTGTGGAACTGTCTAATGGACATATAGTACTTAAACATATTGACCAGATGTCCAGCTCCTCCTAAGGTATTGTGAACCCAATCCTCCAAACCATGTTCAGCCCCATCGAAAGTGAACCCTTGGTATCTATTCTAGTTGTGAGTCAAGTGGCACACCCTAACATGACTGAACCCCATCGTGGAGGGTTGGAACCTGTATCCCTTGTCCTCCTCCATCTCCTCCTGAGTCTGCTGTTGTCAGCACTCTACAAGCACAGTCACCCCCTTTTGCGACGCTGTGCTCACATGCGTTCGGCACCTGAACGATTGAACTTGTAGTGATTGTACCTTGTACTAATGTATAGTCCTTTTGGGAGGGAGGATGTTGACATGTTCTGTGTGACGTTACCCAGGTGCGCAGACGCAGAGGATGTGGATTGTGGAATAAACGTTCTGGTCCAACTTGAGTGTTGCCTTGCCTTTCACCCCTTAATCCTGCGGACACATCCCAAAGGGTGGCAAGGAACAGGTTTATAGCAGATGCAGGTTACCTGGAGGATTAGTGTTAGTGTTGTTTGCATTAGGGTTGGAGGGACACACCCCTCTCCCAGACCTTTCCACGTCCCACAACCTGAAGTAGGCACACTTGCTCTTCACAAGGAGGAGGTGAGACGCTCCCCTCAATTAGACAGCACCCCCACCCCACCCCTCGTACACCACTCCCTCGCACCACGGATCCTCCCCATCCCACCTCTTTTTCTTCCCTCAATGTTGGCAACTACGGTTTGTGTTTGTTGTGTAGACAAGTGCAGGGGAGGGAGTGTTACAGATCCGTGAGTGTCGGTAGTAATGTGGTGGTGTTCGGTGTGTGGGAGTGGGTTCCTTCTTGATGCCGTTTTAATGATTATTTTAGATTAAAAAGTTGTTATCACAAGGTCAAGGCTCTTTATTCCGACAACAGGAAAATGAACCACCCCACGACCCAGGCCTGCAACAACAGGAAAATGAACCACCCCACGACCCAGGCCTGCAACAACAGGAAAATGAACCACCCCACGACCCAGGCCTGCAACAACAGGAAAATGAACCACCCCACGACCCAGGCCTGCAACAACAGGAAAATGAACCACCCCACGACCCAGGCCTGCAACAACAGGAAAATGAACCACCCCACGACCCAGGCCTGCAACAACAGGAAAATGAACCACCCCACGACCCAGGCCTGCAACAACAGGAAAATGAACCACCCCACGACCCAGGCCTGCAACAACAGGAAAATGAACCACCCCACGACCCAGGCCTGCAACAACAGGAAAATGAACCACCCCACGACCCAGGCCTGCAACAACAGGAAAATGAACCACCCCACGACCCAGGCCTGCAACAACAGGAAAATGAACCACCCCACGACCCAGGCCTGCAACAACAGGAAAATGAACCACCCCACGACCCAGGCCTGCAACAACAGGAAAATGAACCACCCCACGACCCAGGCCTGCAACAACAGGAAAATGAACCACCCCACGACCCAGGCCTGCAACAACAGGAAAATGAACCACCCCACGACCCAGGCCTGCAACAACAGGAAAATGAACCACCCCACGACCCAGGCCTGCAACAACAGGAAAATGAACCACCCCACGACCCAGGCCTGCAACAACAGGAAAATGAACCACCCCACGACCCAGGCCTGCAACAACAGGAAAATGAACCACCCCACGACCCAGGCCTGCAACAACAGGAAAATGAACCACCCCACGACCCAGGCCTGCAACAACAGGAAAATGAACCACCCCACGACCCAGGCCTGCAACAACAGGAAAATGAACCACCCCACGACCCAGGCCTGCAACAACAGGAAAATGAACCACCCCACGACCCAGGCCTGCAACAACAGGAAAATGAACCACCCCACGACCCAGGCCTGCAACAACAGGAAAATGAACCACCCCACGACCCAGGCCTGCAACAACAGGAAAATGAACCACCCCACGACCCAGGCCTGCAACAACAGGAAAATGAACCACCCCACGACCCAGGCCTGCAACAACAGGAAAATGAACCACCCCACGACCCAGGCCTGCAGAAAACGGATTTGTTTTTGGATAGCCGGCCGCATTTTCCATCCAATCATCACGTAATTTTGTTACGTAACTTTGTTTAAAACTCACTTTATTGGCCAAGCAGAGGGTAACTTTCTCCATAGTGGGGACGACATCTTTAAATCCTTTCAAGTCAGTGACACATTCAGGCCACAAGTTCCTCCATATACCTTTCATACACACCCTCGATCTCACACACCCGATCTCTCACATCCGATCTCTCACACCCGATCACCCACACCCTCGATCTCACACACCCTCGATCTCACACACCCAACCTCTCACACCCTCATCACGCACACCCAACCTCTCACACCCTCGATCACACACACCCAACCTCTCACCCTCTATCTCACACACCCCCGATCTCTCACACCCGATCTCTCACACCCGATCACCCACACCCTCGATCTCACACACCCTCGATCTCTCACACCCGATCACCCACACCCTCGATCTCACACACACCTGATCTCTCACACCCGATCACACACACACCCGATCAAACACCCTCAATCTCACACCCTTGATCTCTCACACCCTCGATCTCTCACACCCTCGATCACACACACCCAACCTCTCACCCTCGATCTCACACACCCTCAATATCACACACCCAATCTCTCACACCCGATCACCCACACCCTCGATCTCTCACACCCGATCATACACACCCTCGATCTCTCACACCCGATCACACACATCTGACCTCTCACACCCGACCATACACACCCTTGATCTCACACACCCGATCACACACACCCGATCTCTCACACCCGACCACACACACCCTCGATCTCACACACCCTCGATCTCACACACCCGATCACCCACCCCTCAATCTCACACACCCTCGATCTCACACACCCGATCTCTCACACACTCGATCTCACACACCCTCGATCTCACACACCCTCGATCTCACACACCCGATCACCCACACCCTCGATCTCTCACACCTGATCACACACACCCGATCTCTCACACCCGACCACACACACCCTCAATCTGTCACACCCGATCATACACACCCTTGATCTCTCACACCTGATCTCACACCCCCGATCACACACACCCGATCTCTCACACCCGACCAAACACATCCTCGATCTCACACACCCGATCTCTCACACCCGAACACACACACACCCGATCAAACACCCTCAATCTCACACCCTTGATCTCTCACACCCTCGATCTCTCACACCCTCGATCACGCACACCCAACCTCTCACACCCTCGATCACTCACACCCTCGATCACTCGCACCCGATCTCAGTCTCACACTCAACCTCTCACACCCTTGTCACACACATCCAACCTCTCACACCCTCGATCACGCACACCCAACCTCTCACACCCTCGATCACTCACACCCTCGATCGCTCGCACCCGATCTCAGTCTCACACCCAACCTCTCACATCTCGTCATGCACACCCAACCTCTCACACCCTCGAGCACACACATCCAACCTCACACCCTCGATCACGCACACCCAACCTCACACCCTCGCCATGCACACCCAACCTCTCACACCCTCGATCACACACACCCGATCTCAGTCTCACACCTTCGATCACGCACACCCAACTTCTCACACCTCCGATCACGCACACCCAACTTCTCACACCCTCGATCATACACACCCAATCTTTCACACCCTCATCACGCACACGCTCGATCACATACACACAACCTCTCACACCCTCGATCACTCACACCCGATCTCAGTCTCACACCTTCGATCACGCACACCCAACTTCTCACACCCTCGATCATACACACCCAACCTTTCACACCCTCAATCACATACACGCAACCTCACACCCTCAATCACACACACCCAACCTCTCACACCCTCGTCACGCACACCCAACATCTCACACCCTCGTCACGCACACCCAACCTCTCACACCCTCGATCACACAAACCCAACCTCTCACACCCTCGATCACACAGACCCAACCTCTCACACCCTCGATCACACACACCTAACCTCTCACACCCGATCTCAGTCTCACAGACCCGATCACCCACACCCTCGATCAGTCACACACCCAACCTCTCACACCCTCGTCAAGCACACCCAACCTCTCACACCCTCAATCACACACACACCCAACCTCTCACACCCTCATTACGCACCCCAACCTCTCACACCCTCGTCACGCACACCCAACCTCACACCCTCGATCACACACACCCAACCTCTCACACCCTCGATCACACACACCCAGCCCCTCACACCCTCGTTCACACTCACCCGACCTCACACCCTCGTCACGTACCCCCAACCTCTCACCCCCTCGTCACGCACACCCAACCTCTCACACCCTCAATCACACACACACCCAACCTCTCACACCCTCATTACGCACACCCAACCTCTCACACCCTCGTCACGCACACCCAACCTCACACCCTCGATCACACACACCCAACCTCTCACACCCTCGATCACACACACCCAACCCCTCACACCCTCGATCACACACACCCGACCTCACACCCTCGTCACGTACACCCAACCTCTCACACCCTCGTCACGCACACCCAACCTCTCACACCCTCATCACACACACCCGATCTCAGTCTCACACCCTCGATCACGCACACCCAACCTCACACCTCTCCTCACGCACACCCAACCTCTCACACACCCAATCTCTCACACCCGATCATACACACACACTCGATCTCACACACCCTCGATCTCACATACACTCAATCTCACACCCTCCTCTTCCTGTACTATCCCATCATTTTTACCTCCACTCGGGGAGGTGGACCGAGGTTGTGTGTTCCCCCCGATGTTCGTTCGTGTTTGTCTGTGAACAAGATATCTCACAATGTTACGGACGGATCCGGAATAAACTTGGTGAAGAGGTTGGGTGTGCGTGACGGGTGTGAGAGGTTGGGTGTGCGTGATCGAGGACTAATTGAGAGGTTGGGTGTGCGTGACGAGGGTGTGAGAGGTTGGGTGTGCGTGATCGAGGACTAATTGAGAGGTTGGGTGTGCGTGACGAGGGTGTGAGGTTGGGTGTGCGTGACGAGGATGTGAGAGGTTGGGTGTGCGTGATCGAGGACTAATTGAGAGGTTGGGTATGCGTGACGAGGGTGTGAGAGGTTGGGTGTGTGTGAAGAGGGTGTGAGAGGTTGGGTATGCGTGACGAGGGTGTGAGAGGTTGGGTGTGCGTGACGAGGGTGTGAGAGGTTGGGTGTGCGTGACGAGGGTGTGAGAGGTTGAGTGTGAGACTGAGATCGGGTGCGAGTGATCGAGGGTGTGAGTGATCGAGGGTGTGAGAGGTTGGGTGTGAGACTGAGATCGGGTGCGAGTGATCGAGGGTGTGAGAGGTTGGGTGTGCGTGACGAGGACTAATTCGTTCGATGTTGGTGAAGATCTGGATCCAGATCCGGCCGATCCCAAGTGAGTGTGATACAAAAGGTAAACACTGATCACCCCGGAGGAGGTGTGCGCTCCACCGGGTTCCGTTCGAAATATTGATTTAACTTTATTAATCATTTCTACCCTCTCCCTGCATTTCTTTTCACATTTCCGTCATGTGGACATATGTATTTTTTCCCAAAACCAATAATATCTTTTCGATGTTTAGTTGCAGGAAGAACATGAATGAGTTTAATTTATAAAACATTTTGAGGTGTATACTAACATGAGATAAGCTCGAATGGTTGTTCGTCGTGACGTAAATCTTCCCAAATATACAAGTTTTCAGGTGAAGTGAATGAAACTTTGAACGCGAATTATTATCCGTGACACACGTTGGTGTATATTTATATTTATATACATATACAGTATATATATGTAATTTCGATGGTTGCGGATTAATAAAGAGATTATTGGAAGTGAGGCGACACCTGGGACCCGATTTAAACTGCAGTCACACCCAGGTGGGCTGGACGGTCCGACAGGTGAGCTTGATTCGCACGTTTCCACTCAAAACAGATCCCTCCTTGGGATCACTCCAGCATGCTTTGAGCCACCGATCTGAGTGAGTGTTTGTCTTTGTGTTTTCGTAACTTTAAAAAGATTTATTATGATGTTTAACTTTATATAAGCCCCTCATTCCTGCCTCCTATAGGTGGATTCATTATTTTTTTGCTGTTTGGGGGTGTTTCTTTCAAACTCTCATTGTGTGGACAAGAAAGTTGTTTTTTTTTTAAAAAAATTATTTAAAATATTTCACTTTTTCTTTTAAACCATTGAACTGCTTCATTGTCTACATTCTGGACATCAAAAGTACTTTTTGTGGTGTTTGTGTCAGTGTCAAAAACCAAGCAATGAACAACACCTGATTGTAAACAAACTTTATGATAAATATTTATTTTAAACAATATGTCCTTTGGCATCATAATCGTGTTTTAACCCATGGAGGCATCAAACCCATGATATTCTCTGTGTATCCAGATGCTGATCCAGATCCAGATCCAGGTTTTCAGGAGGTTGTGTATCGGATGACAGCCCCCCCCCCCCTTTACATGTGTGTGTATTCCTTCACATACCCATGGTTACATGTTGAAGACTCATCAACAGGAAACCATTTTGAAAGGTGTCTCTTCACCTGGTAGAGCCGTGTGAAGATCCAATGACGTTAACGGAGGAAGTGATCTTTGGCTACATTGTAGTCGTTTTTACATGCACATTTCCCTTTG
>NC_140966.1:88912887-88957887 GCF_056783735.1 Eptatretus burgeri
AGACGTTGAAAACTGAAGGCACCGCCAAGTAGTTTCGTATTGCAGTTGATAAGGCTGTGAGTGGTCTTCATCCAGACTGTCTCACCACACACCACACGCCGTCTCACGCACTCGAGTATCGTTCCTAGGAGGAGGGGGCATCACATGACTGCAGAAGCAGATGTTGAGACCTACCGTCATCCAAAATAATTTGTGTTCCCTTCCAAGGAACTTCAACCCAGGAGGAGGCTGTTAAGCCCATCAAAGCCTGCGCTACTGTTACCAACTTGTGGTGGTTCATGTTCTATCCTTCTAAAATGCTGAGCATCGAGTAAGGAAGCAGCACGTACCATATGTGTATATATATATATTTTTAATAGTCTTTGGTATGACTCTGTCGGGGTTCGAATCACCGACCTCCCAGTTTTGGAGCGGATGCTCTAACCATTCCGTCACAGAGTTTGGTGTGAGACTGGGTGTGATCAGGTGTCTATGTTGATGGGAGTGAACTATGAAATGTCATTTATTGGTTGTTGTGAAATCAGAGTTATTTTAAATCTGCTATGCTTTAAAAAGAGGTCACCGAAAAAAAAAAATATATATATATATATATATATATATATATATATATATATATATATATATATATATATATATATATATATATATATATATATATATATATATATATATATATATATATATATATATATATACGTCCATCGGGTGGCAGCTTGGGATCCTATGGTCCTGAGTTCAAGCCCCGTTAGCCGCTGAATTAAAAAATACACCAGGAGGTTGACTCGGCCTGTCATTCTGAGGTCAGCAAAATGAGCACCAGTGTACTGGTAAGGGGGACACTGCATCAGCAGCATGGCCACGTGCCGCCATTGGAGAGGCGGCACACTGACCTGGAACGTATGTGTGGGGAGCTTATGGGATGTCGCGTGTCCGTTCGTCCGTCCACAAATACTTGCAACTATTTCTCTTAAACTACACACATGATTTCGACGAAACTTTAACACAACCTTCATCACCATGTATGTACCAAATTTTGTTCATGGCATTAAAAACCATTCGGTCTTGAGGGGTCTATGGGGGTTGCCCCCCAAAATAGGTATTTGCTTTCTTCTCAAACTACACATGCAATTCCAATGAAACTTGACCACAACCTTCATCAGCCGTGATGTACCAAAGTTTGTTCACGGCATTAAAAAACAAAATCGAGGTTTGTGGGAGGATTTCCTCCCCTTAAGAGGTATTTGCTTTCTTCTCAGAAATGACACAAACAATTCCGATGGCCATTTTCATCACCCATGATATACCAAAGTTTGTTCATGGCATGAGAAAAATTAGGGTGTCAGGGAATGCAGGGTGGGGGGGGAGGGGTTGTCCCCAAAATTTGTATTTGCTTTCTTGTCGGAAACTACACACACAATTTAGATGAAACTTGGCCACCTTCATCACACGTGATGTACCAAAGCTTGTTCATACCATTAAAAAAAATTGTGGTCTAAGGGGGTCTACGGTTGGAGGGGGGGGGGATTGCCCCACAAAATATTATGTTTTTAGAGTTATGTCAAATGACTGATAGGAATGCATAGCTTTGCACGGGCCATATGACATGGTTATCGGAGCAACAATGATGTCACCTTAAGTCAGGAAACCTGCCGTGCGAAAGTTTATTTTTGTCCTCCCCCCCCCCTCCCACAATATGCATCCAAGGAGATTTAGTAGGTGCTGAGCGTTTCGCGCCAAGGGCCGGCGGACATTTTCCTGCCTTCCGCTCGCAAGGGACCTTTGCCTGCCCACCGGATAGATAAGCCTGGCTCTGGGGGATTTCCTGGGTGTCTTGTATTTACCCCTTTGGTTGTCAAGTGCATCTGTGTGGAGGCACTCCATTTTTTCCTTTACTTATTTGTTTCTTGGTGCCTTCTATTTGCTTTTGCTTGAGCAGCAGAGCAGGTTTTTAGGACACGTGGACTGATGCCGTCTGGACTGGTTGCAGAATCAGAGTCGAGGTTAGACAGCAAGCTCTCCACCTTGTCAGGAGAAAAGGACACAGAGTCCAGGGACAGCTGGGTGTGCCTGGGTAAGGTGGGTACAGAAAGCGATGGGTTTGGGACACAAGATTTAGAAGCAAACGTGCAGTTTAGGCATTCAGCCTTTTCATGTGCAGTGTCAGCAGTGCGGCCATTTGAGGTAAGGGAGGGGATGGAAGGGGCACGGGACATGCATTGGAAACAGACTTAACTACGTGCCGCCAGGATTTGGAAGGGGGAGACAGGTTTGAGAGTTCAAAGTTGAGATTAGAAAGATGTTTTTTTGGTTCTCCTAAGGGTAGACACACTCTTGTTCCAAGCTTTGTGGAAGGTACTGAGATTACTTTCAGTTGGATTAGCCTTCCATGAGGCGAAGGCAAGTTGTTTCAGGGCAACTGCCTCGCCACGAGCTTCACTGCACCATGGGCGGGAGGAAGGGTCGGACAACTGAAGATGAGAGGGGATGAGAAAGAGAAGAAGAAGAAAAAGTAAGTTTCTACAAAAGAATTCCCAGGACGAGTTGATGTCGTAGGAAGTAGAAATTGGAGACCAGTCGAGAAATATGATGGCTGCTTAAAGTCCCTGCCAGTCAGCCTGAGTAAAATACCAGACTCGACAGCAATGAGGTGGTTCTCTAATAACAGCCAGAGAGATGTCTACTTTGACAAGCATGTGGTCAGATGAACTGATTGGAGTGAAGGAAGAATGGCAGATATTTTCAGGGACATTGGTCAAAATCAGATTAAGAAGAGATGGATTGCATTTGCTAGACCTCGTCATGGTTGTTCCAGACTTTTCTGTCTTGTGTCCTCCGTCATAATCTGGCAGTTCATCTTTCCATCTCTTAGTTGGCTTTCCTTTATTTCATTTTCCATCTTGAGATGTCCATTCTGTTGTTTTCATCCACTGGTTGTGTTCTTGCATCAAATTCCCTGCCCATTGCCATTTCAGTATATTTCCATTGTACCGTACCATTATTTGATGCATCACAATATGTTGTTTGTTATAAATATCGATTTTAAACCTCAGTTTCCTCTCCACGATTGCGGCTCATGGAAGAACGAGATCTCCACAGGTCAGGTCAGGTATGGGAGCATGTGCCAGAACAGCGCGTCGCTGCATCCACTTTCCGCCGGTACTCCAGGGGCCTCCGTCTGGCCATCCCCCAGGCAGATGCCAGGCCCATCCCCATCTCCTTGAGATGATGGTCAACCTGCTGCAACCATGAGGCACGTGGTTGGCCCACTGGCCTCCTCCACTCATGAGACTCCCTCGCTGAGAGAATCTGGTGAGCAGGATCAGCGTCAGGAAAACGAGTCACATGTCCATACATCCGCAACTGACGCTCACGGACTATGCAGGTAACAAATCTCATCGGAGTTTCTCTCAGCAACCGCTCGTTGGACACAAAATCCGACCAGCGATAGCCAAGGATTCTCCGAAGAGACCTTGTACCAAAGGAATTAAGTCTCCGTCTCAGATCCTTGGTAAGAGTCCAAGTCTCGCATCCATAGAGCAAGACTGGAAGTACCAAGGACCTGAAGACTCGGACTTTCGTCCTCCTGCACAGGTACCGGCAGCGCCACACCCCATGATCCAGTGAATCCATGACTCCCCAGGCCCGACCCAGACGTCTATTGACCTCTGACTCACAGCCAGCAGAGACATGAATATCACTGCCAAGATAAGTGAATCTCTCCATGACCTCAACATCCTCACCACAAACAGACACAGACAGGACAGCAGCATCCAAGATGTCACCGAAAGCCTGATTCTTGGTTTTGACCCAAGAAACCCGTAATCCCAGTGGCTCCGACTCCTCATTCAGCACCTCGAGGGCCCCCAAGAGGATGTCTAAAGTCTCCGCAAAGATGACTGCATCGTCTGCAAAATCAAGGTCCAACCCAAGGAAACCTGACCTGACCTGATCTCCACAGAGTACAATAAAGTGGATATCCACAAAGAAAGAATGGAACAATCAAATTTGGGGAAGGTGGGGTTGGGCAGTGATGGTGCAATTGTGCAAATTTTTATAGAACATAGCTTGGAGGTATAAAAAAAAAATTTTTTGGAACAACCTAAAGTTTTATGATTCAACGTCCAACAACTAATGAGCAGGTGTGACACCCGACTTGACGTCCATCTGAGGGACACAGAATGATGCCTCGCCGGTTCAACCTGGCAGAGGGTATGCGTTCTACTGAGTGCCATTCCAGTCATGTTATTACTTGCACAATCAAAGATTTGCAAGTGTATTGGTTGTTCTTGTCTGTTGGTCTCTGTCTGTCACTCGCCTACAAGTCGCATTTTTATTTTTATTTTTAAAACTCTGATCTTCACAGAACATAACCACCTGGTAGAGGTAGTCACAAGCAAAAAGTGTATTGTTTTTCAGGTCAATAGGTCAAAAGGTCATAAAGTGTCAATTTTCATTTGAAATATGTGTGTGTATACACACACACACACACACACACACACACACACACACACACACACACACACACACACACACACACACACACACACACACACACACACACACACACACACACACACACACACACACACACACACACACACACACACACACACACACACACACACACACACACACACACACTATATAAACCTAAAAACGCGGACGGTGAACTCTCATCGAAGTGAAGCCTAGGTTTACCCATGTGAGTACGTTGTAAAATGTATTACTGGACCGTGACTAAGTCTTTTAATTCCAGACAATTGGAATGTACCTTTTGGTCCTTTTTTGACCCCCTTGAAATGTTTATGACCCTTTCAACCCCTTAGACTCTTGAAAAGTTGTGCACACTTTAGCCTGCTTAGACCCCTTGATCATTGGACCTTTATACAATGAGACCCTCTTTAGACTTCTTAAACCCTTTTGATCCCACTCTTTTGACTATTGCTGGAACATACCCTTAGACCCCTTTACAGTGTCTCACCATAAGCCCCATAGACTGCTTGGACCCCTTGACCTTTTGAGCATTTAGACCCTAACTACTATTGGAAAATACCCTTTAGATCTTGAGATCTTGCACCTTTAGATCCTGTAATACTTTTATAGAGCCGTGTCGACCCTATGAAACACTTAGACCCTTTAGAGTTTAGACCGTAAGATGTACACTACACAAACATCTTTAGTCTTGCAATGCACATATTATACCTTTTCAGCAAGTAATCCAACATCTCCACCCACCCGGAGGCTCGGTGTTCTGGTCGTTTGAACAGAATTTGCATTTTTGGGTTGCTGAATTGGTTCACCAATGAAAACCTCAAAGCATATTGTTTATTTTGATTTTACAGGTATCGTGCGGTGCACAACATCTTTCTTGTTTGTTCATTCATTTTTATCAGCAGAAATCTGACCTTATTGAAGAGCTAAATCACAAAGGGCAGCAGAAAGTTCATATGTGAATCAAAGGGGACCACGGAGACAGTTGCATAAAGGAAAGGGGCAAGGGGAATTGGGGGTCAGCGATAGTAGAAACAAGTTTTGGAATCCGTAATTCTGCTGTAATCGAGTAGATGTGAACCCACAAATGTATGGGATGCCAGCCGAGTATCTCGCCATAAAGCCATCACTATAGGCATTGAAATAGACAATCTTCAACTCGACAACGGCATCTCATTACTTCCTTAGTGCTTCTCTTTTTAACTTGTGGACCACCAATGGAGTAGAGGCTGTACCCCAAATCATGTTTAAACTTCAATACCTTTTTTGTTGTTGTTGACAATCGGGAATTGTTTGGTCCGATGCCCCTAAAACCTCTTGAATTTATTCGAACAAAAATGAGATCAAACTTTATTTGGAGCAATTCCTCAACTGCCAAAGCTTTGATTAAACTTGATGACGTAATGACTTCCTCTCTACTGAGCAATTTGACATTTTACTATGACAGGAAGCGGAAAACCTCAACTTGGTTAAACAGTCTTGCCGACCACATGTTGAAACAGAGATATATTAAAAAAAAAAAAAATTGTCGTGAATGAAGCTGGAATATTTGCACATTGTTACGGGTCACTGCACCTTTTGGGAAATGGGCATCTGCCTGAAGTGAAGCTAATTCGATGCTAAATCATCGCACAAGTCTGTATTACGTCTACACGTCTTGCATCCATCGGGTATGTGCTTTTTCTTCTTCTCTTGCAATGTCTCGAGGGTCCTCTTGTATTGTAGAATAATTGTATGAAGGACAAACATTATGATTGGACAATACCTTTACACTTTTGATGAATCCGCTCGCACTACTGTATTAGGACTTGCGTGGTGCAACATTGTTTCAGTTATCATGTATACCGACCTCATAGTTGTCGTTGGACAAATCGATCCGTATCTTATTTTGGTTCACAAAAACTCATTTTGGCGTAAGGACCATATTCATGCCACCTGTTCAATGGGCTGCTAGGATGACCTAGACCTCGAGGTACATGCACTCGCTTCTGACCTATCTTGCTTGTGTTTGAATCTCCGTTCAAGCTATGAACTGCCACCTTGGTGTTTCGCAGACAGGGCGAGTCGTCAATGTGTCTGCTGTCCCTTGGATAGACGTTAAGCTTTTTTATTATTATTTTTTTTTTTGTCTGGTAGCATTACTTGATTTCCTTTGTAAAGAGTAGGTGAGTTGTCACTGGCATTCTGGATAAATTCTCTCTTCCCATGACCTTCAATTAACCAGCTGGAGAAAGACGAGTTAAATAGTTCACCTACCGACCCCACAAGAATATGGGAATAATTGTGGTGGTGATTGTAGTAGTGGTGAGTTCACTCATTTCATTGGAACCTATAAACACCCATTGGGATGGTCTTTTGATTGCTCAGAGCTCTGCACAACAAGCCAATGGGTCAGATGTCAGGAGGGAGGAAAGTTTTACTCATTTGGTGCTTAAGTCCGTTGGAAGCGTGAGCTAATTAAATAATTGGTCCACCGTTGCACCATCAGTTATGAGTCCCTTCTATTTTTGAAATGCTTCTGAACATGTATATTGGGTCATCCAAAAAATCCTCGTCACCCCACCTATGGAATAGACAAAACACCATTCACAAACTGTATTTATCACATCATTCAACATGATCTTCACCTTCTTCAGTGCACTTTGTGTGGCAGGCAATCGACGTTTTGATCCTCACACAGAAGCCTTGTGAAGTACTGCCATCAATGCAGTTTATAGACCGTGTCAATGGAACTTGCAAACCTATAGTAGTTTATTGACCTTTCTTCGGAAGGTGAAAGTCCTCTTCCTCAAAGCTCCTTTTATTATTATTTTTTTTGGGAGTGAGGCAAAACTCCCAGGACTGAACAGGTTATCTGGATTTTGTGTTTGTATGTGACACAGCATTGCCTTGAGAGGATGGTGGCGTTAAGAGATGAACGCTTCTTCCACAATGCAGGTCTCATGATTCCACAACGCTATATGATGGTAGTATCCATTTACCGTGACGCACTGAGACTGGAAAGTTTAGCAAATTTCCAATGTTGTCATAAATATAACGTAAAACATAAATATAATTTCTAACAGGTCAGCCCTTTCCATTCTGCGGAACCTTCATTTCTGATTCGTCTCGGTGCCACCAGATTTTAATTTTTTTCCAGCAATAACGTGTTATAACTTTCCAAGGAAGTGCAGTCAGATTTCAACATATGGTTATGTCCTCTGTTGGTTTATACCTGTAAGAAGGCATCTGTTGTTTGTTTATTGCCGAAACATTTATATCTCAATCGGTGAGTCATGTTGGTTGCTATATAATCCACAATTGCTTTGCATAAACATGAGATGTTATGTGGCTTGGATAAATAATTCAACTGTGATTTGAAAGTCATTTGACTGATGCCGGAGATTCTTTTGAATAACCTGGGGGGGGGGGTAAGCCAAAAACGTTTTTGCTTCTACTTGTGGATGTGCAAGTCCTTAACCGAGAAGAGCCCCATCAATCTTGGTATGGCCCCCAATTGGTCAATAATATCAAGGGAGTAGAACCAGCCTCCGATTCAGGAACAGTATTTTTGTCAGAAATAAATATTTATGTTGATTCAAATTTTTATTTCCCCCACTCCGTTGTGAATCGGTATGCACAGTTTTGGTTCTAAAATAGTCTGTGACTCTCGACCGCTGGAAGCTGTTTTTTTTTTTTTTCACCTCATTACCTCCATCACCGAAAGTGGATGGATGTTGTTTTCACCCCTGTCTGTCTGCTTGTCTGTTGGTTTGAGAGCAGGATATAATCAAAAAGTTCAAGATGGATTCAAACAAAATTTGGTGGGCGGGCTTGGTGTGTGACAAGGACTCGTCGATTCGATTTTGGTGAAGATCCGGATACGATGATAAAAATGTTTTTAAATGTGATTCTTCTCCACCGAGAGATTGGGCCAAACATGATGTTTCAAAAAGTTGTGAATGGATTATGACAAAACGACGTAGAAGACTTTGTTAGATGACGAGAACAAGCCGATTAGATTTTGGGTTTTAAAGGTCCAGTTGCAGATCCAGCCTGTCAATGGGATACAAAATGGAAACTGTTCAGCCTGGTGGAGGAATGTGCTTCACAGAGTGCTGTTCTAGTTCATTCATTCCTTCATTTCTGTATTCATTCATTACTATTATTTTTATTATTATTATTATTATTATTATTATTTTTTAATGTCTTCTTATTTCTTAATTATTAACTCTTTTACTGAGTTCAGCAACTGTAATCCTAGATTTATTTTGTGTATAGATTTCAAAGCTTGCCAGAGTTGTGTATTTTATTGTATTTCATTATATCAATAATAATTAATCGGTGCAGGTGGCAGTTTTTAGTCGTGTTTTATTACCTTTGAGACACACTAGTGCTGCCATTCACTTGTTAAAGATATTGTGGTTTCTCCAGGAATTCCGTTGCCACAACCTCATTCTCCAGATTAGTCGTTGGGCACATGAAGAAAGAAAAATGTTATCATACATACCATTTAACCACAAATATTTGAGGTTTCATGCAATATTTTGTTCCAATTTTTTGGCATTGCTTTGAGCGTTTTTTTGATTGTTTTTGCTTTACAGTCCTCGTATGACGCGTCTTATTTGTAGCTATCGTACTAAAATATGCAATTTGGTGTCTGTGTGTCTGACTATTTTGACTGAGATACATTCGGTCATTACTTATCCCAATCTCAACCAAATTTGACAGGAGGACAGGGTCACATGACGGAGGATATAGCGACTGCATTTGCCCCCTTCCCTAAGGGGGTTATCCATGTCAAGATAACTAATCATGGCATTTTT
The DNA here is from genome assembly GCF_056783735.1 of Eptatretus burgeri. Classification (NCBI taxonomy): domain Eukaryota; kingdom Metazoa; phylum Chordata; class Myxini; order Myxiniformes; family Myxinidae; genus Eptatretus; species Eptatretus burgeri. The sequence goes on from NC_140966.1 coordinate 88,922,184, forward strand.
CCCAGGCCGATTGTGATATCAAAAGTAATTAGAATGGCATTCAGTAGAGCACACACCTCCAACAGGCTGAACAGTTTACATTTTGTATCCCATTGATAGTCTGGATTTGGATATGCTGACCTGAACCAAAATTGAAGTGGCTTATTCCCATCGCCGAACCAACTTGTCCACCAAGTTTTGTCATTACTCGTCCGCAACTTATTGAAATATGTTGTTTATCATTGTTGGCGTCTTCTCTCAATGATGAAGAATCACTTTATCATCAACCAACATTTATTTCTTTTTTCACATACAAAACATTAACGGAAGGCGGCGTCAATTCCGAGAAGGACGTTCTTTGTATTGGGCATGCCGTAACAAAATCACAAAATTGCACGTACCAACACAAATTACATCAATACTAATAATTGTCTGTGTGTCTCCTCCATAACTATAAAACCTCACATCCTGAAACTTTGCTTACATACGAAGAAAACTCCAAGGAAGTGCAAGAGTGAAAATTGGGTGTTTGCGTTAATTAAAACACCCTTTTAAGGATAATTAACGGCCTTATTTAATTATATCCTTTATCAGGTGCATCTTCAGTCACCGCTCTCTATGGAGGTTGAAAGGCATATCCTAGGTTACCTGGCTGGGGTCTGAAGCCACCATCCTTTTTTTTTTGGCCTGCTCAACCATGCCTTGACTTGGAACAGGCCGCAGCGATTTCCTTAATAATTAAAAAAAAAACTTCCTTTCCACTTTTCTCACACATTATCGAATACCTGTTCATCATCGCTACAAATCGCTGTATACATCACTTTTCAAATTGGAAGCTTGGAGCGATTTCATGCATTATATGATACCATTTTCCACGATCCACTCATGGACTAATTAAAGTCTCATCGAAATATTATTTCGGTTTTGAGGATCGGATATCATCCGGACTAAATAAGTGTTGAAATCTGATTTAAATAAATAACGAGTCTTATAACTCAGCTGATATACCTATTTACTTTTAGCAAGCAAGGCTATGTTCCCTCCTTCTCCATACAAACACAAGAAAATGTGAAATTTCCAAAGCATTAAACATCATTTTTTTCTACAGTTTGGAGAATTTTATTGAGTGAACAAAAAATTTAGGAATGTGCCAAAACTAACCAGCTTCATTGAGCAATATGATTTAATTTTAATGCATTCACTGCTACACCTCGCACACTGTCTCCCAGAGGGACTGCCTATCTATCGTGTCTGCCAGATCTGTGTATATTTTCAGAGGTTTCATGAGGTGCTCTGCAGGGAATTAAAGCAAATCTGGTGAAAAACGGACGTTAAAATAAAAAGTTATAATGTTTGCGCGGACCGCGAACGATGTACCAGGTGACGTGTGCACAGACAAGCAGGCAACATGGCAGATTTTCTGCATTGTTTATTTCACGGGCGATTGAACTTTGCGACGTCTCCAGGGGTTTTCTGCATTAAGCAGCAACTCTTTTGTGGATGAAGTCATTATTTGAATGAATTCATTTAATTTCATTAACTGCTGCCTGCACGGTGAAGGCCGGCTCTAAAGTTCAAGGAATCCTACATGATATGCAGCGACAGCCTGGCCAACTGTTCCTTAACCATTTAATTGGAGTGCTTGCTTGAGTGCTTATGCCACTTGCTGAGCACCTATTGTCGATAGCAGTTGCGTGCTCTGTCATGCTGAGCGAGTGGTGCGTGCTCATCATTCATTCTGAGTGAGTTGTGAAATAAAACCTGAGTTCCGAGCCATTTACCGTATTCACGTGTTTTCTAAATTACCGAGCCAAATATATATATATATATATATATATATATATATATATATATATATATATATATATATATATATATATATATATATATATATATATTTTTTTTTTTTTCCCACCTGTCACACGCAGCTGTTTATATACATTAATATTTGTGAACATATCTCTGAAATCTCTAATCAAGCTACTCAAGGCCGGGGGTTTGTCTTTGGATGTGTCCGTCCGGTGGGTTTTGTCTCTGGACGTGTCCGGGCGGTGTTTATAGTATGACCGGTAGAAAATGGATTTCAGACATTATTTTGTTTCCATCTTCAATGTTATTCTATTCAGAATAATTTTGATGAGAAAGTATGAATCGTAATCCATGCTCCACCACACGTCACCTTTCCCCTCCACTTCTTCACTCTCCCTGCTCTCTCTCCCTCTCCCCGCCCCCTCTTTCTTTTTCTCCATCCCTCCTTCAGTATTCCCGTCAGCGAAGCGACTGATTGTACTTGCTCATTAATAATAAACTAAGGTACAAAGTAAATGGGAATACAATTTTGATTTGCAATTCGAGTCAACATATGAAAAAGAAAAGTGGACTTGAATCAATCAAAGCAGTTATACGGTTATGAATCTCAACACAAAATCAAATATTTCTTAAGCATATGTGTAAATATTTCCAATAAGGAAATTGAGATTCTTCCTTAAGCTGCCTGTCGCACCATTCCAAAGTTTAGGTCCAGAATGATGATTATTATCCTGAAAAGACAGTTACGTGCTTATGGGGATGAATATCAGACTTTGATCTGGTTGTATACTGGTAAGTATTGTAATGAAAACACGAACAGGTTATATCAATGATAAGGGAGCAGTCTTCACACATTTATACAAAACAAAAAAAACAACCTTGTTGATAAAGTGTGAGATTAAACAGTTTTAGTAATTTTAAGTAATAAAATAATTGATTGGTTTGAGATCCAGTCCCATGTATTATTTGAATAAGTTATTTTTCTGTAAAACAAATAATTTATTAAGATTCGACTGAAATGTACAATACATGAGAACCAAATATAATAAATAAGGAAGTACAAGGGAACAGTATCGCATTCGGAGTCTAATTTGGGGGAGAAAACATTTCAATGTTGAAATAATACCAGTACCTTTGGAAATCTTCTTTTCAACTTCACAAATTATGTGGTATTTCCATGATAATTGACCATCAATATTGTTACGAATTTGGGAATTCGATTGCACACAACATACAGGTTCCTTTAGTCAGCTATGTCGATAAGTGCTTGTTCCCGAGATAGCTCACCTTTCATTGTTTAAATGTTCAGAAATCGATTAGATGCGCTGCGGTCAATTTAATAGTTAGGGAACGAACAATGGAGACATCCCTCCCCCTCCTCTGCGAAGAGGAAGAACCCTGCCGTCCCGTGACTCATGTCAACAACTCCCTCCCACGCGTGGCTGAGCGGGGGATGGATCACGAGGGCATGAGTCATGCCGGGCGTGGAGGAGGGGGGGGCGGAGAAGGATAAGAGGAGATCTTTTTCTTTTATTGAAGGGCAGAGTTGGAGAACGGAGTTGAGGGGAGTCATTCAGCAGACCTTCGGGTCCTGTTTGGCTTGGGTTAGGGTTGAGGCCTTCGGAAGCTTTTTGCTTCGGCTGGCTCAGTGAGCTTCGGCTGAGGCCTGGATCTGGAGGAGGCTTTTTGGAGGCTCATTGCATTGACGGTTTCGTGAGCTTCAGCTTCTGCTTGGCTCGGGAGAGCTTTTTGCTTCAAGCTGCCCTGTTTGGAAGGAAGTTAAGCTGGCTGCTCGGCTCAAGCTGCGAGTGGTGGCTTCTTCTTCTTGGTTCGTGGAGCTCTTTGTTCTCCATTTTGGTTCCCTGTTTGGTGCGACTCATCAACCTCTTCGTTGAGGTGCTTCCTTGGGGAAGCGACGCATCCACGGGAAGCATGGGTGCCTCGTCTCACCAGCACGTGTTGAGAAGCGTGGGAGGATTCGCGGGAGCTCGGGAAGGATCGCGGCTCGGCGATTGGATCCAGCTCACTCTGGCTGGAGCCCGGGTCCGAACAACTTGAAGACCACTCGAGGTGGAGAGGTTCGAGATAGGTTCTGGGTTTCAGCTCACCTGTCCTCCGAGCTGGGGCTCGTTATTAAAGGCCTCTGCCACCATTTCTTTGTGTGTGTGTGTGCGTGCGTGCGTGCGTGTACGTACATGTGTCCATGGCCCGTCTAATAAGTAGGAACTGCTGTTAAGTGCAAGTGACTGTACATAATAAGTAGATGGTTGTAGTTCTTTTGTCATGCTTTTGTTGCTTGTATAATTGCATACGTGTTTTGCCTTGTTTAATTGCATACGTGCTTTATTATAATAAATGTCCTTGTGTGAATGTAAACCTGTTCGTTGCGTCCATTCCCTCATTGAACTGCCCCATCTTGCACTCAGAATATAATTGGCTTTTGAATAGCCGGTAAAGTGATCGGGTCCAACGCGACTGCGCGATAATACCCCGCTCGGTTATCCCAAAAGGAAGCGAGCTGCTTAAGCGGCTCGTTTCCAAGCGGTCCCGTTAAGGTACAATCTCTCGGTAACCTACCCACGCGAATAATTAGGTAAATCGAAGATTTGGCAATCGGACCCTGTAGCGCGGGTAGAGTGCGGACAAGGTTGTGGTGGGATTAAAAACCCACCTGTGACTGGTTTCTGGCGTTGTTCCAGAAAGTCACGACTGGATTGTCCGTTCGGTGGGCGAAGCGACCGCTATTGGTTAGACTCGGTCGTTCGCACGCAGGCGGGCGGAAATCTACAACACTGGTGTCGAGGAGCGGGAAAACAAACTCTCCCTCCTCCAACAAAATTAACGGAACCAGATCAAGGGTGTGCGAGGCGTCCCTCCGGTTCCATTAAATTCTGAGTTTAAATTATTTCCGATACGCAAGATGGCAGATCAAGGCAAATGTGTGCAGGGTGGATTAGGAATGTTTGAATGAAGGATCCATGGCCCCGGACGGTTCTTATTATTATCACCCCACCACTAATGGTAATCAGTGGGGCCGCTTACCCTATACTGAGCACGAACTTTGCCAGCAAAATAGCGGCGCTGCCACATCTCAGCGCAGCACGGAGCGGGCTGCTATAATTAGCACAGCGAACGGCACAACACGAGGCGGGGCTCCCAACCACTGTTTCATACCACGTGGTCATGGCAGGCGAGGCTGGCGGACATTGGCGGGCTTCGGGCACAAAACACAGAAATATCTGGGAAAACTAAAAGAAAACGGTGAGCGAACGAATGAAAGGAGAGCAAGCATGCAAAAGAAGTGCGGAGAGCGAACTGAAGAAAACAAAAGAGGAGCAAATTAGTAACTCCCAGGATAGAAAGAACTTAGAAGAAGAATGGAAAAGGAAAAACGGAAACACGATGTGGAATTGGAACCACTGAAGGAAGAGGTAAGAATAGGCAATCGGAAAAGGGAAAGCCTGGAACAGGAGGTAAAAAGAGGAAAGTATTGGGTCAAAATTAGCAAGGAATTCGGTGAGGGAATGGATGAAATGAGGAAGAAAGAATGTGAAAGGTGTGGAGATGAGGACGGAATTAGAAAAGAAAGCTTCTGAGTTACTGAAACGCCAAAGCAGAGAGAGGGAATTACAAAACGAACTGAGGATGTTAAGAAAGGAAAGAAAGAGAACAGAGAATGAAACGTTAATGAACCACACTGTTCAGATCGAACAGTTGGAAGCCAAAGCAAGGTTGGAGTGTGAGGAGGTGAGAGAGGAATTAGAAAGAAAAGCTTCTGAGTTACAGAAACACCAAAGCAGAGAGAGAATTACAAGACGAACTGAGGATGTTAAGAGAGGAAGGAATGAGTACGGAGAATGAAACGTTAAGGAAGCACACTGTGCAGATCAAACAGCTGGAAGTGAAGGCAAGATTAAAGAATGAGATGCAAAAAATAGTTGTGAAAGAAGAACGAATGAAACAGAAGAAGGAAACTACGAGATTGCAGAATGAGGAACAAGAGAGACGGTGGAATAAAAAGCAAAAAGGGTGTGAATTTGAAACTGAACAACAAAAGGAAAAAAAACAAGGTTGGAGTACGAGGAGATCGTGACAGAACAAGGAATGAAACAGGAAAGGGAGATTAACCAATTGAGGGAAACTATGAGATTGGAGAAGGAAGAACAAGAGAAACAGTCGAATAGAAAACACAAAGAACAAGGAATGAGACAGGAGAAGGAAATCAGCCAATTGAAGGAAACTACGAGATTGCAGAATGAGGAATAAGAGAGACAGTGGAATAAGAAACAGGAAGAAGAACGAATAAAACAGGAAAGGGAGATTAACCAATTGAGGGAAACTATGAGATTGGAGAATGAAGAACATGAGAGACGGTGGGATAGAAAACACAAACAAAATGAGTTTGAAATTAACCGACTCAAGGAGAGAGCAAAATTTGAGTCCACAGAGATGGAAAAGCTCTGGAACGATAAAGAACAGTTCGGGGGGCTCAGAGAGGAAGAACGACTCAAATGGGAAGGAAAATGGAGCAAAGAAGAAAAGGAAATAATAAAGGAGGTAACGGAGATGCAGGAAATAGAAATGACAGAGACACGGGAGATAGAGGATGAATTGGACGGGGTGGAAGAAAGTAAAAACGAACACACACACAGAGGTAGTGGAGGACAATGGGGGTGAACTGGTGGAATGTATTGGGACCCGATGCAAGCAGCAGGATGGCCTCCTTCATGAACGAGGGGAGGGACTGTGCCCCCTTGAGGCGGATCGTGACGAGGAGAGTCCAGTCGAGCCTTGCGAGGTAGATGGGGCGAGTGCTGCAAACGGGTGCACATGGAGCTTGGGGGTTATGGACACCCCAGGATCCCTTGTGGTGGTGCTTATTCCCAGCGGGATTGTTCCGGTGTGTGTGGTGTCGAAATGCGTGTTTGCAAGTGTGCCAAAATGCATGTTTTCCAGCACGCATGGTGTGGATGAAGCACCGCGTGTGACAGGAACCATGTGTGTGAGTAGTATGGTGTGTGTGAGTGAGAGTGACCGCGTGTGTGAGGTGGCAGTATGAGAGGGAGATGGCGATTAGCATGTGGGAGACCGCAACCGCATGTCCGGGTGCCATGGTGGAGTGTGTGAGCATCGTGGCACGGGAGAATGTGTGCGTAAGAGTGCAACGACGATGGTGCCTGACAGTGGACAAAGGCCGGGTAGCGGCCGTAGCTGTTTTGGGCACCATGCCGGGTTTGCACGGCAGCGCGCGCGGGGTCCGTGCTGTGCAACGCACGAGGCCGCCACGTGCGCGCCTGCGGGAGTGAAGCCCGATCCGTAAACGCACGCGGTGGATTAACCGATCCCGCGGACGGACAGAAGGTAGGCTGGATAATGGATTTGGACCGGATGGGTTCTCCATGTGAGCGTATGTGTGAAGCTCCGATGGGCAGAGCACATTTGTTCATGTGGGGAACCCCTCGAAACGCGAGGTTTGTTTTTGATGTGCAGGGTGACGTGGCTGCAGGGTTAGAATCCGGCAGAAGGGAAATCCCTACCAGATGGTACCGTCCGAGGAGGGACGAGATACGCGAACAGCTGCCATGACGTCACGGGGAAAGGAGCGCAGGTTGCGAGTTGCCGCGCTGGTGCACGCATGAAAAAAAAAGCAAGCCTCGCTTTGGGTGAATAGGATTCCCTGGGCAAGGGGTGGAAGACCCCCTGTCTAGGGGGATGGGTTAGCGATAGTTAGACCGGCTTCATGGGGACATGGGTTGTTCCTCATGGAGCCCGTGGAATGGATTAGGTAGAGAGATTTCAATTTAGATTTAGGAAATGGGAATTTTTGGGATTTTCGGAGACACGGACAGACTGGAAATGTGTAGTGGAGACTTAGTTTAGCTACATAGAGTAAATGGAACGTGCATTGATTTATGGGATGACGAGGGAGCACGAGTTAGCGAGGGGATTTAGTTAGAGGATGGCAGTATAGAGTGTTGGTGTGTGTGTGTGAGGAATGAGTGTGGGACAGTGGGCCCAAGTGTGTGAGTGGAGCGAATGTGGTATGCCTGGTCGAATGACTGATTGGGGGGAGGAGTGATTCCAACCCAAGTGATCCTGGCGTCAGTTTAATGCTAGCTCGTGGGATATTCAAATTTAATAACAGGAGGTCGTTTTGTTGTTGTTGGTGTCGAGAGAAGGCACAAAACCCGTTTGGAGGGGTGCAAGAGTTCATGGACCAGCTGGGAGCGTGGCTGTGGAAAGTTGAGTATTTGTTTAGGTTGCACCGGACTAGTCGGCCAGAGTAGGCCAAGGGCCCAAGAGGGGCCGGGCTAGTGTAGTGGGCACGGGCGACCCATCGGAAACGTGACCCGTAGTGCCAGAATGCCACTGGGGCAGTGTAGTAGGCACGGGCGACCCTCGGAAAGGGACCCGGGGCATCAACACGCCACGTGGGCATCGGAGGGGGGCAATTTCAGAGAGGGAAACCCCCCCATCTTGTAGGGAGCAGCTAGGCTCGGAGGCAGCCTGCGGGCCTGGGGGTGCCATGGTTCAAGTTTGGCAGAGGGGAGTTCCTGCCAGTTGAGCCGCGCTGCCCAGCCAGGAAATTGTGCGAGGGCACGAATGAAAATTTGAGGGCAAGGCCCAAATTTATAATGGACATCAACACAGGCGACGGGAATCATCGTTTTGAGAACCGATAGTTTTAAAAAAAAAAAGTGAGGCGTTTTTGAAAGCCCCGGGGTAGTTTCAGGTTAATAAATGTTAGGGTAGAAAGGAGATGTACCCCTTCGCACCATCCATCCCTTCGCTCGTAGTAGGCCGCTGAACTCAGGAGGCCATTCTGAGGCTTTGTTGGGCCTCGAGACATGACGCTAGTCTCTCCCTATTCCCCTCCAGAGAGCGAATGTGGGGGTTTGGGAGGAGGCTCGGTTGACAGGATAGGTTAGCCGGACAATGACGATAAAGGGGGTTAGGGGGACGATTATAAAAATAAAGAGGGGCAAAATTTTTGTTGTTTTGTGGCAAATTAAGGGAGTGGGTATGGACAGAGACAGGCAAAGGTGATAGAGTGGGGGGAGGCAGTAGGCTAGGTCCGAGCCCGCCTTCAGAGCGGCCGGCACCACCGCACTCCCTCCAGACCTGATGGAACCACACCAGAGGCCGGCCAGCTTTACCTGCCTGCCTGTTGTGCTGCAGCCGCCTGTTCTGCATGGGCTTGCCTTGCCATGCCTAGTTTGCCTGCCCCTGCCATGACCGCATGCCTGCTAGCTCTTATTTGCCCCTGTGTCCATCCATCACCATGTGCACCAGGACCATCCAGTTTTGCAAGTACTGCCCTGCAGGCAGCCCGTGCATCCATAATGCTCATTTGTGTTTTGCGACCATCTCCATCCATTCCCCTGCATCAATGGACTTTGAAACGACTTTTACCTTCTCCCCTTTCACATATCACAAGTCCTGGGCCATGGTTAAGTAATGGATAAGTTGAGTGAAAATTGTAAATACGTGGAACATTGAATATGTTTGTTTTCGCGCCGGCAATTTTAATTAAGTTGTCCGAATGAGTCTGAGTATGTTTAGTTAGTTACGTAGCGCATTAGGTTATTTATTTTTGGGACACATATAAAGAAATGTCGCACTCAGGGATCCGAAGGTAGAACGTACTCGGGGAAAACTTACACATGCTGGTCACACGAAAATTTGACGACTCGGGACGAGTCTGTAAAAAGGGGAGGGGTAGTGTTACGAATTTGGGAATTCGATTGCACACAACATACAGGTTCCTTTAGTCAGCTATATCGATAAGTGCTTGTTCCCGAGAGAGCTCACCTTCCATTATTTAAATGTTCAGAAATCGATTAGATGCGCTGCAGATCAATTTAATATTTAGGGAACGAACAATGGAGACATCCCTCCCCCTCTTATGCGAAGAGGAAGAACCCTGCCGTCCCGTGACTCATGATGTCAACAACTCCCTCCCATCCGTGGTTAAGCAGGGGGATGGATCACGATGGCATGAGTCACGCCGGGCGTGGAGGAGGGGGGGGGGCGGAGAAGGATAAGAGGAGATCTTTTTCTTTTGTCGAAATGGCAGAGTCGAAATGGCAGAGTTGAAAGGGCAGAGTTTGAGAACGGAGTTGAGAGTAGTCATTGAGCAGACCTTCTGGTCCTGTTAGGCTTGGGTTATGGTTGAGGCCTTCGGAAGCTTTTTTGCTTCGGCTGGCTCAGTGAGCTTCGGCTGCGGCCTGGCTCGGGAGGAGGCTTTTTGGAGGATTTTTACTTTTATGGTTCCGTGAGCTTCGGCTTCTGCTTGGCTCGGGAGAGCTTTTTGCTTCGAGCTGCTTTGCTTGGAAGGAAGTTAACCGGTCGCTCGGCTCGAGCTGCGAGTGGTGGCTTCTTTGTTCTCCATTTTGGTTCCCCGCTTGGTGCGACTCATCGACCTCTTCGTGGAGGTGGTTCCTCGGGGAAGCGACGCATCGATGGTAAGGATTGGCGCCTCGTCTCACCAGCACGTGTTGAGAAGCGCGGGAGGATTTGCGGGAGCTCGGAAAGGATCGCGGCTCGGCGATTGGATCCAGCTCGCTCTCGCTGGAGCCTGGGTCCTAACAACTTGAAGACCACACAAGGTGGAGAGGTTCGAGATAGGCTCTGCGTTTCAGCTCACCTGTCCTCCGAGCTGGAGCTCGTTATTAAAGGCTTCTGCCACCATTTCTTGGGTGCGTGTGTGTGCGTACGTGTGTCCGTGGGCCTGTCTAATAAGTAGGAACTGGTGTTAAGTGCAAGTGACTGTACATCATAGGTTGACGGTTGTAGTTCTTTTGTCGTGCTTTTGTTGCTTTTATAATTGCATACGTGTTTTGCCTTGTTTAATTGCATACGTGCTTTATTATAATAAATGTCCTTGTGTGAATGTAAACCTGTTCGTTGCGTCCATTCACTCATTGAACTGCCCCATCTTGCACTCGGAATATAATTGGCTTTTAAATTGCCGGTAAAATGATCAGGTCCAACGGGACTGCGCGATAATACCCCGCTTGGTTATCCCAAAAGGAAGCGAGCTGCTTAAGCGGCTCATTTCCAAGCGGTCCCGTTGAGGTACAATCTCTCGGTAACCTACCCGTGCGAATAATTAGGTAAATCGAAGATTTGGCGATCGGACCCTGTAGCGCGGGTAGAGTGCGGACAAGGTTGTGGTGGGATTAAGAACCCACCCGTGACTGGTTCCTGGCATTGTTCCAGAAAGTCACGACTGGATTGTCTGTTCGGTGGGCGAAGCGACCGCTATTGGTTAGACTCGGTCGTTCGCATGCTGGCGGGCGGAAATCTACGACAATATAAACACCAAGAAATTTAGTCCATTCAACTCATGGTATTATTTCATTTTAACCAGGAATTTAACTTGATCTAAATCTGAACAATTTCTTCTTCTTATTATTATTTTTTTTATGATATTTCTAAACAAAATTATATACTTACACTTTTTTGCATTAACAGTTGGTCCATTTGCTCGAAACCATTCACACATATTTGCAAAAGATTTTAATTTATAACAGTATTTAATGAGTCTAGATTATCATTATAGAAAACATTTGTGTCTCAGCATATAAAACAAAAGCAAATGAACTTATAGATATGTGAATGTCACTAATATAAAATGTAAACGATAATAGACGCACAAGAGAACCACGAGGATCTCCACAGGTAGTCTTCTTAAATTCAAATAAAGAAGACATACTTTGTGCACTGGATGCGGCTATCTAAATAACTTGTAAACCAATCATAAATATCATGTATACCCCTCCCCCCCTTGAATCCCATAATAATACTATTTTGACAGCATAATTTTACAATTAATGTGATCAAACGCTTTGGGGAAATCAATGAAAACCCCGAAATAGCATGACAATTGTTTTCAAATGCATTGATAATTTTGTTGGTGAGGTCAATCAGACCCATACATGTAGAGTGACCTTTTTCGGAATTCATATTGATTTTTTTTTTACAAAGTTTATGTTTATCTTGAAATTTAAACAATCTTGTATAAATAATTCATTCTAACTATTTTGAAAATACAGAAAGTACTGAAATTAGCCGATAATAAGTTCCCCTTTTCCCCAGTTTAAAACACTGGTCTAATTCCTGCTATTTTAAATTTATCTGGGACAAATTACAAATATCCATTTGTTCAAAGACAAATTACAAATATGACACATTGTCCAGCAATTTGTTTCATCACAGATATTTTTTTATCACCTTCAGGCTAAATCTGTCAAAGCCAGGGGCTTTGTTGTTTTTCAAACAATTAACTATCACAAATTTCCACCTCTTTTTTTTGGGGTTATAAATACATGCAACGAATTTGGGTGAGGAGCATGAAGATAATACTCAAATAATATACTCATCCTGGCTTGGTGGAATCCTGTTATTTAATGTGGACCTAATCTTATAAATAAAAAATCAATAAATCATCAGCTTTTTGTTGCGTATTATTACCTCTGCCACCGAAGGTGGAAGGAAGTTATTTTTCACCCCTATCTGTCTGGTTGCTTGTTTGTCTGTTTATGTGCACGATATCTCAAAAAGTTGTGGACGGATTTTAATGAAATTTGGTGGGCAGGTTGGGTGTGTGACTAGGACGAATTCATGAGATTTTCTTGAAGACCGAGATCCAGCTCCTAGAATTTAAATGATTCTTCACCATTGAGAGGTAGTGCCAAAAATGATGCACAGCACAATATTATCAAAAAGTTATGTACGGATTCGGACGAAACCTGGTGGGCATGTTGAGTGTGTGATAAGGAAGAATTGAATCAATTTTGGTGAAGGTCTGAATCCAGATATGAATATATATGTATATACACACGCACACACACGGAGAGTTTGAGGGAGCATGAGATTGGGCAGAATAAATTTGTTCTTTGCCAAGAAATAGCTCTCATTGTATTACAAAAGCAAAGCCTGAATGTGAACCATCATATTGTTGGATTAAGTTGTAAAGACTTTGAATACATTTGATGGAGGAAAGGCTGCACAATATGTAACTGCATGAGGCATGCTCTCTGGTTTGACCAATGGAATATATTGTGCTTAAACAGAAAAGCAAAACGAGTTGTGGTACATTCAAAGTACATCGCCCCCATGCCAAATGAATAAATAACAAATTCTCTAGCGCGACATTGCCGGGACGCCCAGCGATGCTGTTGTGTATCAGGTGGAGATGGAATTCGGAAGGGGCAGTGCACAATAAGTGATTGTTTAATTGATTAATTGCATAATTAAAATAAATAATAATTGTAAAATAATTAATTTCTTTATCAATTTTGGTGTGTTCGTAGCATGCCAAAACCACCACCGTTTCATCCGATTTCTGTAACTTCATGAAAATTAAGTAATTGATCTAAAAATGAATGATTAATCGATAAATCAATAATTCAAAAATACCCTTTAGAGCCAAATCACCTGTTCACTGTCGTGTCCAAAAAGTGCCCGAGATAAAGTAATTAATAAATCGGTAATTAATGGATAAATTGATAAAAAAATTAACTGGAAGGGCACTCGGTAAGAACGCATACCTCCACCCTGTAATGCCTGATACACGAGAACATATCTGGCCCAATACATTTTTGAGATATCATGCTACACATCGTTTTTGAGCCCTGTCTCTCAATGGTGAAGAATTACTTTAAATATTCTAGATGTCGGATCCGGATCCTAATCTTCACCAACATCGAATCAATTTGTCGTCACACACCCAAGCTATCCAACAACTTTTATCAAATTCAGTCCACAACTTTTTGAGATATCGTGCTTGTATATCATCAGTTTAGCCCTATCTCTCAATGGTGAAGAATGACTTTAAAAATTACCAGATCTGGATCCGGATTCGGATAGTCACCAAAATTTCAACAATTCTTCATAGTCACACATCCAACATGTCCACCAAGTTTCATCTGAATCTGTCCAACTTTTTGAGATATCGTGCTATATATCATTTTTGGCACAATCTCTCAATGGTGAAGAATAACTAAAAAAAATTATTGTCGTCTGATCCGGATCTACACCAAAATATAATCGGTTCATTCTTGTCACACACCCAACCTGTCCAAAATTTCATCCAGATCCTTCCACAACTTTTTGAGATATGTTGCCTACAAACAAACAAGACGACGACGTCGTGCAGAACATGAAACTTGCAAAATCCATAAAACATAACAAATTTGACCTCAAAAAATAATTTGCTGTTGAATTCAACAACCTGATATGCAGCTCCTCTTCGAATTTCAAGTCGATCGGATGAAAATTGACAATTTTATAAATTCGGCCTATGTCGACCTTTTGGTGCATGTTGGACTCAAAAATAATTGACTGGTTGAATTCAGTGACCTGAAATATAAATCCCCTTCAAATATCAAGTCAATTGGATGAAAATTGAGGATTTTAGAAATACCACCTTAGTTGTTGACCTTTTGGTCCATGTTGACCTCAAAAAATAATTTTCAGGTTGAATTCAGTGAGCTGGAGCATAAATCTTCTTCAAATTTCAAGTCAATCGAATAAAAATTGAGGATTTTAGAAATTCCAACTAAGTTGCTGACCTTTTGACCTCAAAAACAATGGGCTTCTTCCTTATGACAAACTCTTGCACGTGGTGAAGTTTCATGATTATCGGTTTTATATTGTGACCTGCAGGCGATAGACAAACAGACAGACAGAATAACAAAATCGACTGAGCAATATACATGAAAAATCTTATTTTGCAAGTAACAAACGGGCAGAGAGAGGGGTGAAAACATCACCACCTTCACCTTGGTGGCAGAGGTAAAAATACTGTTTTTGCCCCCAAATCTTAACTTCCAACCTCAAAGGATGGCTGAGATATTGCCCAGACAAACAAGAAAGCAAACAGAGTAAAAACTGAGTACTCCCTTCCTTTGGCGCCCGGCGATGACATCATGTATTGCCCGGATATGGATTTGCGAAGGAGCGCAGTGTGCAATAGTTCTAGCCATTCTGATTTGTCAAGTAAATTTTGTCTCTGCCGGTATTTCAGAAAACAATTTGTGTATTTTTATTTTGTTAAATTTTTTTTTTGCAGGTGCAGGTGCAAATCCCATATCATGGGTGAATGTCATTACCATGAAAACGTCAGTTATTTTTATCATCAAGTTGGCAAACATCTGGCTTCATCATGGGAACCCCTGTATTTGACGACGTTGATTGTTGGCATTCCATTATCTTTGTTCATTTGTTTCTCCAATCTCCTCGTAATGGTGGCAGTGTATCTGAACCAGCGATTTCACTTGCCAATTTACTACCTTATTGCCAACCTGGCTGCGGCTGACTGCTTTGCAGGAATATCATACTTGTATAGTCTTGCACATACTGGTCCCAACACGCAGTTAATGTCAAAAGGCATGTGGTTTCTGCGCCAAAGTCTGATTGACATAAGCCTTTCTGCATCGGTTGCCAATCTACTTGCCATTGCATGGGAGAGGCACTTCACAATATCTGGTATGCAGCTGCAATCACAGATGAGCGCTCGACGGGTGGTATTCGTCATCATCATGATCTGGGTCATTGCCATCTTCATGGGTACATTGCCACTCTACTGGAACTGCATATGTAACCTGACGATCTGTTCTAACATGGCTCCATTGTTCAGCAATAACTACATTCTCTTTTGGGCAATCTCCAACTTGCTGATTATGGTTTACATGTTGGTTCTGTACATGCGGATTTTCTGCCACGTGCAGAGCCACGTACACCGGATGTCTCGCAATACAGTTTCGGGCAATGCCCCGCAGAGCATCGTCATCATCGTCAAAACAGTTACAATGGTGCTTGGTGAGTAACATAAGATTTTGTGGCGTATACAATGCTACATTATGTACATGAAAGCATTTTCGACATTGGTTGTGCATCATGACATTTTAGACTTTAGTGTCGTATTTTTCTATTTATTTTGTTTTTACGAATGCCCCTTCATGCCAAATGCTCATGGGTATCAATGCATCTCTCGGAGAAGTTGGTTTCCACCCATCAAAATACTCTTACCGAAGTAACAAGTCATGCACAAAATTTTCAAACCTTTTTTGTCCTCTGTACAAGCTTCTCTACCTCAACAAGTACTTTAACCTTTAAAATGGCTCTTCAGTCCTTTCACCCTCCCTTTGCTGCCATTCACAGACATTCCGTCCCTGGTGACAGTGTATAAATGCATTTTGATGTGCACAATTTTGAAGATTAATCATTTCATATGTAACAAAAGGGCACTCGTTAGAGCGCATTCCTCCGCCCTGCAATGCCTGATCCACGAGAACATATCGGTCCCAATACATTTTTCAAATATTATGCTATATATAAGTTTTGGCCCAAGTCTTTCAAAGGCGAAGAATTGCTTTAAAAATGAAATAACTCTCGTATCCAGATCCGGATTCGGATCTTCACCAAAATCGAATATGTTCGTCCTTGTCACACACCTAACCTGTCCCACCAAATTTCATCTGGATCCGTCCACAACTTTTTAAGATATCCTGTACACAAACAGACAGAAAGGGGTGAAAACAACCTCCTTCCACCTTTGGTGGAGGAGGTAAAAACATCGAAAACATTTGGCAGATTCTCAGTCCTGTGTGTTCATATTGTTGTGAAAATGACTCCAAAGGGGCAACGTTGCTTCGAATAGTTTAGTTATTTCCTTTATGAATGTCTTGGAGTAAGTGTGAGGTAATTAATCGTGATATTAGATGTCGCCATATGTCGAGACAGATGACATCCACCTTTCCTTTCTGTACGTGTTTAAATAATATTCTCACAGGGTTGATGTTTGTTTTTAATGTTCTACCCTTTGTAACCTGTCCTTAAATGCCCTTTTAGTGCCATAACCCTTCAGTTTAGGTGGGAAGGCAATGCCTCTGAAAGCTTAAAGAGTTGGGAAGGGACCGCCCGGGTGACAATTGGAAGATGGACAGTCCTTCACCCAGCAAATGTACCTTCGGGCCAATGGTGAGAGAGAGAGAGACGGGGGGGGGGGGGTGCGGGACATCACGGCATGAGGCGGGGGCCAACGGCCATAAAAACAGATGCCCAGGAACCTTGCTGGGGAAACTGCACATGAGCTGCCATGGGGTTTCCACCTGAACCGGCATCTTTTGCTGCTGCGATCTCAATCGTGCTCCACCCAGCAAGCCACGCACACCCTCCTCTTCATGTCAGGATCGATCTGTGGCACAATCTGTGTATTGCCTGCTTGTGTTTCCTGCTGGGGTCAAGCTGTGTCCTGCCGGACATGGCTTGTGGGGATTTCAGTCTTGTAACTATATCTGGTCTATCTATCTCCGATGGTGTCTGTGGTCCTAGATAAGGCTAAGATCATTAAGAAACTTCCCGACCATTCGTTGGTTTTGTGGGCACGTATAGTGCCCGCAAAGTGTACACCTCCCTGTCAAAATTTTCACCTTTTGTTGCCGTATAACCTGGAATTAAATTGCATTAAATTAGACTTTTCCCATCGTTATTTACACATTGTAACCCACAACTTTCAAGTGAAAAATTTCAAGTGCATTTTTTCTTTTTTTCTTTTTTTTTTTAAACGACAACCCCCCCACCCTTCTCGGGGAGAAGCCTGCAAGGGGGGATTGGGGGAGGTGGGGCAAATATATTTTGCTGTGGTTCGTTATCCCACATTTCTAGCAGCTGTCAGTAAACCATTTGCACTGTGCCTCATGTATCGGCAAAAATCGTAACACCCTCCCCCCACACCATCGTGGAGGTGGAGGAAATATCTTTTTTTCTGCTCGAGCTTTTCATTTTTATTTTTTATTTTTAGTTTTTTTAATCGATGATTTTCGGACGTGCACACAGAGAATTGCCTTATTTTATACAGGAGGATGGAGAATAGCACAGGATTGTATATGCTTGCAGGAAGCATTATTTATTTATTTATATACTGTTTATTACTCAATGCACACGAAGCGAAAGTGGGGGTAAGCAATTGGCTCATGTCTGTCCATCCATCGCAATTGGCTCATGTCTGTCCATCCATCTATCTGTCTAGCCACAAACGTCAGTATATGATCGAGGAACAACTTCATTTAAGGGTTCCATGACACTCAAGTACTGAAATTGCATATATACAGTGGGGAGAACAAGTATTTGATACACTGCCGATTTTGCAGGTTTTCCCACTTACAAAGCACGTCGAGGTCTGTAGTTTTTATCATAGGTACACTTCAACTGTGAAAGACGGAATCTAAAACAAAAATCCTGAAAATCGCATTGTATGATTTTTAAATAATTAATTTGCATTTTATTGCATGAAATAAGTATTTGATACATCAGAAAAACAGAACTTAATATTTGGTACAGAAACCTTTGTTTGCAATTACAGAGATCAGACGTTTCCTATAGTTCTTAACCAGGTTTGTACAGACTGCAGCAGGGATTTTGGCCCACTCCTCCATACAGGTCTTCTCCAGATCCTTCAGGTTTCGGGGCTGTCGCTGGGCAACACAGACTTTCAGCTCCCTCCAAAGATTTTCTCGGGTTCAGGTCTGGAGACTGGCTAGGCCACTCCAGGACCTTGATGTTTCTTACGGAGCCACTCCTTAGTTGCCCTGGCTGTGTGTTTCAGGTCGTCATGCTGGAAGACCCAGCCACGCCCCATCTTCAATGCTCTTGTTGAGGGAAGGAGGTTGTTGGCCAAGATCTAGCGATACATGGCCCCATCCATCCTCCCCTCAATACGGTGCAGTCATCCTGTCCCCTTTGCAGAAAATCATCCCGGAAGAATGATGTTTCCACCTCCATGCTTCACGGTTGGGATGGTGTTCTTGGGGTTGTACTCATCCTTCTTCTTCCTCCAAACACAGCGAGTGGAGTTTAAACCAAAAAGCTCTATTTTGGTCTCATCAGACCACATGACGTTCTCCCATTCCTCCTCTGGATCATCCAGATGGTCATTGGCAAACTTCAGACGGGCCTGGATATGTGCTGGCTTCAGCAGAGGGACCTTGCATGCGCTGCAGGATTTTAATCCATGACGGCGTAGTGTGTTACTTATGGTTTTCTTTGATACTGTGGTCCCAGCTCTCTTCAGCTCATTGACCAGGTCCTGCCGTGTAGTTCTGGGCTGATCTCTCACCTTTCTCATGATCATTGAGGCTCCACGAGTTGAGATCTTGCATGGAGCCCCAGACCAAGGGAGATTGACTGTTATCTTGAACTTCTTCCATTTTCTAATAATTGCGCCAACAGTTGTTGCCTTCTCACCAAGCTGCTTGCCTATTGTCCTGTAGCCCATCCCAGCCTTGTGCAAGTCTACAATTTTGACCCTGATGTCCTTAGACAGCTCTCTGGTCTTGCCCATTGTGGAGAGGTTGGAGTCTGATTGATTGAGTGTGGACAGCTGTCTTTTATGCAGATAACGAGTTCAAATAGGTGCAGTTAATACAGGTAATGAGTGGAGAATGGGAGGGCTTCTTAAAGACAAAACTAACAGGTCTGTGAGAGCCGGAATTCTTACTGGTTGGTTGGTGATCAAATACTTATTTCATGCAATAAAATGCAAATTAATTATTTAAAAATCATACAATGTGATTTTCATGATTTTTGTTTTAGATTCCGTCTTTCACAGTTGAAGTGTACCTATAATAAAAATTACAGACCTCTACGTGCTTTGTAAGTGGGAAAACCTGCAAAATCGGAAGTGTATCAAATACTTGTTCTCCCCACTGCATGTCGAGTGCAGCCATACCTGGCTTGCGTGTATGTGGAATCGTACCTATCCCAGCAGGCTGGTTTCAATGAACAATTCAATAAGCTGCAAAATGTGGGTGCAGGTTTTTCACATTGTTTGATTTTAAAATTATCTCATTGTGCCTTGAAATGATGCAATATTAATCTTTAGTATTTTACTTGTATGTCCCTCTAAGTTTCTTTTTTAATGGAAAGGTTCAACAGTCACATTTTATATTTTGTGGACATGGTATAGCCCTTTATTGTGCATACATGTATTGGATTTGTACACGACAAGGTCGTAAAGGGATAAATAATTGCCTCGTGATTGTTTTGCGGAAAAGAAATTCTGCTTCTGAGCCGTGTATGCACAACAATCAGAGGAATTAAGATGATCAGTGAGATGGCAAACACATGTGCACAATGCATTTGTACGTACCTTATACGGTGCGCGATGTCTAATCAATCCACTCTGAGCAAGTCGCGTTCTGGAGATGACGTCAACGGTCATGTGACCTGCGGTTCGCTGAACTTAACTTTTTTTAGGGGCGGGGCATAGCAAGTTGTGAAAAGCACTACAAATGTTCGAAATATTGGTCTAATTATCCCATTGTTGATTTAAAAAAAGAAACATGGGTGATTTCTTCACCAGGAAGGTCAAGTTAATATATAAATAACCAGAAACTTTTGAGTGTCATGGACCTTTAAGTCTCATGTTATATTTTGGGCATGAATCTGAAGACAAGTTTGCCATCTTAGAGTACTTTGTCTCTGAATTTGTTTCTCACATGTGCATGGAGAGAGTGAGAATTTTTTACTCTGGCAGCGAAACAAAATTGAAAACAACAAAAAGAGCAATTGGAGATTGCAGACCCTTGCCAGGACTTGTTTTGTGTGTCGTTTGTGTACTCGTGTGTTACGAAATTAATAAGACATCATTAGACATGCCACTTTATAACTGCTGGTAGTGATGACCGTGTACCAAGATGTCCTGCTTTGATCGGACACCTCACCCTGACCCATGACATTTTTTAATTATTGTTGATTTGAATTTATAATGGGATTAAAATAAACTCGACTCGATTCAAATCAAATAGGTACAGTCCTGCATTGAGTAATCGAAGGAACCCAAACAAGCAAAAAGCAAAGATGAAGTCATGAGGAGGAACCTGAACTGGATTCACATTTCAGCTGCTGCTCCTCTACCCTCAAACCCATCCAGGCACAGCCAAGTGAGCCTTGTTCAAAAAAAAAATGAACCCAGATCAAAAAAAAATCAAATAATTATTGCTGCCAGACTGTGCATCCGATCAAGTTGAAATTTAAAATGTATATTCCCCATCACTACTACATCGTAATTTTTAACTTTCACGTCTATTGATTAAGCGGTTCCAGAGAATCTTATTTAATATTTTCTTCAATGCGATATGGCTGTCAAACCATGTGACTTATTAATTATTCATTAAATTTGTACACCCATGGCTTGGCGAACATTTGTGTGAAGTTTCCCCTCGATCTGTGCAGCCGTTCTGGAGAATTTTTTTTTTTATAGGTTTGAGGGTAAATCCAATATGGCTGCCAAACCATGTGACCGATGGCATTATATGTGTGATCCTTTTGTGCCTCATGAATAGGCGGTCATACTGTTGTGGGGCTGGGTCTCGGTGGCAAGCATGACCGCTATGGGGATCAGTAGAGTCGGCTCCACCGAACACCCGGAATTTAGTCGTACCTTTCAGATAAATCCGAAAGGTCACGGGTCCCTTATCGGACCAAAGATCGCCAATAGGTCGACCACATGGGGTAGAGTTAATTGCCAATTTCAATATACCTAAATACCCACGCAGTCTAACTTCCGGGGAACCACACCCTCGGCCGACTCTGTCCGAACCGAGTCGCAGGTAACGACTCTGATCCGGCGTAACCGAGCGGAGTTACCAGAGCCGCGTCGGACCAAATGAACAATTTACCCTCGCTATCTCTCAATACACAGCGTGCTAAGCCAATGAAAGAAACAAACGAGCTGGTACATTCAGCAAGAGGGGATTTATTTACAATGGGGGAAGGGAACACACACAAGAGCAGAGTTATTCGAATAAGAAATGTAAATAATGTACAATAAGCAAAAGAAAGCACTTACACAATTCTACTTGAAGACAGGCCCACACACAGACATACACCCCCCAAAAGAAATGATGGCTGCGGCCTTTATTGATACCCCCAGCTCGGAGGGAAGGTGAGCTGGAGGTAAGGATGCTAGCTTGGACCTTTCCGCCTCGTGCGGCCTTTGACGATCCGGCTCGGTGGGACTCGAACCCGCAACACGATGACGCTCCAAGTACCAGGTACTGGGTTCTCCAACCGGCCACGCTCCAATCAACCAAGACCAAGGAGAAGATCAGCGACGACGATGACCCAGGACCAGACGAACCAGCTAGCACTAAGACCCATGACCCCCAAGACGACCAACCTCCCCAGCCTGGCGTTCCTTTATATCTTTCTTGTCCAGGGTGAGAAAATCGCCATCTGAGGCGGTTTCCACCCTCATTGGCCGGGGTGTCATGGGAAAGTCACCCTCTGTGCTGATCTCCACCCTCATTGGCCGGGGTGTCGTGGGAAAGTCCCCCTCTGTGGCATCTCAACCCTCATTGGCCGGGGTGTTGTGGGAAAGTCGCCCTCTGGCATCTCAACCCCATTGGCCGGGGTGTCGTGGGAAAGTCGCCCTCTGTGGTGTGATTGGAAAAGGGTGTGGTGTGATTAGCGAATTAGCTAAAAGCGGTCGCCCGCACGCCGGCGTGGTGGAGATCCACAACAATGTACACACACACACACACACACACACACACACACACACACACACACACACACACACACACACACACACACACACACACACACACACACACACACACACACACACACACACACACACACACACACACACACACACACACCTGCAGTATTTGTCTTTGCTTGAGCAGCATATCTCGTTTCACCCCATATTGTTAATTTTTATTTATTAATTATAAATATGTTTTCTTACAAATTATGCTTATCGTGGAAGAATGTACGACTTTGCGGACAGCAAAAAACTTGATCGAAATTTCTTCTTGTGAGAGGATTGGTATACCTGGTGTTGGCTTAATGGTTGAGGTTGGGGCTTGGGACCCGAGGATCCTGAGTTCAAATCCCACTTGGCTGTTGAATTAATACCAGGTGGGGTTGAGTCTGCCTGTCATCCTTCCGAGGTCGGCAAAATGAGTGCCAGCATGCTGGTATCCTGTGTCAGAGTGGTGACTTATCCAGGATTGTGTCCAATAGCCAAGGAGACTACTTTGGCAACACCAACGCTCTGCACAGAGCATGGTCCCAATGGATGGATTGGTGCTTTGAGGTGGTTGACAGTTGATTTCTGAAGCGCCTTCCTTTGCTCGATTGCCCATTTCCAGCTACCCTGCAGCACTTTTTATCTTGCCAAAACGAAGTTTTTGCAAGATATGTTAGTCAGCTTGTATTTTTTTTTTTTTTTGGTCTGTAATCACGTATAAAAAATTCTGCAGCGCACAGTTATCATCGGAAATTTTTGTAACTTCGCATATCAGAGGCATATAGAGGTCCCTTTCAGCGCATAAAATTTTGAAGGTCAAAGGTCAAGGTCACTGTCGCAAATCAGGGGAGTCGACGAAACCCTTTATTTTTTTGAGTAATTTTGATCGGATCGTCTTCAAACTTCATGGGAATATAGTTCATGGTCTGGCGCTCAGCTGATTAATTTTGGGTGGCAATTGGCCTTGACCTTCATGGTTAGCACCTCAGGTCAAACATGTTTGACCCCGAGGTCAAATTTTAAAGTTTTAGGAACCATATCGTGAAGCACCTCAAATTGAACACCTCGATGAGTGCTTTCTAGATATGTCAAGCTTGAGACATTATGACGTCATTTGGTGATGTTATGAGGCAAAAGCATATTTTTCATGGTTAGTCTGTAGAACGATTCTCATCGGAATCTCTCGTAGGCAGATATTCCTCAAGGAGTCGCTCCTGGTGGATAGCAGCTCTGTTCACCTCAGTGTGACCTTAAAGAATTCACATGTGGTCACCTTTTGGCAAGATACGGGTTGGGTTTTTTTATTTATTTATTTTTTTAATCGATAAATTGCTGATGACAGGTATCCTGATAGCTGGCACCACTGTGTATATTTGAAAAGTCAACACCAGCATGACTCGTTATGAGGCTTTGCTATTTAATGGCATTCACTGTCCAACTCTATTAATTTTGACATATTGATGGTACTTATCCCACCCGATCTGTGTGGAGGTACAAATATCTTGTTTTTTTTTTTAACAGATGTGTGCATGGCACATTGTTGTTGTGGTTTTTAAAAATTATTATTATTATAACTAGTGCTTGGCCGTACGTGCAAAAAGAAAAAAAAGAATTGTGATGTCATAGCACCGTGTCCTGTCATTGGTTGGTAAATAAATGGCCGTAACTTGGGAACCACTTGTCTGATTACTATCAAACCTTAAAAAGGTACATCAGTATGGTGAATATACTGGTTCTGGCTCACTTTTCCCCATGTAAATGAATGGGGGATTTTCAGCGATTCATATATTTTTTTTCCCTAAAAATAAACCCCCTTTTTATCCCAAGGTATATTTATTTGTCTCCCCTTTTAACCTGGGGAGACTTTTTTTTTCAAATAATCCATACAATAAGATAAAGATTTGTTCAAGGTGATTCTAAAGAAATATCTGAAACGTCTAACCCTCGGGACACTCTTTATCAAATAACCGATGCATATTGTTTAGCTCACTCATTGAACCTATAAAGATTTGTTCATTCTCAAATTCCTTCAATAGTTCAATTTTCTTTGCACAATAATCCCCATCTAAAATATTGAAAAACAAAACATTTGAATCTTTATATTTTTTAAGATACCCCTTTTGTGCCATTACGAAATGATAAACTTCTCTTAATGCTCTTGTTTGACCACCTCCTGAGCCACATATCATTTTGAGATTATAGTAAATTGTTTTTTCATTGTTCAATTGATAACCATCAAAGTTTTCAGTCCATTCAAGGATATTCATTTTTTTTCTTTACATCCTCTAACTTACCACTTTTTAAATTGATTCGCTTATTTGTTTTATTTACCTTTGTTTTAGTTATTTTTTCAATAAGACTTATTTGATATTTTTCACATTCATTATGTTTTCCATGTATATACCAAGACTGAGATTTTCTCCACTCTTTAGTTTGATTAATACTTGGTTTGACCATTTATATATTGCAAAAAAACGTGGCGGTAGCCCTGAAAAAACCCTAACCCATCTTCCCATCGTCAAAACACAATCTATTCTATTCACTCTATCGTACAATATCCATATGGAACACAATCTATTCCATTATCTAAAATAAATCTCTTATCATCAAAGGCTCCTAATGCCTTTTTATTTACTTCTTCACTATATATGTTATGTTTATAACTTCTTATTGTATTCATTTTCCTATATTCTTCTTTCTTATTCATCAAACAATTATAATTTCTAAAAGTTATTGATTTCTTTGTTACATATTTCTTTATTCCCTTTAACCTCTTATCAATCTGATCACCATACTTATAAGCATATGCCTTTGCTCTCAACCCAATAAACTCACTCATTACTTTTCCACCCAACTCATCCTTAAACTTACCAATAACCTTTTCATTCTTTTTGGAAAATAACTCACTCTTCTTGCTGAAATTACTTGTATCATATACTCCAATATTTTTCTTCATATCTTCATAAACATCATCAGTTTTTATATCTAGGATAAAACTATCAGTGTCCATATACAACAATGAAACATTTTCACCATACTCTTTCTTTAAGTCATTATACAAATAATCATACATCAATATCTTTGATAAATCAAGAACTGCTGTTCCAATATAAATTGGTTTATCCATTACAATACTTTCCTTTTTCATATGAATTGCAGAAAAGTTCTCTGAAAAAACCTCTTCTCTCTCAAAACTTGGTTTATTTATCAATCTCGAAGCTTCTTTCCAAGATGTTGCGAATCTAATGTTTTGCCTGTTTCTAACATTTTCCATCGTCTTTCCAAATACAGCATTATTCATTAATTTATAAAAGTCCCCTTCAAATTTTACTTTTGTATTTGCTCTCATATCTGTATTGAATTGAATATACTTTTTCACCCAAGGACTTTGTTTAAATTTTAAAACTCTATGAATTTTAGCTACTCTCAATCCTTCTCTCAAAAACTGTTTTAAGCTTCTCTGATGCAAAACATATCCCTCTTTATCATAGAATGTTGTTAATAACTTTTCTGTTGATTTGCCTTGAATATTAAAACTTTTATGATAATCACTGAACCATTCTTTCTTTGGGGTTTCTTTCTCACATGCAAAATGAAGGTCTTTATGCTTATTATGAAGATCACTCGGGTACCTCAAATCAACTTCAAAATAATAACCTTCTTCTTCGTCATTCAATTCCTCTTGAGAAGAAATAACAATATTCATCAAAGCCTTTTCATAATCCTTTTCTTCCACCCACTCTAATTTACCATAAGGCAGAGATTGAGACATTGCCCATCCATACAAATTATTAGCATCAAAATACATCAAATAATTACGATCTTTTTCACTATCATAATTTGGAAGATATTTATTATTTGCTTTAGCATATCTTTTTGAACATACTTGTGATATTCCACCTCTCTTGGACTTCTCAATCATCAAAAGCATATCAACATCACTGATTAAATCTATATCTTGTTTTGTCATTTTCAACATTGCACTCCAAGCAATCTAATCCATAACAATTTTTATTATGACAGAGTGATCTAAAAGCTTCAAACACATCAGCTAACAATAAAACATCTGTTTTTAGATATAAATCATGATATTCTCCAAGGTTCTTTATCTTAAATATTTTCCATATTTCTTGTGCGTGTTTATATTCCTTATCACTTATCTCTTCTTCATAAAGGTTATTATAGAAACTTTCTTTTGAAGGAAGTTGTGTTTCTTTAAATCTCATAAATGAATCCATATAATCATAAGGATAAATTCCCTTACTTGTAAGAATTTTCTCTTTACTTTGAATTTCTTTCCTTGTTTGAATTTCCTCTCTCGTGATAATTCCTTCTTTAATCAGAATTTCATCTTTAATCAGAATTTCCTCTTTAGTTAGAATTTCATTCATTGTTCGAATTTTCTTTATAATTAGAATTTCATCTTCAGTTAAAATTTCTTCATTAATTTCCTCGTTAATTAGAGTTTCCTCTTTACTTTGAATTCTCTCTTTAATCTGAATTTCCTCTTTCGTGAGAATTTCCTCTTTTGGAAAGAATGAATTAAGATTTGGAAAAGAGTCCGTGGAGCTTAGATTTGATGCGAGGTAGGCTAGTGGTGTTCCCATAAACTTGTAAGAATCTTGAAACCTAACACGAGTTAAAGGTTTTGTGAATATCATTTTTGTAAATGAAATATACTTTTGACTTGTGTTTGTTATGGCAGAAATATTCCCTGGTGTTTTTGAAAGTTCATTTATAAATAGATGTGTATCATAGTTGGCGTTGTTGTGAAGAAAGACTGGAATAAAAGAAGGTAATTTATAATTAATATTACAACAGGAATGAGTGGGACCTCTATATTTACCAGTAAGATGACAATGATCCCTAACTTTAGACTCCTTAATTTCCCCCTCACAAATATGACAGATATTGTTCTTTCTAAATTCTATTTTTTCTTCTTTAGTTAATTTCATCGGTTCATTTGTTTCTTTCATTAATTTAGTGAGTCTTATACAATCCTTTTCTAATCCTTTTACAAACTCTTGTGAAGCTTTTTTTCCACTATAATGTTCAAGTTTGTTATACTTTTCTCCAACAGATGATTTGATATAATAACAGAAACCACAAGGAATATGTTTTTGATATTTATTTGTATATGATTCTTTTGGATTAGGAGAAGCAGTATTATCTTTTTTAGGATACATTCAAAATCAGCGTATATCACAAATGGGTGCATGATAGATTTATTATAATCTTCAAAAGAAATCTTTTCACCAGGTTTAGGCATTGTAATTACAGCTGATTTATGATTACTACAATATTTTGAATGTTGTTCTAATCGTTCTTTTGTATGAAATGAATTAAGACATCGCTTACAAGGATATATTTTGTTTGCTGTTCTGAATACCTGAGAAGAGATTAATCTTGATAAATTATTGATGTATGTGTAATGTGAATTCTTTCCAACACTAAAATATAAAAGATCAATGTGTGTTTCTTCATTTTTATAGTTGTTTGAAAATTTTAATATTTGAACTTTTGTTTGTATCCGTTAAT
Source organism: Eptatretus burgeri (assembly GCF_056783735.1). Lineage (NCBI taxonomy): Eukaryota > Metazoa > Chordata > Myxini > Myxiniformes > Myxinidae > Eptatretus > Eptatretus burgeri. Next base: position 88,950,055 of record NC_140966.1, read on the forward strand.
CCATATACATTAATAGAAAGATTATTCTTTTTCTCAAATTTAGGAATATCTGTTAGTGGCATTGGGAATTTAAAATCTTTAATGTCCAAGGTATTCTCATATTTCATATATTGTTTTACTCTTTCTGAATTACATTTTGGTGGATGAAAGTGAGCAAGAACAGACCAGAGAAAACATTTTTTATCATTGTTCTTAATATTAACAACTGCCTTCTTTAGTTTTATTTCTTTTGGTAATTCAACAAAAGAAGAAGCTTTAAGAGAGTTTGATTTTAGAATGTGTATATCTAAAAAGATGATTTTTTAAACATTGAATCCACTTCCTACCACTGTATTATCAACATCCTCCTCTTGTTTTGATAGTTCTTCACAAACCCCACTATTCAAAAAATCTTGAAATGATGTTATAAAATGAAGATCTGTTCTCATATAAGGAGTTTGTTCTTCATCTTGTCTTTTCATATTCATTTTCACTCCCATATAAAACTTTAAAGTTTTCATTTCTTTTAATGTCTTTTTAATAACTTTTTCAACATCACGTTTCACTATTTCAATTGATTCAGCTATTGATGATGGACCGGGTTCTCCAAATTGAAAAATCCTTATTTTTATATGCCCTTTAAATGCCCCATCAGTGTTTTCAATATAATAGTCTCCCTTTACTTTAAACTCATTTTTCTTGTGTTTTTGTGATTGAAGATGTCTATTATAACTACTCTTCAAAACATCCTTTGAGCAGATATCACAATGTTTTCTTTCCAACTCAAGAGGAGATATTTTATGAAATAGATTAAATGTGTTTGTTGGTTCGGAGGTGTTTTCTATAATGTTTATATTTGTGATTACAAACATCACAGTATGTTGTATTCACCATATTTATGTAATAAATCTTTGCTTAAACTAAAATTTTCTTGATGAAAATTTTGTTTATTTTACAGGTGAATCTGTGCTTAAAACCATTTTATCCTCCAACTTTTTCACTTAATAAATACAATGTTTCAAGACACAGAAGACAAGTTTCAATCAATCTCTTCATTTGTTAAAGATACTGAGAAATATGTCAAGGATGTAAAATTGAACAAAGATAAATATGACAACTATTGGATAAAAACAATTATGGTAAATTATATGAGTTCTTCAATATCCTTCAGTGGAAGGGCTTTTAGTACACCTGGGAGAACATCAATTAAAGTATCTCTAACAAAAGTTTCTCCTCTCCTTCTGGTAATATATTCAAAACTAGAAAAAGCAATGAAACAAGAAAAAGTATCAAAAAACAAAAACCTTATGGATGAAGCTTTAGAAGGAAAAGATAAGACCATCTGTAATATGCAAGGAGAAATTTGTATTTTTTTTCAACAACCCTAAAGATGTAAATCCTGATGAAATAAAGGATGTTAATATATCAGGTGAAATGACATTTCGTTCAATAGTAGTTAACGATCATTTTAAAATTACCTTTAATATAAAAAATGTTGTCGTTGAATCTGGTAATGAAAAAAAGTATATCGATGGTAATATTATTAAATATGAGTCAATATACAACTGAAAGTATAGATGAATTTCAGTTTAAGTAAAGTTTTACTTTATAAATATGCTAGAATTTCCTGATTCTCCATATGACAAACTTGAGAATTGTCCTGCGTGTGAAAGACGGGGATTAAACACAGAGTCAAAAGCCTATAAACAATGTATATTCTGTGATTATCTTCTAATTAATGATAATAAAAAATATAAAAAGGAAAATAATTCTTTTAGATTTACACCAAAAATGAATTACTTTACAAGATTGATTATAGAAATGAATGTAAAGTATGAGGGTGATAACACACCTTTCCTTACAAGGGAAGAAACTGAATGTATAAGAGAAATGTTCAAAGGATTGTTGTTATATATTATTCATGGATGTAATTTTCAGGGAAATATCAACACAAGATATTGTATAAATAAAATAATGGATTATCTTGAAATTAAACCTGAACTTAGGATAAAATATAGAGTTTCTAAAAAAGCCAATAATAAATTAAAAAACCTGTTTTCCAAATATGTAAATGAATGATTTTTTTTTACCCATTTGGGAAAATAAGATAAAATTTAACAACCATAAAAATCTCCCAAATTAATGAAGATGTCTCATAGTTGGTTCAAGTGGATGTGGAAAAACCTGCTTACTTTTAAAGATGCTCCTCACTCCCAACTTTTTAGATTATAATAATTTAATAATTTTCACAAAGTCGAGTTTTCAGCCAGAGTATCAACTACTCTCACAAGGTTTTAATGCTGGTCTTCAAAAAGAAGATATAATCGGTTTATTTAAACGTCAAAAAAACTAAATGATTATAACATTGAAGATATAATTCAACTATTTTGTGATACACAGAGATGTAAAAAGAAATCAAATCCTATAACTTGTATTCTTAGTGATAATACAGAAGATACTGTCTCCCCAAGATTTGGATAAATCAAAAAAGAACCTCATTATCTTTGATTGTGTTAATGAGAGAAACCAAACGGTAATGGACAGCTACTACACAAGAGGGAGACATTCTTCTTGTAATTGTATTTATCTTAGTCAATCGTACTTTCAACTTCCTCGTCGTTCCATCAGAAACAATGCTAATACTTTTATTTTATTCAAGTTAAATTCAATAGATATCAATAATTTTTGGAGAGATAATTGTTCTACATTATGTAGTAAAAAGAAATTTGAGGATTACATGAAGCACACGACTGAAAAATATAAATATATTGTTGTGAAACAAGATGAGATATTAAGAGATGTATTTTTTGTTTTATAAACAATTACATATATAAATGACAACTATTATTATAAATCTTGTGGGTAAATCTGCTTCTGGAAAAAACTTTCATAAATCAAGGTTCTTGTGTAGTACAAATGAGAATATTGTAAATTTACTTAAAAAACACCCCGTGATACGCATTGTATCAACAACAACTAGAGCAATAAGACCTGGAGAAGTAAAAGGTGAAGATTATCACTATATTTCAGTGGAGGAACATATGCGATTGAGGAATGAAGGACAAATATTTGAGGAGGTTTCTCTTGGTACAACAAAATATTCACATTGTAAGAGTGAGTTAAGGAAACTAAAATCTGGTGGTGTTGGGATATTAGAAACTAATCCAGAAGGAATGAGACAAATTATTAAACATCTGAGCGGAGTGAAGATTTTATCATCCGGTTTTGATGTTGATGAAGAAACTCAACGCAAACGTATGAAAAGCAGAGATGCAAGTATTAGTGAAGAAGAAATTACAACTCGCATTAATGTTAATAAAGAATTTGATGAAATATTTAAAGAAAAGGATTTATTTGAACACATCTACTTGAATGATGAAGAAAAGGAAAATTTCCCTGTTGATCTTTACAATTCATTAAATGATATTTTACAATAAATAAATGGATGCAAAAGAAAGAGCAAGAAGATTTAAGGAACATCAAGAGTTGGTTTCAAAAGTTGTAAAACAGCAGGAAGACATAAAGAAGAAACGCAGACAGAAACTAACGGGCGAAGACGCATTTGAAAGAAAACAAGATAAATTTTTTAAACCACTTTTAAAAACTTCCCAAGAAAAAAATGAAAGATGTTTCCACAGTTCCCACAGTAGAATATTCTCCGAAAAAACTTCAAATGTTAAAAGATTTTGATCAAATGACTGAGGAAGAATTAGAGCATTTAGGAGAATTAAAGGTATATGATGATGAAGGTTTATTTCAACAACTGGAAGAGATTAATCAACCCCCTGATTATATTGTGAATGCTCTTCAAAACAATGAATATTCAGCGGATTCAAAAACCAAAGCAGGACTCATTCCAACAGAACAACCAGCAATATTTCATCTTGTTCAAGAAAAGGTATTGATATTTAATGATGAATTAAGGTTCTTAAGTTCTGCTCAACCCCCTGTTAAACTAACTCCAAGATTAATGTTTCTTCTCACAAAAGATGGAAGACAAGGTTCAACTGTGAGGGATGAATCAAAGTATATTGATAAACCATTGGATATGGAAAATAATGATGATAGAGTATATATTGATTTGCTGAACGCTCTAAATTATAGGGTTAGTATTTCTAGTAAAAGGAGAAACACATTATTCAGGCTTTAAGTATCCTTGGTTCAGGTATTAGTTTTCTTCCAAATGACCCATCGCAATTAGTTAATAGACTGTTATTGTTGTTAGGTAGTAAGAAGGCTGGAAATAACAATTGTTTTAATGAAGCATCAGCCATTTTAGACCAGTTGATGAACATGAAAATAATTAATAAATCTCAATATAAAGACATTTTATCTCGTATATTAAATAAGATGAGAAGCACAATCCTGAGTTTTAATTTCACAACAAGCGACCACACATCTTCATTCCCATACCCACTACAACTTGACCCAACAAAAGAATATGAGGCATCTTTATTGTCCATGGAAACTTATAATACCTTATTTAATATAACTGATAAAAATGACAAGTTTCGTTATAATCCCGGAAGTGGATACAAAACGATAACAGTCTCACCCGGAGCATATGAGATTTCAATTAAGAGATTTTAATATGAGAATTCACCTACGTGAAGTTTTCCAATAAATAAATACGATGGTTATTGTGAGGAAACACGAGTTGGGAAAATATAAAATAATTACAGGGGATGGGATGTTCCTTTCCCCATACTACAAGGGTGAAGGTATGTATCTTGGTAGAGGATACTATAAACCTAAGAGACAAAGGGGTGTTGGACATCAATTTAGAGGAGATGGGATAATTGATACTCTCATGGGTATTGGTTCAACTATTCTAAAACATAAAGATCTAATTGGTTCAACTGCTTCTGCTGTGGGAAATGCTGCAGGTGTTGTAAAGAGCATAAAAGATGCCCAGAAGGAATCTCATAAATTACAAGCAATAAAAGAAATTAAGAAAGGCAAAACTCAGTTGTCCCCCCAAGAACGACAGAAAATAATTCAAATACTTGAATCAGGGTTTCAAAAGTTTTAACATCTTTTTTCCTAAATAAATACAAGTATGGAAGCAATTGATAGTATCTATGATTTGGATGATACTATTATTATCTCAAACTCCACTAAAAAAGAAGATTACTTCAAGGTAAATGCAATAACTGGAACAGACTGGAATACAAATGGTACAAAAAGTTTTGAAATAAATAATCAACAAACCTATTTGAATCTCTCCGAAAGTTTCTTGTTGTGTAAATTTAAATTCACTAAAGCTGGGAATAACACAAACGCTACACTTGTAAATGATTTCTTCTGGAAAATGTTTGATAGTGTGCGTTTGTATATTGGAACACAAGAAGTTGAAGCGGTTGATTATGTCTCTGCTGTATCTGAAATGATGAAATTTACACTCTATACATCCAGTGATAGAATGGGAAAGGGGTCTGTCGAAGGTTTTATTCCTGATATGTCAACGGGAACAAACACAGACCCTGGATATACTCAAAGGAAAGGAATGTATAATGATGATACAAAAGCAGAAAATAGTTTTACTGTGGCAGTTCCTCTTAAAGGTATATTTGGATTTTGTGATCATGATAAAGTTCTGTATGGTCTTAAAATTAGATTTCAACTACAAAGGAATGATAATGAAAATAGATTGCTTTTTGGTGTTGGTAGTGCTTTTGGTGAACAGAATAAATTTGTAATTGAGGAGATGAGTTGGTATATCAGTGAATATACCCCTAATCTTAAAACAGAAGAGATGTTGAATCGAAGACTTAACTCAAAGAAACCACTCAGTGTAACCTCAAAAGAAGATGTCAACACGTTAAACTCAACCAAACTACTTACACGTGGAATTGGGTGTTCTGGAAGGAAAGCCAGGATATCTGTGGATCATTTTTAAAAAGCCAGATGGTGATACTGCGACTGATAAGAATAATGCATTGAGTGATAATGCTAAGGTGAAACAACTTCGCGTTTCTCTAGATGGAACATTTTATCCACGAGATAGATTGGAAATTAATTGGGAAAAAATGATTTTGCTGAAGCATACAAGTCTTACCAAAAGGTGTGTGAAAGTAATGGAAATAAAGAACCTATTTTGGATATGACAGCATTTAAAAGTTTGTATACAATCGATGCGTTTGACCTGAGCGCTCAAAAGGAAACTATAAAGTCTAATCGAGTGGATACTTCCCTATACATTGAAAGAGGAGAGAGTGAAGAAGTTGATGCATGTTGTTTGCTTTTGGAAGAAACAGAATTGCATATTAATACAGATAATGGTGTTATGATTAGTCTCACATAATTTTTTGTTAAATAAATGAGTGGCAAAGTACCAACTGGGGTATATGTTAATCAAATCAATCTTCATAAACTGTCATCTTGTGTTCAAAATCAAAAGCCTTGTACGATTAACGTTAATACAATTCAGAGAAAAGGAGCAGTAAGAATTGATGTTTTGCTCACAAGAGAACAGGTTAAAATCTTGAATGACACTGGCTCACTTAAAATTAAAATGACAAAACCAATGTTAAAAAAATATTCAATAAGAGAGACGAGTGGAGGATTTCTCCCATTTCTAATTCCTTTATTTGCTGGTTTAAGTGCGGTTGGAGCATTGACGGGTGGTATGTCAACAGCGGTGAAAACTGCCAACGAAAGGAAGGCTCAACTCCAGGCTCAAAAAGAATTGGAAAGATATAACAAAGAGTTGGAGAAACAAATTAGTGGAAGTGGTGTAATTGTAGATTTTGCTGAAAAACTTGAAGGTCTGCCTGATAAAGCGAGATTGTTAGTTGGAGATATGCTTTCTTCTATAGCACAAGCAGGTGTAAAATTAACGAAAAGAGGTAATGGATTATATCTTTCTAATAAATAAATGAGCATTCATGAGTGGTTTAAAGAATTTGGAAAGAATACAACATCAAATTTACAACTTGTCAAATATTGTAAGAAATTAAAAATTCATCATGTGGTTATTTGTATGAGAGATGAATTAACAAACGTGCCGAAACATACAAAGAATATTATTATGAACTTAGAAGATAATAATGGGAACGGTTCTCATTGGGTTTGTATTTTTAATAGTCAAGACAAATATTATTTTGATAGTTTTGGTCTTCCACCACCTGTTGAAGTCATAAAATTCTTACAGAATGGTGTTTATCAAACATTTCAAGTCCAAGAATTAAATTCTAAGTGTTGTGGTCAATTATGTCTATATGTGTTATTTCAACTCAACAAAAATAAAAATTTTTATGATATTTTTAATCTAATATAAATGACTTATGTTGGTAAAGATGGTTCTATCTTTGGTGTAGCTCAAGAAATGGATATTGATTTATCAAATTATTACACAAAGGCACAGGCTGAACGACATAAATATAATATAACCAAAAATATTAACATGAAAAATCCTTAAAAATTAAAAAATTATCCAAGCCCGACTGACGCGAATGACTTGGTAAGATTAAGCGATTTATCACAATATATATCCTTAAATAAAACGGCCATGTATTCCAAAGATACAGAAGTGTTGATATTATCTCCAGGTCATACAGAATTCACAGTTGAATTAAAATATTTTTTTTATAAAGAAGGGCGTATCGTTTGTATGAAAATAGAACAATGGGGGTATGATATGAATGATTTAGGGTATAATTGGTCATTTAAAATTAACCTCGAAGACCTGGAACAATTAAATCGGTCTCGTAAGGAAGAATATTATCCACTTGGTATCGAGAATGAGTTTTGTGGGGCCACGATTAGTAAACAACAAATCAAATAATTTAATAAGGGTAAATATAATAATGGTTTTGCCCTTGTTTATATCATGAAAACAGAAAAAACAGGATT
>NC_140966.1:88962887-89005387 GCF_056783735.1 Eptatretus burgeri
GAGTGTGTTGAGAAGGTGGATGGAGTACTTTGAGGAGCTGATGAATGAAGAAAATGAGAGAGAGAAGGTTGGAAGAGGTGGAGATAGTGAATCTGGAAGTGGGGTGGATCAGTAAGGATGAAGTGAGGACTGCTATGAAGAAGATGAAAAGTGGAAAGGCGGTTGGCCCAGATGGTATACCAGTGGAGGCATGGAAGTGCTTAGGAGAGATGGCAGTGGGGTTGTTAACCAGATTGTTTAATAAAGTCTTGGAAAGTGAGAGGATGCCGGAGGAGTGGAGATTAAGTGTACTGGTTCCGATTTTCAAAAATAAGGGTGATGTGCAGAGCTGTGGAAATTACAGAGGGATAAAGTTGTTAAGCCACACCATGAAGTTGTGGGAAAGAGTAGTGGAAGCTCGGTTGAGAGGAGAGGTGACGATCTGTGAGCAGCAATATGGGTTTATGCCAGGAAAGAGCACCACTGATGCGATGTTTGCTTTGAGAATGTTGATGGAGAAGTATAGGGAAGGCCAGAAAGAGTTACATTGTGTGTTTGTGGATTTAGAGAAAGCTTATGATAGGGTGCCAAGAGAAGAGTTGTGGTATTGTATGAGGAAGTCGGGAGTGTTGGAGAAGTGTGTGAGGATCGTGCAGGATATGTATGAGGACAGTGTGACAGCGGTGAGGTGTGCGGTAGGAATGACGGACCGGTTTAAGGTTAAAGTGGGATTGCACCAAGGATTGACTCTGAGCCCTTTCCTGTTTGCAATGGTGATGGACAGGTTGACGGACGAGATCAGACTGGAGTCTCCATGGACTATGATGTTTGCAGATGACATTATGATCTGTAGGGAGAGTGGGGAGCAGGCTGAATCGAGCCTTGAGAGGTGGAGGTACGCACTGGAGAGAAGGGGAATGCTAGTCAGTAGGAGTAAGACGGAGTACATGTGCGTAAATGAGAGGGAGGGTGGTGGTATGGTGCAGTTGCAAGGAGTTGAGGTGGGGAAGGTGGATTGGTTTAAATACTTGGGATCAACTGTCCAAAGTAACGGAGAGTGTGGGAGAGAAGTGAAAAAGAGTGCAGGCAGGATGGAGTGGGTGGAGAAGAGTTGCAGGAGTGATTTGTGACAGAAGGGTAGCTGCAAGAGTGAAGGGGAAAGTATACAAGACGGTCGTGAGACCAGCTCTGTTGTATGGTTTGGAGGCGGTGGCACTAACAAAAAGACAGGAAGCAGAGCTGGAGGTGGCAGAGTTAAAGATGCTGCGATTCCCGTTGGGAGTGACGAGGATGGATAGGATAAGAAATGAGTATATTAGAGGGACAGCGCAGGTAGGACGGTTTGGAGACAAAGTGAGAGAGGCGAGATTGAGATGGTTTGGACATGTGCACAGGAGGGAAGCGGAGTATATCGGGAGAAGGATGTTGAAGATGGAGCTGCCAGGCAGGAGGAGAAGAGGAAGGCCAAAGAAGAGGTTCATGGATGCGGTGAGGGCGGACATGCGGGTGGTTGGAGTGTCAATGGAAGATGTGGAGGATAGAGCGAAATGGAGACGGTTGGTCCGCTGTGGCGACCCCTAACGGGAGCAAGCCGAAAGAGGAAGAAGAAGATATATATATATATATATATATATATATATATATATATATATATATATATATATATACATATATATATATATATATATATATATATATATATATATGTATATATATATATATATATATATATATATATATATATATACATATATACATATATATATATATATATATATATATATATATATATATATATATATATATATATATATATATATATATATATATATATATATATATATATATATATATATATATATATATATATATATATATATATATATATACATACATATATATATATATATATATATATACATATATATATATATATATATATATATATATATATATACATATATATATATATATATATATATATATACACACACACACACATACATATATTCACACACACACGTGTCTCACCATTGGTTTAATTCATTCGAGATCAGAGGCAGTGATAAGACTTCGTACCAGTCATTATAAATGTTTTTCAATTCTCTTCTAAAATCATTGACCTCTTCAATAAGCATTCATTTGATGCACCTCATCGTGATATGTAAACTCCACTTCTTCCAAGGACCTGCCAGGAAAAAATATATATTTTCGCATTATCACGATTTAATTTTTAATCAATTGCTTCATCGTTCAAAGAGGAACCTATACACAGGCTTACCAACTTTGTGTTGAGCTGTTTTGTTCGCGGAAGAAAGATCGCTCATGTCTCAGTTGTAAAAATGAAAATCCCGTCTGGCAGAAACTTTGTCTGGCGAATCACTTATAAAGCAACGATGAGGAGATTGCTTAATCATTGGGTGTGGCCACAGGAAATGATGCTTCGGGTGAGACAGCTTGGAAAATAACTGGGAGATATATTCTCAAATTGTATGAATCATTTTTAAAACATACTTAAAATACCCTAAAATGGTTTTGATTAAACATGTTTTCAGTTCGTGTTCTGAGATAAAATATAAACACGAGACCTTGTCTCACAGAATAGTTCCTGTTTTTTTTTTCACAGCATGACTGTCTAAAAACACTTCCTCATTTTCACAGCACGACCGTGTCAAAAAAACACTTCCTCATTTTCACGGCATGAACTGAAAACATTTGAAACAAAACTTTTTTTATGGCGTGGTTTATACACAAAAATGATTTGCAACTCGGGTGGTGGCCAGATGAGATCATTAAGAGAAGTTTATCATTTCGTAATGGCACAAAAGGGGTATCTTAAAAAATATAAAGATTCAAATGTTTTGTTTTTCAATATTTTAGATCGGGATTATTGTGCAAAGAAAATTAAACTATTGAAGGAATTTGAGAATGAACAAATCTTTATAGGTTCACTGAGTGAGCTAAACAATATGCATCGGTTATTTGATAGTGTCCCGAGGCTTAGACGTTTCAGATATTTCTTTCGAATCACCTTTAACAAATCTTTATCTTATTACATGGATTATTTGGAAAAAAAGTGTCTCCAGGTTAAAAGGGGAGACAAATAAATATACCTTGGGATAAAAAGGGGGTTTATTTTTAGGGAAAAAAATATGAATCGCTGAAAATCCCCCATTCATTTACATGGGGAAAAAGTGAGCCAGAACCAGTATATTCACCCTACTTACATCCACAGGGCCCCAGCAACATACCTGGCAAGTTTCAATGAGATCGGACCAGATCGGATTGTCAAACAGTGGTCACAGACAGATGCACAGAGAATACTGGAATTATAGATAGACTTGTACGTGTGTGGCCGTACGTGCAAACCAAAAAATAAAAATTTCAAACCGCGAGCCAGAAACAAACACACAGGCCGTTCCTTCGCTCTCGCGTGCCTGTACGTGCAACCCCCCCCCCCAAAAAAAAAAAACAACAAAAACTTTCAAACAAATACACAGGCCGTTCCTTTGCTCTCGTAAACGACGACTGGATTGGGGCAATTGTGTTTATCTATAAATGCGCATAAGAAATCGAGAAATTATTAGAATACATTAAGTCGTCACTATCCGGAAGTGGTGCGTGCCCATACGGAATGTTCACATGCATTCCACGAATTATCGCTTGCATTGAAGTAACAACTGCTGTGATACTTACACACACAGAGTTAATTAAAATCAAGTTTACCTCCCTGTCTTTGCTTGCCATGACATTCGCTGCCATTGACCATTGCCACTCCTACTCCACGGTAACTAAGGCACTGATCCCCATCGTAACCGGCACGGCACGGCACGTGACGTCATCGTCGACCGGCAGTGCACCGGCCTACGCAGCACCGTATCCTTTCATTGGTTGGTAAATAAATGGCCATAACTTGGGACGCACTTGCCCGATGAATATCAAACCTTGAAAAGGTACATCCACAGGGCCCCAGCAATATACCTGGCAAGTTTCAATTGGATCGGACCAGTGGTTGTCAAGAAACAGCGGTCACACACACACACACACACATTGCTGGAATTATAGATAGATTATTCTTATTATTATTCTTACTAGTACGTGCCTGTAAAAATAAATAAATATTCAAACCGCGAGCAACAAACAACCACACAGGCCGTTTCTTCGCTCTCGCGTGCACATACGTGCGTGGCGCGGAAGTTTGCATATTATTCGCAGTTACGATTATTTGCAATTTATTTTTAATGCCCAAATATTCAATTATTATTTTTTTCTGGAGGCACAGTTGATACTGTCCATTGAGGTAGCCATTGCTGAATAAATGAGTGCTTGTCACAATGCTGGCTGATGATTCGTTGAATATCAATACTACTATGCCGTCCGACCAGCTCACTGTGCCCACGAGCGACTACATTATAAAAAAATAGTTATGAACATTAATGGCGATTCACTTGGTGTTGAACACAATTCATGATGCAAACTTTTGATATCAACGAGAAAATGTTTTTATGCGGCCGGAGGGAAGGGAAGGGGAGGGGAGGTGGGGGGGAAGTGAGGGAATCCGTTGATGGTGGGGGGGGGGAATTGTCACGCGAACTTAACCTTTACAAAATAAACAAATCAATGCAGAACACGATTGAAATAATGTATGGACACAAATAGACAACTTTATTGTGTGGGTTCAGAGTGGAATGACTTCAGGTAGGGAGAGGGAAGCCTTACCATGCTCCGGTGGAATGTCTGGGCCGGTTAAACGACGTGCCGGTACATCCTCACATCCAGTACCCAAATGGCGGATCGACGGGGTCACTGTGCCGGATGCTTGGTGCTTTCTCTGCAGACGCTAATCGTCCCAAACCCAATCTGTCCTTTAACAGACGATTAATAACTAAAGCCGTTTGTGATCAGGCCAACTCCAATTCACGAAGAGGAGATGAGTTGTCACCGCAACCTTCAACAAATTCAAAATACTTGCCAACCCACATTTGGCAAGCGTGATGATTGTGCTCCTATGCCAACCCATGTTGAGTGAGGCCACATCATGCATTCTACCGAAAACAGGCTAATGATGATAATAATGATACTTCTTGCTGAATTTAAAAAATATGTATTGGAATGTTTTTGTGAAATAAATCTCACAAAAAATAGACAATATTTAATTGGGTAGATAGGTCTGCATACCAAGGAAAGTGAGTTGAAACCGTAAACATTCTGACCCCGACATTCACGGGTTCCTCGCATTCGCGGTTGATAATTTGCGACATGCTCTTACATTTGTGGGAAATTGCCCTGCGTATTCACGGTTTTATTTTTTTGTATTATTATTAATTAATTATTTATTTATTCATTCATTCTCGAGTCGTGAGTATAACAGTTCTACAACATATCTTTCACAAGCCACCCACAAAGCAGCTGTATGTACAATAAAATACTGTGCGTTCGCAAAAAACCATGTCTTCCATGAGCCGCGAATATGACCTGCTTACTGTACGCATATTGTGGCTTCGTGCGATAAACATTGTTTCACGGGACGTCTCACCATGTAATGCATACGGTACTCTATGCTATGTATTGTAGCTTCGCAGCACAAACAGTTTTGCGGGATGTCTCACCAATGTAACACGGCATTCCCTGTGACACCACCCCCCCCGTGAGTTATTTACAGAATGAAAACACCAACAGCATCTATTGATGTATCCAGTAATTACCAGGTGGTCACATATGGACATTACACAATGGAAACATTCAGCGCATCTCAGTGTAAATCACCATCTTGCTACAAACAGCACAATCTGAGCGGTTACATTTTTGAAACGCTCAGCATAATCTGCTAACAGATAGGAAAGATGTCATGTCCTGTGAGTTAAAGAATGAAAATGTTCAACATATCTATTAGTGTAATTAGCAGTTCGCTACATACTGACTAATTATACAGTAACCGCTTGCCACATCTATTAATTATCAGCTACTGAATACATCATCACCCATAAAAATCCACTGCAAACAATGTACAGACTATTGACCACATCCTGGATCATCATCATTCTCATCCTGTTGCTCTGACCTGTGTATTGCCTCGGTCCGTTCATTCTTCGAAAATGACTCCCAAGGATTGAGGATAACTCTCAGAAGAGTATGCCTCTAAGTGGACTACTGATACGGCAGAAGGCGAAGCTCCTGCACGACCATCTCTCTGGCGCGTGTGGTGCAAGCACAAGCGTGGCGGGTCCAAGCGGAACCTCCAGCCCATTTGCAGCAAGCAAGGGGTGGTTCCACCACTTCAAGGCATGATATAATTTGTGCAACGTCAAGATCGTAGGGGAGTGTGCCTCTGTGGACCACGATGCGGCCAAGGCATTCCTTGTAGAACTCGCGAGCCTCATGGACGAGAAGGGGTACCAGCTGGAGCAGATCTTTAACGTTGATGAGACCAGCTTGTTTTGGAAAAAGATGCTGGCCAGAATGTTCATCTCACAACGCGAGAGCAAAGCAGCAGTCTTCAAGGCCACAAAGGACTGGGTATCCCTTCTCCTCTGCACCAATGCCAAAGGGGACTTCATCGTAAATCCCATGATGCTCTACCGTTACCTGAACATGTGTGTACTGAGGAACAAAAACAAGCAGGTGCTGTCCGTGTTGTGGCAGGCGAACAGGAAGGTGTGGGTGATGTCTGAAATTTTTTATGGACTGGATTCATAACTGTTTTGTTACTTTGGTCGAGAGGTACGAGGCAGGAAAGAACCTTTTGTTGAAGGTACTGCTGCTTGACAATGCTCCTGGCCACTTCACGGACTGAACGGCTTCCTCGTCATCTTCATCTTCATCTTCATCATTTTGCAAAGTTATGTGTGCTGTGTTTGTTTAATAAAAAAATAGAGATGGTACATGATGTTGTCGTTTTTGTTTTTTTCTTCATTTTGTTGTATGGTATGGTTAAGAGACTTTGAAATGTATTCAATAAATTGGAAACGGTACCTGGTGTTGTCGTTTTCTTGCTTTGTAAGCATCTTTAATGAAACTGTAATTGTGCATTCGTGGTCAAACATTTTAAACTTTAAAAAACTTTCCCTTTTGAACCAGGACCCGCTACGAACCGACAACGTTATCCCCCTTTGTCGCTCACGGATTTTTTTCCCTGACATTCGTGGATTTTTCGCGGGTGGGGAAATCCCCGGAACGTATCCCCCCCCCATTTCCCATTGAAACTGCCCCCACATTCGCAGTTTCAACATTTACGGGTTTTTCCCACAACGTACCCCCCTCCCACCCCCCACAAATGTTGGGGTCCTGGTGTATTTTCAAAAACAGTTGATGAATGCAATCAATTGAGGTTTTGTTTCAGCATGGCAATGCCAACAGTGTCCTGCTCAGCTGCCGTTTGCAATGGTGCGAATATCGTGCCCGGTTACCTGCAGGCCAAATTGAACACCATCAATTGTTTTTTCACCTTTTTTTGGTCTCTTGAAGATCCTCTGTGATTTCAGCGTTTTGCCATTGATGAATATGCGCAAGACCGGCCAGCACACCAGCAGCAACACTTCTTCACTATCGGTGTACAAAGTTTTGTTGAATGTTAGACAGTGTGTTTCAGTGGATTGCGATCATGTTGAAAATATATTGAATGTTTATTCTTCTTGTCCTTTCTCTGTATTGTTTGGTGTGCTGCGTGCTTTTCCCCACGTATCGCTCGGATTGAAGCTTCTTTTTTTTCTCCTTTTTTATTTTTGTTTGCAGGTGCTTTTGTGCTTTGCTGGATGCCAGGCATGGTCATTTTGTTGATCGACGTCTTGTGTCCCAAGCAGATATGTGACCTGAATGCTGCTGAAAAATTCTGCCTAACCCTTGCCCTTTCAAACTCTGCCGTAAACCCTATAATTTATTTCTGCCGAGACCGCGAGCTGCTCAGCACCTTAGGCCAACTGCTTTCTTGCAGAAGGCACCAACCTCACAACGAAATAGTTGAGCCGTCCTACAATGTGCAGAGTAATGCCGAATTGCTTGATCAGCAGAGTGAATTCTCCGCTTGATAATTTGAACTGCACCATCTGTTGATGCAGCTGTTTGATTTCATCTTGTTGTTGTCGTTTTTTTGATATCCCTTGGCCTTGTCAGTAAGTCAGTAAGTATACCAATTTGTTTGGGGCCTTTAAAAAAAAAAATCACTCTTAACCATTCTCAACCGTCTTTGTTTTCTGGATGATGTTCAAGTAGTTTGTCAACACCTCAAATTGCCAAACGCACGTATGGGTTCATGCTTTCCTGGCCAATCTGCTTTCAGTTTTGGCAGAATTTTAATTTGAAAATATCATTTGTTTTGTTGTGGAAACGAGTTGCAATGCAGTGTTATGACCATTTTTTTATTTTCTTTTTCCCAGACAGCACTGTTGAGGGATTTAATAGAATATTTCTGGTTGAGTTTCTTCTTGCGGGTTTGATGATCTTGTCAGGCGAGATCATTATTA
This sequence comes from Eptatretus burgeri, assembly GCF_056783735.1. Classification (NCBI taxonomy): domain Eukaryota; kingdom Metazoa; phylum Chordata; class Myxini; order Myxiniformes; family Myxinidae; genus Eptatretus; species Eptatretus burgeri. The sequence continues at coordinate 88,971,326 of NC_140966.1, forward strand.
TTAGTATTGTATTATTTTTAAATCGTGGAATTGAAATTGTTCTTTGGAATTGTCGATCCATTGTGCATGCTCATATGTAATGCCAATACATGTGATATTATTCTCATTGTGTTACTTTGCATTCAGACTTGTTCCTCGTGTGGTTCTTTGTTTTCTTTCAATTCTTTTCTCCCTTATTTATTACAAAAAAAAATTGGCATATTTTTGTGCATTTTTCAGCATTGGGGAAACTAAAGCATCACGTGGAACAATGTCTGGTGATCAAGGTGGTGGGTCTAATGTTGCATTATTTGCCCAGGCCATGTCATGTTGATAAATCCATTTTATTTGAATTCCCATTTGTCGGTGCGTTGTTTTGTACAACAATCTGAGTGCAATGCTTTGGATAGCTGTTCATCTATTGGTAATACTAGCAAATGTGATTAGTGTTGCGATAACATGCTTTTCCTTTGTACGTGCCTCGTCTCGATGAGTGACTACTTAAATCGCTCGAATGCCTGAGAAAGGAAGAATGTAATTTCCTCAAAAGCTTGCTTCAACATTTCCGTCAGACTTTTTTTTCCAAAAGATCAAAATATCTTTTGGACGCACATATGTTCACAAAGGTTAATGAAATCCATGACACACAACAAACCTCAACCTCTCGATGTGCAGTCGCGTCATTCTGGAGAAATGCGCAATGATATCGTGTAATCGCATCCATCTGAATCCTACACCCTTCAAACTGACAAGATACTATCTTATTTCTGTTTTGTTTTAAATGCTGCAAGATTGGAAGTCATCTTGTGGTGCTGGCGTGATGACTCCTTATTCCGGTCTATCGACGTATCACACAAGTCAATAATTCTGCCATTTTTTGGGGCGGTTTCTTTCCTCTGTTTGCCCTCTTTTCTTACTCTTTTCGAATTGCTTTTATCCTTTTCTTCTTCCATGTATGCATTGCTTTCAATTTTTGTGCAAATCTAAATAAGAAAATGTACTCTGTACGTACATGGGGAAAACATTTGTTGAAGTTTTTGTTTTAAATTAAATTGTGAGTTTTTAGCAAGAGCTGTCATCGTGAGTGAGGGGCATTGAGTTTGTACTTTGGATAATGCATAAGTATATACTCAGTTCAGTTTGAATGTCGAAGAGAATAACTTGAATGTCATTTGTCTCTTAGCTGGGCAGCTGTAGCCCATTATTACCTTTCACTTCTTTATCATCGCTGTTTTATAGCTTCTTCTTCTTCTTTTTTTTAAATTTGGAATACACATATTGAGTTGCTCATCAATTTGGAGCAAAGCCGAACTCTAAGGACGACAGAGCATCCTCAAAGCTGGATTACTTGAGGGAGTTTAAATGACTAAATCAGAGCCGACTCTCCAAATAATTTTACTTGATAAATGCCTCATGTACTGATACTTTGAGTGGCTCTCAATTTTAGTTCAAACTTTAATTATCTTTCTTTGTTTATATAGTGTACATCTATATCTTTTGTATGTGAAATAAATTTTTATGGCTTTGAAAGTCTGCTTTGTTGTGCTACTTAATAATAGGGTCAAACAATAGGCCCCTCTTCTCAACTGATACAAATTGTATTGGAAAGAAATCCATAATTTCACACTTCAACATTCAAAAGATAGTATTTGTATGAAACCATGTTCATAGACTTTATTGTGCAAAATTAAGGAATTATGGATTCACTTGCATCAATCATATTGTGACTGCCATCAATAATGTTTTTTTTTTTTCTTTGTTTCTTTGTTTCTTCATATCTTGGTCATGCACCCATTGGTAGTTGGTGGGTGTTAAATACCCCACAGGGTCTTTGATGAAAAGTAGGCGAGTGAGGTCCGGCACTCAGCAAATTCCAAATTCCTGCCCAAATTGCCTCTTATTGAATGCCAGGCCTGACCAGCCAGTTGGGTGTGTGGTTTGGGCCACAATGTTCCCTGTTCACAACAGGGTACAATAAGGTGATAAATTGGGCCATTGTAGTAGTAGGACATACACGGACACAAAAATGTTGCAGTTGTCATGTCATCCCAGCCACCTGGTACAAATCCTGGTGAACTGCATCAAAACTGCTGACTGATTTCAGTTGCATTGGGCCAGATCACGGGTCTGTTCACATGACACGGTATTGTGGTGGGTGTTAATCATCCATACCAGATGAGTTCTCAAACAGACGTACCAATTCCAATCGTGATCACAACCCCTCAAATTCATTCCGAGACCAAGTGCATTTTATAAAGAATTGGTACATGGGGTAGGAATCCAAGGAAGCAAACAACTATAAATGGCAGCAAAGTTTCTTAACTCACCCGTAACGAACAGCGAACAAACGGTAAGTCCTTAACTATATATTGTTACGAATGTGGAATTAAATTGCACACAACATACAGGTTCCCTTAGTAAGCTACGTCGATAAGTGCTTGTTCCCTAGATAGCTCACCTTCCATTGTTTAAATGTTTTTGAAATCGATTAGATGCGCTGCGGATCGATTTCATAGTTAGGGAGCAAACAATGGAGACGTCCTCCCCCTCTTCTGCGAAGAGGAAGAAGAACTCTGCGGTGTCGTCAACAACTCCCTCCCACCGTGGTTGAGCGGCGGGGGGGTGGATCACGAGGGCATGAGTCACGCCGGGTGCGGGGGAGGGGTGCAAAGGATAAAGGACATTTTTTCTTTGTTCAAAAAAGGATCCCGAGAGAGTTCGTGAAAGTCCCGTAAAAAGAGTCCCGTGGGAGTCCCATGGTAGGGCTGAGTTCATGGGAGTCCCGTGGCAGAGTTCGTGTGCCGAGTCCCGTGGGAGTAGTAAGCTTTTTGCTTTGGCAGTTGGAGTCATGAGGAAGCCAGAAGCCAAGGAGCTGCGTGGAAGTCCGGGCGTCGCGAAGGAGACGTGAGCTGGAGGCGCAGCCTTGCCTGCTGTCGTGCAAACCGCGCGTTCGTGTGGAGAAAGCCGGAGAGAGCTCGCCTGCATCACGGAAGGCCCAAGCTCGACCGCGGCTACGCTAGCTGCCGTGGGAAGGAGCATCGCGGGTCGCCCAAGTGCGTTCGTGTGGAGAGAGCCGGAGAGAGCTCGCCTGCCAAACGGAAGGCCCAAGCTCGACCGTGGCTACGCGAGCTGCTGTGGGGACGGGACGTCGCGGGTCGCCCAAGCCAGACACCACGAGGGTGCAGGTAACCTGCAACGGTCTCGTGGGACTCGTTCGGTCTGCCAAGTCCCACGCCATAAAGACCCAAGAGGTCCAGTCTGACCCCATTGCCTTTGATGGGGTCTTTTTCCTGCTTTTCTTTCGAATGAATGTTGTGGTGCCGAGTCCCGTAAGTAAAACTGTGTAAGTGACTGTACATTAATAATTGCTTATAGACGGTTGTTGTTCTTTTGTCGTGCTTTTGTTGCTTATTTAATTGCATACGTGTTTCATTATAATAAATGTCCTTGTGTGAATGTAAACCTGCTCGCTTCATCCATTTTCTCATTGACTGAACATTTCGTGTGTTGGGAGTTAGAAAGCCGTTGGTTTGCCGTAATAGGGAGACATTTGGACCGACGGTTCTCGGCGATGACGTGCGATGACGTGCTCAGAATTGTGCATGGACAAGCTCGCCTCGGCGGTTTGTTCCATACGCGTTCCGTCGAGGGTGGAATACCCTGGTAGTTGGATCACGTGGGTATTTAGGTACATTGAAGATTGGCAATCGACCCTACCCCACGTGATCTGCCAATTGGCGAATTTCTGTTCTTGTACAAGGACCCGTCGCTCGGAGTTATCCGGGTGGCGATCTATATTCCGAGTGATCGGTCGGGCCGACTCGACTTGCGGCTCCGTTCAGAGCGGTCGGTTGGCGGCCGACCCCCGGTCTGTAACAATATGTTCTCAGCAGGCCCAGTCATACCTCAAGAGATAGACAAGTCAGAGGCATCGAGACAATAAAATGCCCAGATACCTGGCACGACACTTCGTTCATGAGCTGAGATGGAATTGGTACCATCTTGAGGGACCAGAAAAAAGTGATATTGTTGTGGGGCCGAGTTTCGGTGGCGAGCATGACCGCTAGATGGAGCAGCAGAGTCGGCTCCACCGAACACCGGGAATTTATAGGTCGTCACCCGGATAACTCCAGAGCCGACGGGTCCCTTATCGGATCGCCAATAGGTTGACCGAGTGGGATAGGGTCGATTGCCAATTTCAATTTACCTAAATACCCACGTCATTCAAACTACCGGGGAAATTCACCCTTGGCGGAGCTCGAGCAGAACAAACCGTTAGCGTGCTCGAACCGTGAGTAACCCGAGCAGATGGCTACCGAGGTCCGTTGGTCCAAATGCACAACTTGCCGCTTCCAAATTACGCACCGTGCTAAACCAATGAAGAAAACACAGAAACGAGCTGAACCATTTAAAAGCGGATTAGTTTATAATGCGGGAGGGGGGGGGAGGGAACACACAAAGAGTAGAGTTATCCCACTGTAAGAAATGAAATGCAAATAATGTACAAGGCACTCAAACAATTGCTACTTTTAGACTGGGCCCACAGACACACACGCACATACCCAAAAGAAATGATGGCCGCAGCCCTTCAGCTCGGGAGGGAAGGTGAGCCAAAGGGGAGAACCTGTCTCGCACCTCTCCGCCTTGTGCAGTTTTCGATGATCCGGTTCGGTGGGACTCGAACCCGCAACACAATGCAATGATGGACACCAGCCGGCGTGAAGGTGGATCAGAGAGAACGCCAGCAGGCCAGACGAGGCTGACAAGGCGACCAGGTGACGAGGCTGACAAGGTGACCAGGCGACCAGGCGACGTGACCTTCACTTCCAGACAGAATGCCCCGGACACTTATTCACCCCTTCTCCAGAGGGAAGGAGCCGCCTCCTCGGACCCGCTCTCGCTCACTGGACGGTTTTGGCGTGCAATTGCGCCCATCGCCCCCGTGATTGGCCAAAAGGGGCGCCAAGTCCGCTGATTGGACTGGGGGGAATGGTGGCCGCCACGGCGGACCGCCCCTCAAACAGGGAGAGGAACATTGTCCTGCATGGGCTGCGCTCATTGGCCGACCGACGGCAACCTCGCTCGCATCCCCTGGATTTGGCGAGAGACTGCGCAAGGTCCCTCCTTGAACTCTGCCCACCGCGGGTGCTATGACGTCGGGTTGAGGTTGTTATTATAAGTGTAAAAATCCTATCTATAAAATAACTTCGCAGCGCATGCACACTTAATTCCCATTAGACATAGGGGATAGGGAGATATCTATCCACATTTACTTATCGAAATAACTGAGCTATGGGGCTCATGGCTTCCAGATTCACAATTATTCATGGGCTGATGCCGTCTGGACCGGTTGCAGAATCTGAGTAGAGGTTTGACAGCAAGCTCTCCACCTTGTCAGGAGAAAAGGACACAGAGTCCAGGGACAGTTGGGTGTGACTGGGTAAGGTGGGCAGAGAAAGTGATGGGTTTTTGACACAAGATTTAGCTGCAAACACCGAGTTTAGGCATTCAGTTTTTCACGTGTGGTATCAGCAGTGCGGCCATTTGAGGTAAGGGAGGGATGGAGGGGGAACACACACCAGAAACAGATTTGATTAGATGCCACCAGGATTTTGAGGAGGGAGAGAGGTTTGAGAGTTCAGACTTGAGATGAGAAAGATATTGTTTTCTGGCTCTCCTGAGGGTAGATACACACTTGTTCCGAGCTTTATGGAAGGAACTGAGATTACCCTCAGTTGGGTTTGCTTTCCATGAGGCAAAGGCAAGTTGTTTCAGGACAACTGCCTCAACACAAGCTTCAGTGAACCAAGGGTGGGAGGAAGGGTAGGACAACGGAAGACGAGAGCGGATAAATCTGTGCATGAGGGAGAGCAAGTTTCTTTGAAAGAATTCCCAGGATTAGTTGATGTTGGAGAAAGTAGCTATAGGAGACCAGTCCATAAGTTTGAGGGCTGCTCGGAGACCCTGCCAGTCGGCTTGAGTGAAATGCCAGACTCTACGGCGGTGAGGTGTTCTCTGATAACAGCCAGTGAGATGTCCACTTTGACAAGGACGTGGTCAGAAGAACCGATTGGAGCGAAGGAAGAGCAGCAGATATTGTCAGGGAAATTTGTCAAAATCAGATCCAGAAGAGATGGAGTACCATTGGTTGAGATCTGGGTAGGGAAGTTGACCGATTGAGTCAGTCCCAATGAGTCGCAGAAAGCTTTTGCTGAGGTGCCATGACAGGTGAGAGAGGTACCCACACCTAGCCAACTGGCATGATGACAATTGAAGTCACCACATAAGAGGAAGAGAGAGTTTGGATGAGAAGATAGAAGATGGTCCATGTTTTCGGATAGTGAGGTGTAGATGGAGTCATCACTGTTAGGTGGACGGTATAGTACACATATAAACATGAGGTGGGAGTGGAGGGGAAGACGTAGCCAGAGGTATTCCTGGGGGTGTGGGGGGGTGAGGGCAGTGCATGGAGAGTGAGGAATAGAGTCTTTGATGAAGAGAGCAATTCCTCCACCAGGACGAGGCTCAGGTTTATCATCCCGGAGGAGGGAGTAACCAGGGACAGATACTTGGGAATCAGATACGTCTTGGGGGAGGAAAGTTTCTGTTAGGCAGATTATGTCTGGTTTGTCAGTGGCAACCTGTATGGAAAGATCTGAAAGGTTTGAGCGAAGGCCCCGGATATTTGAGGTCCATACTTTTAATGAAGAGGAAGGGTAGGAGACTTTGGGTGCAGGGGGTGGGGAGGGTAGGACAAGGGACGAGGTGGGGGGAGGTAAGGAGGGTTGTTGAAAGAGTGTGGGGGATTGCAGAATAGCTAGGGGAGGGGGCCGAATGAGGTGGAGAAAAGGTTCTGTGGTGCTGGTGTAGAGGGGGGACAAGAGAGGGAGAACAAGGCAGTTGAGGATTTGAGGAGGTGGAGTAAAGAGATGGAGGTGAGAGGGCAGTGGAAGGAGGCAGATTTGTGGATGGGAAGGGGGTAACTTTGGGAATGATGAGTGAGGGGGATGAATGGTGCGAGAAAGGTGAGGGGGGAGTTTTTATCCCCCGCCGTGTGGCGGAAGGGGGATATTGTTGAGAGAGGTGAGAGGGAGGCTTGGATGGAGAAGAGTGGGATGGTTGCTTTGAGAGTGAGGGGTGAGAGGAGTGAGTTGGCACTGAAGTTGGAAAAAAGCATGGTTGATGGAAAGCGAACATTCATAGCAATATGGGTTTTTTTTAACGTTTTCGGTCAGTTATGCGATTAAACACATTTCTTGAGGGATGCAAGAAAGGCGAATTCAGAGAATGGAGAGAAGTAACACTGTAACAGGTGGATTTTTTTAGGCAAGGTATGAAGGAAAGGTGGAATTGAGAGCAGTCTTTAAATAGCAGAAGAGTAGTGCATTATGATACAGTAAAGAGTACCACATGTGTGAGAGAGGAAGATGAAGCATTATAAGAGATCGTTTTTGTTATTATTATTAATGTTTGAGAGAGTTTTCAACAGATTAGGTAATGGAAGTGTTGTAGAAAAAAAATCAAGGATTAGCAGAGGAGGAAGAAGAACAGGAGATGAAGAAGAAGAAGAAGAATCAGAGAAAGGTAGCTTTTTTTAATTTCAGATAAGAAATAAAGTGATTAGTTGGGAGGGATGGGGGATGTTATGAAAGTGGGAAAGATAGAAATTGAAGATAATGGGGAGAAAAAACAAATAAACACGATCATCCACCAAGGGGAACAAAGGGTAGGCCTCAAGCCTCACGGATAGGCCTCAAGCACCCAGTAAGACAAGTTCGACGAAATCTCACAAATATCACGATTTTTGAAACAAAACTGAACTAGGAACACACAGTAACATGTCGGTGAGAAAATAAACAGTTAAAACGGGACAGATAACGACCTAAAACATAACTTTGAGATCGTCAGCAGGGAGCCCCGAAGGAGACCTGCCAATGCTCCAAACCCAGAACTGGATTCAATCAACCCTTAAACCCTATAGACCCTTTTACTCTTTAGAATTGTAACTACTGTTGGAACATAGCCAGCTTTGGCCTCTCACCATACATTCCACTTCAGCAAAGGACTTCTGTGACTCCATGTGACTGACAACCTGTGAACTTTCCAACCTGGATTTCGCCCAATTGGCAAATCCTCCCTTCTTGACCTGGTGATGAATATCTTTCCCACAAATATCTCCTGCTCTTCCTCTGCTCCAGATGGTTCATCTGATCATATTCTTGTGAAAGTCTACATCTCTGACTATTTTTCAGAGAGCTTCTTCAATGCCTGTGAGTCTGGCAGTTCACTCCAGTAGATTGGCAGGGACTGTAAGCTGCCATTTCTCTTCAGGACTGGTTTCCCATATTGACTGCCCCTGATGTTGATTCAGCCTGGGAATTCTTCCAGAGAATCCTGCTGTCTCTCTCATACACAGATTCATCCCATCTCATCTTCAGTTATCCTACCCTTCTTCCTGCCTTCAGTTGTTCAGAAACAACTTGCTTTCTCTTCCTGGAAGGCAAATCTGACCGAAGGCATCTTGGTGCTTTCAAAAATGTAGGCAACAAGTGTGTCCACTCTCAGAAGAGCCAGAAAACATCTGTGAAACCTCAAGAATGACCTTTCAAATTTGTCTCCCTCCTCTAAAAAAGTGGCATCTTGTTAAGTCTGTCCCTGCTGTCTGCTCCCCTTCCATCCCTTCCTCCTCTTCAAATGGCACCACAGTCGACTCTGCTCATGAGAAGGCCGAATGCCTCAATTCTGTGTTTGCTTCAAAACATTGTGTCCCTAACCCCTCTTTCTCTGCACCCACCCCTCTCAGTCATACCCAACTGCTCCTGAATTCAGTGTCTTTTCCACTTGAGAAGGTGGAAAAGTTTTGGCAACCATCGAATCTGACTCTGCAACTAGATTGGACGGCATCAGCCCACATGCCCTAAGATCCTGCTCTGCTGCTCTTGCGCTTCCTCTCCCTGCCCTTTTCACCCTGTCCTTTACCATAGGTCTTTTTCCATCTGTTTGGAAATCAGCCAACATCGCAGCACTAGAATAAAAAAGGTGCAAAAACTGATCCCTTAACTACAGACTAATCAGCTTGCTTCCAATCATCAGCAAGGTCATGGCATCCATCATGCAGTTAATATGAAATCATTCCTTTTCTCCAACAGCTGCACCTCAGATCATAAGCCTGGTGTTAGCTTGGGATCCTCGGGTCCTGAGTTTGAAGCCTGCTGGCTGTTGAATTAACACCAGGTGCGGTCGACTCAGCCTATCATCCTTTCAAGATCTACAAAATGAGTACCCGCATACTAGTAGAGAGGCACAGCATCAGCGGCACAGCTGCACTCCAAGAAATGATAGCCACCTTGCAGCCAAGCTGCCATACGCAAGAACAAAGATCTCAGATCATCAATTTGGATTCACACCAGATCACTCCACCTTGGACATGCTGCTTCCACTCCACCCAACAATGGATGGAGACCCTCAATATCAGACATGAGATAAGGGCAGTCTCTCTGGACATCTCAAGCTTATGCTAGTCTGGCATCCTGCCCTGCTCTCTAAACTGTCTGTCTGGAGTATCCAAGGCCAACTCCACTTTTTACTTCCTCCATTCTCGTCGCCCACATTTGGCTCTCAATTAAACTCTTTATTCTCCTCTTCCTCTCAAGGCTGGAGGACAAGAAGGCAGTGTCCTTGGCCCCATCTTATTCCTAATCTTCATCAATGATCTCACTTACTCTCTGGAAAATGCCTTTCATCTCTTTGCTGATGACTCCACACTCTGCCATGACATCCTTCTCACAGACAGACAGGCAGCACCCTCTTCCCTCTCATCAGATCTTGACAAAATCACAAACTGGTCAAACGCTCTTTTTTTTTTATGTTGCAGGCTACAGGCACGGACTGAATAGTCCTCATCGAGACCAAGCCTTAAATAAAAGAACTGCATGAATAGAAAAGTAAGAAAAGAGAGGATAGTCGAAGAGTTTTTGAGAAAGTAAAAAATCTGCTTTGTGAAAAGGGGAAGGTCATAAGTGTTTGGGAAAACATGAGATGGGAAAGAGTTCCAGAGTTTGGCAGCGGAGGAAAAGCCACCCGGCACTTGGAATATGTCTTTCATTCCTGAGAAATCCCCCAAACACACTCTCTCTCTCTTTCTCTCTTCAAAAGGACCATCTCGCATATCCTCCCAATTTACTTTCTCACGATCCCTCTCAGAGGTTCAGTCACTAAAACTCTCGGGTCTCGCTCTCGGCCATGATCTCTCTTGGGCAAGCCATATTTCAAAATTGGCCTCCAAAGCCAGACAGCGACTGGGTATCCTCCATCGTGCAAAGTTTTTCCTTGACACACCTGACGTCCTGTAAACCAACAAGGCTTTCATTCGCAGCTCGATGTACTGCTCTCCACTTTGGGCTGGCTTCTCTGCCTCAAATCTTACTCAGCTCGATGTACTGCTCTCGCCTCTGGGCTGGCTCCCCTTCCTCACATCTTACTCAGATTAAAGCCATGGAAAGAAAGGCTTTCAATATCATTGGAATCTCTCTTATTCATAATCATCATCAATGATCATTGGAATCTCTCACGATGAAGCCGAGTCGATTGGCATCTCACATTGCCAATGGCGACAGGTTGGTGGTCTCTGTTTTATTCCACCTCATTGCTGGACTCGCAGCACCATCTGCCCTCTCCGTCCTTTGTACCCCACTCCCAGATATCTACAGGATGCACGCGGTCCAACAGCAACCCCCTCTTAGTGAAACTGCCGAAATCCAGAATCAATGCTCACTTCTGGTTCTGGGTTTGGAGCGTTGGCAGTTCTCCTTTGGGGTTCCCTGCTGACGATCTCAAAGTTAAGTTTCCGGTCGTTATCTGCCCTGTTTTAACTGTTTATTTTCTCACCTACATGTTACTGTGTTCCTAGTTCGGTTTTCTTTCAAAAATCATGCTATTTTGTGAGATTTCATCGAACTTGTCTTACTGGGTGCTTGAGGCCTATCCTTGAGGCTTGAGGCCTACCCTTTCTTCCCCTCGGTGTATGATCGTGTTTATTTGTTTTTTATCTTCAATTTCTATTTTTCCCACTTTCTTAACATCCCCCATCCCTCCCAACTAATCACTCTATTTCTTATCTGAAAAAAAAAAATAAATAAAAAACGCAACCTTTCTCCGATTTTTCTTTTTCTTTTTCTTTTTCTTTTTCTTTTTCTTTTTCTTTTTCTTTTTCTTTTTCTTTTTCTTTTTCTTTTTCTTTTTCTTTTTCTTTTTCTTTTTCTCTTCCATGACCAAATCTGTTAAAAACTCTCTCAAACAATAAGAATAACAAAAACGATCTCTTGTAATGCTTCATCTTCCTCTTTCACACATGTGGTACTCTTTACTGCATCAGAATGCACTGCTCTTCTGCTATTTAAACAGACTGCTCTCAATTCGACCTTTCCTTCATACCTTGCCTAAAAAATCCAAATGTTACAGCGTTTCTTCTCTCCATTCTCTGGATTCGCCTTTATTGCATCCCTCAAGAATTCTGTTTAATCGCATAACTGACATAAAACTTTTTAAAACCCCAGTTTGCTATGAATGTTCACTTTCCATCAACCATTCTTTTTTTCCAACTTCAGTGCCAACTCACCCCTCACTCTCACTCTCAAAGCAACCATCCCACTCTTCTCCCTCCAAGCCTCCCTCTCACCTCTCTCAAAAACTCCCCCCTCACCTTTCTCCCACCATTCACCCCCCTCACTCATCCTTCCTAAAGTTGCCCCCCCTCCCATCCACTAAGCTGCCTCCTTCCACTGCCCTTTCACCTCCATCTCTTCACTCCACCTCCTCAAATCCTCAACTGCCTTCTTCTCCCTCTCTTGTCCCCCCTCTACGCCAGCACCACAGAACCTTTTCTCCACCTCATTCGGCCCCTTCCCATAGCTATTCTGCAATCCCCCACACTTCCAACAATCCTTCTTACCTCCCACCCTCGTCCTTTGTCCTACCCTCCCCCTCCCCCCACCCCACCCCCTGCACACAAAGTCTCCTCCCCTCCCTCTTCATTAAAATTAAGGACCTCAAATAACCGGGGCCTTCGCTCAAACCTTTCAGATCTTTCCATACAGGTTGCCACTGACAAACCAGACATAATCTGCCGAACAGAAACTTTCCTCCCCCAAGACGTGTCTGACTCCCAAGTATCTCTCCCTGGTTACTACCTCCTCCGGTATGACAGACCTGAGCCTCGTCCTGGTGGAGGAGTTGCTCTCTTCATCAAAGACTGTATTCCTCACTCCCCATGCACTGCCCTCACTCCCCCACACCCCCATTAATACCTCTGGCTACGCTTCCCCTCCACTTCTACCTCATGTTTATATGTGTACTGTACCGTCCACCGAACAGTGATGACTCCATCTACACCTCACTATCTGAAAACATGGACCAAGTTCTATCTTCTCATCCAAACTCTCTCTTCCTCATATGTGGTGACTTCAATTGTCATCATGCCAGTTGGCTAGGTGTGAGTACCTCTCTCACCTGTCAAGGCAATTCAGCAAAAGCTTTCTGCGACTCATTGGGACTGACTCAATCGGTCAACTTCCTTACCCGGATCTCAACCAATGGTACTCCATCTCTTCTGGATCTGATTTTGACAAATTTCCCTGACAATATCTGCTGCTCTTCCTTCGCTCCAATCGGTTCTTCTGACCACGTCCTTGTTAAAGTGGACATATCACTGGCTGTTATCAGAGAACCACCTCACCGCTGTCGAGTCTGGCATTTCACTCAAGCCGACTGGCAGGGTCTCCAAGCACCCCTCAAACTTATAGACTGGTCTCCTATCGCTACTTTCTCCAACATCAACTCATCCTGGGAATTTTTTAAAGAAACTTGCTCTCCCTCATGCACAGATGTATGCCCTCTCGTCTTCAGTTGTCCTACCCTTCCTCCCACCCTTGGTTCACTGAAGCTTGTGGCGAGGCAGTTGTCCTGAAACAACTTGCCTTTGCCTCATGGAAAGCAAACCCAACTGTGGGCAATCTCAGTTCCTTCCATAAAGCTCGGAACAAGTGTGTATCTACCCTCAGGAGAGCCAGAAAACAACATCTTTCTCATCTCAAATCTGAACTCTCAAACCTCTCTCCCTCCTCAAAATCCTGGTGGCGTTTAATCAAATCTGTTTCTGGTGTATGTTCCCCATCAATCCCCTCCCTTACCTCAAATGGCCGCACTGCTGATACCGCACGTGAAAAAGCTGAATGCCTAAACTCGGTATTTGCAGCTAAATCTTGTGTCCTAAACCCATCACTTTCTCTACCCACCTTACCCAGTCGCACCCAGCTGTCCCTGGACTCTGTCCTTTTCTCCTAACAAGGTGGAGAGCTTGCTGTCAAACCTCGACTCAGATTCTGAAACCGGTCCAGACGGCATCAGTCCAGATGTCCTAAAAACCTGCTCTTCTGCTCTTGCTCGCCCTCTCTCTGTTCTATTCACCCTTTCATTTGCCCAAGGTCATCTGCCATCTGCTTGGAAATCGGCAAACATTACTGCCCTCCACAAAAAAGGTGCAAAAACAGATCCCTGCAACTACAGACCAATCAGCAAGGTTATGAAATCCATCATCGCTTCAGACATCAAATCCTTCCTCTTCTCCAATGGCTTGATTTCTGATCATCAATTTGGTTTCAGACCAGGTCGCTCTACCCTGGATATGCTGCCTCTGCTCTCCCAACAATGGATGGAGGTCCTCAATGCCAGACAGGAAATCCGAGCCGTATTCCTGGACATATCACGTACTTTTGAGACAGTCTGGCACCCTGCCCTACTCTCCAAACTCTCTTCCTATGGTATCCAAGGCCATCTCCACTCATGGCTCGCAGCATTCCTCTCCTGCCGCAGTCACCGTGTGGCCCTAAATGGAGTTCTTTCAATCCCCCTTCCTGTGCAGGCTGGAGTTCCTCAAGGTAGCGTTCTGGGCCCTGTTCTTTTTCTGGTTTTCATCAATGATCTCTCCGACTCTCTGGAAAATCCTCTATATCTCTTTGCTGATGACTCCACCCTCTGCCGTACCATCAGTTATCCCTCAGACCGGCAAGCAGCAGCTTCTTCGCTCCCTGCTGATCTGGATAAAATCACAAACTGGTCCAACACGTGGAACATGTCTTTCAATCCGGACAAATCTCACACTCTCACTATGTCTCTTCGAAAGGACAATTTAGAAACCCCCCCCCCATCCACTTTCTCAACAATCCTCTGAAAGAAGTCCTTTCTTTCAAGCTTCTGGGTCTCACTATCTGCCATGACCTTTCCTGGGAAAGCCACATTTCAGACCTCGCCTCCAAAGCCAGTCGCCGACTGGGAATCCTCCGTCGTGCAAAGTCCTCCCTCGGCCCACCTGAGCTCCTGACTACTTACAAAGCTTTTGTCCGCAGCCTGATGGAGTACTGCTCTCCCCTCTGGGCTGGTGTTCCTGCTTCACGCTATAGAAACCATGGCATTTCGGATCATTGGCATCTCCTGCAATGAGGCTGAGTCTTTGGGCCTCTCACTCTCTCACCACAGGTTGGTTGGTGGTCTTTCTGTCTTCTGTGGTCTCCTCTCCAGCCTCGCCCCCCTGCTCTCTCTGCGATTTGTCCCCTCCGCATTTCTGCAGGGCGCTCAAGGTCCGCCAACAACCCCCTTCTGGTAAAACTACCAAAATCACGAATCACTGCTCATCTTCACTCTTTCATTCCTCTTTTTTCCCGCCTTTGGAATAAACTCCCACACCCTGTTCAATCCCATTCTTCCCTCCAGACCTTCAAAACAGCTATTCACCACCACCTCTTATCATCCCCCATCCAAATCCTCTATCTTTTCTACCCCCGATAATCCACCCAAGCCCACCTCCTTCAAATTCCCTGCTTTCCTTCCTGAAAGTTCCTGTAATGTCCATCTTCTATTCCCCATGTTCCCCACTGTTTTGTCTTACCCACTCCGTGCCTGTTGTATCATGCCCCCCCCCTTGATGTGCGTTGTGTGTTCGCTCTCATCCGAGCCTCAACAAGGTATACAAAAAAAAAGAAAAAATGCTCAACTCCACTCATTTATTCCTTTTTTTTTCTGCCCATGGAACCACCTACCATACTCTCTTCAATCTCATTATTCCCTCCAGGTCTTCAAGTTTTCTGTTCACCACCATCTCATATCATCCCCCATCCAAAATGATGATCTCTTCTTCACCCAGAAAACGACCTCCCACCCCTCCTAAAAATTTTGTTTAGGTATCCATATTGTCCCCCCCCCCTTCCCCCCTTTGCATTCTCCCTTACCCCTCGTCATTACCTGAATCCCTTGCTTGTCCATCTCTGTCTGCTTTCTCCCTCCGCCCTGCTGTGGGAGTTTTCAGATTTCTCCTGTTGTTCTTTTTGTTATGTTGCGTTCTGATTTGTTCTGTCGGAGCTCTTCCACGATCCAAGAGAATTTTGGGAAAAAGAACAAAAGTATGTCCAATATGGCCACCAGACCACGTGACCGATGACGTCGCAAATTTAATTCTTCACTTGCATTCAGTGGGAGATCAGGTACATGAAGTTTCAGATTTTTCAAATCATAATTTTGATTCAACCATTTATGGCTGGAATACCACTTTGCCGATTGTGTCACCATGATTACTCCATATACCCCATGGGGAGTTGTTGACATTTGCCAAGTTTAAATTTTTTTCGTTGAGCTGTTTCAGAGGAAAAGATGTCCAAAATGGCTGTGGTCTTTGTTTGTCCGCATAGAACTTTCGTGTTTTTTCTCTGTAATCGCTTGTCGGATTGAGGCAAAATTTCACCAAAGGATTGATTACTCATGTGGAATGTTTTCTTTTACTATGACGTCATAGGTCACGTGGTGTGGCAGCCATGTTGGAAAAATGGTAAAACGTTGGACCCCAGTATCTCTGAAACCGCACCAAGGAAAAAAAAATTGAAACTTGACACACACAGTAAGTCCTCCTCATGGGGAAATAAGTGTGATACGTTTATGACATCATAAGTGCCTTCGTTATGACGTCATAATTGCATATGTAGAATGCTACATCTGATCAGTATGAAAAACCTTCAAAAATCTCCTCTGAAGTGGCTGAACAGATCGAGGCGAAACTTTACACGTATGACCGCCTCGCCATGAGGAACCAAAGGTTCAAACATATGATGTCGTAGGTCACATGGTTTGGCAGCCATATTGGATTTACCCAAAGACCTAAAAAATCTTCTCCGGAATGGTTTGACAGATCGAGGGGAAACTTCACACAAATGTTCCCCAAGCCTTGGTTGTACAAGTTTGTTCAGGAATAATTGACAGGTTACATGGTTTAGCAGCCGTATTGGTTTGAAGAAAAATATTCAATAATGTTTTCCCTGGAACCACCTAATCAGTCTATGTGAAACTTCACATTTATGATCTCGTTGGGATGGAGAATACATGTTTTAAGTTTCAACTTGATTGGACACATGGTCTAGCAGCCAGAATTTTTTGTTTTTGATCTGGTTTCTTTTTAATTTGTTGTTGTTGTTGTTGTTGAATAAGGCTCCCTTGGCTGTGTCTGGATGGGTTTGAGGGTAGAGGAGTAGCAGCTGAAATGTGAATCCTATTATATAAAAGTTCCTCCTGATGACATCATCTTTGGTTTTATTTTTTTTCTTGTTTGGGTTCCTTGTGATAACTCCAATGCAGGACTGTACCTATTTGGTCTTCCATTTGATTTGAATTGAATTTATTTGATTCCCGTTCTAAATTCAATTGAATAATTAAAAAGAAACAACGTCATGGGTCAGGGTCAGGTGTTCAATCAAAACAGGCTTGCATCAAAGCGGGACGTCTTGGTACCCGGTCATCACTGCCAGCAGTTATAATGTGACAGTTGTAGTTGCACAACACACCAGTACACAAACGCCACACAACATACACCACACAAAACTCCACAAACACCACATAAAAGTCCTGGTGAGGGTCTGCAATCTCCGATTGCTCTTTTTTTTTTCTTTCTTGATTTGCACGTGCAGACAAGATAGTCAAAATAAAGATGTATTTCACGTCAAGTAAACAAAGGATCAAAAAATGAAACGAAGCTTCCTTGCTAATCATTCTTATCTCAATGTATGGTCATGGTGCTGAGATCCATCTCGATGCATGGGTCATGGTGCTGAGATCCATCTCGATGCATGGGTCATGGTGCTGAGATCCATCTCGATGCATGGGTCATGGTGCTGAGATCCATCTCGATGCATGGGTCATGGTGCTGAGATCCATGTCGATGCATGGGTCATGGTGCTGAGATCCATGTCGATGCATAGGTCATGGTGCTGAGATCCATGTCGATGCATAGGTCATGGTGCTGAGATCCATGTCGATGCATAGGTCATGGTGCTGAGATCCATCTCGATGCATAGGTCATGGTGCTGAGATCCATCTCGATGCATAGGTCATGGTGCTGAGATCCATGTCGATGCATGGGTGATGGTGCTGAGATCCATGTCGATGCATGGGTGATGGTGCTGAGATCCATCTCGATGCATAGGTCATGGTGCTGAGATCCATGTCGATGCTGAGATCCATCTCGATGCATAGGTCATGGTGCTGAGATCCATCTCGATGCATGGGTGATGGTGCTGAGATTCATGTCGATGCATGGGTGATGGTGCTGAGATCCATGTCGATGCATGGGTGATGGTGCTGAGATCCATGTCGATGCATGGCTCGTGGTGCTGAGATCCATGTCGATGCATAGGTCATGGTGCTGAGATCCATCTCGATGCATGGCTCATGGTGCTGAGATCCATGTCGATGCTGAGATCCATGTCGATGCATAGGTCATGGTGCTGAGATCCATCTCGATGCATGGGTGATGGTGCTGAGATCCATCTCGATGCATGGGTGATGGTGCTGAGATCCATGTCGATGCATGGCTCGTGGTGCTGAGATCCATGTCGATGCATAGGTCATGATGCTGAGATCCATCTCGATGCATGGCTCATGGTGCTGAGATCCATGTCGATGCATGGGTCATGGTGCTGAGATCCATGTCGATGCATGGGTCATGGTGCTGAGATCCATCTCGATGCATGGGTCATGGTGCTGAGATACATCTCGATGCATGGCTCATGGTGCTGAGATCCATGTCGATGCATGGGTCATGGTGCTGAGATCCATGTCGATGCATGGGTCATGGTGCTGAGATCCATCTCGATGCATGGCTCGTGGTGCTGAGATCCATGTCGATGCATGGCTCGTGGTGCTGAGATCCATGTCCTTATAAGTGAAGTAGTCTGATTTGCCTGTAGTTTGAGATTTTTTTTTTTTTTTCTGCTAAAGTATGGTAATCTTGTGTTTTGTACGGTCTTTCCAATCAGCGGTCAGGGTGGTGTGAAATGAAAGTTGCTACTAAGTATTGAGGTGCTGTGTGACACCTGAAATAAACGATAACATCTTGCATGGAGAGGGCACCTCAATCTCAACGTGTCAGGGCACAAGCTCTGGGACCTTCAGAAGTGTTGTGCTTCTGAATGTCTACTTGTTTACCAGAATGACGTTTCTCCAGCTCCTTGTGGAATGATGTGATGGAGTCAAAACTCCATATCTTAGCAAAGGAACGAAATGCATCACTGGAGAAATGAGATCCGTTATCACTAATGAACAAATTGGGGATTCCAAACTCAGAGAAGACTTGTCCATGTCGATATAACTGTGCAGCTGGGAATGAACTCAGGCAGTTTACAAACGATAGGAATTTTGAATAGTAATCTGCGATGACCAGCCACTGAGGGACATCAAAATAGAAAAGGTCACATCTGACTTTGCTCCATGGTCTTAGTGGAATATTATGTTGCCGTCGTGCCACGCGCATCTGAGATTTCTCGTGTCGCTGGCAAGTAGGACAACAGTCCACAAACCACTCAATATCTTTGTTAATGTTGTATCAGTATAGTGTCTTCAGCCCAGAGTCTGGTTTTCTCTTGTCCAAAATGGCCCGAGTGAAGTTGTTGAAGAATGTCGTGTCTTGAACTCTTAGGAACTGGGGCTCTCACATTGAATAACTCCACCGTTTTCAACAGACAGCTCATCCCAAAAACTCCAGTGCATTCTCAGATCCTCTGGAAGTCCCACACATGGTTCAGCCATCCAATGATGTGTTTCTGTCGATCTCATTTGGAATCACGAAGTGTTTGTTGTTGGAGCTGAGAGAGCTTCTCAGAGGAGAAATGGACAAAATAAACATGCAAATCCAAGTTTAGTGGGCTTGGTAATTGTTGAAAGGTGGGATAAGCCATCAGCAAGCTGACTGTCTGACCCTCGGCAGTATTAAATTGTGAAGTTGTGTCCTTGGAGTTTGATTAACATTTGTTGCAATCTCGGCAGGCCAGCGATCAATGGCTTGTCGATGACCATCAACCATGGTTTTTGATTGAAGAGCACATTAAACCTGCGCCCATACAGGTGGGTTTGGAATGGTTCAAAACCAAACACGATTGCTACGATGTCATTAGATGCAAGAACAGCGTTGTTCACTGTCTGTTAAGATTTTGCTCGCATATGCCAGTGGTCTTGACTGGCCGTCATGGACCTGAAGCAATGCGAACCCAACGCTCAGAAGTCTGGCATTATGTCGAAGGTGAACAGGCTCCTCCTGGATGATGGTAATGGAGAAGTTTGCACTGAAATCGTTGATGAAGCGTGGCAAATATGTCACGAGTCCGATGAAATGTTGAAGCTCAGCCCTGCTCAGGGGTCTTAGAATAGCTCTCAGACCTTGAACTTTCTGTGAAACAGGTCATATTCCTTGTCTGCCAAATGTATTCCGAAAAAGGTGATGCTGTTCTTCTTGATGTCACATTTGTTTGAATTGAAAACGAGGCCTTTGTGTTGTGCTATTTTCATCAGCTCATCGAGGTGCCTTCTGGCGGTCATCTGCTATGCGAACTGCACCTTGGAAATTCTGGAGAATGTGGTCTGTTTCTATCTGGAATATGTTCTGGCTCACAGCGAGTCCAAATGGCAATCGTTGGAAACAGTGCTGGCCAGCTGGTGCCTAAAATGTAAGAAGTCGTTGGCTGTCAGTATCGAGTCATACAGATGAATAACCTGATTTGGTATAAAGTTTTGAGAAGTACTTTGTTCCTGCAAACTTATGATTGAGCTCATCGATTGTAGATATATTGTGACATGGCCAGAACAAGGTACGGTTAAGAAGCTTTGGGGCGAAACAAATACGGACATTACCATCTTTATTGGTCACATACGTGAGAGCTGACTCGTTCAGTTGGGTCCTGGATACGCTGTATGACTCTCTGCTGAAGCATGCCGTCCAGTTCTGATTGAATTTGGTTCGTGATAGCAATAGGGCTTCTGCGTGGGGGATTCCCGATATGGTAAAATAGTTGTGAGTATGCATTCACGAAGGCCCTTATATTGTTGTAAACCGATTTCTGCTCATTGCTCACTGAACAATACAATGTCACAACATGTAGACTTTAGCATGATGGAAGGTTGAGGACTGCAGGACCACTGACATTGAAAAGAAAAAAAAATATGCTGATTCACTCAATTTCCATGTAATGGACGTAGTACCCGAACACTTGATGTGGGTTCTGCTGCAGGCTGTTAGAACATTCCGTGCTACCTGAAGGAAGTCTGTATGAGGTTCAGCGTTTGAATACATCCTCTCCACAAACGTACATCGAAAAACACGAATAGGCGGAGGGGTCATTCCGTGCCAACTCACCTAAGGGTCCCCAGGTCACCTCAGATTTTGCTGGAAAAATTCTTAGATGTAGATCGATATGCCTCTACCCACCATGCAAAAGATTAACTTTCAATTCCTCATAGTTTAAAAAATATCTATCTCTAGAGACCTTTGAAATTTGGCCCGAAAAATGCCAAATGTGAAAAACGCATTTTTTTTCCAACTTCAGTGGCTTATAATTTTATAATGGACTCCTCAAGAAAGCTAATATTGCAAATATTTACTAATTGGCATCCAAATTTTTCAATTATGGCATCAGATAGCCTCTGGGATGCATATTTCTCACTCTATAGGAAGCTTAAAATGGCTTTTTGGCCAAAACGAGCTGAAATAAGGTGAAACTATAGGAGCCCTCCTGAAAATATGGAACAACTTAGAATTTTTTTCCTCATAGCACAGTGATTATAGGGTCTTTATCTATCCATAGATACATTTTTGTTGGGATAATACAGTTAGGTGATGAATTATAATAGTTTTACCATAAGCCCTTGCCTCCGAGGGCTCTAAAACGGACCAATTTTGACCATGTGGTTCGGGGTTTAGGACCTTCATTTTTTTTCTAAAGATTGCCTCATATAAGATGTGTCTACTGACCAAATAATTTTATCTAACGCCTATGGCTTCATCGTAAAATAAAATTTTATTTACATGCACGTTTTTTTTATAATTATTCACTTTTTTCATATTCAGAAGTTTATAAATTTTTAAATGGAACTATCCAGGAAAGAATTAGTGCAGAATTTTATAAAATGGTATTCACAATTTCAGATTGTGGCATCAGAATGACTCAAGAAAGCACATACTCCTAGTTTTAGGAAGCCAAATATGGCAATTTGGCCCACTTGGTACAAAACAAGGTGAACTTGCAGGGGTGCGCATGAGGCTAAGTTATACTTCTTAGTTGACATTAGTGATAAGGATGTTATTTATTCATAAATACATGCTAATGATTACTTTCGTAAGTGATTGCAAATGATAAATTAGAACAAATTTGATTAGTTGAGTAGCAGCTTTTTTATTTACAGATATACAGAGACAATGAATATTAGTAATTTTTATACCTTAGAAAACTCTTTAATGACCTTTTATCTTTTATGACATTCATTATCATGATTATCTAGCACTCAGAGGCACAGAATTTTACATCTTACAAAACAGGTCTTGAACATGCTTAAAGTCATGCTGCGACAGTTGGTACTGACGTCCACCAGATTTTATGTCAGGGGCCTCAACCACACAAAGAATGTCGAGTAATAGCACCCAGCATTGATCTTTCTTTTTTTTCTGGAGGCCATGAGAATGTGTTACCCCTTCCTTGCTTCATGAAGTTCACAAACACATCATTTTCATCATCATTTCTTGTGACAATGTTCCCAATGTACCATTTTCTGTCATAAACACAAGCAATATATTTCCCAGCCTGGTATACATCCAGTTCAGTTAGGGTTGGGACTAATAACTGGGACAGATGAGCTTGTGTGGTTTCCAGTCCTGTGCATACTGTTGATGATGCAGCATCAAAAGAAACCCTTCCCATCTCCAGACGTGTTGAGGAGATTGGCAGGAAACCATGGTGTGACCGTGTACCAGCAATGGTTGTTGTTGCTCTGAAGCGCTTCTCAAGGTCATACTCCATTGCATTTTGTTGGATTTCTTGTGATGTCACAAAGAAGAATTTGATCCCTCCTATATTCTTCTCTGCCCACTGGAACATCTCTTCAGCTGTCAGAATCTGATTCTGTAGAGTGGCCTGCAAACTTGCCCTTGCAAAAAGGCGCTTCACAGTTCCTCCAATCCCATCACATGACTCCATCGAGTGGTGTATGTCATAACTAATGACTTCAAATAGAGAACTGTAGGACATTTTTTTTCAATTAAAACCCAAGCATATGTTTGGATTATTATTAGAAGAATTTATTTTTGAATAAAAAATGTACTTTTAATTATTAATTTATGAGAAGAATAATCTAAGTTGTTACATAACCTCAGTTAATGCCCCCTGCATATTCACCATTTTTGGTCAAAGTGGCATTTTCAACTTCCTACAGATAGAAACGTATGCATTTATCAGGCATTGATAACAGATCCTTAAATTCCATATGCCAGTTTATAAATATCTGCAGTATCACTTTGCTAGAGTGTTCAGTTTCAGATTTATAAGCTCATGAATATGAAAAAAGTGAATAATTATAAAAAACGTGCATGTAAATAAAAAAATTATTTTACTATGAAACCATGGGCGTTAGATAAAATTATTCGGTCAGTCGATACATCTTATATGAGGCAATCTTTAGAAAAAAATGAAGATCTTAAACCCCTAACCACATGGTCAAACCAGGGGACAAAATTGGTCCATTTTAGAGCCCTCGGAGGCAACGGCTTATGGTAAAGCTTTTATAATTCATCACCTCACTGTATTATCCCAACAAAAATGTATCTATGGATAGATAATGTCCCTATAATCACTGTGTTATGAGGAAAACATTCTAAGTTGTTCCATATTTTCAGGAGGGCTCCTATAGTTTCACCTTATTTTTGCTCGTTTTGGCCCAAAAATTTTTTTAGCTTCCTATAGAGTGAGAAATATGCATCCCAGAGGCTATCTGATGCCAATTAGTAAATATTTGCAATATTAGCTTTCTTGGGGAGTCCATTATAAAATTATAAGCCCCTGAAGTTGAAAAAAAATGCGTTTTTCACATTTGGCATTTTTAGGGCAAAATTTCAAATGTCTCTAGAGATAGATATTTTTTAAACTATGAGGAATTGAAAGCTAATCTTTTGCATGGTCGGTAGAGGCATATAGATCTACATATAAGAATTTTTCCAGCAAAATCTGAGGTGACCTTGGGAGGTTTTTGAAATTTAGGTGAGTTGGCACGGAATGACCCAGAGTGTTACCTTGAGCACCTGTGTCGACTTCAGCTTGAAGTAGTGAAAGCCAATGCAACAGACCAGGTGGATGTGAAGTGTAGCATAAGCCTCGTTACGTTGCCTCGGTGTATTGATGGAGTAGGACACCCATAATCCTGACTGTGATGCAACAGCATCAGGGTTGTTGTTGTTGGACTGATACCGTTGCTAATGGTCCATGACACGAGTATCATATGCTGGTTCACTTTGTTCACTGGCCTGAGGAACATTATGAGCATCAGGGAATTCCAAATTCCTTATGTATGGTTGTTGTTCTGCAACACAAGGGTCCATTGTATCTTGATGGTTGTTGTGCAGTTGTAGGAATCTAGATGAGCATTCAATATTTGGGAGTTCTGGCAAGCAATCTGTATGGATCCATATCAGTGCTGTCAAATCCTGAAGGTAAGACAGAAGTTTGCCCAATGGCCTGGTTTACCACAATTTGCAAGTGTCATTGCGAGCTGGAGGGTGTTAGGTACCCCATTTTTTTCTACTTTTTGAGTCTGGGGCCAACAACGGAGATGTTTACATTGTTGGCTGCTTTGTCAGTAAAGTCAGCGAGTGTGCAACTGTTTGAGGTGTGTGGCGGAGGCTTCATGTGTGCGTTCCAATTTCAAAGCATCATTGAGAGTAAAGGCTTTGGGTTTTGCAAGAAGCTCCTTCTGGAAATTGGCTATGGGGATACTTGCAATGATTTGGTCTTTCAAGGGCTCGTCTTCCTCCTTGTTTGGAGCGAAAATCGTATTTCTGGGAGAGAAGGTTGCAATGGCCTCACAAAAGCATCCAATGATTCACCGACATTCTTACTGTAACGGTGAGGTTACTTTCAGCAGCCCCGTGACTATTTTGCAGAGAACGAAGTTTGAGGGTTGGTTGCAGTAGCTTGGGATACAACCTTTAAATTTAGCTTCCACACATTTTGAGAAATGATGATGAACGGCTGCTCAGGGTCCCTTTCCAAAATGGCCGTCATGGGTGGTATTGCATGTCTGAGTGTCTTGGTGTTTTGTCCACAAAGTCGACCAAGAGGTGCATTGTCGAGTTCTTCATGGTTCTGAATTCAGTTTTCTTACCAATAGCAAGCTTTAATACTCGGAAATACCGATATTAGTGCTTTTATTCGTTTATTACAGGACATAAAATTCAGCAAAATGGTAAAAAGCTCGTTCTGGTGACGTGCCTCAAAGATAGTCAAAATGGCCATTGCGTAAATTCCTTCAGAAATTTTTTTCTCCAGACGCACCATTCAGGATGATACCAAGTATGGGTTACAACATTAGACCAGGGTAGGGATGTTAAATTGCAGAGGTCATTCTGATCACGTGACCAGAAATGTGTCAAAATGGCCAACTTCGGCAATTTTTGGGAAAGTCGCATCAATTCCTTGAAAAATCTCCTTCTCCAGACTCACCATTCAGAATGCTACAAATTTGAGTTACAATATTAGGCAAGGGCCCAGATAAGCAACAGGTCCACTGGTCCTATTTTTATAATGTGAATCACTGCTCACCTTCACTCTTTAATTCCTCTTTTTTTCCCCACCTTTGGAATGAACTCCCTCACTCTCTTCAATCCCATTGTTCCCTCCAGGCCTTCAAAACAGTTGTTCACCACCACCTCTTATTGTTAAATAGATTTTTTATTTTTTTTCAACAGTTCAATAATAACACTGTACAAGACAAAATAATAATAATAATAATAATAATAATAATACTGTGCAAGGTGAATAGTCTTTAAATTCAAAGTTGTTCTTTTTTCTTTTCTTCCAGTTCTGTCTGCAGGAGGAAGTTTCAATTCTTTCAAGTTTGAAGATGTAGAAAGGGAGAGATATTTCATAAATATGTCTCAAGAAATCTGAGGTCTTCCCAGCACTTTCTTGATATTGCTGAAAAAGAATAAATAAATACGTCCTTGATCTAATATCAAAAAAAGAAAACATCATTTAATTAATTTTTAATCAACCGAACTCGCCTCTCATCAAGAACCATCCAATGCAGAATGACCGATAGATTTAGAACTCTAAAGGTCTCTAAGGTAGAACCCATAAGTAGAGTCTCCAAAATAGAACCTGCTTGTCGAGTCTCCAAAGCAGAACACTTTTCCTGATTTTTTTTCCCGAGTCTCCAAGGTTGGTCTCTCATTGTGAGCCATCTCGGCAGAACTCTTTTCCCCGAGTCTCCAAGGTAGGTCTCCACATTGGGAGCCATCTTGGCAGAACTCTCTTCTTGATTTTCCCGAATTTTGTGAGTTTACAAGGTAGAACTCGTTTGCTGGGTCTTGGTTGTTGAACTGCAAAGGTAATTTACTGCAATATTTTAGGTAGAACTTGAATGAAGTGATTCTAATGGAATCTGCAGGTCAGTTTGGTGAGCTGGTCATAGTGAATGAAGGTTGTTGGTCAATCAGAAATCACCTTCGTTTTTGTTGTTTTTTTTCCAAGTCTTTGAGCTGATGAGGAAGAAGAGAATATGGTCGCAGCAAGGGCTGGAGATGTTGCGGAAGAATATTTTAAGTCAATCCAGATGATGACAGCAGCTAAATGGAAGGAAGAAAGAAAAATTTTAAGATAATGTTGGAGTAAAAATGTGTTCGTACAGTAATCAAGGGAAGACCAAATAGTGCAAGGAGTCATCAGATTAATGGCTGCAGTTCAATTACACATGATGTACAGTAATGAAGTCATGCAGCAACCGCCATGGTTAGTGGATGCAGTTCCCTTCTGGAGTGACTGATTGTACGAAACAGGGAGATACCTCACCTGCTTCATGTAATCATTCTAACTGTTAAATTCTCTTCACTCATAATTATTATATTCATGATATTTTGAACAAAGAAGTGACAAATTGACAAACATGGACAAAAAGGGTACAAGTGATTAAATAAAGTCTGTGGAAGGTTGAAGGACCTGTCATTGTGGAGACAGATGTTTGTTTCAAAAAAAACTTGAATCAGCCATTTGTAAGAGTCTGATGTTTCATCTTACATTCCTGGAGCGCTTGTACAATGGAGTGATGATAGATCCACGACCAAACATCGCATCCTCTTCTCCAGTGGCCATGACTATGACTTCTTCCTCTGCACACATCAACAAAATGAAGTCAAAACCATTCAATGGCACTGTCATCATAACCTCCATCATTATCACGCCTGTCAACACAATCCTGGAAATACTCGTGTATTTTCTCTCTTGTTTTCTGCATCTCGGTTCAATTTCTCTTTTTTTTTTTTACCATTCAATTTCACATCTTGATTTTTTTTCATCACAAACTCCACTGGATTTACATTAAAATTTCCAAATAATTAATTTTAATGATCACCCACCCAGGTGTACACACTGACCTTCAGACAGATCCCATCAACACTCAAGCCAGGCTTTCACCAATTGGAAGATTTATCTGGCGCTTGTCTGGCTCAGAGTGCAGCAAAATATTATTAGTTTGTTCTCAACATTTCTCAGGCAGAGACAAAATGGAACATGATAGAGTTGAAGATCATGTAGTTTTGACAAAGTTTGGAATAATTTATAATATAAAGCAATAATCTTGGCAACTTACGTTGAAACCAATGGGATGGTTCCATTTGAGGGGGTGGATTGAATGGTTGTTGAGTGATGTGATGGAGATTGTGCAGCCCAGTGGTTTCAGATCAATATCCTCTGCCCCTCCTTGACTCATTTCCATACTGCTGAAAGTGATTATTTTTGTGGTTCTGTCCTCCTCTTGTTCCTCGTTTAGGTTTCCAACCTCTCTCCTCACGAGGGACGTCGTACACTGACATTTCCTCCATTTCATGTCTCCCATTATAAGTACCTCCATATTCCCTGTATTCAATTCCGAAATCATCCTGTTTTTGTGCATGGTACTCCCTCCTTGACTCACTTCCATACTGCTGAAAGTGATTGTTTTTGTTGTTACATCCACCTCTTGTTCCTCGTTTAGGTTTCCAACCTCTCTCCTGATGAGGGACATCGTACACTGACATTTCCTCCATTTCATGTCTCCCATTATAAGTACCTCCATATTCCCTGTATTCAAATCTGAAATCATCCTGTTTTTGTACATGGTACTCCCTCCTTGACTCATTCCCATCCTGCTGAAAGTGATTATTTTTGTGGTTCTGTCCTCTTGTTCCTCGTTTAGGTTTCCAACCTCTCTCCTCACGAGGGACATCGTACACTGACATTTCCTCCATTTCATGTCTCCCATTATAAGTACCTCCATATTCCCTGTATTCAAATCTGAAATCATCCTGTTTTTGTACATGGTACTCCCTCCTTGACTCACTTCCATACTGCTGAAAGTGATTATTTTTGTGGTTCTGTCCTCTTGTTCCTCGTTTAGGTTCCCAACCTCTCTCCTGATGAGGGACATCGTACAATGCCATTTCCTCCATTTCATATCTCCCATTATAAGTACCTCCATATTCCCTATATTCAAATCTGAAATCATCCTGTTTTTGTACATGGTACTCCCTCCTTGACTCATTCCCATCCTGCTGAAAGTGATTATTTTTGTGGTTCTGTCCTCTTGTTCCTCGTTTAGGTTTCCAACCTCTCTCCTCACGAGGGACATCGTACACTGACATTTCCTCCATTTCATATCTCCCATTATAAGTACCTCCATATTCCCTATATTCAAATCCGAAATCATCCTGTTTTTGTGCATGGTACTCCCTCCTTGACTCACTTCCATACTGCTGAAAGTGATTGTTTTTGTTGTTACATCCACCTCTTGTTCCTCGTTTAGGTTTCCAACCTCTCTCCTCACGAGGGATGTCGTACACTGACATTTCCTCCATTTCATGTCTCCCATTGTAAGTACCTCCATATTCCCTGTATTCAATTCCGAAATCATCCTGTTTTTGTGCATGGTACTCCCTCCTTGACTCACTTCCATACTGCTGAAAGTGATTGTTTTTGTTGTTCCGTCCACCTCTTGTTCCTCGTTTAGGTTTCCAACCTCTCTCCTGATGAGGGACATCGTACAATGCCATTTCCTCCATTTCATTTCTCCCATTATAAGGAGCTGCATATCCACTGTGTTTGACTCCGACATAACCCTTCTTTTGTGCACGGTCCCTTGTTGACTCATTGCCATTCTGATGAGGGTAATTGTTTATGTGGTTCCATCCTGATCTTGGTTTTCGTTCAGGTCCGAATCCTCTCTCCTCATGAGGTACCTCTTTCACTGATGTTTCCTCCATTTCCTTTCTAGCACAACGAGAATATGTACATCCCCTTTGTTCAAACCCAATGGAATCCTGCTCTTGCGCAATTTTCTGCTGAACGAGGAGTTTGGGACTACTTGTTGCAGAAGAACAAGCAGCTACACTTGCGGTTGTGCCTGAAACTCGATCAGCTTCACTTTGTTCACCGGGTCTCTCACTATTCCCAAAAGGTTTCTGGCTCGAAACGTTCACTTCAACAGGTTTCTTCTCTCGGGGCTCCTCGTTCAATTCCCCGACCTCCTTCACTGCGTGCTTTAGCTCCTTTGGCCCTTTTTCACTGTGAAATCCCACGACAGGTGGTTTCTCATTTAATTGCAATTTATTTTCCTTGGTGACAACATCGTTCTCATTCTGGTGATCTATCCCCTCGATGACATCATCATTCTCATTCTCCTGTTCTATATCCCAAATTTCAAGTGAGTCTCGTTCATCACCAAAGAGTTCTACACATGGTTCACTTTCCTCTTCCATTTCCTCCGCCATGGTGTGATCCACCTGCTCATCATCACCAATAATCCCTGCAGTTTCATGCGATACATGTTCAGTCTTTGGATCCTTTTCTGAATTCTCACTCCCTTCAATTTCATCGATTTCTTGAGTTGGTTTTGTTTCATCTTTGCTACAATCAGGGATGATG
Organism: Eptatretus burgeri; assembly: GCF_056783735.1. Lineage (NCBI taxonomy): Eukaryota > Metazoa > Chordata > Myxini > Myxiniformes > Myxinidae > Eptatretus > Eptatretus burgeri. The sequence continues at coordinate 89,000,824 of NC_140966.1, forward strand.
TCATCTTCCTGGTGAATCACTTCTTTAACTGTGTCATCAATCTGCGGAGCGACATCATTATTGTATTCCATATCCGTGCCTCGTTGGTCATCTGAAAAGTTTTCCTTATGAAGAACTTCATCCCAATCATTGGACATGCTGTCCTTGTGTTCCTCCCTTTGAGGACCTTCGGTATCTTGGTATGAGCATTCAGGAGTTTCAGATATGATCATCGTTTCACTCTCCTCTATTGTTGGTTTAACAACACATTCAATTTCATCATTGTTCATTTCCTCAATTTCGTTTTCTTTTTCACTTTTCTTAACTTCATTCAATTTGTTTGCAGCATCACATTTGCTTCCTTCCTCTTCATTGCTGCAAACACTGCGTCTCCGGCTCCTCCTTCGAAAACATCGTATGCTGCATAAACACACAAGATGACATGTCCACATGTATCCATCAGTACATCACAATAAAACTTTGGCAAAAACACCATGAAGCCTCTTCTTCATCAAAGGAGGAGGAAGAAGGATACATGTTTGATACAAAACAGGAATATTTATGATTCAACGAACACCAATTTTTGTTTAAATTTAATCAATTGTAATGATCTTTCAAATTGAACCATTTTTCTTATTTTACAACAGCAGTAACCCTTTATAATGAAGCATGAGGGACACTCGGTCGGATTCTTCTCCTTTTTGTTATAGATGTGTGTATGTACACTACCAGTCAGAAGTTTGAGAACACCCCCACTTTTCCAGTTTCTACTGAAATTTTAAGCAGTTTAATGTTTCAATCAACTCTGAAATTAAAGCATAGAATAAATAAATCATTGCAGATAAAAAAAGAAATCATGGAATTGTTTTGTTGAACAAAATTTATTCTAAATGTTTGACTCATCAAAGTAGCCACATTTTGCAGATATAACAGCCGAACATACTCGTGGGATTCTTTCTACAATGGAAATCAAATATTGTTCGGAAAGTTCTTCTCAACACTGTTGCAGAAGTTCCCACAAATGTGTTGTACTTGTAGGTTACTTTGCTTTCACCTTTCTGTCCAGTTCATCCCAAACAAGCTCGATGAGGTTTAAGTCTGGAGACTGTGCTGGCCATTCCATGATTTGAAGCCTCCCGTCTTGTTCTTTTCTTCCAAGGTAATTCTGCCATAGCCTGGAGGTATGTTTTGGGTCATTATCTTGCTGTAGGATGAACCCCTGACCAACTAGGCATAGACCAGAGGGTATTGCATGGCGCTGCAAAATGCTGTGGTAGCCCTTTTGGTTGAGGGTACCAGTCACTCTGTGCAAGTCGCCGAATCTGGATCCAGCAAAAGAGCCCCAGATCATCACGCTTCCTCCTCCATGTTTGACAGTTGGTGTCACACACTGAGGAACCATCCTTTCGCCTTCTCGACTTCACACAAAAACCCTGCGTGATGAACTGAAGATTTCAAATTTTGATTCATCGGTCCATAAGACCTTCTTCCAGTTTTCAGTGGTCCACTGGTGGTGCTTCATGGCCCAGGCAAGCCTCTTTTTCTTATTTTCCCATCTTAACAATGGCTTTCTTACTGCCACTCGACCTGTCACACCTGCAGCTCGAAGTCTTGTCTTCACAGTTGAAACTGAGACTTCCTTACTTCGACCAGTGTTAAGCTGTGCTTGAAGCTGCTGTCCTGTGAGCCGCCGATCACACAAGCTGTTGACTCTCAGAAACTTGTCTTCTGATTGTGTTGTGGCTTTGGTTCTGCCAGACCTCTTCCTGTCGGAGTTTCCTCCAGTTTCCAAGTGCCTTTTGATGGTGTAGAAAACTGTACTCACTGACACCTTGGCTTCCTTTGTAATTTCTCTAAAGGAAAGAACTACACTTTTAAGGGTTATCATGGTCTGTCTGTCTTCCTTTGTTAATTGTCTTTTTATCGCCATTATGATCGCAATATACTCCTTCCTGCAGTGCAATATTGTCCAAATAATGCTTCAGACGGTGCAGCAACACAGTCTGTTCCAACACTGCTTTTATACAGACAGAGGGTTTGTAACTGATCAACAAAAGTTGGGACACCTGTAAGAATTGCTTGCATCAACTTTCAAGGCTTAATTTACTTCCATTGTTGCAGAACAGCTGCAGTTGCTAACCCATTACTTGTTCCCTGAAAAGGGCCTTTTTAACAACTCTGAAATTTACATTATTTTTCAGTTTTTGGTAACCTCAACTTTTTTTTTAACCTCTGGCAGTTTACCGCTTAGCTTTGTACAATTTCAGGTTATTCACCGGACTTGAACTGCTTAAATTTCAGTACAAACTGGAAAAATGGGGGCGTTCTCAATCTTTCGACCGGTAGTGTAGGTGTGTGTGAGCAGAGGTATGTTGGTATGTTTGTCTGAACCAATTAGATTGAAAAGAACTTCAGAATTGAAATCTGATTTGCCAATTTCTTGGAAGTTTTGCACATCTGCTTGTGGTACCCGGGGTTAGAAGATTGTGAACACTAAATAAATCATCCTCCTGTCCACCTCCGTGAGTGTGGGGAGACGACTTGCAATTTTCTCCAATTTCAATTGGCCGAGTAAAAGTCGTTTAACCCCTGGACCCCAGCAGAGCGAGGAGGTATTGAGTCGAGAAACGGCAATACAATGGCAATCCATCCATCCATTGGGACCATACTCTGCACAAAGCGTCGGTGCTGCCGAAGCAGTGTCCTGGGCTATTTGGGCACAATCCTGGAGGGGTCACTACTCCGACACAGGATACTTGAATGGCTCAATCATTCCAGCAATCTCGTACTCATTTTGCCAACCTCAGAAGGATGGAGTACGTCCGAGTACCGTTCAATTATGTCTAACATCTCAATCAATTCTCCTTGCAATCGCCTCCTATCCAATGCATAAACTCCTGTCTCCTTCAGTCCCCCCTCGTAGCTTTATCTCTCTCACCCCCGAATCAATGGAGCAACTTTTTATTGAACTCTCTTTATGGAATCTATATCCTTCCTCAGATGTGGTGACCAAAACTGTACCATCATCAGAGGAGAGGCCTCCCTGAATTCCGACACATAGTGAATCCTTACTATGAGTCACAGACCGGTGTTTGTGTGTTTGTTTGTTCGTTTTTGTCGCCCTCCTACTCCTATAGTTCTGCGGAGATTTCATCAAGATTTGCTACATCGGATGAGAATGACCCCAATTAATGTATTTATGTTTGCCGGTGGACTTGGGGGAGTTGGTAGGAGTGGGGATGCAAATTCTCTGTGTCCATGTGTATCGTGTAGTGCCGCCTCCAGGTGGGGGACTCCAGCATTTACAGTTTGAGCCTGGGTGTGGACCAAAATGACATTGCTCTTGCACCTTCTTGCGATATGGTGGTCATAACTCCCAAGTTTGGTGAATTTCTGCACGACCGTTAAGGAAGAGGTAGCATGACGGATAGACGGATGGAGCTCATTACAATATCACCCCATTTTTTTTGTTCTTGAAAACGGTTGGGGACAATAATAATAATAATAATAATGTTGATAACAAAATGTTCCCTTCCAAGGAAGTTGATGCAGGAGGAAGTCCATCAAAGTCTGAATCATCAAAGCATCAAGTCCATCAAAGCCTGAACTATTTATGTATATCCAGGTAGTGGGGGAAAAAAAAAATGGAAACACCTGGGTAAATGAGGGACATCAAGCAACGGCTTACACACAGGTGTGGCCCATGTGTCAATGAAGGAAATAACATGACAGCATGCTTCGGGAGATGTGTAAAAATACTGCACAGGCCTGATTGCCTACAATTATGTCTTCAAGGAGACCCCACCCAATGATCCCATCCACAAAGTACGTGTGGTCGCCCAATGGTTTGATGAGCCTGACTCTGGTGATCTCCATGTGCCATGGCGTTCTCAGTCACCAGATGTGGACCCATTGGAGCATTTATGGGACAGTCTGAAACGACGTCTGGAGACAGTGTTTTTCTACGTCCAAACAGGTGTGAGTTGATTGACTTTCTTTTGGAGGAATGGTTCCGCGTCCCTCGTGCAAAACTCCACACGCTGGTGGACTCTTTGTCACGCACAAACAGGCTGTACTGGCTGCACGTGGTGGCCCAATACCATAATGTAACTTTACATTGGTGTTTCCATGTTTTTTTTTTGTCCATAAATTGCTTGTATGTTTGTCCAACATCGGGAAATTAAGACTTTAGGATGAACCACCCTGCCTGTGAAACAATGGAATGACAGTTTATAGCTGCGACAGGATTCGAACCCAGGCTACACAGCTCAGAGATGGGTGTGCATTCCTCCAGAGTTTATTGAGCCTCGAGAGTCCACCTCGTGGCTTTGACACAGTGGGCCTCCGTGAGAACAACTGGGAATCTCTTCTGTGCAAAACACCTTGAACATGAAAATGATCAAATGAGAAAACTCGTTTAATTAATAATAAATAAAGATGAAGAGAAAAGACACAAAATGTACCAACACGGGGTCCAGGAAACCCCTCCAGGTTAAATACTATAAGGGAGAGAGAGAGAGGGGGGAAGCAAATGGTTCCTCACCAGAAATGGAAGCATTTTGTCCTTTTCTTATTCCGTAAAGAC
>NC_140966.1:89010387-89067887 GCF_056783735.1 Eptatretus burgeri
TTAGTTCAGGTCGGGATCCAGATGCGGCCCATCAGTGGGAGACAAAACGTCAACTGTTGAGTCTGGCGGAGGGATGCGCTCAACCGAGTGTCGTTCTGGTTGAACCTGTGTTGACGATATTGGTTCCACCTTGATATAATTGAACTTGCTGTCTGGGGTGGTATGTCCATGAATGTTTTAATTTTGTTTTGTCCATCTTTGAATTGAGATTTATTTGGAATATAAGTGTTGGATCAGCAATTAGGAAATGGGATCAAAATTCAGTCGACACGATAGGCATTGCATTTTTTTTTTTGCAGGTGCATTGATTGTACAGTCAGCATTATTTGGACATCATGAACGACAATTGTCACGACACAACACAGCGAGTTAGACAGAAGGCTTTCACTGTGTCATAATTGTTTTCCCTCCAACATTTGCTTGTAGATGATGAGTCAAAATGGACCTGAAAATGAGACCATTTGTCAAATCAAGATTTAATCCCTTCTTGGCAAAGCATAAAACTCTTAACTCTACTCACGTTGATTAGAACACCCGAAGGTGCGACAGGTCATCGCGCAAAGTTCAATACCTTATGCCTTTGTGCACAAAGAGAATTCCACAAACCAGCAAGAATGGCGCTCGGTAGAGCGCATACCTCCGCCAGGCTGAACATTCTACGTTTTGTATTCCAATGATCGGCCGGATCTGGATCCCACCCTTGATCGAAATCGAATCGGCTTGTAATCTTCCCAACCCGTCCTCCAAGTTTTGGCCGAATCCGTCCGTAACGTTTTGAGATATCATCCCCACAAACAGACAGGTAGTAATGGGTGAAAACATAACCTCTGTTCACTTTCAGTGGTGATGCTAAATATCCCTCAAAATACTGCTACGACTACTACTACGATTATTACTACTTATAAGAGCCTAAATTATTCCCACCACCTTGTGGAGGCTGTTTGGGGAATGTTTTTGGCCCAAGTCTTTCACGAACTGCCGAGCCAAGCCTGGCATTCGACTGAAGGTGACAGGAATTTGTAATTTGTTCAACGAGCCGGTGATGACCCACCGACTCTTGGCCAAGGATACGGTGGAGTCATCAACATCCACAAAGTAATGCTAGCAGGACGTGCTCACGACCTTTTCAACATCTATCCAAGTGGTGGCGCACACTTTGATGTATTATCCTGCGTGCTAAACACCAGCATGATCGTTTATAGTTGGGTCGAGATTCAAACCCAGGTGATACAGCTCAGAGGGCAGGTGTGCATGCCTCGAGGTTCGCCTGCCAACCCCTCGAAACGAAGCTCTGTCTCTGCAAACCTGCTATACGTTGGATCAACAATGGCACTATCAAAGCTTGTGAGGCCAAAATGATCAACCATTAGCTCAGCAGCAAGGTCACAGTGTTGCTGAACTCTCCTGATAGAGAGTTCTGACGCCTATAGTTGGATGTGGTATAATATGGGTTCATGTTTCACTGAAATTGACATTCTTGATGCCGTTCCATAAAGATGTGACGCTTTTGAGACCACGGCGTTCTTCGGAATGGGATGTTGAAGCTTTGCTTTTCTGTCAACATTTAGGTTGTGAGTGTTAAAGATGCCAGATTTGTCATTCGAAAAGAGTAGGCTATTGTGTGCCAATTCCTTTGCCAAATTAGCTGCTTAGGTTTGGCTGTATTATCCGCATTAATTGCATGAGATCAGCTTGTTGGGGGTGTGAATATGGGACGGGCTTGAATGCCCCAAATGGGGTCGTCATGTTTCTAAAATTCCTTGCACGTCTTTATGGTTTGCGCAATAATATCGACCGTCCAGCAGATTGAGATTCCATCCTGTTTACCGCATCCTCCGGGATGCAACAACATTCCCACGCAGCATCAGAACTGGGAATTGTAATCGGATTTGTTTGCAGTGAAATATTGTGAAATAAGTGTTGAGGTTTCTGTCGGAAGGAGTATCTTTTTACAGTTTACACATAACTTCAAACAGGAGAAGCAGGTTTTGTTGTGGTTTTGTTCTTGTTTATTTTGTATCCAAAGTCAGTGCCGGTGGAACGGCGAGTTCACAGAATGGATTAGGACGTAACAGAACAAAAGGAACAGGATAAAGAGGGGGAAACACCGACAGCAGGATTGAGGGATTGAATAGAAGGAGACTTTGACGAATAATGGATTTGGGAAGGAATGAGGGGTTAGAGAAGATGCAATGGGTGTACAAGATGGATACAGAAGCAAACTCTCAGGAAGGAAAAACTGGAAATTTGGGAGGAGGTTGGATTGGGGGGATTGGTGGGGTTAACGGTGGTATAAAGGATCATTGTTTTGGATGGGGAATGATTTGAGATGGTAGTGAACAGCTGTCTTGAAAACCTGGAGGGAAGAATGAGATTGAAGAGGATGTGGAAGTTGATTCCACAGGCGGGAAAAAAAAGAGGAGTGAATAAGTGGAGGTGCGTAGTGAGTGGATTTTGAGAGTTTTACCATAGGTGGGTGCTGGTTGACCATGTGTGCCCTGCTGAAATCTGCAGGTGGAGGAGGTGAGGATTGGGGGGGGGGTAAAGCTTGGTAAGAGCAGACGGTTCAAGACCAGAAAGGAGGCAGGAGAAGACAGAGAGACCACTGACCTGTCTGCGATGACAAGTGCTTGGCCCATAGACAGCCTAATCATGATTCCAATGTGATTGATCAATATTCCAATGATCTTGAAGGCTTTGGTTTCCACGGTGTCAAGCTGAGTAAGGTGTGGGGCGAGGGAAGCCAACCTAGAGGGGAAAACAGTAACTCCAAGCTGTGGATGATGGCCTTGTCAGTGGATAAGAATTCAGGAGTGCCAAGGATTAAGGAAGGACTTTATATGATGGAGGATGTCCAGTTGGTGGCTGGCTTTGGAGGCCAGCTTTGTTATTTGGTTTACTCAAGCAAGATCTTGGCTGATAGTGAGACCCCAAGTGTTTGACTGACTCACCTTTTTCAAGAAGATTGTTAAGAAAGTAGAGTGGAGGGGGGGGGGGGGGTTCCAGATTGGCTTTCAGTGTGAGAGTGTGGGATTTGTGAGGATTGAAAGACATATTCCAAGTGTTTGACCAGTTTGTAATTTTGTCAAGGTCTGAAGAGAGGGAAGAGGCTGCTGCCGCAGGGATGTGAAGGCACAGGGTGACATCATCATCAATTGGATAAAGGGGGTTTTTCAGAGGGTCAGATAGATCATTGATGAAGATTAGGAATAGGACTGGGCCCAGAACACTGCCTTAGGGAACTCCAGCCTTGACAGGGAGAGGACATTAAAGGATTCAGTTGAGAGCCACATGTTGAGAATAGAGGACGTCAGTGAGCCATGTGTAGAGTTGGCCTTGGATGCCATGAGCAGAGAGTTTGGATAGTAAGGTAGGATGCCAGACTGTACGTGTTGAAAGCTCAAGATATGTCCAGAGAGACGGCCCTGATCTCATGTCTGACATTGTTGGGAGTTGGGCCTGCACTCATGTCTGAGCCTGCACTATTGTTGGGAGAGTCGAAGCACAAGCATATCCAAGGTAGAGTGATTTGGTCTGAATCCGAATTGGAGATCTGAGATGAGGCCATTGGAGAAAAGGAGGGATTTTACATCATTCACACATTCCAAGCATTGAGGCTTTCTTATTGATATTACCGAATGCCATTTATGGGAAGCAGAAGACATCGTTTGCCTTTATAATGGTGCGAAGTGAAAATCGATTTTTCACTTCGCACCATTCCCGAGTACATGTACAGTATATCTCCTTACTACAATTCACGGATTGATGTTTGTGTGTGTGTTTGTTAATTGCTGGAATCCTTCGGATTTCGGCAATTATGTTGGTCGGTTGTGTGTGTCATTCTGTGTGTCTGTTGGGTCGTCTGTAGTTGAAAAAAAAAAAAATTGAGTTTTTTTTCTCCCCTTATTATCAGTATTTCCATCGATATGTTTGTCTGTCTGTCTGTCTGTATGTTGGCTGCTCTTAGAGCACCCTTATTCTGGACATTTCCATCTGTCTGTCTGTCCACGAAACTTTGGTCAAGCCGAGGGGCTAAACCACTCAACCGATTCCAATGAAATTTGGTAGGTCGGACCAATATTTCTGGGAATCGTGTGCTTTCGAATATGGGACCCCGGGCTCTAGCAACGGCCCTTTAAAGTGGTGAAAAAATCTAAAAAAAAATCAACAACAAAAAAAAATCTAAAAATCGAAGCTTAGAGTTCTGTGCGCAATCTATCGAGCTCCCTTCATGCCAATTTGCAGCCTTAACAAAAAATATTTGTAGGAGGAGATAGGTTTTGGGCGAGTACATGTCGAACATTTCAGAAACGGTTAATTGCGAATATCTCTAAGAGAAAGAGTCTGATTTTGATGAAACTTGGGTGAAATGTGTACAATGTGGCTAGCATGTACACAACAATAAATGCTTGCTATGCACACCTCCGTTGCTTAGCAACAGCTAAAATACTTTATCTTACATCGTACACTTATTGTGGACTGTACAAAAAATCAATACATCCGAAACTGGACCTCCGAGGGACCTGTTTTTTTGTGCCCAAGGAGAATGTCTTACAGCATCATATAAAAAATAAAATCTTTAGCGAATAGATAAATGGAATTACCAGGGCTGCCATTTGTTAGAGTCTCTTTGGAAACATGCCTGACATTTCACAAGGTGGGTTTCTGGGTGCAAACTAAGAGGGCTGTGATAACCATATTTTTTGTGCTAAATTGATTGATAGCATGCACATGAGTATCGGCTAGTCGCGTCGGCCAGCTTTCCATCTAGAGTGAGCAGCCATGTCGCCTATTGGCTTGTCTGTCTGTCTGTCCCTCTGTTCGATCCAGTGCTCCGTTAATATAATGGCGATTTCGATGAAACTTGGTTGGTAGGTTCATACCATGACCTAGTTGTGTGCAAATGAGAACCGTTGCCTAGCAACGGGACTTTGAATTTTTTGAAAAATCATAAAAAAAATATTTTTTCAAAACTCGGGCAACGAGCGACTGTGGGCAGTACATTCAGCCATATTGTCAAAAATTTCCAGCCGGATCCTATGAAAACTGTAGGAGAAGATAGACTTTGAATGAACCCCGGTCAAAAACAATAAAAAACGAGGTTCGTTATATCTCAGAGACTATGAGTCAGATATACATGAAACTAGTATGGTAGGTTCATGGTATGTCCTCGTTATGTGTGAGAAAGAGCCGTTGGTGTGGACCCCTCCGTTGCCTAGCAACAGCCGAAAAACCTCAATGTGGGGGTATTTTAACGAAAAACAATCTGCAGCATTAACCCTTGAAGCTAGAATCATGAATTTACTTGTGCTTAATCCTCAGGTCATTCCCCATCGAATGGGCCCATCGCGTCAGGTTCTAATGGGTAGTCGACCACCCATGTCCGCCTACTGGCTTGTCTGTCTGTTTGTGTGTTTGTTTACCCTGTAGCAGCCACACCGTTTCAGCGATCCTGACCAAACTGGGTACTGATGTCGGCCATGGTCCAACTTAGACACTTGTCGTTTTTGGTGAATCAAGGTCAAAGGTCAAGGTCACCGAAAAACTGAAATTCTTATTTTCACAATAACGTCCGCTATAATGGTCGTATCGACTTCAAACCAAATTGAAAATGTGCATCTTCCAATACTGCATCCAACCATATGTCTCATTGGGGTGTCACATCAACACCCTTCTTAGCGGTCGGGTGTCGGGTCAAAACTTTCAAAATGCGATTAAAAATGCCATTTCAAGTCCGATTGACTTCCAAGTTATGATCATGACCAAACTAAGTGCTATAACTCATTAAACAGTACCACTATCAACTTATAAGAACCAAATTGATTTCCAGGTTTTTGTTTTTTCAGAGATCATGGAGATATGACAAAGTTGTTCCAGCAATTCCATGCTCAACGAGCAATTTCATTTTTTTTTTTTGCCTATGCAGAGTTGGCAGTTGCTTATACACCACCCAAATAAAGGTATGCATCATAAGAACGTGTTGTATGCTTGGAACAAGATCGCCCGTCGGGCGGGGACTCTGCTAGGCAATATAACTGGATAGCAGCTTGTCCAAATTGCAGCTATGTTTGTTCTCAACTGAAACGAGCTTCAAGGAACCACTATGACTTGGTATTTATTTATTTATTTATTTTAAAATTCTCAGCCATGAAAGTGTAAGATATATTAAATTATCATGTAAAACCCACATGGTTCACATTGCAATACTTACAAAGTGCTCAATAAGGTAGAATCAGATGCGAGGTGCAGCGGAGGGCATGTGGCATGAAAGCACTCGGTTCAATGCAATTCAATTCAAAATATTTTTACTTAGGTGATGGATTTATTTGGATCTTATATTTGGCTTAAATAATTTTTAGATTTAATACATTTTTCTTTTTGAGATTCTTCTTTCTCAGACTTAGGATTTAGCATATACCCCTTTTAAAAAATATATATCTAACCTACACATTTGAACCTGCATCGGTAAACCATTTGACAAAATTTTTTTTTTTCACTCAAAAATGAATGAACTGCAACGTTTATGGCATCGCGCATGTCATATGGATTGATAATCTGTATGATAAATGTATGACCAAAAGGCAGAAACCTAAAATCCATGCCACTTGCCAGATGTCAACAGAATAACCATGCCATTCAATTGGTTAGCATTGCAAATAACGTGTGAGCCAATTAAATCTAATGATTTTTATTACAATTAAAAGGAGACCATGCGTCTTTCCAAAAATTTACCTTTTTGAGGTATTCTGGAAAAGTAAATACAATTGGAAGAGCAACATCCTTCAGCCTGGTGGTTTGGCAAGGTTTCTCAATGCAGGACTCTTTAAGGTGGTCAGAGAAGAGGACTGACGGACCGCACAAAGAGACCCACCTTGCTCGTCCAAAGGTGTTTCACAGAAAGTAAGGCAGCCATACCATAACATTCTAATACACTCATCAGTGTAACGTCATCGGTGATCGTGATAGTGACGGTTGTTGTGTACAAAGGGCAGGGACACTTTCATCGCACGTTGGTGACTTTGCACTTATTTGGAATTTTTCTTTCATTTACAAATTTAAGCACACCTCGAACGGAAATTAAATGCATTGTTCCACCAAAGTATACATATTCTGTACATCATAATACTGCATGTTAATTTACATAAGTACGGTATGATTATTTACTATGCGAGTGTGTTTGATATTCTCCTTGGTAAAGTTGGTCGATAATGTCAGCATGGTTAGGGTTAACTTTAAAATGGTCTGAGGTTTAAAAAGGCATATTTAACCTTGGCTGAGTCATGCTATTTCTAGTAATACAGATTCTGGAGTCAGGCTCCATTAGGCTGTATGTGGCAATAAAACTCCATACATGTCTAGACAAAGTAATATAGTAGGTCCCGAGACTAAAGCCTCGGCCTAAGCCGATTTATTAAGTTTATTTTTTAAGTTTGTTCAATACGTAGATCTACATGAATGCCACATATCACATTGAGATGGTTTACCTTTTCTTTTTTGTTTTTCAAAGGCCTGATGTTAGACCTATTATTATAATCACTTCAAAAATTTATATATTATCAGATCTGAATCCAGATTTTCACCAAAATCTAATCAATTTTTCTTTGTCGAACACTCAACTTGTCCAACACATTTTGTCCAAATCCATCCTTAACTTTTTGAGATATCCTGCTCACCGACAGACAGACGGGTGAAAATGCAACCTCCGTCAACCTTCGGTGGCAGAGGTAGTAAACACTTTTTCAGCCATTCGCGGGGGTCTTGTACCCCCGGCACAGATGGTTAGTTTTAATGGAGGTTGTCTGATGTGACAATACGTTTGAGTCAATTTTTGCTGTCCTTTTAAGCCGGTCCAATCCTGTTAACACATGAAATCCCAGCATCCAACCCATGACTTATTTCCACACCTACAGATGCGACCTGCAAAAGTATTCACTCCCTTCCAAAGTTTTCACATTTTGATGACACCTGAGCCGATTTCATGAAGCTTTCAAATCAAACTTTATTATAGAGGCTTCCCAAACTAATCCAAAGTGAGAAGTTTAAAAATGCAAATAAAGTGCAAGTTAGTAGTAGTCCCTGTAATCTTGTGCACCTTTTCAAGTAGCAATGTACCAAATAAATGGGTTACAATGTCTTTTCATCTGAGCTACTTAGATTTGCAAGAATTTGTTCAGTTAAAGTTGATTTTGTGGAATGTGTTGTGAAGGTTTTTTTTTTTTTTTTGTCCTATCATGTTAAATATAGGACATTTGACTGATTGTTTGATCTGGTTTTGTGAGAATGCCTTCAGACTTCATCGCATTTTATTAAAGTTTGGTTGGTTTTAGTGTAAACAAGTTCCTATTGCATTGCATTTGATATAATAACTAGAAGGGCACTTGGTAGAGCGCATACTTCTGCCACGTAATGCCTGATCCAAGAAAACATATGGGATATCCTGCACTTTTTTTTGAGATAAAATTTTTGAGATACCTGCACACAGATAGACAAACAAACACAGACAGAGAGAGGTGAAAACATAACCTCCTTCACTGTCGGTGGCAGAGGTAATGTGATTGAATTAATTATTTTATTGGGGTAAATTCTTTAATATTATTAATTAACCATTATATATATATATATATATATATATATATATATATATATATATATATATATATATATATATATATATATATATACAATTGACACCTCCCACACTCCTCAAGCCAAAAAAGCTGCATAAAGTAACCCAAGATTACCAACACAGGGTAAGCACTTATGCTGTTTCAAACCCTTCCCAGAGTTCCTCAACAACTATAAAGACGTTCACACACAGTACGCACATGAGAATCCCAATGCTACACACCCCCTCAGCTACTGGACCGGTTTCATCGATTGTTCGCGAATCGTCAGCAATAGCGTAAACAGCAATTCATACCAGTGAGGCTCCCAAGCATGTACCACATGCAAATGTCAAAAGCCACCTGCTAATCCTAGCCACCTGGGTTTAGTTGATTCGGTGAGAGCTGATTGGCTGTTCCCTCCATTCACAGGTGAGATTTGTGGGTGGGTCTTTCTTTAGTTATATATATATATATATATATATCTTCTTCTTCCTCTTTCGGCTTGCTCCCGCTAGGGGTCGCCACAGCGGACCAACTGTCTCCATTTTGCTCTAATGTGCAATATATATCTAATGTTATTTATATATATATATATATATATATATATATATATATATATATATATATATATATTGATAGATGGTATTAAATAATGGACGGTATATGGATAAAAATGAAATTAATAAATTGTATTTATAAAATACATTAAAATTATTTGTTGGTGGTTGCGAGGATATGCAGTGCTACATGTTAAAGTTGGTTATTAGTGACAGTTTTAATATTTGAATAACTATTTCAATCTGGTTAGATGAAGGTGCTATGTAATGGACATGTCTTTCAGATAAAGTGTTTATTGCTAAATATATTATCATAGATAGTGGTTTATGATTAAAGTTTTTCATATGTGGTTATACTTTAAATAAGAGTAATAATTAAATAAGTTTGGAGAAGGATTGCTGCGTTGACTGACTGTCTGGACACAACTTTGAGGTTGTGGGCCCATTGATGTTGAGTCATCTACTGATGTGGTCCTGTGACCGGGTTTGTGGATCCGCTGTTTGGAGAAGTTCTGGGCTGAAAAGATAAAAACCTCAATGAACAAGGAAAAAAGGCATAAAATGTCAAAGCCCCCGTTGTTTTTGTAATTTTGCTGTGCGGAGTTAAAGGGCTTGCCCATATTTATTTACAACTAAAATGGCTGCCATTCTACAAGTCAGCCATCTTTAATCAGATCGCAAAACAAAGTTAAGTGCAAGTGCATGCCATAGTCTACAGTACTTGTGCCACATTTTAACAAAATCGGACAATGCATGTCGGAGTAATGGTTGGGAACACATTGAAGTAACAAAATGGCCACCAGTCGGCCATCTTGGATGTGATATCAAAAAAAAAAAAAAGAATGACGTGCACAGGTAAACCATCATTCATTATGTGTTTGCCAAGTTTGAACAAGTTCGGTAAATGCATTTCCAAGAAATGGTTGAGGTCGTGCTTGATACCTGTTTAAAAAAAACTAAAATGGTTGCCAGCCTACCAGTCGGCAATCTTTGATCAGATCGCAAAATAAAGTGAGGTGCATACATATGCCATATTGCACTGTGCTTGTGCCAAGTTTGACCAAAATCGGATCATGCATATCTGAGAAATGGTTGGGAACACATTTAAGTAACAAAATGGCCGCCAGTCAGCCATGAACAGCTTATCTTGGAAAAAACATGGCGTGCATAATATGTAAACAATCATTCATTATCTGTGTGCCAAGTTTGAACAACATGAGTAAATGCATGTCCGAGAAATGGTTGAGGACGTGTTCAATACTGGGTTGTTTGTTATTACAACTAATTTGGCCACCAGTCGGCCATCTTTGATCACATCACGAAACAAAATGTGCTGATGTATACCATCATGTGTTGTCTTTGTGCCAAGTACGAACAAAAATTGGTCCACACATGTCAGAAATATGGTTGCGGACATGAAAATCGAGACCAAATCCATGAGCCTCTGTTTCGGATCAAGTCAAATGAGGGCTAATAAAAAATAGGACTGCCTGTCCTGAAGCTCACCTGGATCAGGAGCAAGTCGCTCAAACCCCCTGCAGAGACCCCCTTAAACCCTGACTTTTTAATGCTGTGAACAAACTTTGGTACATCAAGGTGGATTAAGGTTGTGGTCAAGTTTCATTGAAATTCTGTGTGTAGTTCGGAGGAGTGAGCAAATTCCTATTTTGGGGGGGTTCATAACCCCCCTGTCCCCCGTAAACTCCCTTAATGAGCGTAGATTTTGATGCGGTCGATGCACTTTGGTACATCATGGGTGATGAAGTTTCATTGAAATCGTGAGTGTAGTTTCCGAGAAGAGAGCAAATACCCATTTTTGGTGGTCCAAACCCTCTCATGCACCTCTCTATTGAGTACTGATTTTGATATGGTGGATTCATTTTGGTACATCATGGGTGATGAAGGTTGTGGTCAAGTTTCATCAAAATTGTGTGTGTGGTTTCGGAGAAGAAAGCAAATACCTTTTTTGGGGGGGTCAAACCTCACCCAAGAGACCCCCTTCATGAGCGCAGATTTTGATGTGGTCGATACACTTTGGTATGTCATGGCCCATGGGTGATGAAGGTGATGAAGGTGATGGTCAACTTTCATCGAAATTATGTCTAGTTTCGGAGAAGTGTGCAGAAACCTATTTTAGGCGGTTAAACCCCGCCTCCCAACGTAGACGGCTTAATGAGTGCAGATTTTGATGCAGTTGATACACTGATGTATTACGGATGAAGAAGGTTGTGGTCAAGTTTAATCGAAATTGTGTTTGTAGTTTCGGAGAAGAGAGCAAATGCCTATTTTGGGGTGGGGGGGGGGGTTAACCCCCCTGTAGATCACCTTAACGAGCGCAGATTTTGATGTGGTCGATACCATTTGGTAAATCATGGGTGATGAATGCTGTGGTCAACTTTCATCAAAATAGTGTGCACAGTTTCGGAGGAGATAGCTAATACCTGTTTTTGGGAGTCAACCGCCCCTCTGTAGACCCCCTTAATCCCTAAATGAGTGCAGATTTTGATGAAGTCAATACACTTTGGTACAACTTGGGTGATGAAGGTTGTAGTCAAGTTTCATCAAAACCGTGTGTAGTTTCGGAGAAGAGACCAAATTCCTATTTTGTGACCCCCCCCCTCCCCGTAAGCTTCCTTAATGAAGGTAGATTTTGATGCGGTCAATACATCTTCGTAAGGAATCAGATATGAAGCTTGTGGCAAAGTTTTATTAAAATTGGGTGTTTGGTTCAAGCGATAATGACTAAAGTGTTTACTGACTGACTGACTGACTGACTCACCTACAGACACTGCTCGATCGCATAAGTTCACCTGACTAAAGTCCAGGTGAGCTGAAAATAGTACCTAGCTGATGATCCATGCTGTGGGGAAATCAGTCAATTGCTTATAAGTTAAGGTTATAACTTCAAATAGAATGGATTTTTGATGTAAATAGATGATGAAAATGTGATAGATTTTAGATCCTCGTGGAGGATCTCTAAGTCTAAGTCTTACTCATGTTGTTGTTCTTGTGGACTTTTTTGTTTCACAGCCTACAGTTTTCATCGAAACTTCCTGAAACTTGACATATATATGTAAAAATACCCTGCGCAGACAGTAACGATCTCAGATTTTGAAATTTCCTCCTAGAAAAAAAAGTTATGACGTCAAAATATCTCCGCTAATGGAAATCGCCGAAAAAATTATCTCCGAAACTAGGCAAGCTTTTTGATGAATTCTGTTTGCGAGAATCGAACAGGGCATTAGCAGAGATGAATTACCGCACACATGATACATCACAATGACGTCTTGTCAATTTTATGACGTCATTCCTATTTTTTTCCATTTTTAGATCCTCGTGGAGGATCTCTAAGTCTTACTCACGTTGTTGTTCTTCATCTTTTTCTTGTGGACCTTTTTGTTTCACAGCCTTCAGTTTTCATCGAAACTTCATGAAACTTGGCAGATATATGTAAAAATACCCTGCGCAGACAGTAACCATCTCCGATTGTGAAAATTCCTCCGAGAAAAAAAAGTTATAATGTCAAAATATCTCCGCTAATGGAATCGCCTAAAAAAATTATCTCCGAAACTAGGCAAGCTCTTTGAATTCTGTTTGCGGGAAGCGAACAGGGCATTAGCAGAGATGAATTACCGCACATATGATATATCAGTATGACATCAAATCAATTTTTATGACGTCATTCCTATTTTTTGACATTTTTGTTTCACAATCCAGAGCTTTCATCGGATCTTCGTGAAACTTGCCATGTATATGCAGAAAGCCCATGCGCAGGCAGTAACCATCTCCGATTTTGGAAATTCTTCCTAGAAAAAAAAGTTGACGTCATAATATCGCCGCTAATGGAAATCGCCTGTAGCATTATCTCCGAAACTAGGCAAGCTTTTTGAATTTTGTTTGCGGGAATCAAGCCGGGCATTACCACAGATAATTTATCGCAAACCTGATACATCACAATGACGTCATATTCATTTTTATGACGTCATCATTAAGAGGACGAGGATCTTAGCTCATTTGAGCTTGTTTATTTTGATTTTTGATTATTTTTTGATTTTTGTTGTGTGTGTGTGTGTGTGTGTGTGTGTGTGTGTGTGTGTGTGTGTGTGTGTGTGTGTGTGTGTGTGTGTGTGTGTGTGTGTGTGTGTGTGTTATGTCTTCTTCCATCTTGGGACTACGGTGCAGTAATTGGGCTTCATTTTGATAAGATTAACAGAAAAAAATAACCAGATGATTTTCAGTTGCAGAAGTAGTCAAACCCTTTTCCTGATTTACTGTAAATCACTTCAGAGGCAAATTATTTGTTTGAAAGGTTACAAAATAAGTCTAATAGGTCTCACCTGTCTGTAATTAGCAGTTTAACTTAAAAATTAAGCTTTGAAACCAAGTTCTTCAAGATCATTGGAATCTCCCGATCTGAAGTCGAGTCAATGGGATTATCCCTTTGCCATTACAAACAGGTCAGTGGTCTCTCTCTTCTGCCTCTTCCTTTCTGGTCTTGCGCCCTCTGCTCTTTCCATGCTTTGTATCCCCCAGGTTTCTGCAGGGCTCACACTGTCGAACATCAACCCTCTTCTGGTAAAACTACCTAAATCCAGGGTCAGTGCTCACCTCCACTGATTTGTTCCTCCTTTTTCCCACCTGTGGTATCAACTTCCATGTTCTCTTCAATCTGATTATTTCCTCCAGGTTTTCAAGACAGCTTTTCACCACTTTCTGAGATCGTCCCAAATCCAAAAACAATGAATTGTTTTGTCCTTATTAGCCGCACCCAAATCCATCCTAATTTTCCAGTTTTTCCTCCTTGGAATTCCTTTTCCATGCATGCGTGAAGGCCAAGTAGCTTTCCAAAGAAGTCAGACATAAAGTGTTGGAGAAGCACCGTTCAGGAGAGAGTTATACGAAGATTTCAAAGTCACTCATAATCCCTTTGAGTACCGTGGAAGACGTATCATACCACCCAGATTCTATCCAGATCAGGTTGCGATCAGGAAACTGGTTCGGGATGTCACTGTAAATCCAACAATGAGTTTGAAGATCTGTAAGGCTCTTTGGGTCAATGTTATTCAATCATCAATAATAATCCGTTTCCTTCACAAAGCTGGTCTCTATGGACTGGTGGCAAGAAAGAAGCCATTACTGAAAAGCATGCATCGAAAACTGCAACACCACTGAAACTCGTATGGAGAAGTGCAGAAAAGCATCTTGACGATACTGCAGGAATGTGGAAAAACGTTTTGTGGTCAGACGAGTCAAAAATTGAACTTTTTGGTCTAAATTCAAAGCGTTTCATCTGGCGCAAGCCCCACACTGCACATCTCCCAGTTAATACCATCCCTCCTGTCTCGCCATGGTGGTTGCAGCATCACGTTATGGGGCTACTTTTCATCAGCAGGTACTGGTAAGCTTCTCAGGATAGAAGGTACAATGGATCGTGCAAAGTACTGTCTGACCCCAACATTTGCGGATTCGCTATTCGCGGGCCCTGCAAATTCACGGTGTATATATAATGTGACGTCTTCTACATTCATTTTTTTTGTATACGTATTTTTTTAAATTATTATTATTATTATTATTATTTTTAACACTTCGGGACTGATCTACTATATCCACCTTCACGGATATAAATTCAGCCAAGGAATTCTTCCACAGAAACCTGCTCTCTCTTGTGCACAGATTCCTCCCATTTCGTCTTCAGTGATCTTACCCATCGTCCTGCTCTTGATACTCTGAATCCTTTGGTGAGGGAGTTGCTTTAAAAAAAAAAAAACTTGCATTCACCTCCTGGAAGGCAAATCCGACTGAAGGCAACCTTCGATGATCCCACAAAGCCCGCAACAAGTGTGTGTCCACTCTCAGGAGAGTCAGAAAACAACATCTGTCCAATCTCAAAAATGAGCTTTCAAACTCGTCTCCATTCTCTAAAAGCTGGTGGCGTCTTGTGAAGTCATTTCCATCTCTGTTGTATGTTTCCCTTTGGGGATACGGGTGACCGTGCCAACCGTGTAATTACAATGCGAGTTTGTTGGGATGGGTCTTCACAAACTTTGCACACCTTGATCGGGCAATATTTGCCGATTCTTCCAGAGAAAACTGTTCAAACTCAGTAAAGTTGCATGGGGAGCATTGATGGATGGCAATCTTCAAGTCATGCCACAGATTTTCGATGGGATTTAAGTCAGGACTCTGCCTGGGCCACTTAAGGACATTTATCTTTTTGTTCCTTAGCCACTCCAGTGTTCCTTGGGTCAGTGTCATGCTGAAAAGTGAACTTCTGCCCCAATTTAATCTTTCTTCCAGAAGGCAGCAGGTTTTCCTCCAGGATTTTTCCGTATTGTGCTCAATCCATTTTTCCCCCCTTCTACCTTGACAAGTGCCCCAGTCCCTGCTGATAAGAAACATCCCCATAACATGATGCTGCCACCACCATGCTTCACAGTAGGGATGGTGTTCTTTGGGTGATGTGCTGTGTTGTGTTTGCGCCAAATGTAACATTTTTCATTTCGGCCAAAAAGTTCCATCTTGGTTTCGTCAGATCACAAAACTTTTTGCCACGTGGCTTCAGAATCATCAGAGTGGTTTTTGTGCATACCTCAAAGGGGACTTGAGGTGGGCTTTTTTGAATAATGGCTTCTTTCTTGCCACACTACCGTAGACGCCAGACTTGTGAAGTGCTTTGGACATTGTTGTCACATGCACACAGTGACCAGTGTATACCGAGTACATGTAACGTCACCAGAATATAAATACCTGTAGTATAAATACATGTCGACCGGGTATAAATACCTGTAGCTCTTTCAAAGTTGTCTTTGGCCTCTGTGATCGGTATCCTCCTTGCTTGGTTATCCAGTTTGGAGGGACGGCCTGGTCAAGGCAGGGTCTTGATGGTACCATACGCCTTCCACTTCTTAATGATCTCCTTGACTGTGCTCCAAGGGATATGCAAGGTGTTTGATATATTTTGATACCCATCCCCTGATCTCTGTCTTTCCACAACTTCATCCCAGTTGTCTTTTGAAAGTTTCTTGGTGCTCATGGTTGAGTCTTTGCTGTGAAAGGAAATATATAGGAACATCTGATTTTATTCTGAAATGATCAGAATCGCTGCAATTTAACACAGGTGGAGGCCAGTTAACTTGGTGTGTGATAGTGAAGGTGATTGGTTACACCTGAACTAATTCCTAATGGCTATTATAAAGAGAGTGGACACTTATCCAACAAAGATATTCTTGTTTTGTATTTCTGATTAATTTTTTCTGCTTCAATCGCTCCCAAATGTTGTTTTTTTTTTTTCTGTTGATGATAATGCTGCAATATCTTTACTGTTAGGAAATGTGATTTTTGAATTTGACACTGCTGTGTAACTGTAATCTACGACATCGATGTAATACGAGCATATTATTACATAAATAAACATAGACAATCAACATCTATGTAAAAATCTGTTTGTGGGGAATGTATCTTCTGCTTCTTCAAGACATCATTCGGCTGCCATGTTGGTCTTGTACGAAACCAAAGATTTATTTGGAGCGTTCATGTTCACATTTGTCATGCCCTCCCTATAAATTTTCCCTTCAGTGAAAAATGGCCAACGGGACTGTTAAAATTATCAAATACCAAAAGGTTGGAACTCATTGGCATCGTAGGCTTTTGTGACCGGATAGGCCTCATGCCGAAGGACTTTGTGGAAAGTGCAAATGTAATCTATTCGAGTTATGTAACCACGATCACAAAGGTTTACATATGCACTGTGGGGGGGGGGGGGGGGAGCGAAGGATGAGAGAGAGAGAGAGAGAGAGAGAGAGAGATAGAGATAGAGATAGAGATAGAGATAGAGATAGAGATAGAGATAGAGATAGAGATAGAGATAGAGATAGATAGATAGTCTATTTTTTTTTTTTTTTTTACTTGACCATGGACCAAACCAGCCATCATTATAAGAGTGTTTCTCTAAGTAATTTGAGGAATCTCATGACACTGAAAAAAAACCCCTCTAATATTTGCTTTTAACGACATGCATAAAGGAAGTCGCTGAGGCAGACGCCACCATGCTTCGGTGGAACTTCGAAGCTGGATGTGCGACGTGCTGGTACTCCTTTGCACCCAACACAAATGGCGATTCGATCCAGAGCGGTCACCGCACCGGACGCGGGTTGCTGTCCGTGCTGACACTAATCATCCCCGATTAAGCCGCTTGCATAGTTGCTGACATTGAGCGAAGAATATGCGGGAGGATGGAAAGGACCGCGTTGCGATGGAGGTGGGTTGGAGGTCTGGGAGGTGTGGGCAGGGTTTTGGAGGTGTGTGTGTGTGGGGGGGGGGTTCTGGGAGATGTGAGGGGGGATCTAGGAGGTGTGTGTGTGTGTGTGTGTGTGTGTGTGTGTGTGTGTGTGTGTGTGTGTGTGTGTGTGTGTGTGTGTGTGTGTGTGTGTGTGGGGGGCGGGGTCTGGGAAGTGTGGGAAGGGTTTGGGAGGTGTCTGACGGCGGATGGGGTATGGGGAGGGTTGGGGTCTCGGAGTGATATAATTATCTGGGAGGGGGTGAAGGTTCGAGGAAGGAGGGAAAGATCTGAGGGGGGTGGGGGGAGGCGGTTTGAGGATCGGTACTTTCATTGTGTAAAATGAAAGAAGGTACCAATATGAACCAAGAATCGGTACTTCTCTGTGTAAGATGAACCAATGTACCCATTTGAACCAAGGGTTGCTATGTTTTTGTGTAAGATGAACCAAGGCACCAATATGAACCGAAGATCAGTACTTCTATTGTGTAAAATGAACCAAGGTACCTATTTGAACCAAGGGTTGCTATGTTTTTGTGTAAGATGAACCAAGGTACCCATTTGAACCAAGGGATGCTATGTTTTTGTGTAAGATGAACCAAGGCACCAATATGAACCGAAGATCAGTACTTCTATTGCGTAAAATGAACCAATGTACCCATTTGAACCAAGGGTTGCTATGTTTTTGTGTAAGATGAACCAAGGCACCAATATGAACCGAAGATCAGTACTTCTATTGTGTAAAATGAACCAAGGTACCTATTTGAACCAAGGATCGGTACGTACTTTGTGTAAAATGAACCAAGGTACCTATCTGAACCAAGAATTGGTACTTTTTTGTGTAAGGTGAACCAAGGTACCAATCTGAACCAATAATTGGTACTTTTTTGTGTAAGATGAACTGAAGATCAGTACTTCCATTGTGTGAAATGAACCAAGGTACCTATCTGAACCAAGAATTGGTACTTTTTTGTGTAAGGTGAACCAAGGTACCAATATGAACTGAAGATCAGTAATTCCATTGTGTAAAATGAACCAAGGTACCTATCTGAACCAAGAATTGGTACTTTTTGTGTAAGATGAACCAAGGTACCAATATGAACCCAAGATCAGTACTTCCATTGTGTAAAATGAACCAAGGTACCAATCTGAACCAAGAATTGGTACTTTTTGTGTAAGATGAACCAAGGTACCAATATGAACCGAAGATCAGTACTTCCATTGTGTAAAATGAACCAAGGTACCTATCTGAACCAAGAATTGGTACTTTTTTGTGTAAGATGAACCAAGGTACCAATATGAACCGAAGATCAGTACTTCCATTGTGTAAAATGAACCAAGGTACCAATCTGAACTGAGCACTTGCTGCGATATATTTGCTGTTAAGAAATGTTTTTTTGGGGGGGTTTTTTTGAGCTCTTTCATCCAGTGCAACAATAAAAGGCTTCCTTTTCTTTTTTCCTTTTTCTATGTGGTATTTTTACCATGAGCTTCCAGCTAATGTATGTTAGGGTTTGGTGTGTGTGTGTGTGTGTGTGTGTGTGTGTGTGTGTGTGTGTGTGTGTGTGTGTGTGTGTGTATACTTACACACTTTTTTTGTCATTTAAGACTCATAGTGGAGCATATATGTCACATGAGGTTGTACAGTATATGTATCCAATGCAGTCTGAGCTTGTATATAATTGTACCTGTATCGAGAAAATTGCTGTACTCTCCCACACATCCCAAGGGCATTAGTACACAATACACAAACACATGATGTGTGGGATTTGCACCTGGAAATTCCCTGCATCATTAGCAGGCGTTGAGACTAGAATGCTGATAAACCAAACAGATCTTTGCAAATGAAAGCTTGTGGCACGTCATTATACAAGTTAGAGTAAGTGAGTATATGTGGCGTGTAGCACGAATGGGAGAACGTTTGCATCAAAAGCAAATGCAATCTGCAGTGATGACACAGATATTTAATTTGTGGTTTTATTTTTATTTTATATCTTTCTTGCAGGACCAGTTTGACAATTTGGAACGACACACCCAATGGAAAATTGACTTCTTGGAACGGTTCAGCAAGTTCACAAAGGAGCGAATTGAAGTGGAGGAAAACTATGCGAAACATATGAGGTGTGGATTTGATGACACTTGTTTTTGTGTACTTGTATCATCCTGTACATAACAATAGCGAGAATTACTTTGCAATACATTTCCCCTACCGGTCCCAATTAAGAAGAGGAAACCCTATAATAACCCACCGTGTTTGGGTCTATTTGGAAAAATAAAAGGAAAAGCAATTTTCATTTACTGATATCATTTGTGGATTAGAAACGAATAAAGACAACTAGGACAACAAACCAGAAATAAAAATTAGTTCTCTTTAAAGCACGCTCGAGCCGATACCGGATTAGATGAAGAAGAAGAAGAAGAAACTTTCTATCCCACACTGTTTCGTTCGTTTCTAGGTTTTGCCGATTTCACATTTTAAAAAAATGTGCATATTTCACTTATGTGCATATATAATGCATCATGGTTATATAACCTAGGATCATTCCAATTGCACTGGGCCATGGACTAACGTCCAGGCCTGAGGCCTGCCAATCTGTGCTGCTTCATGCAATGGTGGCACATGATGCCATGGGGTGGAGTCATGGCAGCTGAACACTGATGCATGTACTTATAATATGTGATATTTTCTAAGTTTAAAAAGGACATAACTCTGTGAAAAATTGACAAAACGCCCTGAAACTCGAACTTGTTCTGTAACTTATAATAAAGCCATGTACCAAGTTTCGGTTGAATTTGTTAAAGAGTATGGGAAAGATGAAGGAGTCTGAAAAACTACAGGTGGGATGGATGGACAGACATGGATGGAGAGCAAACCTTTAGTCCCCTCCGGTGAAACCTGTAGGAGATGAATTACCTCTGCCAGTGATGGTGGATGGAGGTTATGCTTCCACCCCTGCTTGATTGTTTGTCTGTCTGTCTGTCTGTCTGTCTAAGCAGGATCTCTCAAAAAGTTATGAACGGATTTGGATGAAATTTGGTGAAAAGTTTGGGTGTGTGACAAGGATGAATTGATTCGATTTTCATGAAGATCCGGATCCAGATACGAGAATTTTTTTTCGAGTGATTATTCAGCATTGAGAGATATGGCGAAGAACCATTAGGCTATATAGCATGATATGTCAAAACGTTATGGACGGATTTGGACGAATATTGGTTGACAGTTTCAGTGTGTAACAAAGATGAATTGATTCGATTTTTGTTGATATCCGGATACGATAATTAAAAAAAATTAAATTGTGATTCTTCACCAATGAGAGATGGAGCCAAAACGATATATTGCACAATATTTCAAAAAGCTGAGGGTAGATTGTGACAAAACGTGCTGGATGAGTTGGGTCGTTGACAAGACAAGGCCGATTAGATTTTGGTGAAAGTCCGAATGCAGATACAGCCTATCGGTAGGATACAAAATGTAAACTGTTCAGCCTGGTGGGGGTATGCGCTCTACCAGGTGCTGTTCCAGTTAGCTAGTTTTTTTTTTAATTGCCTGTGAGCAGGATATCTCAAAAAGCTATGAACAGATTCAGACGAAACTTGTTGGACAGGTTGGGTGTTTGACGACAAGGCCAAATCGATTAGGTTTTGGTGAGAATCCGGATCCAGGTACGAGAATTTTTAAGTGATTCTTCATAATTGAAAGATGGAATCACAAACGATATATAGTTGCGGGGCTGGATATTGGCGATGAGCACAACCATGAGATGGAGCTGCAGGGTCGACTCCACCGATCACCCAGAATTTATAGGTCGTCACCCCGGACAACTCCGGAGCCGACGGGTCCCTTATCGGACCGAAGTTCGCCAATCGATCGACCACGTGGGGTTGGGTCGATTGCCAATTTCAATTTACATAAATACACACGTCGTCCAACTACCGGGGAAATTCACCCTCGACGATGCTCATACAGAACGAGCCGCTAGCGTACTCGAACCGTGTGTGACCCGAGCGGATGGTCACTGAGCTTCCGTCGGTCCAAATGTCCCTTTACAGCGGCAACTGCCTGGCTAATTCTCCAACACGCACCGTGTTAAACCAATAGAAGAAAGACAAAACGAACCGATACATTTAACACATGGGTTTATTTATAATGGAGCAGCGGGGCACGTAAGAAGCAGAGTTATCCAAATACAAGAGGCACGAATGTACAGCAAGGCACTTGTACAATTACTACTTTCTGGACTGGCGCCACAAACACACACACGCACACACACCCAAAATAAACGGACCCAAAGTTTTGGGTCTTTGTCAGGTCAGGTTCGATCTGTGACCTGCTACAGGTACCATGTAAACCTGTACTAACCTGTTCCATGGTCGGGTTGTCGGCGACTAAACCGTCTCCCCCACCAGGTTTTCTGGTGAGGAGGGTGTTTGGATATGGACACCCAGCAGGATTAAAAACAAAACCTGTCAAAGGGCGGAGGAGCTCCTTGTGAGCCAACGGCCATCCATATCTAGTGCCCAACTGTGTCTGCGGACGTCCTCCTGCAGTTGGGTTACTTCTTATTAGGAGGTTGGTGGCAGGATTTGCACTCCAGCCACCGTAAAACGCTTCATTCCGCAAAACGCAAAAACGCAAAAAAATCTGAAAACCCACTCCGTGGGAGTACCTCCTGTGCAGCTTCCCTTCGCAGGGCAGCTCGCCGGATGATGGGATTGGGGCAAAGCCTTCGGGACCCCCAATCTTTGATAGGAGGGAAACCACGGGGTAACATCCCTGGGTCAGATTGCGGGAGAGTGTGTCGGAGTGGTGCTGAGGTGTCGTCCACCAGACGGCGGTCTCCTTGGGTTAACCTGAGGCGGTCCCTTCGGGTGGGTGCCTGGAATGTCCTATCCCTAAGAGAGGATGATCACCTGTCTCTGTTATCATCTGAGCTCAAGCGTTTAGACATCGGGATTGCAGCTCTCTCTGAGGTTCGGAGACCGGATTGCGGCGAGATAATGGTGGGTGGTTACACCTACTATTGGTCTGGTCGCTCTGATGGTTACCATACCCAAGGAGTTGCTGTAGCTGTGTCCAATAAGCTGACCCCAATGATAATTGAGGTAACACCGGTCAACGAGCGTATTATGAGATTAAGGATTCGTCACTCCTTAGGTGTCATTTCCCTGGTCTCTATTTATGCTCCGACTGAGGCGAGTGATCTTACCGTGAAGGACACATTCTACGCCACACTCGAGTCTGTGGTTGATCAGTGCCCCAGACGAGATACACTTCTAGTCTTGGGGGATTTCAATGCATCGACTGGAACTGATAGGGATGGTTATGAGGTGTGTGTTGGTCCCCATGGGTCAGGAACTATGAACCAGAATAGCACTAAGTTCCTTGACTTTGCAAGAAGTCATGGACTTAGGGTGGCTGGTTCATGGTTTCAGCGCCCGCAAGCTCATCGCTGGACTTGGTATTCCAACGCTGGCGGTGTGGCAAAGGAGATTGACCATGTCCTCATTGACGGTCGTTGGAGGATGATCCAGAACTGCAGGGTCTACGGGAGTGCTCAGTTCCTCAATACTGACCACAGGCTTGTTGTAGCAACTCTAAAGCTGCACCTTAAATCCTGGAGAATGGTACCATCCCAGCCTAGGCTGGATGTTGCCAAGCTCAGGGATGAGAGAGTAGCTGAGGAGTTTGCGAACAGGCTGAGTGGACACTTGGGGGGTCTGGGTGCTTTGGGGGTCCTGAAGAGTTGTGGAGCACCTTCAAGACCACCGTCCTTGATGTTGCCGGTGGATGCCTTGGAGTTCACCGCAGGGCAAAGAAGAATTTTGTCTCTCAAGGGACACTGGATACCATTGACCAGAGTCGCAGGGCCAGGCTGAATGGCAGAGCTGAGCTGTTCAGGGAGCTGAGGCGTAAAACTGTACGTGCACTGAGGGTGGACAAGGAGGCCTATGTGCGAGGAATCTGTGAGGGGGTAGAGCATCACCTGTGGACAGGTGATTCTCGTCCCGCTTACAGGGGAATTCGCGCATTACGTTCATCCAAGCCCATCCCTCGGAGCACTGCAGTTCGAGCAGAGAGTGGTAGGCTCTTGACAGAGGAGTCTGAAGTGAAGGCCCGCTGGGCCGGTTACTTTGAGCGGTTGTACCAGGCTGATCCCGCAGCTGTCGAGTTGGACGTCAAGGGTGTTACAATCCCTGTTGCTGACCCTCGAATCAACTGTGGTCCACCTTCGCTTGTGGAAACACGGGCTGCGGTGAACCAGTTGAAACGGGGCAAAGCTCCAGGGATCTGTGGCATCCATGCCGAACTTCTCAAGGCTGGTGGAAATGCTGCACTCGCGTCGTTGCATGCAGTTTTGTGCTCTGCCTGGAACACAGGTATCATCCCAACTGACTGGAAGAGGGGCCTTGTTGTCCCTCTCTGGAAAGGGAAGGGTGATCGCCAAGACTGCAACAACTACCGAGGGGTGACGCTGCTCTCAGTGCCGGGCAAGGTCTTTGCTCGGATAATTCTTGATAGGGTTCGCCACCATCTGCTTGAGCACCAGCGTCCAGAGCAGTCAGGCTTTACACCAAAGAGGTCAACGATTGACCGTATCCTTGCACTTCGTGTCCTCACCGAACGCAGACGAGAGTTTCGGCAGGGGCTGCTTGCAGCCTATGTTGATCTCTGTAAAGCGTTCGATTCAGTGAATCGGGATGTCCTCTGGAGGATTCTTGGTCTTCGTGGGGTGCCACCAAAACTGATCGATCTGATGTCTGAACTCTACTCTGGTACTGAGAGTGCTGTGAAGTGTGGTGGTACCATCTCTGACTTATTTCCAGTTGTTACTGGAGTTCGTCAGGGGTGTGTACTTGCCCCCACACTTTTCAGCACTTGTATGGACTGGATTTTTGGGAGGATGTCGGAGAGATCAAGTTGCGGTGCATCGTTTGGCAATGTCAAGATCTCGGACCTTGATTTTGCAGATGATGCAGTCATCTTTGCGGAGACTTTAGACATCCTCTTGGGGGC
The DNA here is from genome assembly GCF_056783735.1 of Eptatretus burgeri. Classification (NCBI taxonomy): domain Eukaryota; kingdom Metazoa; phylum Chordata; class Myxini; order Myxiniformes; family Myxinidae; genus Eptatretus; species Eptatretus burgeri. The sequence goes on from NC_140966.1 coordinate 89,034,841, forward strand.
CCTCGAGGTGCTGAATGAGGAGTCGGAGCCGTTGGGATTACGGATTTCTTGGGTCAAAACAAAGATCCAGGCTTTCGGTGACATCTTGGATGCTGCTGTCCTGTCTGTGTCTGTTTGTGGTGAGGATGTTGAGGTCGTGGATAGATTCACTTACCTTGGCAGTGATATTCATGTCTCCGCAGGTTGTGAGCCGGAGGTCAATAGACGTCTGGGTCGGGCCTGGGGAGTCATGGATTCACTGGATCATGGGGTGTGGCGCTGCCGGTACCTGTGCGGGAGGACGAAAGTCCGAGTCTTCAGGTCCTTGGTACTTCCAGTCTTGCTCTATGGGTGCGAGACTTGGACTTTGACCAAGGATCTGAGACGGAGACTTAATTCCTTTGGTACCAGGTCTCTTCGGAGAATCCTTGGCTATCGCTGGTCGGATTTTGTGTCCAACGAGCGGTTGCTGAGAGAGACTCGGATGAGATTTGTTACCTGCATAGTCCGTGAGCGTCAGCTGCGGCTGTATGGACATGTGGCTCGTTTTCCTGACGCTGATCCTGCTCACCAGATTCTCTCAGCGAGGGAGTCTCATGAGTGGAGGAGGCCAGTGGGCCGACCACGTGCCTCATGGTTGCAGCAGGTTGACCATCATCTCAAGGAGATGGGGATGGGCCTGGCATCTGCCTGGGGGATGGCCAGACGGAGGCCCCTGGAGTACCGGCGGAAAGTGGACGCAGCGACGCGCTGTTCTGGCACATGCTCCCATACCTGACCTGAAAGTGGTCTTTATTGAGACTTCCAGCTCGGAGGGAAAGGGCGAGCTGAAGACCAAATTCTGCTTCGGACCTGTCCACCTCATGTGGTCTTCTTGCTGAGTCGAACCGGGCACCAGCGAGAGGCGAGCCGAATCCAGCGGTAGGGACACGGCGTGCAACCCCTGCAGCTCTCGTGGGGGATGGTGTGTGTCTCAAGTTCTCAAGCTCTTGATCATGAGGAGGAGGAAGAGGCAGAGCGGTCCGAACGTGATGCACCCTTATTCCCCCTGTCTCGGGGGGGGGGGGACGCCTCTGCCCCCTCCTGCTCTCCCTTACTGGATAGTTTTGGCACGCAGAACTGCTTGTTGCCCTGTCATTGGCCAAAACGATCGGTAAGTCCATTGATTGGCCCAGGGGCGTGGTGACGTCACGCGGACCCCTTTCTCCCTGTCGCAGGATCTGATTGGCTGGGCGGCGGTCACCCCACCCGTAGCACGCTGATTGGTCACGGGCCGTCACGAGGCTCCTCCTTGAACTCCGCCTACCAAACAGGCAGAGGAATATGATTCTGCGTGGCCTCCGCCCACCAAACAGCCAGAGGAACTGTATTCTGCGTGGGCTCCGCCTACGTACGTGCTGACGCGCGTAGGCATGGCGTCGGCCAGAGCGAGGTGAACGTGATGCTGGCGTTGTTGTAGTTATGAGGGGTGGAAAGAATGAAAGAAAACCCTGACTATCAAAGGAACTCACAGCGCATTTACATTTATTCACCCATTAGACGAGGGAAAGGTAGCTATCTATCCACATTCACTTATCGAAATAACTGAGCTATAGGACCTGAATGTTGTGTGCTCATGGCTTCCAGATTCGCAACAATATAGCATGATATTTCAAAAACTTGTGGACTGTTTTTATGACAAACCTTGGTGGATGATTTGGTTCGGTGAACAAGAAAGGCCAATCAGATTTGCCGATTAGGCAAGAACACCATGCAATTTCTCTGTGTAAATGTGTATGGTATTGTGCCGCTATCAGTATGAGGGCAGTATTAACCCGTTGACTGCTGACTTTTGAAGTTGCCGCGTATACCTTATTTTAAAATTTTACCCCTCAATGAGCAAATCCAATTTCATTTCTTATCCGTTGGTGGGGAAACCACACTTTACTAGAAAACTTGTAGCTGGCAGTGGAACAAGATGTTCAATTATGTATGCCAGGTAGGAGCTATCTGGTAGGATTATTTTTAGCTTTTTAGCACTGAGTCGAGGTTGGTATTACATCATTGCTAATGGTCGATCCTGTGCTGAGTATCACGTGTTTTATTTTCTTTTTTCTTTTTCTCGACTATCATTACCCTTCAAAATGGCATGTACGAGTATGAATGCAGATTAAGTGGCAAAACTTCTCATGGAGATTGATAATGACTGTAGTAATAATCCTGACATGGACTCTAAGGATCCTGACATGAACTGCCAGCAGATCTTTTGTTTTGTATTTTCTGACATGCCAGAATATTCTGTTGACAATACGATAGCCTACTCTTACCCAGTACTATTAGTATTGTTAAGGATTCATCATTAGCGGGGAATTCGAACGCCACCCAAGTCGGCTCCAATCCGTAGCCAGTTTGGGTGTTCGCACCCTATTCTCGACAGCCAAATTTTGAATATTCGGCATCACTTAACCACTGCCGTCTCCGGGGTTATAACGCCGGCTGGTTCGGCACAGGCCTCGGGTCACGCGCCTCAAATCGCGATAACAACGTACCCCTGGACCTTACCAGTTGGGGGAACAGACCCCGTTTACAGACTGGTTTTGTCAGAGACCGAGCGAATTCTGCCAGTCTGAAACCATTTTGGTTTTTATATCCAAATCGAGAGGATCGTTCCTTGGCGCGGCACGAATTAATTCAAAGCGGCAACTTCATACGAATCAGCCAGATTTATTGGGGACACATCGGCGAACATGACACAAGCAAAGCATTCAGGACAATGTTATAATTAATCTATTACCCGTTCTTAACTCGGGAGCTACGGATTACGGGTTTCGAAGGGGACCCTAACGAGATAAACCTTAGACGACAAGCAGACAAGACATGGACAGCATGCAGACAAGACACAGAGTACTTGGTGATGCTTCATGGACGAGAGGAAAGTGTCAAAAGCACGAATGTGGCTCGTGACAAGCCGATGTCCACAGATTCGAGCCCCAAGCTCGAGCACGCCACGTAGCAAAATGGCGCTCGTCCATGTGTCACAGCCCTCACTCACGCAGCCTCGGTGCATTCAGATCCCGCGAGGTCGACTGCACCAGAGCGAAAGATCGATGGTGGGTTTCAGCTGGTTTCTCCCAAGGTCCAGTATACAAGTCCAGGCCTGGCCTGTTCACCAGACCAGGCCAACTCGAGGTGTTGGGCTCAGCAGGCTGGGTCCATGGGATTCCAAGACGTCGTCGGGCCGTGAGGTGAGTAGGGACAGTCACTGGGACAGCCAACATGTCTTCTTTCCGTTGCCCGCAAATGATGACACCGTGTCGCATCCAGTCGGGGAATGGAAACCTAAGATATTGCTTATCACATTTTGAGGAAAGGTCTGAGCTATAGCATTTATGTGGTAGAGTTTGGTTGATTTGCTTGTTCTGCTCTTCATCCACTCATCTGCTGACTGGTCTCCAAGGAAAAAAAGGAGCAGGAGGAGGACGTCTGTATCCCTGCATTGTACAACGATCCTTTCATATCCACAGCTTATGGCCTCCAGTGCGTGCAAAATGAGACGTGCGTCCGCCTCCTCGTGATTTGCTTTAAGGTTTACAACCTGGCCACGGACTGAAGACAGTGTCCCTTCTTCAATACCTCCCACAACAACCTCCTGGCCAGCCTTTCCATGTTCAACAAGCTTTTGACTCAGAAAGTTAACAAGGTCCTCTTTGTTTTCTGTCGATGCTCTGAAACTGTTCCATTGCTTTGGAAATCTTAAATCCCCACGGTTGATAACCTTCCGAATCGGTTTGATTTTTCCTGCACGCTTTTCTCGAGTACCAGACTTTATTGAAGTTGTCTGATAACGATCAAATACTACGTCTATCCGGGGTGTAGTTTCAGAGAAATGCCTGAATACCGATTTTGTGTACACTTTACCATACTCATCGAATGTCTGGCAGTTAGGAAGCTCACCCAATGCTTGGACCAGGGCATGACCATCGATAGCGTAGCACGTTCTTGCCTGAGAAATTGGAATCTCTTCTGCAAGTTCCATTCCTTCAGTAAGGACTGACAGCATTGCATTTTTGGGAGTACTTCTCATCTTTTGGTTCATTAAACGAAACCAACACTTTCTGGAAAATCCAGTCATTTTCTCGTGTATAAAGGTGCGTTAGGTTCGGTTTATCGCTAAAATTTATGTCCTCGACGGGTAAGAAGCGAAAAGCAATGTCCATCTGTGACAAAAAGCAACTGCTGGCAGCTTACGACGCTCTTCCAGAAGAAAAGAAGGTGAGAATTTGATTTTTCTGCTTACTTTTCTGTGCGTTAGCTAAAATCGGAAGGTGAAACAAGCAGTTGCTTGAGCAGGCCAGGAATTGTGTTGCCTTCAGCAAAGTGACCGACCAGCAGTAAAAGACGGCAACGGTGCAGTCAAGGAGGGAAGGGTAGGGGCCCAGAGCAAAATGACGCTTGGGCCCTTTTACCCAATACACATGACCGAGAACTCAAGACGTAGGGTTTCATCATCCTTCACACGTTATCAGCAATCCCAACCATAGGCCTTATGATTTCTGACCGGCGTACGCCTAGATCGCCGATAAGAATCGACCGCTTATAAGAATCAAGCCAGGCCGGCCCGAAGTGATTCTAATAAGCGGTCTACACTGTATTTGAAACTGGTTTGTAAAGACTTTTCATGCGTTTTCTGTCATTTCAATCATTATGGAGATATTTGACGTTTTTGGTTCAGATTTCTTCATGTTTTCCTATAAATTTAGTCAAATGGTAAAATACTGAAATTACTGTTTTTTTTTTGGTTCTTTAAGGCTTTTAAATAATAGAATACATTATTCTGGACATTTTTGGGGAAAAATTTTTTTTGCACCCATTTGACCTTTGACCTTGAAATTTTGACCTTAAAGGTCAAAAATCGGGTTGGCCACCGGATGATTCTGAGACCCCATGATATGGTCTTACATTTGAACTCATTGGCCAAAAATCAACAAGCGATGCCATCAAAACTTTTTTAAAGCATATTCTAGGATCTTGGCAGGCTGACTAAGAGGAGAACTCAACATGTGGAAGTCCAGCTCGAGAGCTCTCAGGTGCGCTCTCTTCACCCCCTCCACACATTATGCCTGAATACCACCTCCCACAAGGCTTCAACAGTTGTCACAGCCTCCGGTGAGATTCTCTGCCAGCCCAAGCTCTTGCGCTTGTCTTCTTCCTGTTTGTGCTCTTCACTCCTCTCACCCTGACTTGTCAAACATATTATTGCACCCCTTACCTAATTGTATCCTGATGATCTGTCCAATCATTAGGATACAAATAGATGGATGAGTTGGGGTAGGCCAAAGCACACCTGGCCACACCAAATGTTCCTCCTCAGGTTGTATCACTTGGATTGGTGAGTTTGCCACCAGGGTAATGTGGAACCGCAGGGAATAAGAAATTAGCAATGAGGAAACTCAATCCGTGGGACACATAGACTGGTACTTTATCTCCATTATGTTTGGCCCACATCTGCAGATGTCACAGAATGTACATTAGTATGAATACACATTACACAAGGAGGGGTGGGTGTACCACTCCTTCATCAACATACACACACACACACACACACACACACACACACACACACACACACACACACACACACACACACACACACACACACACACACACACACACACACACACACACACACACACACACACACACACACACACAATTACGGAAATAGCTTAGTGGTTAAGAAGATAATTAATTTACTAGTTATTAATTGATATCACTGTTAAAATAAGATTATAATTTCATATGCAATCTGTGGCTGCTGGTTGCATCATTGCTGGGAGTGCAGCTGTGCCATTGATGCAGTGTCGCTTATTGATTCAGTAGAGGGCACAGTATAGTCGCCTCCCCCACCTGGTAGCCAGGAGTCCCTCAGCAACCCATAACGCTCCAGTAGCCCAGTGCCAAGTGGCAGCAGGCTAGCATCGCCATCTCAGCTGGACATCAGCGAGCGAATGCTGGCCATGATGGGCCAACTGATGGCTAAAATAAATGGCCTAAATGGAGAATGGCCAGGCCAAATTGATGGCCAATGGGGCCGGCAGTCAAGCTGGAGGCGAGCCAGGCTGATCATGTGCCCAAGATTCTGCCGAAGGAGAACGAGATGGGACCTGACTTGGCTGTGGTGAAGGATGTGCAGCAGCTAAATGGATTGAGGGAAAATTTAAGGGAATTTGGTTTGAGCAAGTGAAATTAAAGTAGGAGAAAGTGGAGTGTAAGGGGAAGATATTGTTGTGGATTTCCGCCACTCCGGCGTGCGGGCGACCGCTTTTAGCTAATTCGCAGCCGCACGCGCCCACCGACCGTGGCAATCCAGTCACAGCTGTTCGGATCAACCCCGAAATCCAGCTACGGGTGTTGTTAACCACACCATATATCAGCCAACTCTTCTGTCCATGCGCGACAGGGTTGATCGCTGAATTGTCGATTTACCTAATTATTCGCGCAGACAGAAATGCCGGGGATTTACACCGCAACGGGACCCGTACGGACATGAGCCGCTTTAAGCAGCTCACTCCGTTTGCGATTGCCGAGCCGTTTATTATCGCCAAGTCCCGTCGGACCCGATTATCTTATCGGCAATTAAAAACCAGCTATTATTCCGAACGCAATTACGGCAGTTCAATGGAGGAAGGGACGCAACGAGCAGGTGAATATTGAAACAATGAGGACATTTATTTGTACATGCAGGCACGTATTCAATGAATGGGGTTAAGGGACAAGACACGAGCAAGCAAAACCTACAGCCGTTGTCTATTTACTTCAGCCGTACATGCACTTATAACAATTCACTACTTAACGGACAAGGCGCCACAGACTTCCATGCAAAAACCCCAGAAAAGAACAGGGAGAACAGGGCCCGTAGGCCTTTAATGTTCCGCGGAGCTGTGAAGACCGAAGGAGCTCCGCGAGACCGTGCAGGTTACCTGCCACCCTCAGTGTGACTAGCTGGGCCCTGGTTCGGCGACCCTCGGTGTGTCTCGTCATCAACACGGCAGCTGGTGTAGCAGCGACTTGGTTGGTCCAGGCCTAGCCGTGCGGCCTGGTCGATCGGGCCTAGCCGACGACGCCTCAGAGGAGCGAACGGGCCTTGCTCTTTCAGAGTTGATGCTCTCTTAAGAGCCCACTCACTCCTCAGCGTCGCTCGGACCGTTATGTCGCTGGCTGGCAACTTCTCTCCGGCTGCCTCCATCGACCCACAATTCTGCATGGCACTGCAGGCTGGGCTAGACTCCAGGTTCCAAACTCTGAACTGCAGACTCCAGACTCCAGACTGCCGACTCAACTCAACCCCAACCTCCACTCAACTGCTGGCGACTCCTCTCCTCCACTGCTTTCTCGGTGTTTCAACGTGGCCTTTTATCGCCCCGGGGAATTTGCCCCTGTCTTCCCGGCGCGCGGGGGAAAAATCCTAGGAGTGGTGTTTTTCTTCGGTGAATACTTTTAACCGTCACTTTTGTTTTCCCAGGAGTGATGGAGTTGTTGTTGTTGTGGTGAGGAGATGTTGTTCGTTGTGGCGAAGGTGGTGAGGAGATGTTCGTTGTGGAAAAGGTGGTGAGGAGATGTTGGTTGTGGCGAAGGTGGTGAGATGTTGGTGGTTGTGGCAAAGGTGGTGAGGAGATGTTGGTGGTTGTGGCGAAGGTGGTGAGGAGATGTTGGCGGTTGTGGCGAAGGTGGTGAGGCGATGTTGTTTAAAATAAAGATAGGAAAGAATAACACGACCTTAAAGGTTCACAGCCCGGCACACAAATAATGCCCTTTCGACATTGGTGGGGAAATCTATCTGGACACACACTTATTGACATAACTGATCTTCGGGGAACCTGAATGGTGTTCTGTGAATTTCCACAACCGTAACAATATTCTTCATCAGTATTGCCAGGACCCCTGGTTGAGACACTTTTGACAATAGCTGTGCTGGCCATACGGGCCAATGAACAATAAACTGGGGAGCTGCCGAGAGGGCAAGGAGCTGCATAAAAAAAAGGCATACCTCTCCCCGGAGCCACAACCCCCACCTTGTCAATATTTATTTTTTCAATTTTCCTGATCACATTAAAATATAAATGCTGTGTCTCGTGACAAAATGCGTAGGAGAGATTTTCAACATGTAGATTAGGAAATTGAATTTTTGATCTATTGAATGTGGATTATATTTGGAGGGGAGTTGTGTGTTTATATGGCCAAGTTGATATTGCCCCTATCGCAGTCTCATTGACGAGTCTTCCAGAAAAGGGGGTAGGGGAGGGGGCAGTTACGGATCTGGTTTGTAAAATGATGGATGTTGTAAAATGAGGGATGTCAAAAGTTGTAAAATGAGGGATGGATTAAAATAGTTATTTCATAGTACATGTTAGCGTAAGTGCGCTACAATTCCTGTTTTGATAAAATGTGTCTAGCACATATTTAGAAAGACCTAGACCACACCTTCCCCCTCCCTGAATACATGAATCTCTCGTGTTGTCTATATCTGATTTTATGGAATGTCCTCCAAATAATAACCAATGAGCACAACCCACATCATGATTGCAGGGTCAGCGAAAGGTCACCAGATTAGCCTAGAAGTGCGCTTGCATGGACATCTGTCTGGCATTGCTGTCTAATGAGCATGCCTCACACGCAATTTGATGGTCACGTCACGCAAGTACACGTCACATCAAGAAGTGGCAGTGAACGTGGGAGTGGGAGAGGCTCGGCAGAGGTTTGGTTCATGCTGTCAGGATCATGCTGCTGCTGCTGCAGGCTGCTGCTTGCTAGCACAAGAGGTCCTGTAGGGAGATACTCGAGGTGCACCGAGGCCAGGACCATGCCGAACCACTACATGCCTGCCCAAAACCCTGATGGTCAACCGGGTAGAGGAGTGAGCATGTGGACAACAGACCCACACTGTGTGTGAGCAGAACCACACAGGACGGGTTTCTTTGACATTCCCCTGCTAAGTCCCATGTTTCCCCCGAATGAAATAGATGACGAGTAATTGCTAAAGCTGTCAAGGTTCCGGGACACGTTCTATGTCATTATCCCATGCACATGAAGCGAAAAGCGGGCTGAAACAATAGGTTCGTGTCCGTCCGTCCCTCCATCCGATCAGTTTAGGATCGAGGAACAACTTATTCAAATTAAATTCATGACTGCAGGTAAAAAGAATCAGAATCACTGCAATTTAACACAGGTGGAGGCCAATTTACTTGGTGTGTGATTTTGAAGGTGATTCGTTACACCTGAGTTAACTTACCTATTATAAGGGGGGTGGACAGTTATCCAACCAAGATATTCTAGTTTTGTATTTTTAATTAATTTTCTGAAATTTGTGGAATTTGTTTTTCATTTGGAAGTTGTGTGTTACGATGTGTAATTAAAGAGGGAAACAGTCTGATTTAATGAAATTTAATTCCAGGCTATAAGGCAACAAAAGGTGAAAATTTTGAAAGGGGGTGTAGACTTTCTATCGACACTGTGTGTTGATACGTGGCATGTGATATCGGGTGAAGTTCCAGGTTTTACTGCTGGTTTAAAAAAAAAAAATCATCATCCCTTGGACAATATCAGGTGAACAAGAGGCCGTCAATATGGCTATGTAAGTGTGAGGCTGATTAACGCTACGTTCTATTGTGATCGATGAAGCCTCCATCACCTAAACTAAAAGTGCGACTCAACGTCATCTTATTACAATGTATAAGGGTGGTGTATATGACTGCTTCAGAAGCTGTAAACTTCCAGATTACTTTTTAAAAAAAAGATCTTTAAAATCATTATTTCATTATAATTGAACATTGCATGGGGTATCATATTCTATGAACTCGAGTTCATCGATTTAATTGTGATCACCGCTGAGTGGCTGTGCTTTCCTCCCTTTTCCCCATTTTATTTTTCTCAGTAAATTCCCCTGTTTGATGAACATTTTTGTGGCAGTTGGAAATGGGATCCATAGCACTTGGGAAATTGGTTTATTAACCCATGAGTCAGGCAGATTGGGTCTGTGCTTACGTGCTCAATGTGGAACATCGACGAGCTCTGCTCGGCATTCCTGTCGGCAAATCTGCTGCGGTCATCACACTCGGTGATGCAAATTCATGTTAAATTATGCTGCAGATGCGGAGACCTTTTTTGTCCCATACCCGCCGGGTGGCATGATGGTCGTTGAAGACTGCGCAGCCAAAACTATATCTATCGATATATATATATATATATATATATATATATATATATATATATATATATATATATATATATATATATATATATATATATATAAAATATATTTTGGGTGGTCGCAAGACTACCGTTATTCTCAGGTTTTTGTGTGGTCGCGAGACTACCGTTATTCTCAGGTTTTCCGTCTGTCTGTATGTCTGTTGGGTGGTCGCTAGAGTACCCTTATTTTCACTTTTTCCGTCTGTCTGTATGTTTGTATGTCTGTATGTAATGGACAGCTCTGGAGGCCAGAAGAGTCAACCGATTTTGATGAAACTTGACAGGTAGGTTCATACCACGATCTAGTTTTTTTTTTTTGTATACCTTGGTCGAGGCTCGTATGAGAGCAAACACACAACTCACAGCAAGGAGGCATGAGACAAGAGGGGCGGGAGTGGAAGGGACAAAACAGTGGGGAACAGACACATTAGGTGAACTGTGGAAGGGAGAGGGATGGGGATGGGACGGGGAAGATGGCGAAGAGAAGATGGACATTTCAGGGACTTTCAGGAAGGAAAGCAGGAGAAATGAAGGAAGTGGGCTTGGGTGGATTATCGGGGGTAGAAAAGATCGAGGATTTGGATGGGGGAAGATAAGAGGTGGTGGTGAACAGCTGTTTTGAAAGCCTGGAGGGAAGAATGGGAAAGAATAGAGTGAGGAAGTTTATTCCAAAGGCGGGAAAAAAGAGGAATGAAAGAGTGAAGATGAGCAGTGATTCGTGATTTTGGTAGTTTTACCAGAAGGGGGTTGTTGGCGGACCTTGGGCGCCCTGTGGAAATGTGGTGGGGACAAATCGCAGAGAGAGCAGGGGGGCAAGGCTGGAGAGGAGTCGGTAGAAGACAGAAAGACCACCGACCAACCTGCGGTGATTGAGTGAGAGGCCCAAAGACTCGGCTTCATTGCGGGAGATGCCGATGATCTTAAATGCCCTGGTTTCGACAGCGTTAAGCCGAGAAAGGTGGGAGGCAGGAGCACCAGCCCAGAGGGGAGAGCAGTACTCCATCAGGCTACGGACAAAAGCTTTGTAAGTGGTCAGGAGCTCAAGAGGGCCGAGGAAGGACTTAGCACGACGGAGGATTCCCAGTCGGCGACTGGCTTTTGAGGCGAGGTTGGAAATGTGACTTTCCCAGGAAAGGTCATGGCAAATAGTGAGACCTAGAAGCTTGAAAGAAAAGACTTCTTCCAGAGGATTGTTGAGAAAGTGGATGGGGGGGTTTTGTAAACGGTCCTTTCGTAGAGACATAGTGAGAGTGTGAGATTTGTCTGGATTGAAAGACATGTTCCACGTGTTGGACCAGTTTGTGATTTTATCCAGATCTGCAGTGAGCGAAGAAGCTGCTGCTTGCCGGTCTGAGGGATGACAGATGGTACGGCAGAGGGTGGAGTCGTCGGCAAAGAGAAATAGAGGATTTTCCAGAGAGTCCGAGAGATCATTGATAAAAACCAGAAAAAGAACAGGGCCCAGAACGCTACCTTGAGGAACTCCAGCCTGCACAGGAAGAGGGGATGAAAGAACTCCATTTAGGGCCACACGTTGACTGCGACAGGAGAGGAAGTCTGCGAGCCATGAGTGGAGATGGCCTTGAATACCATGGGAAGAGAGTTTGGTGAGTAGGGCAGGGTGCCAGACTGTGTCAAAAGCACGTGATATGTCCAGGGATACGGCTCGGATTTCCTGTCTGGCATTGAGGACCTCCATCCATTGATGGGAGAGCAGAAGCAGCATATCCAGGGTAGAGTGACCTGGTCTGAAACCAAATTGATGATTGGAAATCAAGCCATTGGAGAAGAGGAAGGATTTCATATCTGAAGCGATGATGGATTCCATCACCTTGCTGATGATTGGGAGAAGGCTGATTGGTCTGTAGTTATAGGGATCTGTTTTTGCACCTTTTTTATGCAGGGCAGTGATGTTAGCAGATTTCCAAGCAGATGGCAGATGACCTTGGGCAAATGAGAGGGTGAATAGAACAGAGAGAGGGTGAGCAAGAGCAGAAGAGCAGGCTTTGAGGACACGTGGGCTGATGCCGTCTGGACCGGTTGCAGAATCTGACTCGAGGTTTGAAAGCAAGCTCTCCACCTTGTCAGGAGAAAAGGATACAGAGTCCAGGGACAGTTGGGTGCGACTGGGTAAAGTGGGTAGAGATAGTGATGGGTTTAGGACACAAGATTTAGCTGCAAACACCGAGTTTAGACATTCAGCTTTATCACGTGTGGAATCAGCAGTGCGGCCATTTGAGGTAAGGGAGAGGATGGAGGGGGAACACACACCAGAAACAGATTTGATTAAACGCCACCAGGATTTTGAGGAGGGAGAGAGGTTTGAGAGTTCAGACTTGAGATGAGAAAGATGTTGTTTTCTGGCTCTCCTGAGGGTAGATACACACTTGTTCTGAGCTTTGTGGAAAGAACTGAGATTGCCCTCAGTTGGGTTTGCTTTCCATGAGGCAAAGGCAAGTTGTTTCAGGACAACTGCCTCGCCACAAGCTTCAGTAAACCAAGGGCGGGAGGAAGGGTAAGACAACTGAACACGAGAGGGGATAAATCTGTGCATGAGGGAGAGCAAGTTTCTTTGAAAGAATTCCCAGGATGAGTTGATGTTGGAGAAAGTAGTGATAGGAGACCAGTCTGTCAGTTTGATGGCTGCTCGGAGACCCTGCCAGTCGGCTTGAGTGAAATGCCAGACTCGACGGCGGTGAGGTGGTTCTCTGATAACAGCCAGAGAGATGTCCACTTTAACAAGGACGTGGTCAGAAGAACCAATTGGAGCGAAGGAAGAGCAACAGATATTGTCAGGGAAATTTGTCAAAACCAGATCCAGAAGAGATGGAGTACCATTGGTTGAGATCCGGGTCGGGAAGTTGACCGATTGAGTCAGTCCCAATGAGTCGCAGAAAGCTTTTGCTGAGGTGCCATGGCAGGTGAGAGAGGTACCCACACCTAGCCAACTGGCATGATGACAATTGAAGTCACCACATAAGAGGAAGAGAGAGTTTGGATGAGAAGATAGAAGATGGTCCATGTTTTCGGATAGTGAGGTGTAGATGGAGTCATCACTGTTCGGTGGACGGTACAGTACACATATAAACATGAGGTGGGAGTGGAGGGGAAGCTGAAGCCAGAGGTATTCCTGGGGGTGTGGGGGAGTGAGAGCAGTGCATGGAGAGTGAGGAATAGAGTATTTGATGAAGAGAGCAACACCTCCACTAGGACGAGGCTCAGGTCTGTCATACCGTAAGAGGGAGTAGCCAGGGAGAGATACTTGGGAGTCAGACACGTCTTGGGAGAGGAAAGTTTCTGTTAGGCAGATAATGTCTGGTTTGTCAGTGGCAGCCTGTATGGAAAGATCTGAAAGGTTTGAGCGAAGGCCCTGGATATTTGAGGTCCACACTTTTAATGAAGAGGAAGGGGAGGAGGCTTTGGGTGCAGGAGGTGGAGGGGGAGGGGGAGGGTAGGACAAGGGACGAGGGGGGCAGGTAAGGAGGGTTGCTGAAGGAGTGTGGGGTATTGCAGAATAACGAGGGGAGGGGGCCGAATGAGGAGGAGAAAAGGCTCTGTGGTGCTGGGGGAGAGGGGGGACAAGAGACAAGGAAGAAGGGAGTTGAGGATTTGAGGAGGTGAAGTGAAGAGATGGAGGTGAGAGGGCAGTGGAGGGAGGCAGGTTGGTGGATGAGAGAGGGGGCAACTTTGATAAGGAAGAGTGAGGGGGATGAAAGATGGGAGAAAGGTGAGGTGGGAAATTTTGAGAGAGGTGAGAGGGAGGCTTGGAGGGAGAAGAGTGGGATGGTTGCTTTGAGAGTGAGAGTGAGGGGTGAGGGGGGTGAGTTGGCACTGAAGTTGGAAAAAAGAATGGTTGATGGAAAGCGAGCATCCATGGCAAACTGTGGTTTTTAAAAGTTTTAGGTCAGAGATGCGATTTAACACAATTCTTGATGGATGCAATGAAGGCGAATTCAGAGAATGGAGAGAAGAAGCGCTGTAATCGTTGGATTTTTTAGGCAAGGAATGAAGGAGAGGTCGAAATGAGAGCAGTCTGTTAAAATAGCAGAAGAGTAGTTCTATGCTTTTGAGCACCGTTGCTATGGACACCACCGTTGTCTAGCAACGGGACTTAGAAATTTTTGGAAAATCCTAAAAAAAAAAAAAAATTCGAGAATCAAAAATCGGCTTGCAGGCTTTTATGCGCACTATAATCAACCTCTTTGTCAAAAAATTTCAGCCCGATCCGTCAAAAACTGAATGATTAGTATGCAATTATGTAGCGACCACCCATGTCGCCTACCGGCTTGTATGTTTGTATGTAATGGACAGCTCTGGAGGCCATAGAAGTCAACCGATTTTGATGAAACTTGACAGGTAGGTTCATACCAGGATCTAGTTGTATGCTTTTGAGCACCATTGCTATGGACACCACCGTTGCCTAGCAACGGGACTGAAAATTTTGAAAATTCCCCAAAAAATATTTTTTCAAAAATCGGCTTCCAGGCTTTTATGCGTACTATAATCAACCTCCTTTGTCCAAAAAATTCAGCCCGATCCATCAAAAACTGTATGACTAGTATGCAATTATGTAGCGACCACCCATGTCACCTACCGGCTTGTCTGTTTGTTTGTATGCAATGGACAGCTCTGGAGGCCAGAGGAGTCAACTTATTTTGATGAAACTTGACTGGTAGGTTCATACCAGGATCTAGTTGTATGCTTTTGAGCACCGTTGCTATGGACGCCACCATTTCCTAACAACGGGACTTTGAAAGTTTTGAAAAATCCGAAATTTTTTCTTTTTTGACAATCAAAAATCGGCTTCCAGGCTTTTATGCACACTATAATCGACCTCTTTGTCAAATTTTTCATCCCTATCTGTCAAAAACTGTATGACTAGTCTGCAATTATATAGCGACCATCCATGTCGCCTACCGGCTTGTCTATATATGTATGTATATACAGGTACTGGACAAAAAATGGAAACACCTGGGTAAATGAGGGACACCAAGCAATGGCTTCCACACACGTGTGGCTCATGTTAATTCAGCAAATAACATCCCAGCACTCTTCGGATCATGTATAATAATGCTGCACATGCCTGGTTGCCTATAATTATGGTTAGCATGGCTGCAAGAGGAGATCCCTCCCAATGCCCCCATCCACAGAGCATATGTGGTTTCCAAATGGTTTGATGAGCCTGACACCGATGTTATCCACATGTCATGGCCTTCTCTGTCACTAGATCAGAACCCAATCGAGCATTTTTGGACATTCTGGAATGACGCCTGTGACAGCGTTTTCCATCTCCAAACAGGTGTGAGTTGTAGATTGACTTTCTCACGGAAGAATGGTGCCGCATCCTTCGTGCAGAATTCCAGATGCTGGTGGACTCTTAGTCTATGCCACGGCGCATCCATGTCATACTGACTGCACGCGGTGGCCCAACACCTTATTAAGTGACTTTACATTGGTGTTTCCATTATTTTGCCCACTACCTGTTTATAGATAATACACTCCAACACTTCAAAATTTGAATGAAGTATTTTTTTTTGGTTGGGGGGGGGGTGGTGGGGTTCATCCAGTGGTCATCAATGAATTGTTTTGTCGTGGTTCGGAAGGAGAAAAAGACAAGTAATTCTGGAGTCTATAATTTTGAAGCTTGAGATTCATTATGATTCCTGAAGGGAGGCATTAAGTGTTCTTTGTCTTAGTGTCCATGGTATCTCACTTTTTGGGAAAAAAAAAAACAAAAAAAGTCCATTTTCATGATGAGGCAGAATTTCAAGTGCTACCAATTGGCTAATATTACGAGTTGGATATACCTGGAACCATCAGTGATCTCTAATCGCAGCCCTTTAATGTGTTTTCATTGTTCTGGTCAAATGAAAATGAAGATTAATATACTTCATTTTTGACCTTGAATGATCAAAAAGCTTTAAAATTCTGAAAATTGTATTGATATGTTTTTCATTTCCTTAACTGATACACAAAGCAGAGATTGTTTGCATATCCTGATTCAGTTCCATGAAACAATTATACTGTTATGCTTGTGGGGTAGATGGAGGTATTTCATGGGAAAGTTAGGATTGTATAGAGTTGCTTAGTCCATGGACGTGCAGGAGACATCTCAATGTAAATTAAATATTGATACTGGGAGCTAAAGTGTTGTCACCATACGAGGGGTGGTGCTGTGTGTGTTAGGTAGGGATTAAGGATAATTTTCCCTCGCATTTAATTATCCCGTGTGAACTTTTCCTTTGTTTTTGTATTTCAAGACTGGCGATGAAATGAGATCATGCCCTTAAAACAACAACCGAGCTGCACGTCCAAGCAGGGAGAAAGCCCTGCCTCCAGGGGTGACGGCTGGCGAACCATGCCTCTGGAGTGGATGATTAACGGGCATGACATAAGTAAGAGGAAGAAGAGAACGAGGAAACCGCTCGTTGCAGGAGGAGTGAAACAAGGTCACGCTGTTTTGTGGTGAGCGGACCTAGTTTGCGATAGAATTGGTGCTCGACACCTGACCAGAGAGATGAGACAGAAGCGAGTGAGGCAGAAGGTTCGGCGGAGATGGGAGGATTGAGATAGAATCGGTGTTCTGAAAGGAGAATGAGTAGGACAGTTGCGGGAGCAGGCGATTGAGGAGGTCTCACTGGCTGGCTATGTCTGAACACGCCGAAATGCAGCAACAATTCTCATGTAGCGCTGTGAATTTGCCCGTGTGACTGAGCAAGACGCTAGTCATTGACTTTGACTGAATCATGTGGGACCAGCCTCGCAGCCTCATGTCGAAAAATCGGGGAAAGAGATGGTGCCATTCTGTAAAGCAACGGCGTCGGTGAGGAAGATTGACGCAAGAAGCTGCACAACGGTGTCTGAGTATCGCCGCCCGAATAACCTCCCGTACGTTTGCCCGCCCAGAGAGTGGCTGCGCACCATTTTGGGCACATTTTTCCATGCAGTGACGAAGTAGTTTGGTGACTTTCGAGAAACCGAAATTCACTTCCGGACCCGAAGCTGAGTGCCGAAATAAAGGAGGGATTTTTCTTTATTTTATTCTGTCCCCCTGTTTGTATTTAAGTCTGTGTTGAGGTTCCTCGAAATTAGAGTTGGGTTACCTCACGTCTTGATCTATTTCGATTATAACTGTTGATTTTCTGTTTATTAAATCATTATTTATTCAATTTGTTGGTGTCCGTGCATTTGTTGTGGGTTCGAGTACAACCCGTGTGCCTCCGTCCTTTGCTGTCCTTTCCTTCCCGTGAGCACCATAATCTCCAAGAATATCGGCTGTAAGCTTCCAAGAGAACTGTTTGGCCATCCGTCCAGGTAGGGGCAAACCCCCTGGACACGACAATTCCTTGCACTTTGGCAAATGATCGAATGCTTTTTCAAACTCATTTCTCCCCTTAAGTTACCTTTAACTCGTGTTTTTTGCTTTCATTTATTTCTGTTACCAAATTCGAAAAATTGTTTCTTTAATCCTTAAAAAAATAAAAACATTTGTTAGCAATTACTGCATCTTTAAATCTTTTCTGGTTTTTGTGAAATTTATTACTTGTGACAGTTGAGTTTGCTTTCAAGTGCTTAGAGATGTCCAGAAGTTTCAGATTGTGGATAAACTGCTGCTTTTGCTTGTGATATCATAAACAGTCTTTCATGATAAATGCAGATTAACTTGTTATGACATGAGTTTACAAAGAGATCTATCATTTTGACCTGAATCCGAATGTGTTGTGCAGGCAACTTGTGAAGCGCTATCAAATCAAGAAGGGCTCCAAAGAAGATGATGAATGCCAGTAAGAACTTGCAAATCTGATGGAACTGGTCTTGACTGAACACTATGAATGTTGAGTGTGGAAGAAAAGACTCCGATTCGAATTAGTACCTTTTAAAATGTTTTTGATGCTTTTTAAATGTACCTTTTCAAAAGTTGCATAGGAATGTCTTGCATTGCAAATAGTTAGGGGGAGAAGGTATAGAGGGGAGAGAGGAGAAGGAGTAGAAGAAGGAGGAGAAGAATTAACAACCTCAGAAAAATAGAGGAGTCGGGTAAAGTCAGGGAGAGGGAGTCAGGATACTATTCCTGAAACAGGTGAGTCCTCTGTTGTTGGTATCCTGGAGCATCACTTTCAGTGAATATACTTACTATCAAAAAATGTTGGATTTGATTGAAAACCTGATTCCTGGAATTATTATTTTTTAGCCTCACCAATTTCCGAAGAGATAGGAGAGGAGGCATTGTAGTATGTCTGTGTGTCTGTGAGTCAACACACATACTAACTTTACTGTTGCTCCCAAATCGGCCTTAAGCTAATTTTGACAAATTCATCAAAGGTAACGATAAATTTTTCACATCTAATTTAGCCATAAGTTGATTTTGTACCTTGAATGTGGATTGTGTCGTTATCCTCACCTGTTTGAGTGTGTGTTTGGCAGCACCGCCTGCAGTTTGAGGTTTGTAGCAAGGCCCACGGGATTGACTAGCACACCTCCATGACCTTGGGCACGCTCAACCAAGTGTCCGATTTGAATATAACCTTTTAATGTCTGAACAATAAGTTGATATTTTACCTTGAATGTGCCTTAAGATCAAGTTATGGATGATTAATTATAATTGTGTAGTCTCTTCACCCTGTCTCTGTCTGTGCGTTTCAATCTCATTGTCAAGGCCCGTACTTTTCTTATCTCTGCTTGTAAAAGAGGTTTGTCTGTGTGTGACAGGTATCCTGCAAGATTAAATATAAATTGATTAACAGTAATGATTAGACGTGTTACCATCTTTATTATAAGAGCGCCGTGTGTGTTTGTGTCAACATCTTTGCTTGAAAGTGTTTTAGACCAAGAAAAGTTTTGAAAAATTTCAAAAATTGATTTTTTTGGGGATAAAAAATAAATAAATTGCTCCATTATGCCTAAGCCTTTTGTAGCTATATGAAATGTAATATTAAAAAATGATCCCAACCCCATTCCTTAGTAGGGTTATGGAAGTGTTTTTTTTTTTGGCATCCATGAAAAATAAATTGATTTCTTCAAAATGCCAACAGGGTTAGAATAGCACCAGGCGACGTCAGTACCTGCTGGACAATGCCTATTAATCTGGTCACACTAACACCACATAATCTCACTTCCTGATCATTGTTTGCTTTCATTTGCAGGTTCTCCATGTGCGAGGCATTTCAAATGCTGTTGAGTGAGCTGGGTGACTATGCAGGGCAGAGAGAGGTGTTGGCAGAAGGTCAGAAGGAGAATGGTTTGCAGCCTCTCACGCTCTGTGTTGTTGATTCTCGACAGCAACGGAGGAAGGTATTTCATCTTTCTGTTCCAATGATCATAACGCAATCCAAACCTTGTCTGACAGGACAATGCAGAGGTTGTGCCATCACTTTTGAGCTGTCTCATCTGGGTTCTATTTTTCATTCCGATGATAAACTGTCACATTGATGCTTCGCAGGCAGGGCATGCACCATCCATTGGATGGACGTTAGGGTAGGTATCCTGTCTGCTAACATGCATTGGTGAATGTTAAAGATCCCACCATGTCTTTTGCAATGAGTGTGTGAGTTATTGCCGGCATCCTCAACAAATTCAAAATTCCTGCCCTGAATACCACTGGGAAGGCGAAGGGAAACCACCTTGCAGTGTATTCCTTGCTGTGAGATGCTCAAGCAGCACTGAAGTTGCTTTCTTGCACAAAAAAAACAAAAAGGAAAAACGTTGGAGTGAGTTGTTGGGATTACACATTATCAGAGGGGAAAAAGGCACTTCCAACCAAAAAGTAACTAGATCTACTCTGCTCATCCAGTTATAAACTAGACGGGCACTCGGTAGAGCGCATACCTCCGCCACGCAATGCCTGATCCACGAGAACATATCGGGCCCAATACATTTTTGAAATATAATGCTGTACAGGACTATATCGTTTTTGGCCTGATCTCTCAATGGTGAATAATCACTTTAAAAATTAAATAATTCTCGTATCCAGATCTGGATTTGGATCTTCACCAACATTGAATCATTTCGTCCTTGCCACACATCCAACAGGTCCACCACGTTTCGTCCGAATCCGTCAACAACTTTTTGAGATATCGTGCTATATATCAGTTTAGCACTACCTCTCAATGGTGAAGAATCACTTAAAAAAATTCTACTCATCACATCCAGATCCAGATCATCACCAAAATCTAATCAGTTCTTCCTTGTCACACACCCAACCTATCCACCAAAAATACATGTAATTATTCATAATTTTGACTTAAAAAGACATTGAATTATAAATATATGTATTTTCATATTTAATATTTCAGATACAACTATATAATTTCATACCAGTATTCCTATTTCAGATACAGCTATATAATTGTAGTTTACTTTGCCTAAAAAGAGTAAGATTGACAAACATAGTACAACTTACATTGTGGAATAATTATTTTGTTATATATGATATGTGCCAACTGGTTGTAATATTTATTTTTATTTTCAAAATTAAACATACGGGGTACATCTTTCTCATCATTCATACAGAAACATGATAATACACACAGTACATTAACTGGTAAATAAGACACAATAGTTCATTATAAAGCTGCTGAAACTACTGAAACGGGTGTAGTTGTGCTAAAAGTATCATCATAGTACCTGAAATCCACTAATAAAATGACCGTTTTTACAGCCATTTTTCCCTGCTGTGCAGGGGTTGGGCAATGTTTTTATGGCCGGATGCCCTTCCTGACGCCAACCCTGGTCGCCTCTTATGACACACAGGGATATGGTACACCTATTCTAACCAGGGCATACACCGGGACCAGTACACTGGTTCTCATTTCGTCGACCTCGGAAGGATGACAGGCTGAGTCAACCTCCTGGTGTTAATTCAGCAGTCAACGGGGCTTGAACTCAGGACCCTCGGATCCCAAGCCGCCACCCTAACCACTAAGCCAACACCAGGCTTACCTGAAATCCACTATCGTTGACTAACTCCATGAAATGTATGTGTATTTCAAATTTCGTTAACATTCACACAATGCTTTCTAAAATTCACTTGAGTACAACAATATTTATCTGAATGCTATTCATCAACAATTAGCCAATTTACGTTCATCTATTTGCGCATTCATTGTATGTCATGCAGCCACAGGATTTAGTGCAAGGCATCCTTATTTTCTTACATGAGCAGTAAAAGGTGCGGCAACCAGTGCGACAGGAACAGCAGGTGACATCAATGCAAGCTTTCAGAATAGGATTTAGGCTGAGAAGTGTGGGTTTCAAGCAATTTCCATGAAGTTCCCATCCCATTTGCTGTGGCTGAGGAATGACTGGGTCTGTGCAATGTGCCTGTTTCTAGATGAGTGCTTGAGAATGTGAGTGCATCACTTGTTGGAGGCATGCTCTCAGGCTTGTTAGCCTTGAAGAACATGATACGATGAACATCATCAGTGGTATCAACCTGCTCAAAATTGTACATTCTGCACACAAACTTATCTGCATCACTGACTGACTTGTCTGAGTTCGTTCACCCTCCCCTTGTTCAACAGGCAGGTCATGATGCTGAAGGAATGTCTTCCATGATGACTGTTTTGGCTTCCGAGCAAAGTAAGAGGTGGTATTCCACCCTGTTATGGCGTGATATGGAAGCAGAGCTGATACAGCAGCGAGGGGAAGGTTGTCATTCGTAGCCCTAATGTTGATATATTTCCTGTTCTTTGCTGTTCTCGACATTAACTACAAATTTAGAGCTGCTACATGGCTGTAGTGTGCCACCAACAACAAGCATGTCAGCGTCCCTGGCAGACACAACAATAATCTCAGATGCATTGTTGATGCAATGGACGAGTCTGGTGTCTGCCTCTTCACATTTGGCATTGAGGTTAGAGAGATTGGTTCTAATTTTTGAGGACTTTACTTCATGTGAATCAATAAACCTCCCTGCCACAACAACTTCCTTGTCAGAGGGTGCATGTGCCAATGGCTTGTGTGAAAGAAAATCAGTTGAATCTGCCTTGTTTTCCTGCAAAACAATGAAGTTGGACAATAGCGGTACATTCCGTCCATTAACGGCATGCCTGACAGCCTTCAGAGATTTCGAACGTCGTTGCCTTCTGGCTGACTTTTGATGGAGGTTTCTCTGTAGCTGTCAAATATAATATCAATTCTATTGCATCTGTGACCATTTTAGGAATACCAAAATCTGCAAATGCATCAGCCAAGTCACCATAATGTCTGTGCCTTAGGGGGTTTTCCCATGCTACACTTATGAGCCATCGCATCAATCACCAGGCATGATAAAGCAGATGGAATCACAGTTTTGTCACTGCAGGCAGCAAGGAAAGTCAGCATTGGATGACTGTGGATTTTGTGCCTGTTCGTAGTGAGCCATCTGTTTTGGCAGTCGAGATTGGAACTGGCATAAATTAATGTGTCATCACATTCTTGATATCCACCTTGTGACCACCTTCATAGGAAGTGATAAGGTGCTGCATTACATCTCTTATCAGCTTGTCCTTGTCTGTTATGTTTTTGGGGACATCATACAGGGTTTCAAATGTTGGAGATTTGTTTATTTTGATTGTAGCTCGAAAAGGTAAGGTAGATTTGGCATTTTTGTTGAAAAGTTTGTCCATGACAAACTCAGTTGCTTTCTGTTCTCCTCGCTTCTTGGCCGACTGTGGAGCCTCCTGAATAACATGACATTAACCTGTTGTAGTACTTTCACCAGTAGATCTTTAGCTTCAGAATATAAACGTTTTATCAGAGCAATGAGTATAAATATATGATATGACACCCATTTTGAAACTAATTCATGTTGTTAGATTTTCAGATATTGGACAGTTAGGTGTGTCTGTCCATGTTTAAACATATCTTTATGATTAATAATGACATTGCTGCCTTTGAAGTTGCCTTTAAGTAACTTTACAACATCCACAGATGTAATAATCATGAATTATGGGGGACATTTTCAATTTTCATTTTTGAAACCCCTAACACACAAAACTGAGCATGCCAACATGAAAATTCGGATTCAGCACCTCAAAATCCACTGGAAAAAACTTGTTGGCAGCTTGGACCAAAAAATGCCCTTTTCGCTCCAACTTAGGGCCTTTTTTCATTTTGCACCTCGTCAATAGCGGTGTTGATTCGGGGAGGTCCGCAACTAAGAATGATTGACAGCAGAAGGAGGCGTTGCCTGGCGAGCACACCAATGGGAACGCACTGTCTTGAGTCAAAGAGCACGTAACAAACTTTGCTTCCCAAAGCTCTACCTCCCACAAATTCTGCCACACCCACTCCCCCCTCCCAAGTCTTTGTCCCGCTCAAGCTGCTTAAAAGGCGGAAAGCCAAGCAGATCAGTGCTGTCAACAAGTGTTTGGGACCTGAAGACCACCTACCTGTCTGTTTGTACTGAGGAGAGAACAACTGTCAGATCCTGCACTGGATCTGCGACTGGGTGCACTGAAGCCAGGTCGAGAACGGAGCAACAAGGGCCCAGAGCATGGGGCAGAGGGGAGAGGGTGATCAAGCCGGGAGGTCCCTCGCGCAGGGAGATAGCTGCAGAACTAACTAACACAACTTTCTCTTGGTTTATCATCATCATCATCATCATTTTACGGCCATAACCATGCTTTCATGTGCAAGCCGTGGTTCACCTAATGGCTGCTTTCCAAGCTGCACGATCCCTTGCTAGCCCTCTTGTTAGGCCTTTAACTCTAAGATCATCTCTCAGCAACACATCCCATGTTTTCCTCAGATGGCCTCTAGCTCTCCTTCCATTCACATTCATATTTATACACCTCTTCTCACAACTACTCACTCACATCCTTTCCACATGTCCGAACCATCTCAACCTACCCCTACAACCCCTACACAAAACCTCACTAGTGCTTTCTGTACCGAACCTATCTCTAAATTCCACATTTGATTCCCTATCCTTCAGTGTCACATCACACATCCACCTCACCATTCTCATTTCATTTCGTTCACACCTCCGTTTATTCTTCCCCAGATATTTTTCCTGTAATTGCCGAACTATAAAAATTACCTCCATCGTGCCCCTTCCTGGCATGAAACCAAATTGCATTTCATGTATATTGACACTCTGTCATCAATTTATCCATGACTTTCTCTCTACCACTTTCATTCCATGGTCCAGCAACTTCAGACCCCTATAGTTTCTCTGAACTAAGGCATCACCCTTCCCTTTATAAATATTCACCATTACACTCTTCAACCAGCCATCTGGGATGGATGTCTCCCTTATAATTGCATTTACCAATTTCGTGATTAAATTCACTCCAATATCACCAGATGCCTTCAGCATCTCTGCGATAATACCAGTGCTGCTCACCACTTTACTATCCTCCATTTCATCAATGGCTTTCTTCACCCATTCATTCCTTATCTCAGGTGGTGGGCCCTGCACCGGCTCTACTGCCTCCAGAATATCCCTATTCCAAGGGAACTCCTCGTTTTTGACTAATTCCTATTCAGTCATGCAGTTCAATTCAATTTTACCCTTTTACTAATTCCTATTCCTCTAACCAAGATTCACAAAGAGCTGTCAGCGATTGCCAACGGAATTCAATAATTGGCCTGTTGACCATATGGGCAGGGCTATACACTCGCACCTCGCCTGTAAGTAAATGCCACACATATTATCTCTGCTACAACTACATCAACTACTTTCATGACCTTTCCCTTTTTCGTCATTTGTACCAGAATAGGCACACGTCCATTGACGTGTGCCCACGGTGAGTTAGGGGCCGCCAACACACCACTCTGTACCTCTCTCTTCTTCTTCTCTAAAATTTCTTGGAATTATTCTGCTGGACCATGTCTTGTGTGTAGTGGCGAAGTAAGATTGTCTAAGGGGGAAAATAAGTGTTATGGGTAAGAATATGCAATTCTGAATGATTTCCTGTTCTGTTCATATGTGCTTTTGAATTTTGATTACCATACTTGTACATACGTGCCTCTTGATGCTGATAAAGATGGTTTGTTTCTACCCTGCCCCTTTTTGTGTCTCTATTTCTTGGCTCACCTTAGGCATGTAAAATTAGATAGACAGGAAGTTTTTTCCCCACTGATTGGCTTCGGGATTAGCCTGTAAATGCTTTACGGTTTTCGCTCGGCTGTACGTAAACGGATAAATACACAAAGTATGTGCAGAGGGTATGCACCCCAATTGACAGTGCCAATACACTGGAAAGATAATGTGTTTTTAAAAGAGTGAGGATCCTGCCAGGTTTGGCATTTCAAATTGGCGTCAGTAGTTGCTTGGCAACCCACCAGGCCACAGAGGTATTTGCAAGCCGGCGGTCTACAGGTGTAGGAGGGCGGGAAGAGCCCGAGAGTTCCCCTCGTGGTGATCCCCGAACCTCCGCGCCGAAACAAATCATCACTGACCGGCTATTGCGTCAAATACCTCAGCATCATCCTGTTTTGGCCCTAAAACCTTGATACAGTCAGCTAAGGTGGGTCAGCAGGGGCACATATGCCCCCCATGCAGCAATCACACCAGGATGCATTCCCCACCCCAAGAGAACACAAACTACAACAACAACAACAACAACAACAAAACAACAGCTTCCACTCACTGAATATACAGCACTGAAAGTACATGCTGGAGCAACCAATCAACCAACTACCCAACCTTACAACATACATCACTCAACAGAAAAACACACACAAACGTACACACGTATCTTCATGTTTCTTCCACACTCAGTCACTACCCCTTTTTGCCTGGCGTTGGCTCAATGGTTAGGGTGGTGGCTTGGGATCCTAGGGCCCTGAGTTCGAGCCTCGATGGCCGCTAAATTAATGGCAGGGGGTTTACTCAGCCTGTCGTCCTTCCGAGGTTGGCAAAATGAGCAATTATGGAGTCCTGCAGGTGGTGCGGCAGTCTCACACTGATGTCTTGTCATACTTGCTTCACATGGTTAAATTGTCCGTCAGTTTTGGTTTTAATTTGTGAGTTTTTTTTTTTTTGCATTGTGATAGACACGAATTTTTATAATCTGCAATATAGCATATCTGGCCTTTACATGTCAGCTGCAGCCTCAAAATTCGCTCAGGTGTTCGAGCCTCTTTGTCAGGTGTGTGAGGGGGAGCTATTCTGCGGTATCGGTCATTGTTTGAATGTGTCCTCAAAGGCTGTGGCTGAGCCTTGTGAATATCCCGTAAGCTGTTTCAACCTCGGGTTATGTGACAATAGTTTGTCAAAGAGACAAGTCTGAAAAGAATTGACTTCCCCAAACGGTGTAAGTTACTGGTAAATGAAACTCCATCTGGCATGAACAGGACCTGATCGTATCATTGTGCACAGTGTATAGTTTTGAGAGCGAGTTGTAGCAATTGCATTTTTCTGTTAAACCTGATGGAACTTGTGGTGTGATCTAACTCGTTTTAATTTTCCCCATGATGCTAGTATCTCTCTCATTTCACCTGCCACACTATAATTAAATCGCTGCCATTCATTGTTATATTCAATGACCAAATATGTCACTGCTGAATCATCTCTGGGAACCATAATAATAACCTTGAGAAATACGAGCAAGCTCACAGGGAGGCATTGAGTGTTTCGTCTTGGTGCTCACTTTGTTAAATAATAATTTTTCCCATTATTTAATTTTAATTATTTAATTATGCATTTTCTCAATTTTCAATTAGTTTTTTTTTTTTCAGTTTCCAATTATTCAATTATTATGATTTTTTTTTTTAATTGTTTTTCAATTTTGAATTATTTATTTTATGTTCTATTTTCAATTCTTTAAATATTTTCAATTTTTAATTATTTAAGTTGTCCTTTTTTTTTCATCATTAACATTGAATGCCATCTTATCGTTCATGTCTCTTTCATAGCTTGAGTTAATGATCCAAACCCAAAACCTTTGAGTATCTCGGTTATTAATTTAATCATATTACAACCTGACCCTCCCTTTTCACTCCTTTATTTCCCTATCATTTTTAAACGAGCCTGAGAGTTATGCAGTGATTTTGAGCCCCGAGTCACGTTTTGTCTGTTGTTTTTCTTGCAGTTGCTGCAAGAAGGCCGGAAGCTTCAGAATCAACTTGACAACTCTGCCAAGCAACTCGAGATGGTATATGGAAAAATTATTTAATTTGTTTGTCCTTTAACGATGGACATCATGTGGTCAGCTTAATATTCCAACAAATGTTAAACGACTGAGGAACAATTCTGATGTCACAATGTATTACACACTTGGCCCCAGACAAAACGGCGGTATGAGCGGGATCATCGAGAAAGTGAGAAGATGCAGATGCATGTAGAGAAGGTAGAGCAGGAGAGTGCAGGGAACAAGCAAGATGTGGACAAGGTAACATTTGAGTCAAGTTGATTTCTTCAGTTTTTACAGACTTTCTCAACGAGATCATGTAAAAGCCACTTTCATTTCAGCTTGTGACTCACATGAAGGGTGCTTGCCTGTCATTTTGACATATATGTATATATTTATTTTTCATTGGTCATGTTTTGATTGGTCTCACAGGATAGCCTGGAGGTACGTGCATGCATTGTTGAGCTGTCTTGCCTGGGTTTGTAGCTCAACCCAGCTATAAACTGTCATCCTCTGTTTCACATGCAGGGTGATTCCTAAATGTGTGAATTGTCCCTTGGATGTGCGGTTAAAATTGGTGTCCCGTTTGCAAGGATTAGTTATTAGATATTAAAGATCCTACAGTGTCGTTGAAGATGAGGTGAGCTATCGCTGGCACACTCAACAAAGCTATCAACCCAAAGTGAAATAAAATGACTGAATCATGCCATTTGTGGACAGCTTCATGGCAGAATTAATTGCTCGACATTGCCAAGCACTTGGTAAATGTCCCGAGAGATGACAATAGAGATCACCACGTAACCTCTTGCTTGAACTTCAAGGCACCTATCCATGTTTGGGTTCACAAGAGTATGTCTCTGGTGGGGTTTCTGGAAATGAAAGCAAACAGGAAATAATTAATCAATCGATGGAGAAGAGGTGAGTCTGCAAATTATTAACAAAGGTTACAACAATTGCTCACATTTGTGCAATGGAGGCCACATTCATCAGGTCAACCTATCCTACTCCTTGTGGACAGAAATAATTTGTCAGAACTTTATATCTATTTTGACTATGATGACTTCACTGTGTAACAACTGTACCACAGTCAATGTTGAGTCATCATAAAAAAAACATCCCTCCCTATCCCCCCAACTCGCCCTCAGCTAATTAGCATTACATTTCCAAAGATATTTTGGTGATTCATTTCCACCTACTCATTAGTCATGATGCTGTATGGTTCCACCAATCAGGTAATCCTATCCTTTCTTTCTCTCAACCAATCAACGTTGAGGACATGACATTGCAACTTTATAAATGAGTTTGATGCTTCTTCTTCAGATGCTTGTGGTTTTATCCTGAGGAGTGCAAGCTGAAAAGCTTTGATAACCTCCATTTTATTGAAATGCATATTTAAATTTTGTTGTACTCATCAAATGTTTGACTATTTATTGTATTTACATGTTTATTTCAATGTTCTCTCTCTCTCTCTCTCTCTCTCTCTCTCTCTCTCTCTCTCTCTCTCTCTCTCTCTCTCTCTCTCTCTCTCTCTCTCTCTCTCTCTCTCTCTCTCTCTCTCTCTCTATCTATCTATCTATCTATCTATCTATCTATCTATCTATCTATCTATATACAAAGCCTGGTGTGTTGGCGCAGTGGTTAGGGCAGCGGCCTGGGATCCAAAAGATCCTGAGTTCAAGCCCCTTGGGCCACTGAATTAATACACCAAGGGGTTGACTCAGCCTGTCATCCTTCCGAGGTCGGCGAAATGAGTACCAGTGTACTGGGCCGGTGTATACGCCGGTTAAAATAGGTGTACCATATCCCTGTGTTGTAAGAGGCGACCAGGGTTGCGTCAGGAAGGGCATCCGGCGTAAAACATGTGCCAAATCACTATGTGGATCATACGGATGATCCGCTGTGGCGACCTCGAACGGGAGCAGCCAAAAGAAGAAGAAGATATACATACATACACACCACAGGTCAAATGTTTTAGAACACCCCCATTTTTCAGTTATTACTGAAATTTAAGCAGTTCAAATCCGGTGAATAACCTGAAATGGTACACAGCTAAGCGGTAAACTGCCAGAAGTAAAAAAACAAAGTTTAGGTTTCAAAAAACTGAAAAATAATGTACATTTCTGAGTTGTTAAAAAAGGCCCTTTTCAGGGAACAAGTAATGGGTTAGCAACTGCAGCTGTTCTGCAGCAATGGAAGTAAATTCAGCCTTGAAAGTTGATTCAAACAATTCCTACAGGTGTCCCAACTTTTGTTGATCAGTTACAAACCCTCTTTCTGTATAAAAGCAGTGTTGGAACAGACTGTGTTGTGACACCATCTGAAACATTATTTGGACAATATTGCCCTGCAGGAAGTAGTATATTGCTATTATAATGGTGAGAAAAAGACAATTAACAAAGGAAGAAAGACAGACCATGATAACCCTTAAAAGTGTAGTTCTTTCCTTTAGAGAAATTACAAAGAAGCCAAGGTGTCAGTGAGTCCAGTTTCCTCCACCATCAAAAGGTACTTGGAAACTGGAGGAAACTCTGACAGGAAGAGTTCTGGCAGACCCAAAGCCACAACACAATCAGAAGACAAGTTTCTGAGAGTCAACAGCTAGCGTGATCGGCGGCTCACAGGACAGCAGCTTCAAGCACAGCTTAACACTGGTCGAAGTAAGGAAGTCTCAGTTTTAACTGTTAAGACAAGACTTCGAGCCGCAGGTTTGACAGGTTGAGTGGCAGTAAGAGAGCCATTGCTAACATGGCAAAATAATAAAAAGAGGCTTGCCTGGGCCATGAAACGCCACCAGTGGACCACTGAAAACTGGAAGAAGGTCTTATGGACCGATGAATCAAAATTTGAAATCTTCGGTTTATCATGCAGGGTTTTTGTATGCCATCGAGTGGGCGAAAGGATGGTTCCTCAGTGTGTGACACCAACTGTCAAACAAGGAGGAGGAAGCGTGATGATCTGGGGCTCTTATTCTGGATCCAGAGTCGGCGACTTGCACAGAGTGACTGGCACCCTGAACCAAAAGGGCTACCACAGCATTTTGCAACGCCATGCAATACCGTCTGGTCTACGCCGAGTTGGTCAGGAGTTCATCCCACAGCAAGATAACGACCCAAAACATACCTCCAGGCTGCATCAGAACTACCGTATAAGAAAGGAACAAGACAGTAGACTTTAAATCATGGAATGGCCAGCACAGTCTCCAGACTTAAACCCCATGGAGCTGGTTTGGGATGAACTGGACAGAAGGTGAAAGCAAAGTAACCTACAAGTGCAACACATTTGTGGGAACTTCTGCAACAGTGTTGGGAAGAACTTTCCGAACAATATTTGATTTCCATTGTAGAAAGAATGCCACGAGTATGTTCGGCTGTTATTTCTGCAAAAGGTGGCTGCTTTGATGAGTCAAAAATTTAAATTAAATTTTGTTCAACAAAACGATTCCATGATTTCTTTTTTATCTGCAATTATTTATTTGTTCTCTGCTTTAATTTCAGAGTACATTGAAACATGAAACTGCTTAAATTTCAGTAAAAACTGGAAAAATAGGGGGTGTTCTAACTTTTGACCGGTAGTATATATATGTGTGTGTGTATATATATATATATATATATATATATATATATATATATATATATATATATGTATATATATATATATATATATTTATATAATATTATATTGTTACGGCCATGGGTTCCGAGTGTATTATGAGGGGGTTAATCCCCGTTTCTCCTTGGAAAAGCTGGACCTGGGGCCATCATTCACAATTAACTTTGTGGTACGGTGGGTTGCTTTGGAACCACAAACGCCAATCAAACGAGTTCCAGTGTCCACCATCTAATTTTGCCATTTAACTCGAGGTTACATGGCTTGCTGAACGGGGATCGTCCCCTCGGCAAAGCACCAATCTTATCTTGATTTAGATCTTAATTGGGGCGGCCGAGCGTTTAACCGCTGGTGCGTGCCGACTACTACAGGTCAATTAGTTTGATAATTACCTCCCAGTCTATCGAGGTTCGGCCAATGCTGGATCAATGGAAGGAAAGGACAAGCATGGACAGGTTGGAACGTCAACAAGGAAAAAATAAATAAAAAGAAGAACTTTTTATTTCCTTGTCATGAAAATAAGTAAATTCAAATCAATCAAAATAATCTCAAGCAAATAAAGAATTAATCAGGCAATGATTTCAGTAAAAACAGACAAAGAGCAAATGCTTATCATTATGCCTTACTTAACGATTAAACACAGACAAGGGTACCCAGCAGATCATTCGGGGGTGGGGAGAAATCCAGTCTTGCTCACCAAATAGAAGTCGTCGTACGTCAAATAAAACGTCCTGAAATGTGTGAGTGTGCCTTGGTCTGCTGTCAGTGCCCTGCCTTGTCGTGCGCCCACTCGCAAAAAGGCTTGAAGACCAATCGACGTCACTTCGTCACCCCCACAAACCAGGGACACAAATAATCAGGTATGCCAAGAGCAGGTCTTGAGCAGAACCCGCATTAACGGTCCAAGCGTCACACACCGTCAGAAGCCACCAGAAGCCACAACCAACGGACAGCTGTAAGGAGCTGTGAGGCACTGAGTTAATTTGAGGTGCTGAGAGAAACTGTCAGGCTGCAAGACCGTCACCAACTATCACCAACTAAACTGTCACCACCTCACCAACCATATGACTGGAACTGACTGGAGCTGAAAATAGCCATCACCCAGCTGTCACAAATGATCACAAAATTCCCAAAGCTGTAAGAACCGCAACCAGCTGTCACCAACTGTCACAAAAACGGTCCTCTCGTCCTTTTTATAGGCGGCCAGTCTGGGCGGAGCCTCAAGCAGACTTCAGGCAAATCCACCTTGCCTATTGGTGCATTGTTGCACGTCACCAACCGCCAGTCTCGCGATCATTCCTGGCTTATGATGCCATGCTTGTGGTGCTGGACGAACGGCAGAAAGCAGCCATTTGTCAGAATTATCGAGCGAAAATGTGAAGCGCTCATAAAACGTCAGCAACAACCATCCACAGAGCTGCCAAACGTCGATGGAAAGAGGTGGGTGTCGAACGTTGGTGAAAGAGGTGGATGTGGGAAATGATCCACAGCCGTATTTGACCATCAGAATAACTGCTCAGGAAAAACCTGTGGTGTGCTTAATTAAATGTGCTGTCAGTCCAAGGTGTAAATAAATCGTCCACCTCCAAGCCAATGTGTCCTGATGGAAGGGGGGTGGACGAGCCTCCGTTAGGCTAATGGCTATCTCGCATGCATGAATGTGTCTGTCGTAAAGAGAAAAAGGCTATTCCATAAGAAAGGGAATCGATTCTTTAACCTTCTCAACGCATCAAAGTGAGAATCCCACCAGACATGGGGAAGGGTCTATCCTGGACATGCGTTGAGGGAAATAACTGTCTGAGCACCTAAATGTTTGTATGCCTTCATCGGATCCGATTCTGAAATCCATAACACTATATATACATGACCGGTCGAAAGTTTTATAACACCCCCATTTTTACATTTTTTACTGAAATTTAAGCAGTTTAATGTTTCAATGTACTCTGAAATTAAAGCACAGAACAAATAAATCATTGCAGATAAAAAAGAAATCATGGAATCGTTTTGTTGAACAAAATTTAATCTAAATCTTTGACTCATCAAAGTAGCCACATTTTGCAGATATTACAGCCAAACATACTCGTGGCATTCTTTCTGCAATGGAAATCAAATATTGTTTGGAAAGTTCTTCCCAACACTTGCAGAAGTTCCCACAAATGTGTTGTACTTGTCAGTTGC
>NC_140966.1:89072887-89187887 GCF_056783735.1 Eptatretus burgeri
GGAGTTTTCACAGGTTGGGAAATCGCCGGAACATATTCCCCCATTTCCCATTGAAACAATGCCCCCACTGGTGTTTTTTTTATCTGGTGTTGTATGTGTGTGGATGAGCACATATGTGTGCTTGTTGTTTTTTTTTTTTGTTTCCAGGGCACAAACGCCGCTGGTTTCGTGTCTGGGTTGGGCATGATGAGGAGTTGGTTGTGTGAGTGCTGGGGTTCTCGTTGGGTGTTGTGCACATGTTGATGTGGTGTTAGGGATTGGGTGTTGTTTGTTGCTCACCTTATCTAGCCATTTGCACCATCCAGTTTTTTTTTCCATTTGTATCAGAGCTGTGTATTGTGTGGGTAGGTCCACCGTCTCCCCAGTGAAACCACCCTCCTGGCTCTTCACGTACCACGCTTCCAAAATTAACCTGTGTCGTTTGTTGGATGTAGTGTCTAGGACACGGGTCCCATCAAAGTCAAATTTGTGGCCAGATTGCAGGCAATGACGTGTTATGGCTGACTGGGTCACCTTTGCAAGGCCAATTGCTCTGTCATGTTCATCTAGTCGTTGTTCTAAATTTCTACCAGTTTCACCAATGTAGAATTGGTCACAGTCTTTGCATGATGAATGATTAAACTACTCCAGATTTATCACCAGTTGTTATTGGGTCCTTCAGTTTGGAGATGATATTACGGATGGTGTGTTGAGACTTGGAGGCTATGCCGATCCGTGCACCATGTACTATCCTGCCAATCCTTTCAGAAAGGCCCGGGTAGTTTGGCAGTACACAGTGCCCAAGTGTGTCTTGCTTCTTCCGTTCTGTCCATTTTGGTTCCTTTCAAGGTGGGGAGTATCCCTTTGGTGTTCCCATTTTTGAGCAGGACTCCTCTAACTAATCTGATTTCTCTAATTGCCTCGGCTTTGGATGATGACGCCGTCCATGCCTGAGCTGCTCAGGTCCGTGCTACACTGTGTTTGTGGGAGATTGGGTTGCAGGAGTTAAAATCCAGTAATCTGCTGGTGTGGGCTGGTTTCCTGTAAACCGAAGTCTTTAGGGAGCCATCAGGCTAATGTGAACCTCCACAATCAAAAATGCCAATTTGCTTTCTTTTTCAATTTCGCTTGTGAAGTTAAAGCTGGGGAATACCCGGCCAAGTTGTCCCAGTAGGTGGTCCACCACGTTTGTACTCGCAATGACGAAGGTGTCATCTTCATATCTGTTCCAGTTCCGTGGGAGCCAATTCTCATGAGACTCAAATATATTTTGTTTGAGTTCCTCCATCACCAAATTAGCTACAACAGTACAGACCAGTGAACCCATAGCTGTGCCAAATATTTGTCGGTAGTGTGCAGTCACAGATGAAGGCCATGCTGCTCAGACACATCTCCAGCAAGCTGGCATCATCCTCAGGTGCTAGTTTGCTGTTTTGACAAGCCATTTTCCAATTATTTGAATGTGTCAACTGGTCGAGTGTGACACTCATCGTGAGATCGACTGGGATGTTGATGAAAAGGGAAACCACATCAAAAGATACCATCATCTCATTATCTTTGATTCTAACCTCTCTTATCCTTTGGACAAATTCACGAATATTCTTAACCATTTTATCAGTCTTCCCTACAAATCTGCCAATGATACATGCTCGAAAGCCTGACAATCGGTAAGATGGTGAATTGACGAAGGACACGATGGGTCTCAGAGAGACATTGTCTTCTTGGAACTTGGGAAGACCATACAGTCTGGGTGCTGAATACCAACTGATGACAAATCTGGAGTAGTTTATCATTCATCATGCAAAGACTGTGACCAATTATACATTGGTGAAACTGGAAGAAAGTTAAAACAATGACTAGATGAACATGATAGAGCACTTAGGGCTTGGAAAGGTGACCCAGTCAGCCATGGCACGTCATTGCCTGCAATCTGGCCACAAATTTGACTTTGATGGGACTCGTGTCCTAACACTACATCTAACAAACGACACAGGTTGATTTTGGAAACGTGGCATGTGAAGAGCCAGGAGGGTGGTCTAACTGGGGAGACGGTGGACATACCCACACAATACACACCTCTGAAGCAAATGGTGAAAACTGGATGGCGCAAACGACTGGATAAGGTGAGCAACAAACACTCAATCCCAAACACCACATCCACATGTGCACAACACCCAACGAGAACCTCAACACTCATACAGCCAACACCTCATCATGCCCAACCTGGACATGAAACAAGCCATGTTTGTACCCTGGAAACATAAAAACAACAAGCGCACACACGTGCTCATCCAAACACATACAACACCAGATCATGTGTTAGTGAAAACAAAAAAGAGCAGAGCACCCCATCAATGATGTGATTTGACTTTTATTTTGCTTTTGCAAAATAAAATAATCATAAAAAGGCACTCCATTTGACCTTGAGCACCAGCACGTGACCGGAAATGAGTGGTCGTAATGAAATAAGAAACCGAACACGTGCTGAGGCCAGGGATATATTGTGCCTGAGGAAGCCGGCAGTGAAGCTGGTGAAACGTTGCCTGAAACCGGGTCTGCTCTCGCTTTTTTGCTCAAATTAGTGGAGTCAGTCTAATTTTTTTACTTTTGGTTGTAAACGTCTTCTTCTTTTAAAATGTGTAATCCTAACGGCTCTAATCTTATGCAAAATATCTATATTTACATATATATATATATATATATATATATATATATATATATATATATATATATATATATATATTTACATGTTTATTTCAATTTTAGTGTGTTTATTTCTGGCTGCAGTCGATCTTCCTCTATTTTCTCGAAGTCCAGGAACCGAACCCTTCCTCTTCCCATTGGCCCTTGTTTTCCACGATCGTGGTTTTAACTATCATGGCATTTTCCAGGAACCTAACTATAATGGGTATCGTATTGGAGGGTTCACTGAATACACTTAACACTGTGTCGGGTAATGTGTTCTATGATCTCTCCAGTTGTACTTGTACAAGACAAAGTAGATCCTGAAATGGTAAATGTGGTGTTTATTTATATAAAGTGCAATTTGTAATCAGAATGGATATTGTCACTTACACAGGTAAAGCAGCAGTCACAGCAGAAACAACAGCTTGAAGAGGAAAGCAAGCGTGAGTATGCTGCTCAGCTGGAATCGTTCAACGAGGCTCAACGTAATCACTACCTGCACACCTTTCCCAGCACATTGCAGGTGAGGATCCGAACTGTGGCATCGTGGGTTGATTTGTGGAGTCGAATGATGGATTGATGTTTCACCTTTCAACTTTTGGTGGTGAATGTTTCACACAACAGAAATTGCAGAAAACCGATGAGCAGAGTACCCTTCTTCTACAACAGTGCATGATGTGTCCGGCCACTCAAGAAAAAGCCGTGATGCCCATTATAGATAAATGCATTGATGGCATTATTGGTGCTGCCAAGACAATTTCACCTGCAAAGGTTTGTTCGGTGTTTACCTTTAGCTTTCAAACTTTAAACTGCATCTTTGTTTTTAAACAAAGCTCTCGCTTTTCGTTTTAAAGTTGCAATGTTATACATTCGATAAATGTTGTGTTCTAAAGTACATCTGCATGTTAGTCGATTGTGCATCTGGATGTGTTGTGTTAATCTGCCCTGTGAATATATTAAGTTACTTGTTCTGTTTAACCAAAAGTATTCAAACATCCCAACCATCATGCACATATTTTTACAACACTAAAGCAAAGGTGCTTTTGTGAAGATATGGAACAGGTAGTGAAACCGAGTTGTAATAAAGATAACATGAGATAAAGAACTGACCGACCTTCAATGCAAAATGGTAATTTGGTGCCAGACGTTTGTGACACATTTCCATCACATTGGACATCATCGATGCAATTGTGTAGTGTTTTTTTTTTTTTTGGATACATAGTCCAGGCTCATGGAAGAGCAAGTACAGGAAACAGATCGGGACGTAACAGAGACAAAATCAGGATGCAAATCATGTATGCATGGGGTGGACAAGTTGGACACAGTGGATGCATGGGGTGGACAAGATGGATACAGAAGGTATAGTAACTCCAAGTGGAGAAAACTAGAAAATCGGAAGGAGAGATATGGGTGGTGTTAACGAGCGTAGAAAATATCATGGTTTTGGATTGGGGATGATCTGAGATGGTGGTGAACAGCTGTCTTGAAGACCTGGATGGAAGAATGAGATTGAAGAGGATGTGGAAGTTGATTCCCCAGGTGGGGAAAAAGAGCAACAAATGAGTGGAGGTGAGCAGCCATCCTGGATTTGGGTAGTTTACCAGAAGGGGGTTGAGGGTGGACCATGTGAGTCCTGCAGAAAGCTGGGGAGGGGGGGCGGGGGTCAAAGCGCGGAAAGAGCAGTGAGTGCAACACCAGCAAGGGGCGGTCGAAGACAGAGACCACCAACCTGTCTGTGATGGTGAAGTGATAAACCCACAGACTCGGCTTCATCGCGGAAGATTCTGACAATCTTAAAGGCCTTGGCTTCCACAGCGTCAAACTGAGCAAGATGTGAGGCAGGGGCGCTAGCCCAGAGGGGAAAGCTGTACTCCATCAAGCTTCCGATAAAGGCGTTGGAGGTGGATTGGAGTTCAGATGTGACAGGGAAGATCTTTGTATGATGGAGGATGCCCAGTTGGTGGCTGACTTTGGAGGCCAACTTTGAAACTTAGTTTACCCAAGAAAAATCATAACTGATAGTGAGACCCAGGCGTTTGAATGACTGAACTCCCTCAAGAGGATTGTTGAGAAAGTCGATTGGAGGGTTTGTCGGAGAGAGAGAGATAGAGATAGAGATAGAGATAGATTTTGCTCAGGATTGAGAGTCATATTCCAAGTGTTTGACCAGCTTTTTCAAAGGCTGAAGAGAGGGAAGAGGTTGCAGCCTGCCTGTCTTAAAGATGAGGGTTGTCACGGCAGAGGGTGGAGTCATCAGCAAATAGAAAAAGAGGATTTTCCAGAGAATCAGAGAGATCATTGATTAAGATCACAAATCGGACTAGGCACAGAGCACTGCCTTGGGGCACTCCAACCTTGACAAGAAGAGGAGATGAAACGATTCCGTTGAGTGCCACATGACTAAGAAAGTAGAGGAAGGCAGGTCAAGTCAGGTATAGGAGCATGCGCCAGAGTAGCGCGTCGCTGCGTCCACTTTCTGCCAGTACTCCAGGGGCCTCAGTCTGGCCATCCCCCAGGCAGATGCCTGGCCCATCCCCATCTCTTTGAGATGCTGATCTACCTGCTGCAACCACAAGGCACATCGTCAGCCCATTGGCCTCCTCCACTGACAAGGCTCCCTCACTGAGAGTATCTGGTGAGCAGGATTAGCGTCAACAAAGCGAGCCACATGCCCATAGAGCCGCAGCTGATGCTCATGGACTATGCAGGTAACAAATCTCATTTGAGTCTCTCTCAGCAACCACTTGTTTGACATAAAGTCTGACCAATGATAGCCAGGATTCTCTGAAGAGACCTGGTACCAAAGGAATTAAGTCTCCGTCTCAGATCCTTGGTCAGAGTCCAAGTCTCGCATCCATAGAGCAAGACTGGAAGCACCAAGGACCTTCATCCTCCAGCACAGGTACCAGCAGCGCCACACCCCATGATCCAGTGAATCCATGACTCCCCAGGCCCAACCCAGACGTCCGTTGACCTCTGGCTCACAGCCAGCAGAGACATGAATATCACTGCCAAGATAAGGGAATCTCTCCATGACCTCAACATCCTTGCCACAAACAGGTATAGACAGGATAGCAGCATCCAAGATGTCAATGAAAACCTGGATCTTAGTTTTGACCAAAGAAACCCATAATCCCAGTGGCTTCGACTCCTCATTGAGTACCCCGAGAGCCCCCAGAAGGATATCTAGAGTCTCTGCAAAGATGACTGCATCATCTCTGAAATCAAGGTCAGAGATCTTGACATTCCCAAACGATGCACCGCAGCTTAATCTCTCCGACATCCTCCCAGAATCCAGTCCATACAAGTGCTGAAAAGTGTGGGGGCCAGTACACACCCCTGATGAACTCCAGTAACACTGGAAATAAGTCAGAGATGGTATCACCACATCTCACAGCAATCTCAGTACCAGAGTATAGTTCAGACATCAGATTGATAAGCCTGGTACAGCCACTCAAAGTAACCGGCCCAGCGGGCCTTCACTTCGGACTCTTCTGTCAAGAGCTCACCACCCTCTACTCTAACTGCAGTACACCGAGGGATGGACTTAAAGGAACGCAATGCGTAAATTCCCCTGTAAGCAGGAAGAGAATCACTTGACCACAGGTGACGCTCTATCCCCCTCAGATTCCTCACACGTAGGCTTCCTTGTCCACCATTGATGCACATTCAGTTTTACACCTCAGCTCTGCCATTCAGCCTGGCCCCGCGGCTCTAATCAATGGTATACAGTGTCCCTTGAGAGGCAAAATTCTTCTTTGCTCTGCGTTGAGTTCCAAGACATCTTCCGGCAACATCAAGGATGGTGGTCTTGAAGGCACTCCACAATTCTTCAGGAACCGCCAGAGCACCCAGACCCACCAAATCCTCACTCAGCCTATTCACAAACTCCTCAGCTACCCTCTAATCCTTGACATTGCCAACATCCAGCCTCGGCTGGGATTGTACCATTCTCCTGGGTTTAACCTGCAACTTCAGAGTTGCTACAACAAGCCGGTGGTCAGTATTGAGGAACTGTGCACTCCGGTAGTCGCTGCAGTTCTGGATCGTCCAGTGACCATAAACGAGCACATGGTTAATCTCCTTTGCCACACTGCCAGCATTGGAATACTGAGTCCAGCAATGAGCTTGTGGGTGCTGAAACCATGAACCAGCCACCCTAAGTCCATGACTTCTTGCAAAGTCAAGGAACTTAGTGCTATTCTGGTTCACAGTTTCAGACCCATGGGGACCAACACATGTCTCATAACCATCCCTATCAGTTCCAGTCGATGCATTGAAATCCCCAAGACTAGAAGAGTATCTTGCCTGGGGCACTGATGAAACACAGACTTGAGCGTGGCATAGAATGTGTCCTTCACGGTGAGATCACTTGCCTCAGTCAAAGCATATACAGAGACCAGGGAAATGACATCCAAGGAGTGACAAATTCTGAGTCTCATAATATGCTCATTGACCGGTGTTGCCACAATTGGCATTGGAGTCAGCATATTTGACACAGTTACAGCAACTCCTTGGGCATGGTAACCATCATAGTGACCAGACCAATAGTAGGTGTGACCACCCACCATGATCTCGCCGCAATCCGGTCTCCGAATCTCAGAAAGTGCTGCAATACCGATGTCCAAACGCCTGAGCTCAGATGATAACAGAGACGGGTGATTATCCTCTCTTAGAGAACGGACATTCCAGGCACCCACCTGAAGGGACCGCCTCAGGTTAACCCAAGGAGACTGCCGTCTGGTGGACGACACCTCACCACCACTCCACCACACACCACTGCAA
This sequence comes from Eptatretus burgeri, assembly GCF_056783735.1. Lineage (NCBI taxonomy): Eukaryota > Metazoa > Chordata > Myxini > Myxiniformes > Myxinidae > Eptatretus > Eptatretus burgeri. The sequence continues at coordinate 89,080,337 of NC_140966.1, forward strand.
TCTGACCCAGGAAGTTTACCCTGTGCTTTTCCTCCTATCAAGGAATGGGGGTCCGAAAGCTTTGCCTCAATCCCATCATCTGCTGAGCTTCCCTGCGAAGGGCAGCAGCACAGGAGGTACTCCCATATAGTTCGTTTTCAGTTTTTTTTGCCTTTGTGGGTTTTGCGGAATGAAGTGTTTTGCGGTGACCGGAGTGCAAATCCTGCCACCAACCTCCTAAAAAGTAATCCAACTGCAGGAGGACATCTGCAGAGATAGTTGGGCACTAGATATGGATGGCCGTTCGTTCACAAGGAGCTCCTCCACCCTTTGACGGGTTTTGTTCTTCATCCTGCTGGGTGTCCATATCTATATACCCTCTTCACCAAGAAACCTGGTGGGGGAGACGGTTTAGTCGCCGATAACCCGACCATGGAACAGGTTGGTGCAGGTTTCCATTGTACCTGAAGCAATTCACAGATCTAAGCTGACCTGTTCTGACACTTATGTGAGTCAGCCATATGTGGAAGTGAGTTATCCATGTGTGGAGTTGGCTTTGGATGCCAAAGGCAGATAGTTTGGAGAGGAAGGCAGGATGCCAGACTGTATCAAAAGCACAAGATTTGCTCAGAGAGACGGCCCTGATTTCCATGTCTGACATTGAGGGCCTCCATTCATTGGTGGGTGAGTAGACGCAGCATGTCCAAGGTGAAGTGACCTGGTCTGATATCAAATTAGTGATCTGACATAAGGTTGTTGGAGAAAAGGAATGACTTCATATCAACTGTAAAGATGGATTACCTGACCTTGCTGATGATTGGAAGTAAGCTGATAGGTCTGTATTTTTGGGGATCAGTTTCTGCACCATTTTATGTGGTGCAGTGATGTTCTCAGTAAAGGTAGGATTATACATGGTGAGAAATTTTAATATAGGACGGGCATGCCAAAATGGACAAACTTGATGACACAAAGGTTAAATCATGAAATGGTGCAAAACTGCAGGTGATATTTTCTAAAATTCAATGTGGAAGTCGCTATCACCAACATCCTGACAAAATTTAAAATTCCGACACTAACCGATACAGGGCATCATTTCAGCGGCTGCCACACCTCCCAGCAAATGATGCTGCCCTGCAGCCATGTGCTGCATATGAAACTGGAATGGCACTCGGTATAGCGTATACCTCCACCATGCTGAACATTTTACATTTTGTATCCCACTGATAGGCCAGATCTGGGTCAGGACCTGAACCAAAATCTAATCAATTCATCCTTGTCACCAATCCAACCTTTCCATCAAGTTTCTTCCGAATCTGTTCATAATCTTTTGAGATATCGTGCTCATAGACACACACACACAGACAGACAGACTTACAGACGTAAAAACATCACCTCATTCCACCTTCGATGGCGGAAGTAATGAAGGCATTCTTTGCACACGAATATTTTCAATTTTTGGTGTTCATCACCAAATGTATATTCCAATGCCATTGGAATATAAAAAAAAAATAAAGATTTTGTAATTCTCTAATTTTTGTTTCCTCCGAAACTGTTGACCAGTTACAACTTCTCAGAAATCAAATATCTTTTGAAATGTTTTTAACTGATCTTGAAATGAGGAAAAATGAATAATGTTGTTCAGTTGTCTTGGTGGTTGACTTACTTTGCAATTTCTAGGATGTGGAGCTTGTAGTGAAGATGTACAAGTCTGGCTTTGAACCACCAGGTAATGTTATCTTCGAAGATTTGAGTCGTCAAACACTCAATGGGGCTTCTTCTGAAAACAGCATCTACCGACGACAGAAAATTTGGCCTTGGCGTAAAACCAAGGTTGGTGTTCTTTAAAATTAATTCCAAAACATAATTTAAAAAGGAATTGTCTGTCCCTGTAAAGTATGACATTTCTTTTGGGTTCAAAAAGGGTCGTGTGAAAAATATATAAAGGGCATCTGAGATGCATACCAAGCCTGGTGTTGGCTTGGTGGTTAGGGTGGTGGCTTGGGATCCTAGGGTCCTGAGTTTGAGCCCCATTGGCCACTGAATTAACACCAGGGGGTTGACTCAGCCTGTCATCCTTCCGAGGTCAGCGAAATGAGTACCAGTGTACTGGTCCCGGTGTATGCCCCAGTTAGAATAGGTGTACCATATCCCTGTGTGTTGTAAGAGGCGACCAGGGTTGGTGTCAGGAAGGGCATCCGGCCATAAAACATTGCCTCAAGAAGGGAACCATGATTGCATGGAGCCCACAAAAAGCTAACCCCTGCTCAGCAGGGAAAAATGGCTGTTTTTTTTTTTTAATCTAAGATGCATACCACCTCCACTCCCCCACCCCTCTTACTACATGACCTATTGAGCTAATAGGTTTTTATCTCATCATTAACCACCAGTTTGGAATTCATTCTGGTCAACTCAGTGTATGCTACTATACTTCTAAGTTACCATCCTCTTTTCCCACTTGTGAAACATCCTTTTGTTCACTACCACTCTTTCCTCCAAGGTTTCACGTCTGCCATACACCATCCCTGGTCCTCCTCGATGCCCACCTCCTACCCTTATTAACCCTCCCCAAATACTTCCAGGTCGCTGTTTCCTTCCCACTTCTTTTCTCCATCTTGCTGTTTGTTCATCCCTTTTGTATCGTTGTGTTTTCTCACTGCCCCATTGTCAGTGAGTTGCTATCCACCCTCTATCACTTCGTTCTTCCATGATTCTGGATTTTGTATACAAAAACATGGATGGTTGGCCCATAACCTGAAATGGGCTCATAGCAGTGACTCATTATGTATCATGAGCTTTGACACTGATCAGCATCCCTCCCTGATTGCAAAAATATGCTTATGAAATTTGAGGTCTTCTTTCTACATGGCCTTTCAATTAAATAATAATAATAACAAGTGGTGCCAGGCACAACAAATCCCGCCCATTTAAGGCATAAAGTTATTTTGGGGATCAAGTTTAAATTTGATATATCCTTAACCTGAATGTTGATTATAAGGAATATTTTAGTCTTAGTTTGAAGTCAATGAAACCACTTATGACGAAGTTATGACCGTAAAATGATTTTGACCTTTTCGTGACCTGACCTTGACCTTTGACCGAATTGGACCCAAAAGTTAATGGGGTCGTCCGAGGTTCATTACCTACCTGTGGATACAAGTTGACAGTGTTTGAGCCAGCCGTTTTCCCGTAAAGTTGTATTTTCATAACTAAACCATGTTTTAGTTTTCATGGAAAATTTGTAATTTTGACCGATGACCATGACCCCCAAAACTTCGGACCCTACCGATCTTCACAAATATGCATTTTTCACTATAGGAATGGGTAGGATTATAAGTGACAAATAGAATAAGGTTCACTATAAGCTTAGTTTGAAGTAAATCAGATCATTTTTGACGAAGTTATGAGTGAAAAACGATTTTCATCTTTTCGTGACCTTGACCTTTGATCCAATTGGACCCAAAAGTTAATGGGGTCGTCCAAGATTCATTGCCGACTTGTGGATTAAATTTGATAGTGTTTGTTAAAGCCGTTTTGCCGTAAAGTTGCTAACAGACAGACAGACAGACAAACAAACCGGACGATTACATTATCCCGCTCCCTCCCTCCGGGGGGGGGTGGGATAATAATAATAATAATAATAATAATAATAATAATACCTTTCCTTTCATGCCGTAAAGACACATAGGGCTGCCGAGGCAGTTTCATTGGCAAGAAGTACAGTCCTGGATGAGTCGCCACTCCGACGCGGGTTACCCCAAATGGTTATTATCCCATTATGTTGGTACTCATTTCGCCGACCTTGGAAGGATGACAGGCTGAGTCAACACCACATGGTGTTAAATCACAGGTTGACAGGGACTCAAACTCAGGACCCTAAGGTCCCAAGTCAGCCACCTTAACTGCTAAGCCGACACCAGGCTACATGCCTGGCCTTTAGATTAGATTAAAGCAATACAATTGCTCCTGATGGTATCTCCTCTTTCACTTTCCCAGTGTTAGTTGCTGTGCACCAAGGCTGAAGGCTTGGTCTAGGCCCTTATGCTATTGCTATTCTGCATCAATAACATTTGAAAATCTGGAAAATTCTCTCTTGCATTCTTACATGTGCATGGTCAAATTATTTTTCATCATCTCTAAAATTGTTAAATCAGACTGCATTGTATTTTGCACATTAAAGTATTGATCTCGCTTTGGAGACAGCACCACCATGTCACACTGATTACTCCTGCATGTTGATAGAATACAATGCCCTGAAACGACTCATCCATGAGCTGAGGAACAGGACCAATTATTCCCTCACCATTGAGAAGTTAGTTGTTTATTACGGCGCGGCGACATCGCACTGTTATAATTGGTTAGTTTTTCTATCACCTCTCATCCGGTCTTGCACCCACTGCCCTTTCAACTTTTCACCCTGCTACAATATTTCCAAAACTAACATATTCATCAACGAGCTCAATGGTAAACATGCGACCTCTGCTCCCGTGATGAATTTTAGTCTCTGCACCTCTCACTTTTACGTTGCAGACCGGTCGGGGGTCACTCTGTCTTATACCGCCTCGTTTCTGGTGTTGAACCCTCTGCTCTTTTCATGCTCTCTCCCTCCTCCCACCAAGTTTCTTCAGGGCACGTACACAGTCCAACTCCGAAATTCAGAATCACTGCTCACCTCCACTCATTCGTTCTTCTTTTTTTTCCCCCCCCACCTGTGAACCAACTTCCGCAGTCTCTTCAATAATTATAAATGAGCAGGATAGAACATCATAAATATATTACAGGCCCAGACCGGGAATCGAACCCAAGTCCTCAGGCAAGCCATACCAGTGTTCTGCCATCTGAGTTATCTGGGTGACCCACCGGCTGAGCAACGCAATTCTTCCACATGTATGTGCCGCTCCCTTTTCCCCACTGCTTCCGGCACTCACTACCAACCATAACAGCAGCTGGGGCCTGCTCTCGAGAGGGTCTTCCCTCTGTGGGGAGACACATCCATGTCCGCTATTAAACACTACAGGGGGCGTAGTAATATAATTAGAAATGAGCAGGATAGAACATCATAAATATATGTGGAAAAATCACTGGCCCAGACTGGGAATCAAACCCAGGTACTCCAGCAAACTGTACCAGCGCACCGGTGCTCTGCCATCTGAGCTATATGGGCGACCCACCTGTTGAGCAACGCAATTCTTCCACATATACAAGTGCCGCTCTGGCAGAGCACTGGTTCACTGGCAGGTTTGCCAGAGGGCCCTGTTTGGATTCCCGTTCTGGGCCCATTTTCCAATATATACATGTATATGTATGTGTGTATGTATATATATATATATATATATATATATATATATATATATATATATATATATATATATATATATATATATATATATAACATATAGTCTCTTCAATATGATTTACTTCCAGGACTTCAAGGCAGCTGTTCACCACCATCTCAGATCACCCCCAATCCAAAACCATGATCTTTTCTCTCCCCTTAAACCCTCCCCAAGCCCACCTCCCACAAGTCTCCCTCCATTTTATCACTCATCCCTGCTGTTAATGGTGTCCCTCCTTCCTCTTTCTGCTGATTGATGTTGTTTCATCCTGATCTGTTCTATGTTGTAATCCTCCATGAGCCTCGACATTGTATACAAAAAAAAGACAATCGTCTTCGTCTGTGTCAACTGTTACTTAAAACTTGGAAGGTTGTCTTTTTGATTCCCATTGAACTTAACTTTGCCAGGGCTTCTTGGTGTCCAATCATTGAACACTGTTGATGTCAAGATCAACAACTCTCAATCTCTGTTCTTACATCCATTTTTTCATTGGAGTTGTACATCCGATGCAAAGCGATTCTCATGTAACCTGAGCTGAGACTCTGTGAGCACGTGGTTTGTTTTCAGATGCCTCTGTATAATGCCGTTTGCCCTCCATGATTTTGCTGAAAATCGAGAAAGGGCCGATTGAGTGACAGTTCAGAGCATTGTACTATATTTGATGCACAAGTGACATCATTGGGTTCCATTATGATAATGACTTCAATGAAAGTGTATTTTGGCTTGAGAGTTTGTTTCTCAGACAGTTGTAGCCAAATACCCCATTAAACATGGTGTGAAACACATCATTGTAGTTCCAGCTTACTCGATACATCCATTTTCGGTTTTGTACTCTGTTGACACAATATTTAATGAACAGAATCTTTGGAGGAATGTTTGTTATTGTTATTAGTCCCCTACCGGTTTCACAGGAGGGGACAAGAGGTTTGCTCTCCATCCTTGTCCATCTGTTTGTCCCACCTGTAGTTTTTAGGTCATCTCTAACGCGATGACCTAATAAAACCAGTCTCGATGTCCGTCCGTCCGTAAATACGTCCCCATTTTTTTTCTTCCGATTTTCTTGATATTTGGTACGTGGGTAGATGTCGATGAGGGATGCACGACGGTGTGACCTTTGACCCAATTGAAGGTCAAGGTCAACGTCAAGGTCACTCCAAAGTTGCGAAATCGTCCATTTTCAAAATCTATCTCACCCGCCGTTTATGATCCGATCTTCGAAATTCCTTCGGATTCTGATAATATGGAACAATATCTAAATTTTTTCGGGCCGGTTTTTTGAAATTCCTCCTGGTTATCGAGTCATGTGTCTTCAAAGTTGGAAAAATCGTCGATGTGATACGGTCAAAAACAAATTCGCCCGATCTTGATGAAACTTGGTATGTAGGTAGGGGTCGATGAGTGATGCACGACAGTATGACTTTTGACACAATTGAAGGTCAAGGTCAAGGCCACTCCAAAGTTGCGAAATCGTCCATTTTCAAAATCAATCTCCTCCGCCGTTTGTGATCCGATCTTCGAAATTCCTTCAGATTCTGATAATATGGAACAATATCTAAATTTGATCTGGCCGGTTTTTTGAAATCCCTCCTGGTTATCGAGTCACGTGTCTTCAAAGTTTGAAAAATCGTCGATGTGATACGGTCAAAAAAATTTTGCTCGGTCTTGATGAAACTTGGTATGTCGGTAGGGGTCGATGAGTGATGCACGACGGTATGACTTTAGACACGATTGAAGGTCAAGGTCAAGGTCACTCTAAATTTGAAAAATCAGCTAATTTCAACATCATCTTCGCCATTTATTATCCGATCACGGCGGAATTTTTACTCCCGGGCTTTCTTCTGTATGTTGAACCAAAAGACAAGACGACATCGAAGCCATTCAAAGCCAATCAGAGATCCACATGTACAGAGCTCCAGAGATGACAGTCACCCCCAACCGGGGGGGAATTTTTCACACTTTTTTTTTCCATACCCTTTAACATATTCAAATGAAACTTGGTACATGGCTTTATGATGATAAGTTACAGAACAAGGAGTTTCAGTCCATCTCGTCAAATTTTCACAGAGTTATGCCCTTTCTAAACTTCAAAAATATTACATATTATACATGAGTCGGTGTTCAGCTGCCTGACTCTACCCCACTGCTTTACACCCATTGGCTGGACAGCTGGCTTGACTCCACCCCAATAAAATCATGTGCCGACATTGCTTGAAGCAGCACAGATCGGCAGGCCTCAGGCCTGAATGTCAGTCCATGGCCCAGTGCAATTGGAATGATCGCAGGCATATAACCACGATTATATATGCGCATAAGCCGTATGCATGTTTTTTTGCTTCATGTATGTACATAAGGTTATTTCTAAGATGAAATCAGCAAATCCTAGAAACAAATGAAACGCAGTGATATGGTGAGTTTTCTTTTTCTTCATTTTGTGTCCGGTTCTTGTATCGGCTCAAGCGTGCCTGAAAAACAAACAAATTTTTCTCTCCCGAGCATTTACTGGGACTGGTAGGGGACATGTATTGTAAAGCAATTCTCGCTCTTGTTATTATTGGGTTGGATCTTTATTAACTTTTTTTTTTTTCATCCTTTTTGAAGTACAGTTCAGGAAATGCTTCAAAGTAGCTCGCATTGCTCCTCAATCTCTTTAGGCCACCAGCCCAGCGGAAGATTTCTCCCACCTTCCCCCCGAACAGCGCCGGAGGAAACTGCAGGAGCGCATAGACGAATTGCAAAAGAGTATTTCCAAGGAAGTTGATGAACAGTAAGTAGTTTGCACACAGGGCTGAGTTACCATTTCCTTTGAATGACTTTTTTTGGGTTTCATTCATTTTTGTTCAATTGCAGAAAAGGCCTTATGAAGATGAAAGATGTTTACATCAAAAATAGTAAGCTGGGAAATCCAGCAAGCTTGGAACCACAACTTGTTGAAGCAGCAGCCAGGATTTCAAGACTTGAGGATGAATTGAAGAAGTACCAGGTACATTGAGGAATACCTTGCAGTTTCAGTTGGAGGTTGATATTTTATAAAAAAAAAAAATAAAAGTGTTTCTCAAAATCGAACTGTTGTAAATATGTTTCTACTTCCAACAAGGTGTGTCCTTTTGCAACTGTAATTTTGAGGTAAATGTATAAATTTCATTTGGTGGTTTCAGGACATTTAGCTTGAGAATTTAGTTGAAAATACAAGTGGAGAAGTTCGTATTAATTAATGTTTTTTTAAAATAACATTGTTATTGGTTGTTTATGATACGTAAGGTTTTGGCTTGGCATAAATATCAATGACTGTCTTTCGTGAAACACTGTTTTATGCATTTCTTGTTTGTATACAAATTATTGGGTTGCAGAAGACCGAGATGGTTGAGGGTAGAAGGGTAACATTACTGGTAATGGTGAATCAGGTAGGCAGAGGAGGAGAGGAAATGAAAAATAAAGGACCAGGAAATGAGGAGACATGCGTATGTATATGTATATGTATATATGTATATATATATATATATATATATATATATATATATATATATATATATATATATATATATATATATATATATATATACACACACACGTACATACATTGTATATATCGAAACATGTTGAGTGTGACGAGCACTCCCCCGATCCCCATTAGACACAGTCCTCCACCAAAGCGTCACCTCCAACACCGCCTCTCATCCGGTCTTTCACTGGCTGCCCTTTCAAACTTTCACCCTGCTGCAATCTTTCCAAAACGATCATATTCATCTTTTAGCTCAATGGTAAGAGTGCTCCCTCTGCCCCCGTGATAAAGCGGAGTCTATGGGTTTATCGTTTCGCCGTCGCAGAAAGGTCAGTAGTCTCTCTGGCTTCCACCACCTCCTTTCTGGTTTTGCACCCTTTCCATGCTTTGTCTCTCCCAGGTCTCTGTGGGGCTCACGTGGCCCATCATCAACCCACTTCTGGTGAAACTACCTAAATCCAAGATCACTGCTCACCTCCACTCCGTAGTTACTAACTTTTTTTTCCCCCATCTGTGGAACCATCTTCCACATTTTCTGCAATCTCATTCTTCCCTCCAGGTCTTTGAGACAGCTGTTCACCACTATCTCAGATTGTCTCCAGTCCAAAAACATTATCTTTTGTACTCTCGATAAGCCTGCCCCACCCCACCCCAATATCTCCTCCTTCTGAATTTCCAGTTTTCCCTCCCGAGAGTTTTCTTCTGAATCCATCTTGTGCACCCGATGCATCCTCTCCTGCCCCTCATTCCTCCCTGCACCCATTGTTTGTCCAAGTTTGCCTCCATATTGGCCTTCAACTCTACTGCTGGTGTTTTCCCCTCTCTCAATTGTTCCTTTTGTCCTGTTGTGCCCTGATCCATCAGCTCTTCTACGAGCTTCGACTATGTATACAAAAACAAAATGGAGAGAAGTATGTTTGTATTGTCACATCGATGGCTCGACTCATGTCGAGCTCATCGCGGCGGGAGGTTAAAATCCCGCGATGTCCGAGCGGTTTAACTCCTGAGGAGACATTCCATATTCATGGCAGACAACGCACACGAAGGTCGTGAGGATAGACACGACAAGCCTTAAAGCTTTTAAACCCAACGGGTATATTTCCTGAACCACAATAATCAAAAGAACCAGGGAAGATTGAATGCAATGGAGGAGACGACGGCGGGTTGTGGTGGGGAAGAAAAGGTGACACAACATCGATAATTAATTAATTATGTACAATGAGGAAAAAGAAATTTAAAGAAACGAAGACGCCTCACACCAGACTCAGTTACAGACGGGAAGGGGACAAAACCGGGCGACACAGCTCCGGTGGCAGCGGGGATGAGCAGATGATGAGTGTTGAGGAGGACAATGACAAGGTGGGCAGACAATGGACAGGACGATGAGACAAAGCACAGAGGCAGATCAACGAAACGGAGCAAGGCAGGAACGACGGAATGGGTTGAGGTGGATGAAACAGGCACAGGACGAAGATAGGCAGGCAGGCACGCCAACCTCCTCTACTCTTTCTCCTGAGTCTACCTCAGATTCACACACTCTCTCAATCGTTCTCCCTCAACCAACTGCCTTTTATTAGTCAGCTTCCCCTCAGACTTCCAACTGCCGATTTGGCCCCTCCCTCTCCTCTCCTTCGACAATGCTCACTTCACGGGAGGCGTTCATATCTCCGCCCCCCCCACCCCTCTGGGGGCAATGCTCCACCATTCCCAGGCGATCAATCGCTCCACCTCTCGGGAGGCGTTCATATCTCCACCCCCCACCCCTCTGGGGGCAATGCTCCACCATTCCCAGGCGATCAATCGCTCCACCTCTCGGGAGGCGTTCATATCTCCGCCCCCCCCACCCCTCTGGGGGCAATGCTCCACCATTCCCAGGCGATCAATCGCTCCACCTCTCGGGAGGCGTTCATATCTCCGCCCCCCCACCCCTCTGGGGGCAATGCTCCACCATTCCCAGGCGATCAATCGCTCCACCTCTCGGGAGGCATTCATATCTCCACCCCCCTACCCCTCTGGGGGCAATGCTCCACCATTCCCAGGCGATCAATCGCCCCACCTCTCGGGAGGCGTTCATATCTCCACCCCCCCACCCCTCTGGGGGCAATGCTCCACCATTCCCAGGCGATCCATCGCTCCACCCTTCGGGAGGTGTTCATATCTCTGCCCCCACCTTTCGTGCCAAGTCTCCTGACACCTCTCCCTCTCCCCCCTCCAGGTCCATTAGAGGTTGACTCTACCCCCCTGGGTAGAGGTTGACATCGAGGTTATACACACAATTTCCCTTACCATAATCCCTCACTAATTATTACCACCACCCCCTGTACGGTATACATGCAAACAAGCAATTCTTAAGCTAACGTTTCCCTACTTATACATCGAGATGGCTATGTACTTGCACATGGACCATGTTACTCTACACATTCCTGTGATATCTACCCCCCCCCCCCAAACGTAACAGTATTATGTATGTTTCATCCGCTCCCCAGAGAGAGGATTTGACCGGGGAAGCTGAAACTTTGATGGATTAATGAGGGCACCCTGAATTTGTGCCTACGCGAATTTTGTTTGTTTCCATCAAGGTTTGAATGAGGAAATTTTCACCCATCTTGGCATTTTCTTCCTTTGGAAGGATGGTGGATGCAATTGCAATTATCTGAGCGATGTGACCACAAAGTATTATGCAGTATATGCATGTAAGCAGTACGCATGTTTTTCCTTCTTATACATAATCCGGGTTGTTAGCCGCGTCGCGTTGCGAACACTGGCTCTAAGTGAGCTCCGCGTTGTTCTTCTTGTTGTTGTTGTTCTTCTTCTGGTGAAGACAAAACCTTTATGACGCGGCTCTTGGACACATTTGTCCTTGTTTTTATTTCCGGGAGCGATTGAGGCAGCGGTCTGCTGCCTATACATTACCCAAACGAAGGGATGCGTCAGAAGAACGCTTGGAACAACATCACCCATAAGGTGGGTACTCTGCTGGTTCATCTAATACAAGTCCACGTGACTTCAACTCACTGAATATAATGAAACCGAACTTTGGGGAAGAGGTTAACATGGGGATACCACCATTGCATTTTGGACGTTTTGGAAGGAAGGCCTCCTTTCAGGGATTAAAAGGGTGTTTGACACCTGGAGGAAATGCATTGAACAGGTTGAAGGTGATGTAGAATAATGTGCCAGGAATAAAGTTTGTCGATAGGACTCGTATATCATGCTTGATTGGGTGACAGAACTTTTGGGATGATCCCAGTCGGCCATTGGCTCGCAAGGAGCTCCTTGTGAGCCAACGGCCATGTACATCTAGTGCTCAACTGTGTCTGCGGTTGGGAGTAGTTGGGTTATTTTTTTTATGAGAAGGTTGGTGGCAGGATTTTCACTCCGGCTACTGTAAAACCCTTCATTCTGCAATACAAATGAAAAGCACAAAAATAAATTTGAAATCCCACAACGTGGGAGTACCTCCTGTGCAGCTGCCTTCCGCAGGGCAGCTCACTGGATGGCGGGATTGGGGCAAAGCTTTCTGGACCCCCAATCTTTCATGGGAGGAATAAAACCACGGGGTAACCTTCCCGGGCCAGATTGCGGTGGTATGTGTCAGAGTGGTGCTGAGGTGTCGTCCACCAGACGGCGGTCTCCTTGGGTTGACCTGAGGCGGTCCCATCGGGTGGAGGCCTGGAATATCCTATCCCAAAGAGAGGATGATCACCTGTCTGTTATCATCTGAGCTCGTGTTTGGACATTGGTATTGCAGCACTCCCTGAGGTTCGGAGACCGCATTATGGCGAGATCATGGTGTGTGGTTCCACCTATGATTGGTATGGTCACTCTGATGGTTACCATCTCCATGGAGTTGTGATAGCTGTATCCGATAAGTTGACTCCAATGATAATTGAGGTAACACCGGTCAACGAGCATATTTTGAGACCAAGGATTCGTCACTCCTTGGGTGTCATTTCCCTGGTCTCTGTTTATGCTCCGTCAGAGGCGAGTGATCTCACCGTGAAGGACGAATTCTACGCCACGCTCGAGTCTGTGGTTGATCAGTGCCCCAGGCGAGATACACATCTTGTCTTGGGGGATTTCAAGGTATTGACTGGAAACTGATAGGGATGGTTAGGAGACGTGTGTTCATCCCCATGGGTCTGGAACTATGAGCCAGAATAGCACTAAGTTTCTTGACTTTGCAAGAAGTCATGGACTTAGGGTGGCTGGTTCATGGTTTCAGCACCCATAGGCTCATCGCTGAACTTAGTATTCCAACGCTGGTGGTGTGGCAAAGGAGATTGACCCTGTGGTCATTGATGGTAGCCGGAGGATGATCCAGAAATGCAGGGTCTACCGGAGTGCTCAGTTCCTCAATACTGACCACATGCTTGTTGTAGCAACTCTGAAGTGGCAGCTTAAATCCAGGAGAATGGTACCATCCCAGCCTAGGCTGGATGTTGGCAAGCTCAAGGATGAGAGGGTATCTGAGGAGTTTGTGAACAGCCTGAGTGGGGATTTGGGGGGGTCTGGGTGCTTTGGGGAATCCTAGAGAGTTGTAGAGTACCTTCAAGACCACCGTCCTTGATGTTACCTGTGGATGTCTTGGAACTCATTGAAGGGCAAAGAAGAATTTTGTCTCTCAACAGACACTGAATACCCTTTACCAGAGTTGCAGGGCCAGGCTGAATGGCAGAGCTTTGCTGTTCAGAGAACTGAGGCGTAAAATTGTACGTGTGATGAGGGTGGACAAGGAGGCCGATGTGCGAGGAATCTGTGAGGGGGTAGATCATCACCTGTGATCAAGTGATTCTCGTCCTGCTTACAGGAGAATTTGTGCATTTCGTTCCTCCAAGCCCGTCCCTCGGTGTACTGCAGTTAGAGCAGAGAGTGGAGGGCTATTGACCTAGGAGTCCGAAGTGAAGGCCCGCTGGGCCGGTTACTTTGAGCGGCTGCACCAGGTTGATCCACCAGCTGTCGAGTTGGATGTCAGAGGTGTTACTATCTCTATTGCTGACCCTCCAATCAACTGTGATCCACCTTCGTTTGTGGAAACACAGACACTGCTGAACTGTTTGAAATGGGGTAAAACTCCTGAGATCTGTGGCTTCCATGCTGAACTTCTCAAGGCTGGTGGAATTGCTGCTACTCGTGTTGTTGTATGCAGTTCTGTGCTCTCCCTGGAACACAGGTATTATCCCAACTGAGTGGAAGAGGGGTCTTGTTGAGTCTTTCTAGAAAGGGAAGGGTGATCGCCAAGACTGCAACTTCTACCGAGGGGTGACGCTGTTCTTTTTGCCGGGCAAGATCTTTACTCAGATAATTCTTGAGACAGTTCGCCAACATCTGCTTGAGCACCAGCATCTAGAGCAGTCAGGCTTTACACCAAAGAGATCAACAATTGACCGTATCCTTGCTCATCTGGTCCTCACCGAATGCAGATGGGAGTTTCGGCAGGGGCTGCTTGCAGCCTATGTTGATCTCTGTAAAGCGTTTGATTCAGTGAATCAGGATGCCCTCTGGAGGATTATTGGTCTTTATGGGGTGCCACCAAAACTGATCAATCTGATGTCTGAACTCTACTCTGGTACTGAGAGTGCTGTGAGATGTAGTGGTACCATCTCTCATCTGAGTGTTGGCCAGAAAAGCGTGCATTAGGGTCCGCACAATGTTTTTCTGCATTTTTGTGATCATCAGACCATCTGAATGAATATTCCGATTGATGCCACTCTGGCACCCTTGAGCATTTTTGTAGAAACCCCTTAATATGCAAATTAGCGGTGGCCATTGTGCAAATTACTACTTTTCTTTATATCTCCAGAAGTAAGCATCCAAACAGCCTGGTTGAGGTGTCCAAACCCATGATTTTAGGGTCACTAATCATGATAAACCTACTTACAATCCAATAACATTTAAATTTAGCTCATTAATATGCAAATTAGCAGTCACCATTATTGAAAATGTCGATAAATAGACATATAGATAGAAAAAAAAAACACTTCAGTCTTTGTGTATATAGATCACTTTATTATTCATACAGATTCAACAATTCGACAGTATGCAATGAAAGCAGCTAACAACATGAACAAAAGAAGACATTCCTGTGTAAACCAAATGTTCATATATATAACAGGTTTGTAAACCTTATGAAGGCTACTTCAGTGCTTGGTGTCTCATTCAGGGTCAGAGTCATCATCAAGGGCAAATGCAGCAGCTGTCTTGGTGCGCTCATTCCTACAGCCAGTATCTCCATGGCAGGTACAGGAAATTGTGCATGGTAACTTGGCTGCTGTGCAGTGGCATTGAGCTGTGTAGCATTGCTTGTCAGAGGAACGTCCACATCGTAATAGCTTCAAGATCTCTGGTGGTGCAAGAGCGACGTTGGGCGCCAGCATAATTGGAAGTAATGATCTTGATGCCTCATCACGTTTCCATCCGTACTGAGTGGGATCCAGAGGTGGTGGCTGCAGCTCAGCAGCTGACTTCCATATTGCTGTCTGGATATGAGCGTGTCACATGTTTTGTTCAAATGACTCTGTAGTTGGTGGCAGAGCCTTTAGGTCTGGTGCTTTGATGGCATTTGGTTTCACCATCCTCATAGACCACACCTCTTTGCGAACATCAGACATGTTGTTTCTCTCCTTGCTACCATAGCAAACAGCCATGAACACAGTGGCTTCAGCGATGACATCATCAATAGATGCATCCACATTCCCAAGTTTTTGAAGTGCATGGCCTGCTGCGAGTGTCTTCTTGCGAGTCAGTTTACCTCTACCATACATCTGGGCAACGGTGTCGCGACCTGTCAGTGCGTGTAAAGCTAGTAGGTCTTGCACCATCCCGGCATGCTTTCTGGCAGTGGCGCCAATGTCGATCAACGATTGGCCAGGACATGTTTCTTCCATTGTTACGCAGCATTGCAGATGAAGTTCTGTGATGCGGTACACAAGCAAGATGAACACATCGGTATCATCACAGATGACTGTGATGCATTTTGCACCATCTTCGGCTACTTTAGCAACTTGCTGAATCATGATGACATCTGCCTCCTCATGGGCCGTCTTCAAATCAGTGCGACACCTTTGGGCTTCGTGGTGTATTTCCACTGGGGTAGACTCCTGTCCCGTAATGACGAGCCTGTGTTGGTTCTGCTTTCTCTGTTGACTAACGTCAATCAAATTCTGGCAAATCAGTTCTATCAGCTGAACTTTGTTCTCAGTTATTGACAGAACCACCAGCTGTGGAGGCAGTGCAGTCTGGCGGTTCAACCTGTGGTGCCTGCAAGCTTGCTGACCAGCTCTTGCTAATCTTGTTCCACTCTTGATGCTGAAATCATGATATCTGTCAAATGCCAGATATACATCTGATTTGTCCACATTTGCTATGATGTAGCTCATGAAGTTGTCAACAAAGTTTTGCACAATTCCCCTGTTAGGCCAATGAATAACCCAGAGGATTGCACAACCATCTGAGATGGTGACTTCAGGTTGTGGACCCAGTCTTGTTGAGATTTCCACTTGGAGATTCTTCTTCAATGTCGACTTGGTCTTTGCTATTCTCATCTCTCCCTTTTCATCGAACATTGATGTTTACACAGGTACAAGCTCGTACTCTAAGACGTCACATAGTTTGATGTTTCGACTTTGTTGGAGTCCCATGACCCTGGAGTAGATGAGATTTAGATCACAAACCTCAGTAGATCCCACACGCATGACTTTCCTTGTCACCGCCATAGTTATGACTCGTTTAGATAAGGGAGCGTTTAATCCTGCTGGCCAGCTTTCTTCATAGAATGCATCTGTGCTTGGCCAATGTCAACTGCCCTTGGCGCGTTCACCTTCTCCGGTCCAATTCTGCCAGTTACAATGTTGACAACTCTGTCTGCATGTTCGTTTAGGTCAAGTGGGTCGATACAGGACTGGAGTTTTCTCCTTATCTTATCTCGGTTCTCTGCATCAGATCGTATGCATGATGGCTTCTCTTCCTTGTGAATGGTCACCTCTGTGAGATGGTGGACTATCTAACTAAACGTGTGAATACTATAGGCCCACTTCTTCAGTGTAGAAGTCTTCAGTGTAATGCCAACGATTCCATGTATGCCATGACCGTAGCGCATGAACGTGGACTCGATGTACATATCCGACCATATGCCGTTCCATAGGCCCTTCTTGTGCCGCATCACGTGATCTCCTTTTAAGAACATTTCCAGAATGTCTCCATGAAGCCTTTCCATCGATCGAAGGTAGTAGAGCCCACATATTGCATAGTTGTGATGTCCAGCCGCGAAGAAGTATGGGAGCATCTCCTTCATCGCCTAAAGATGCAATGGCCAGTCTCCTTCATGCTCAGCACGAAAAATGCCATCATGATGAATACAGGTTTCACAAGGTTCTGTACCCATAGTTGTGTGGTCATGATCTTTGTTGCTTTGGTTTCAAGAGTGTCCATTAAGTCTTCATGACTTTCTGCCTGAGCCACGTTGGAACGAAGGACCTCCTCAGTCACCAATTGCAGGGCCCTGAAGTTTAGGGGTAAATTTTTTCCACCAAGCATATGAGCAACACCTCCAAAGGCAGATTTCATCATGTCTTCCAGCCCACTTTCAGCCATCAAGTTCCCCACACAACCGATGAAACTCAAAAGGGTGCGCATGCCACCCAGCCTTGGTATGAACTGGGTAAATCGCTCAGGATAAACCCATTTAACATTAACAGCCACTCGATACAGCTGTTGGTCGTTTGTGAAGATGGTTACGGTTTGTCCACACTCTGCGGTCAAGCGTTTTCCCTCCATTGCTATAACCGTCGTGTCCAGATCAGCTGGATCCTTATCTATGAGTGGTGTATAAATGGCTCTCGTTGCAGGTTGGATGGATCGTCCTTGCTCTCTGCAGAGCTTTTTTTATTTTTTTTAATTTTTTTTTGTATACTTTGGTCGAGGCTCGTATGAGAGCTAACACACAACTCACAGCAAGGAAGCATGAGACAAGAGGGGCGGGAGTGGAAGGGACAAAACAGTGGGGAACAGACACATTAGGTGAACTGTGGAAGGGAGAGGGATGGGGATGGGACGGGGAACATGGCGAAGAGAAGATGGACATTTCGGGGACTTTCAGGAAGGAAAGCAGGAGAAATGAAGGAAGTGGGCTTGGGTGGATTATCGGGGGTAGAAAAGATCGAGGATTTAGATGGGGGAAGATAAGAGGTGGTGGTGAACAGCTGTTTTGAAAGCCTGGAGGGAAGAATGGGAAAGAATAGAGTGAGGAAGTTTATTCCAAAGGCGGGAAAAAAGAGGAATGAAAGAGTGAAGATGAGCAGTGATTCGAGATTTTGGTAGTTTTACCAGAAGGGGGTTGTTGGCGGACCTTGAGCGCCCTGTGGAAATGTGGTGGGGACAAATCGCAGAGAGAGCAGGGGGGGGCAAGGCTGGAGAGGAGTCGGTAGAAGACAGAAAGACCACCGACCAACCTGCGGTGATTGAGTGAGAGGCCCAAAGACTCAGCTTCATCGCGGGAGATGCCGATGATCTTAAATGCCCTGGTTTCGACAGTGTGAAGCCGAGAAAGGTGGGAGGCAGGAGCACCAGCCCAGAGGGGAGAGCAGTACTCCATCAGGCTACGGACAAAAGCTTTGTAAGTGGTCAGGAGCTCAAGAGGGCTGAGGAAGGACTTAGCACGACGGAGGATTCCCAGTCGGCGACTGGCTTTTGAGGGGAGGTTGGAAATGTGACTTTCCCAGGAAAGGTCATGGCAGATAGTGAGACCTAGAAGCTTGAAAGAAAAGACTTCTTCCAGAGGATTGTTGAGAAAGTGGATGGGGGGGTTTTGTAAACGGTCCTTTCGAAGAGACATAGTGAGAGTGTGAGATTTGTCCGGATTGAAAGACATGTTCCACGTGTTGGACCAGTTTGTAATTTTATCCAGATCTGCAGTGAGCGAAGAAGCTGCTGCTTGCCGGTCTGAGGGGTGACAGATGGTACGGCAGAGGGTGGAGTCGTCGGCAAAGAGAAATAGAGGATTTTCCAGAGAGTCTGAGAGATCATTGAAAACCAGAAAAAAGAACAGGGCCCAGAACGCTACCTTGAGGAACTCCAGCCTGCACAGGAAGAGGGGATGACAGAACTCCATTTAGGGCCACACGTTGACTGCGACAGGAGAGGAAGTCTGCGAGCCATGAGTGGAGATGGCCTTGAATACCATGGGAAGAGAGTTTGGTGAGTAGGGCAGGGTGCCAGACTGTGTCAAAAGCATGTGATATGTCCAGGGATACGGCTCAGATTTCCTGTCTGGCATTGAGGACCTCCATCCATTGATGGGAGAGCAGAAGCAGCATATCCAGGGTAGAGTGACCTTGTCTGAAACCAAAATTAAACCAAAACCAAAATTAAATTAGCTTTGTATTAAAGCCACCAAACTCTGGTGTGTTCTGATCAGAAGTGATTTGCTTCAGAAAAGAGAAATCCATATCTTGAACTCTCCTAAGTTGTATAGCTTGATGAGCCAATAGCGGAGAGGTAACACCACACGTGTGGCTTCTTCAACTGGTATTGCTGGTTTCTCAGGTCCCTTGTACCTTTGAACCAAAATGTCTTCTGTCACAGGTGTCTTCATTTCATCACGGGTCAATCGTCTGATGATGGCTTCATCTTCAGATGTGCAAGATATCTCCTGATCTTTTATGGTAAGTAGTACTGCAAGAGAATGTGTTGAAACGAGTCCATTCTGGGATGAGATATTTGTGTCGAAGTTGTCAGCAACAACCTGAACGAGGCCACATTCAGAGTTGGCGGTTCCCCTAATCCCGGAGTGAACAGTTGCAGCCTTTGCTGCTGATCCCTTGAAATGCTGAAACTCATCATAGGAACAGGTCACACGATAGTTGTACAACTGCTCGATGAGACTTTTACGACTGACTAGAACTCCCAGTGCTATTTGGAGTGTAGTTGGCCGATTGGTGATCATATTCGTTATGATGTTTCCTATCAGAGCTCCTGGAAGTGTGCAGTCCAGTTTAGCTGATATTTTGGAGAGTAGCAATTGAAGGGTTGAACTCACTGCTTCATTAGCAATATCTATATTAATTCTAGTCTGATAGGAACTGGGGTCGGACGACAACTGCTTAGATTGCTGTGCAACCTTCTGGGCAATTCGTTCTATGGAAACATCAATGGCGTCACCTTCATCTGATGCTACTAAGTTGATCACAGTTGACGCTCTGCTGCGAAACAAGATTAAACTAGCGACACCTTCACCAGACAGAACCAGAAGCTCAGAGCCAAGTATGTCCAACAATTTGGATAACAGGGTTCGTCGACAGTATAGCTTTCCTCCATGATCCTTGTACATGTTGTAGACTTCTACTGCATTCCAGATGCGCAACATGTCGTTTTTCATCGATAGGATGGTAGAACTGACAGCTGGCTCAATGTTCTGAGTTTCTCTGCCACTGTGCGCTGCTGCTGCAACAGAACGGGGTGCCATGAAGGACTTTCTGCAGTCATCGTGATATCTCGCATCAGCAGCATGAAGATCGCTGATTGCACCCATTAATCGTATCTTGACCTGGCGTCCTTCTTCATCCTGGCGGGAATCGATAACATCTAGAATAGTTTGTTTTAACGTTGTCCGATCAACACGATCTGCAGTCCTACAAAGGAGAACTCGCCGCCAACGATGAGGATTCTTCTTATCAAAGTCCATGATGCACTTTTCTCCGCAAAAAATGCAATGATTTTTAAAGTCAAGTACTGTCATCTTTGAACCGCGGCTTCTTTTGCGTGTTGAAGCATCTTCCAAAGAGAAATTACTGATTCGTTTCAAGTGTCTTTCTATGTGCGAGCGTAATGTGTACGTTGACACAGTCTCTATGGCATTTGAGCTCGATAGATTCGTCTGCCTGTAATCTTTGTTCAAGCTCTTCATGTATACCATCTTGTCTTTCTTTGCTTGACCGGATGGTACTTCGCACTCTGTCTGGACCAACTGTTCCCAGAGGTTTTCCAGCTTTAGTTGCATTTCAGGGCCTGAAGAAACAGTCTCCCATGGTGATGGAGCCTCAACCTGTAACAATAGAGGTAATTATAAACATCAGTAAACATTTAATTTCTTTGTTGGTATTTTAAAAAATTCTCAGGAAACAGGTTCCACCCTGTGTACTTTTAAAAATCAATAAAACACACAGTTGCTTTCAGACAGATCATGTTACATAATAACAAAAAAAACTTGCTTGCAAATAATATCGATCATTCTACTGTATCAGAAGACATTACTCTTACTTAAAACTCAGTTCTCCATGTTTCTTTCATTACATTACAAGCCTCAACTTACTTGATCAGAAACAGTTCATGCTGTTGATCTTCTGAGGTCAGCCATTTCTTCACAACTGAACTGAGCATAAACAGCTCTGTGCAAGTTATTTTCAAACAGTTTTGTTGTTGTTTTACTGTACTGCAAAAACGCCGATTGGCGTGGACAAATTCAGGGGGTAAGGTTATGCTAATTTGCATATTAATGAGCTAAATTTCAATGTTATCAAATTGTCAGTGTGTTTGTCATGACCAGTGACCCTAAAAATATTGGTTTGGACACCTCAACCAGGCTGTTTGGATGCTTACTTCTGGAGATATAAAGAAAAATTGTTATTTTGATAATAGCGACTGCTAATTTGCATATTGATGAGCTAAATTTAAATGTTATTAAATTTTACGTGGGTTTATCATGACCAGTGACCCTAAAAACATGGGTGTAGGCACCTCAACCAGGCTATTTGGATGCTTACTTTTGGAGATATTAAGAAAAATAGTAATATCAACAATGGCCACCGCTAATTTGCAAATTCATGAGTTTCTACAAAAAATGCTCAAGGGTGCCAGAGTGGCATCATTCGGAATATTCATTCAGATGGTCTGGTGATCACAAAAATGCAGAAAAACATTGTGCGGACCCGAATGCAAGGTCATCTTGAAAAATGGTGTTTGACATCCGGACTACTCGGACTTATTTCCAGTTGTTACTGGAGTTCATCAGGGGTGTGTACTGGCCCCCACACTTTTCAGCACTTGTATGGACTGGATTCTGGGGAGGATGTCGGAGAGATCAAGCTGTGGTGCATCGTTTGTGCATGTCAAGATCTCTGACCTTGATTTTGCAGATGATGCAGTCATCTTTACGGAGACTCGAGCTATCCTTTTGGGGGCCCTCAAGGTCCTGAATGAGGAGACGGAGACACTGGTATTGTGGGTTTCCTGGGTCAAAACTGAGGTCCAGGCTTTTAATGACATCTTGGATGCTGCTATCTTGTCTGTACCTGTTTGTGACGAGGACGTTGCAGTCACGGAGAGATTCACTTCCCTTGACAGTGATATTCATGTCTCTGCTGGCTGTGAGCCATCGGTCAACAGATGTCCGGGTTGAGCCTGGGGAGTTATGGATTCACTGGATCATGGGGTGTGGTGCTGCCAGTACCTGTGCGGTAGGATGAAAGTCCAAGTCTTCAGGTCCTTGGTGCTTCAAGTCTTGTTCTTGGTCTTTCTCTTCGAGCTTCGAGTCTTGAACCATCACACATGTGAGACTTGGACCCTAACCAGGGATCTGAGATGGCGACTTAATTCCTTTGGCACCAGGTCTCGTCGCATAATCCTTGGCTCTCACTGGATGGACCTTGTGTCAAACACGGTTGCTGAGAGAGACTCAAATAATATTTCTTACCTGCTAAGTTTGCGAGCATCAGCTGCAGTTCTATGTAGACGTACCTTGTTTTCCTGACGCTGATCCTGCTCACCAGATTCTCTCACCGAGGGAGCCTCGTAAGTGGAGGAGGCCAATTGGCTGACCATGTGCCTTGTGGTTGCAGCAGGTTGATCAGCATCTCAAAGAGATGGGGATGGGCCAGGCATCTGCCTGAGGGATGGCCAGACAGAGGCCCCTGGAGTACCAGCGGAAAGTGGACGCAGCGACGTGCTGTTCTGGCACATACTCCACCACTTGACCTGACCTCGAAGACTTATATGGATTTTATGAAAAAAAGATGTAAACAAGTCTGAAGACGACGATGGTTCACGAGCGGTATTTGATGATGTAGATTGTTTCAGAAGTCAAGGATGAGACAATGTGATAATTTTTGACCAAGTTATAAAAATGATCAACATGATATGGTACGAGTGACAGGTTATTCGTTGCAAAATGTCGAAAACCCGGTTTCGTTCAACAACTTTCAAAATTTCACCTTTGCATAACATTTAAAGGTCACAAAACAATGTTGTGGACATTAAAATAAGGAAACAGGATATGTGCTATAGCTTATTGGAGTTAGTTCGTCGAAGAAGGTCGAAAACCCGGTTCGATTCCCACAACTTTGAAAATTTGACCTTTGTGGCCTTTAAAGGTCAAAGGTCAAGGATTTTGACCTTTGGTGCAAAACTTCCTCCGGAACATTCCAGTAACACTATAACGTCATATAGGCTATATGGCATTTCACACTCCTCGGATTATCCATACTTTGATGAAATCAGCGTAAAAACAAACTTGAAGGGGGCGCCACGGGCAAGGTGTTCGAGATAGAGCAAAATGGTTTCAAGACTTTAGGTGGGGAATGACCTCAAGATTATGCATAAAAATATTGGCATCCCAGCTCTCAAAGTTTGGGTGGTCGTATGATTTTTATGTCAAAATTCGTGATTTTCTAAGTTTTTGACCTTGTGACCTTGACCTTGGGATGAAAATGAAAAATCGGACAATGACAAGTTTTAACCTAAAATAAATAACCTAATGCACTGCATAACTAACTAAACAAACTCTCACAGACTCATTCGGACAATTTAATTAAAATTGCCGGCGCTAAAACAAACATGCAGGTGGGGTTTCACGTATTTACAACCTTAACTTATCGATTACATTACACTAACCATGGCCCAGGACTTGTGATCTGTGAAAGGGGAAAGGCAAAGGTCAGAGCAAAGTCTTTGGTGCAGGGGAATGGATGGAGATGGTCGCAAAACAAATGGACATGATGGATTTACGGGCTGCCTGCAAGGCAGTCCTTGCAAAACTGGATGTTCCTGGCGCACATGGTGATGGATGGACACAGGGGCAAACACAAACAAGGGCTAGCAGGCATGGGGTCATGGCAGAGGCAGGCAAACGAGGTATGGCAAGGTAAGCCCATGCAGAACAGGCAGCTGCAGCACAACAGGACGGCAGGTGAAGCTGGCCGGCCTCTGATGTGGTTCCATCAGGTCTGGAGGGAGTGCGGTGGTGCCGGCCGCTTTGAAGGCGGGCTAAGACCTAGCCTACTGTCTCCCCCCGCTCTATCGCCTTTGCCTGTCTCTGTCCATACCCGCTCCCTTAATTTGCCACAAAAACAACAAAATTTAGCCCCTCTTTATTTTTATTTCCCTTTTATAATTGTCTCCCTCACCCCCTTTATTGTCTTTGTCCGGCTCGCCTATCATGTCCACCTAGCCTACTCCCAACCCCTACGTTCCCTCTCTGGAGGGGAATAGGGAGAGACTAGCGTCCTGTCTCGAGGCCCAATGAAGCCTCAGAATGGCCTCCTCAGAGTTGAGCGATCTACCAAGGTGAGTCCAGCAGCCTACTACGAGCGAAGGGATGGATGGTGCGAAGGGGTACATCTCCTATCTACCCTAACATTCATTAACCTGAAACTACCCCGGGGCTTTCCAAAAACGCCTCACACTTAAAAAACTATCGGTTCGAAAAACCATGATTCCCGTCGCCTGTGTTGGTGTCCATGATAAATTTTGGCCTTGCCCTCAAATTTTCATACGTGCCCTCCCTAACTATTAAATCGATCCGCAGCACATCTCATCGATTTCAAAACATTTAAACAATGGAAGGTGAGCTATCTCAGGAACATGCACTTATCGACATAGCTGACTAAGGGAACCTGTATGTTGTGTGCAATTGAATTCCAAATTCGTAACAATATCGACGGAAAAACTGATAATAAGGGTAGAACAAATTTCAAAAATAAAAAAATATATATATTTTTTTCGACTGGATCGATTACCCAACAGACAGACAAACAGACATTCCGAATATCGTGGTCACTCCTGCCGGTGCTCGTGAACCAATAATATTTGGAGGAAAAAAATTCATTCGAGAGTGAAGGTTTTGTGGGTTAACGTTGGTGATGTAACTCTTTCATGTAATTCTAACCCACTGACTTTTCATCACATTGACATTGCTTTGCATCATCAATTTTACTGACTTGCTTTCCTTTTCCTTGAGGTGTGGATGTCCAGTGCTGAAAACAAGATTCAGCATCGGCACAGCGATGGGTCCATACTGCACTCTTCCCACCTCATCCAACCCAGGTCGGCACTTTTTCATCGGATGGATCACATGATCAGTCTTGATTGGAATTGACACGAAATACAGCATCGACCTGTTATACTAGACGAAGTGCACACCATAATTTATCGGGCACAACTATATGGCTGGGCATTGTGCTCGGCCTTCAATGCGGTGTCTGCAGAAATTATCGACAGCATTGAATCACTCTAAAACAACTTTTGTGGGAATTTCCATGAAAGTAATAAATTTGCTAAAACATATCATGGGTAATTAACATAGTTGCAAAGCAGAAGCCATTTTCCAGCACAATTGCTGTTGGAGGATAGTTGTGTGGGAAGGAACCTGTGACCTGTGACCTTCAGGCTGACTTTGTCCATTCATTTTGCAGTGCACCATCACACATCGTGCAACGCAATATTTCAGTGGATGAATTTGATGACTTTGATGATGATTATGATGGTAATGAGATCCTCTGGTGTCATGTCCTCTATGACTTCAAGGGTAAGTTAATCAATCAGAAATTTCTTAACTCGTGAAATGCAAAATCTGTCCAGTTAATAATCTCCCATTCAATTGAAAGAAACTTTGTTTGCCTGCCTGTCTTTTTGGTTTTGATTCTCGTTCTAAACAAACATTTTAACCAAAGAATACACATTTTTATTGTGCCTTTTGCTTGGTCTGTATTAATTTACCTCCACCACTGAAAGTGGACATTATGTTTTCACCCCTGTCTGTTTGTTTGTCAGTCTGTATGTGAGCAGGATATCTCAAAAGGAACTCGATGGACAGGCTGGGTGTGTGACATGGACCAATTGATTTGATTTTGATAAAGATCTGGATTTGGATCCGGATACGAGAATTTTTAAAGTGAATCTTCACAATTGAAAGATATGGCCAAAGACGATGTGTAGCATTACATCTCAAAAAAAGTTTTGGATGGATTCGGACAAAATTTGGTTGACAGGTTGTTTGTGACAAGGAAGAATTGATTCGATTTTGGAAAAGATCTGGATCCGAGAATGTTTCAAGTGATTCTTCACCATTGAGAGATGCGGCCAAAAGTGATATACAGCACAATATCTCAAAAAATGTTGTGGATGGATTCGAACGAAACTTGGTGGATGAGTTTGGTAGGTGACCAGAACAAAGCGATAAGATTTTGGTTAAGATCCAGCCTACCAGTGGGATCCAAAATGTAAACTGCCCAGCTTAACGGAAATATGCACTCCACTGAATGCTGTTCTCGTTGGTACATGTGATGAAATCTCGTAGAGGTCAACCGTGAAGGAAGCAGTTGCTGTGCTTGTCAGTATGATGGAAACGTTTCTACACAACGTATAATTATCGACAATATGCTAAATTTTTTAAGGCGTTTGGAGAAATATTAATGTGACATGAGAATGGAATTGAACCCAAACTCTGCCTTCAAACATGCCAGCCTTTAAATAATTACATTGTCGTGCCTCGGCATGCTTTGAGTAAGGCTGCGGTAGGTAACTGCATGTGAGTATGCTGCTTCTGTAAACAATCATGGTATTTAAAACCCAAATTATATAATTGATAACCCATGGGACACGCTAGTATTAGGAGTGACTATACCATCGCATGCAGTTTGAGAAGCCTTAGAATATAATTGATGGGATGTGATGGCCTGAGCTTGCTACAGAGCCCATCATTCAGCAAGTTTCTTGCCCGTGAGTGTCTGCTGTGTCAAGCGGCTCCATGGCATGGTGGCTTTCCTCTCAAATAAATATTGTTGATGCAATACCAGGTGACTTGTGGCCTTGTTCCATCATACTTGGTGTTCAGCTTGGTTCCATCATAAACTTTTATGAACCCCACAACCTGTCACATGTTCTCTCCTCGTGTTTTCCCCTTGTATACATTTACATTTTTTGTAGTCTTTTGAATATGTTGTTACATGATCAAGAGCTATATGCCATTTTTTAATCTCAGGAGAAAGATGGCAAGTCATGTGTGTGGATGACCTCGACAGGGTTGAACGCACCGGATGAGTTTCAGAAATTTAAGGCTCCATGTTGTTAAAATTGAAAACCAGGACAACAACAAAAAACAAACTGTCAGCAATGCTTATGAATTCCGTTGCTTTGCTTATAATTGAACGTTGAGTGCATTGATCTTCATACCCTTATGGGTGTGATTGATGTTGGCTGCCTTCCAAGCAGAGGAAACACATTAAACATAACATGAGTTTCAGTTAAACATGGGTGCCTCAACAGAAAGTGCTGGAAAATTTACTGAAGTTTCATTTGTGGACGTAATGATACTTTTTGTTTTCTTTATCAGACAAGGATGTTTGAAAAATATTATGATCATATCTTTTTTTTGAAATTTGTTTCACTAAAACAAAAATGATATCTTATGCTGGCATTCATGACTAATGTGCTTTGTGTGTGACCGCATTTGCAGCCCAGGGAACAGACACCGTGTCCGTGAATAAAGGGGACAAGCTTCGTGTGGTGGAGAAGGATCATGGCGATGGTTGGACGCGGGTGCAGCCTCGTGTCGGTGGTGAAGGCTATGTTCCCACCACTTACATAAAAACTCTATGAGGTTGATGTTTGGCCTGAGAATGTTGGAGTATATGGCTGGAAAAATGTAAATTTCTTTACAACTACCAAGATATTTCATTTATTGTGTTTTGGCCTTGTGAACCATTTCCAACTCGATTTGGTGGCTGAACTAAATGGGCTCGGAGTATTTTGCAAAGGGTGGGCATAACCTCTCACCCCAACAACACTGACTCTTACTTGGAGTGAATATGCTACCACCTGAAGCCTAAAATGCTCCAATTATCTTGATATTAAGCTATTAATTCAGAAATAATGAAACATGTCTAAATAGTTTGTTCAGCGTTTTAATTGTATGTGTGTGTGTTTTGTTTTTATCTTTTATGGTGTCATAAGAATCTGATGCTCGATCTTAGGATTGTTGCATGTGGAGTTGATGATTAAATTTTGATTCTCATATACTCAAAATCTGGGAACATTTGCTTAATGAGATTAGTCTTTCTGTGGGAACAGTTTTACCCTCTGCTTCAAAATCATTTTTGAAACAATGGAATGGTTATAATATGTTGTTCATTAACTTAGAAATTTATGACATCACTTTGCATGTAGAATAACAATAACAATAATAACTAGAAAACAGTTTTTTTTTTTTTTTTTTTTTTTTTTTTTTTTTTGTATACCTTGGTCGAGGCTCGTATGAGAGCTAACACACAACTCACAGCAAGGAGGCATGAGACAAGAGGGGCGGGAGTGGAAGGGACAAAACATTGGGGAACAGACACAGGTGAACTGTGGAAGGGAGAGGGATGGGGATGGGACGGGGAACATGGCGAGGAGAAGATGGACATTACAGGGACTTTCAGGAAGGAAAGCAGGAGAATTGAAGGAAGTGGGCATGGGTGGATTATCGGGGGTAGAAAAGATCGAGGATTTGGATGGGGGAAGATAAGAGGTGGTGGTGAACAGCTGTTTTGAAAGCCTGGAGGGAAGAATGGGAAAGAATAGAGTGAGGAAGTTTATTCCAAAGGCGGGAAAAAAGAGGAATGAAAGAGTGAAGATGAGCAGTGATTCGTGATTTTGGTAGTTTTACCACAAGTGGGTTGTTGGCGGACCTTGTGCGCCCTGGGGAAATGTGGTTGGGACAAATCGCAGAGAGAGCAGGGGGGGCAAGGCTGGAGAGGAGTCGGTAGAAGACAGAAAGACCACCGACTAACCTGCGGTGATTGAGTGAGAGGCCCAAAGACTCAGCTTCATTGCGGGAGATGCCAATGATCTTAAAAGCCCTGGTTTCGACAGCGTGAAGTCGAGAAAGGTGGGAGGCAGGAGCACCAGCCCAGAGGGGAGAGCAGTACTCCATCAGGCTACGGACAAAAGCTTTGTAAGTAGTCAGGAGCTCAAGAGGGCCGAGGAAGGACTTTGCACGACGGAGGATTCCCAGTCGGCGACTGGCTTTTGAGGCAAGGTTGGAAATGTGACTTTCCCAGGAAAGGTCATGGCAGATAGTGAGACCCAGAAGCTTGAAAGAAAAGACTTCTTCCAGTGGATTGTTGAGAAAGTGGATGAGTGGGTTTTGTAAACGGTCCTTTCGAAGAGACATAGTGAGAGTGTGAGATTTGTGTGGATTGAAAGACATGTTCCACGTGTTGGACCAGTTTGTGATTTTATCCAGATCTGCAGTGAGCGAAGAAGCTGCTGCTTGCCGGTCTGAGGGATGACAGATGGTACGGCAGAGGGTGGAGTCATCGGCAAAGAGAAATAGAGGATTTTCCAGAGAGTCCGAGAGATCATTGATGAAAACCAGAAAAAGAACAGGGCCCAGAACGCTACCTTGAGGAACTCCAGCCTGCACAGGAAGAGGGGATGAAAGAACTCCATTTAGGGCCACACGTTGACTGCGACAGGAGAGGAAGTCTGCGAGCCATGAGTGGAGATGGCCTTGAATACCATGGGAAGAGAGTTTGGTGAGTAGGGCAGGGTGCCAGACTGTGTCAAAAGCACGTGATATGTCCAGGGATACGGCTCGGATTTCCTGTCTGGCATTGAGGACCTCCATCCATTGATGGGAGAGCAGTAGCAGCATATCCAGGGTAGAGTGACCTGGTCTGAAACCAAATTGATGATTGGAAATCAAGCCATTGGAGAAGAGGAAGGATTTCATGTCTGAAGCAATGATGGATTCCATAACCTTGCTGATGATTGGGAGAAGGCTGATTGGTCTGTAGTTACAGGGATCTGTTTTTGCACCTTTTTATGCAGGGCAGTGATGTTAGCAGATTTCCAAGCAGATGGCAGATGACCTTGGGAAAATGAGAGGGTGAATAGAACAGAGAGAGGGTGAGCAAGAGCAGAAGAGCAGGCTTTGAGGACACGTGGGCTGATGCCGTCTGGACCGGTTGCAGAATCTGACTCGAGGTTTGAAAGCAAGCTCTCCACCTTGTCAGGAGAAAAGGATACAGAGTCCAGGGACAGTTGGGTGCGACTGGGTAAAGTGGGTAGAGATAGTGATGGGTTTGGGACACAAGATTTAGCTGCAAACACCGAGTTTAGACATTCAGCTTTATCACGTGTGGAATCAGCAGTGCGGCCATTTGAGGTAAGGGAGGGGATGGAGGGGGAACATACACCAGAAACAGATTTGATTAAACGCCACCAGGATTTTGAGGAGGGAGAGAGGTTTGAGAGTTCAGACTTGAGATGAGAAAGATGTTGTTTTCTGGCTCTCCTGAGGGTAGATACACACTTGTTCCGAGCTTTGTGGAAAGAACTGAGATTGCCCTCAGTTGGGTTTGCTTTCCATGAGGCAAAGGCAAGTTGTTTCAGGACAACTGCCTCGCCACAAGCTTCAGTAAACCAAGGGCGGGAGGAAGGGTAAGACAACTGAACACGAGAGGGGATAAATCTGTGCATGAGGGAGAGCAAGTTTCTTTGAAAGAATTCCCAGGATGAGTTGATGTTTGAGAAAGTAGTGATAGGAGACCAGTCTGTAAGTTTGATGGCTGCTCGGAGACCCTGCCAGTCGGCTTGAGTGAAATGCCAGACTCGACGGCGGTGAGGTGGTTCTCTGATGACAGCCAGAGAGATGTCCACTTTAACAAGGACGTGGTCAGAAGAACCAATTGGAGCGAAGGAAGAGCAGCAGATATTGTCGGGGAAATTTGTCAAAATCAGATCCAGAAGAGATGGAGTACCATTGGTAATTGTACCATTTGTACCATTTGTTGCAAACAAATGACTGAAGTAAGCATTCCAGATTTATTATATGCACCAGGGATTCAGAAGCAAGCATCAGCCCACGAACCGATCACGTGAACCTCCCATGCCAACATGGTGTGTGCCTTTTTATAATGGCAACCACCCCCCCCCCCTCATTCTCTCTGGAAGAACAGCGTTTGACTGGATATTAAAGAACACACAACTACCCTCATAGTTTAACCCCTGTGCAACACATCTAAAAGTTAACGTCCCTAGTCTAAGTGTTAATAAGCTCTCCTATCCATCCTCACACTATACACAGCACTTATACTCTATCCCAAACATATTCAACAAGAAAAAGAGCAATCAAAGATTACAGACCCTCACCAGGACTTGTTTTATGTGGTGTTTGTGTACTGGTGTTATGCAATTAATATGAGACATAATTAGAACTGCCACTTTATAACTGCTGGCAGTGATGACTGGGTACCAAGACGTCCCGTGTTGATGCAACCCCGCTTTGATTGGACACCTGACCCTGACCCATGACATTTTAAAATTATTATTCAATTTAATTTAGAATGGGATTAAAATAAATTCAATTCAAATCGAATGGAAGATTAAGGAGGTACAGTCCTGCATTGGAGTAATCAGAAGGAACCCAAACAAGCAAAAATAAAAGATGAAGTCATCAAGAGGAACCTGGATAGGATTCAAATTTCAGCTGTTACTCCTCTACCCTCAAACCCTTCCAAGCACAGCCAAGTGAGCCTTATTCCCAAAAAACAAAACAAACCCAGATCAAATAATTAAATAATTCTGGCTGCCAGACCACGCATCCCATCAAGTTGAAATTTAAAACGTATTCACCATCACCACGAGATTATAATTTTGAAGTTTCACTTCGAATGATGAAGCAGTTCCAGAGAAAACGTTATTTAATATTTTTCTTCAATCCAATTTGTACCTTGGAGCGACTTTTATCTCCTTTGAGTTTATCAACTTGCACACTTACTTACCTCACACACATTAACACCTTCGCAGGTTTCAATAGGCACTCATCAGTGATTGTGACGGACGATGCTCCCTGTTGGTCAGGACACTTGCAACAGTGCTGGTGGGTTCACAGTCGCCATTCCAGTGAATTGGTCCGATTTCAAATATGCCATATGCCTGGGGCACTACGTAAAGCTAGATAAGTCTATGATTGAGAGTTGGATTAAGGTCTCGATCAAG
Source organism: Eptatretus burgeri (assembly GCF_056783735.1). NCBI lineage: Eukaryota > Metazoa > Chordata > Myxini > Myxiniformes > Myxinidae > Eptatretus > Eptatretus burgeri. The sequence continues at coordinate 89,112,401 of NC_140966.1, forward strand.
AGTGATTTTACCTGGATTTACTATGACGGAATGCCTTTGCCTCAAGGCAAACACTGGCAACAGCAGCAAAAGAAAATGCCTCCATACGATCAAACACAATCACACTATAATTCCAGAAGTGTTGTTACGTGAGTGTTTTTTGTTTTTGTTTTGTTTTTACTTCTGTGCACTCCTGAACTTCTGGACGTAATATGTTGAAAATTGTTGGTTGTGTTCAGGTGTACAAAAGATTTTAGGTGGTTAAAAATAAATCATAGCGGGGTGATGGTGGGAGGAGTACCCCAATTCTCTCCATGTATATATTGTTACGGTTGTGGAAATTCACAGAACACCATTCAGGCTTCCCAGAGATCAGTTATGTCGATAAGTGTGTGTTCAGATTAGATTTCCCCACCGATGTCGAACGGGATTTATTCGTGTAACCGGGCCGTCATCTTTGAGTCAGCCATTATTTTTTTGCTATCTTTATTTTGGAACAACCGCATCTCAACAACCACGCCATCCCCACCATAACGCCAACCACACCACTACTTCAACAACCACAATGGCCTCCCCAACGAATAACATCACGCCAACCAACGCGATGGATTCTCGACAAATAAAGAGGACAAAAGCAATGGTAAAAAAACCCATTGCTCCGACGGTTAAAACAACAACGTGCTCTGAAGAGAGAAATCCCGATAACACCTGGGATTTCCCCCCCTCCCACCCCCCGTGCGCCGGGAGGGAGGAGGGGTGGATCGAGCCAAGGTTCAAAGGTGAAGTAAGGGAGGGTGCTCATTTTGGGTGGAAAAATCCCACTGTGACCAAACAACTGAGCCCAGCCGAGCTTTGCTGGAATTTTCCCCCGCACGCCGGGAAGGGAGGGCGAGGCTCCATGGCTAAAAAGCGGGCGCGTGAAAACGCCGGGTGTGTGGAGTTGAGGAGAGGGTCGCCAGGAGTTGAGTCTGGAATCGGAGGAAGCAGTGAGGAGTGAGAGAGTCTTTCTCCTTACTCTCTCTCTCTCTCGCTCCTTGATCGACGGAATCGAGAGTGAAGTCAGGAGCTGGTGCAGTCCCGCGGAGTGTGGGCAGAGCCACCGAGGGTCGCCGAACCAGGGCCCAGCGAGTCACCACGAGGGTGACAGGTAACCAGCATGATCTCTCGGAGCTCTTGCGGTCTCCACAGCTCCGCGAATATTAACGGCCTGCGGGTCCAGTCTGCCCTCCCTTTCCTGGGGTTTCTTTGCATGAAAGCTGTGGCGCCTTGTCTGTGAAGTAGTGAACTGTTAGGTGACTGTGTACAGAAATAATAGAATGGTTGTAGTTCTTTGTCTTGCTTGTGTTTTGTCTCTTACCTGCATTGCTTTATTGACTGCATGAGTGCATATGTGTCGTGTGTGAAATAAATGTCATTGTTTAAATGTTTACCCGTTTGTTGCGTCCTTTCCTGTCATTGAGCTGCCGTATTGCGTTTGGGATACTATCTGGCTTTTAAATTGCCGATAAAGTAATCGGATACGGCAGGGCTTGGCGATATACACCGCTCGGCAAATCGCAAACGGAGCAAGCTGCTGAAGCGGCTCGTTTCCAAGCAGGCCCCGTTGAGGTATAAATCCCCGGCATTCTGTCTGCCAGCATACTTCGGTAAATCGACAATTCGGCCATCGGACCCTGTCGCGCGCGGACAGAATAGTTGGCTGATTTACGGTGTGATTAAAAACACACCCGTAGCTGGATTTCGGCATTGATCCGAAAGCTGCGACTAGGTTTGCCCGTCCGGTGGGCATGCGGCCGCGATTAGCTAAAAGCGTTCGCTCGCACGCCGACGCGGCGGGAAGCCACAACAATATGTATGTCATAGCTCTTGGTGGGAGCAGGTATTATATGTCATACTAATACCCCAATTATGGGGGAATTCACCCATCCCAAAGGACGAGCCGAAGTGTACACAAGAATAATCACAACTGAGATGGCAATAGCTTTTCAATGTCTTAACTGTAACACTTTTATGGGCACACGGCAGAATGAAGTCTAACACAGATGAAATTAGAAGGGCACTCGGAAGAGCACATACCTCCTCCATGCAATGCCTGATCCAGGAGAAGATATCAGGCTCAATACATTTTTGAAATATCATGCTATACAGTACTATATCGTTTTTGGCACAATCTCTCAATGGTGAAGAATTACTTTTTAAAATTCAAAAAACTCTAGTATCCGGAACTGGATTCAGATCTTCACCAAAATCAAGTCAATTCGTTGTCACACACCCAACCTGTCCACCAAATTTCATCCGAATCCGTCCACAACGTTTTGAGATATCATGCTCCATATCGTTTTTGGCCCGATCTCTGAATGGTGAAGAATCGCTTAAAAAATTCGAGTTGCCGGATCCGGATCGTCACCAAAAGCTAACCAGTGTGTTCTTGCGTCACACACACACACACACACACACACACACACACACACACACACACACACACACACACACACACACACACACACACACACACACACACACACACACACACACACACACACACACACACACACACACACACACACTTATAAATGCCCAAGACCAAGGACACTCCACGAATGGCTTTCAATTAAATGGCAGGACAGAGACAATTGGACAAATGTAGGTTCTGCAATGGAGAAACAGAAAGCACAAGCCATCTCCTAGCAGGATGTGAAGAACTCATGTCAGAACAGCTGTACACACAAAGACACAATAAGGTATGTAGATCAATCCACTGGTACATCTGTAGAAATATCAATATCCCAGTTCCACAAATCTCATGGAAACACGAACCAAAAGCAATCATTGAAAATGAGGACATGATGCTCACGTACGACCTGATGATTCCATTGAGCGTGAACATAGAAAACAAAGCACTGTGACCGGACATAGTACTCGGATACAAAAAGGAAAAGAAAGCATTGTTAAATTGAGGTTTCAGTCCCCAGTGATGTCAGGCTAAATAATGGAGAAATCAAGAAAATGACGAAATATCAAGACCTCAAGAATGAAGTGAAAAGATCCTGGAATCTGAGGATTGAAGAGCACCGAAGTTGGAGCAATGGGAATGAGGAAGAAGAACCTTACAATTTTTCTCCAAACCATCCCTGGGAACATTTCCACAAACGAACGACAGCTGAAAGCTTTCTCAAGCTCAGTGACGATCCAGAATAGAGCTCTCGGAACAGAACTTTGAGAACAAGAAAACTTCACAACTTAGGCCGTGAATCACGATCCTTCACCAAGATGAAGGTGGATAATTCAAGTCCTGGGAGGGCTCTGTTCCACCTTCTGAAACGGCCAAGGCCATCTCTACTCATGGCTCACAGACTTCCTCTCCTGTCGCAGTGAACGTGTTGCCCTAAATGGAGTTCTTTCATCCCCTCTTCCTGTCCAGGCTGGAGTTCCTCAAAGCAGCTTTCTCGGCCCTGTGATTTTTTTGGTTTTCATCAATGATCCCTCCGACTCTCTGGAAAATCCTCTTTATCTCTTTGCTGATGACTCCACCCTCTGCCGTACCATCTGTCATCCCTCTGACCGGCAAGCAGCAGCTTCTTCGCTCACTGCAGCTCTGGGTAAAATCACAAACTGGTCCAACACGTGGAACATGTCTTTCAATCGGGACAAATCTCACACTCTCACTATGTCTCTCTGAAAGGACTGTTTAGCAACCCCCCCACCCCCATCCACTTTCTCAACAATCCCCTGGAAGAAGTCCTTTCTTTCAAGCTTCTGGGTCTCACTATCTGCCATGACCTTTCCTGGGAAAGCCACATTTCCATCCTGGCCTCCAAAACCAGTCACCGACTGGGAATCCTCCGTCGTGCAAAGTCCTTCCTCGGCCCACCTGAGCTCCTGACCACATACAAAGCTTTCGTCCACAGCCTGATGGAGTACTTCTCTCCCCTCTGGGCTGGTGCTCCTGCCTCTCACCTTTCTCGGCTTCATGCTGTGGAAACCAAGGCATTTCGGATCATTGGCATCTCCTGTGATGAGGCTGAATCTTTGGGCCTCTCACTCTCTCACCGCAGGCAGGTCAGTGATCTTTCTGTCTTCTACCGTCTCCTCTCTGGTCTCGCCCCACCTGCTGTGTCTGCAATTTGTCCCCACCATATTTCCGCAGGGCACTCAAGGTCTGCCAACAACCCCCTTCTGGTAAAACTACCAAAATCACGAATCACTGCTCACCTTCACTCTTTCATTCCTCTTTTTTCCCGCCTTTAGAATAAACTCGCTCACTCTGCTCAATCCTATTCTTCCCTCCAGGCTTTCAAAACAGCTGTTCACCACCACCTCTTATCATCCCCCATCCAAATCCTCAATCTTTTCTACCCCCATTAATCCACCCCAAACCCACCTCCTTCAAATTCCCTCTTTTCCTTCCTGAAAGTCCCTGTAATGTCCATCTTGTATTCCCCATGTTCCCCGTCCCATCCCTCTCCCTTCCACAGATCTAATGTCTTTGTTCCCCACTGTTTTGTCCCTCTTGTCTCATGCCCCCCTTGCTGTGCGTTGTGTGTTCACTCTCACATGAGCCTCGACAAGTTATACAAAAACACCCCAAATCATGGAGATACACACACACACACACACACACACACACACACACACACACACACACACACACACACACACACACACACACACACACACACACACACACACACACACACACACACACACACACACACACACACTCATACACACATACACACATACACACATACACACATACACACATACACACATACACACATACACACATACACACATACACACATACACACATACACACATACACACATACACACATACACACACACACACTTCTCCTTTCAGTGTAATACATAGACCAGTCAAGGCCCTTCGTGTCTGGCCCAGTGGTCCTTACATTTTATAAACGAATAAAATCATAACTACAAACACCACAGATGAGAGTCTTCCCTTATTCTTGTCGGGAAAGCAGCAAGTACCATTTTAAAAAATCTTCCGTTTGACTTGGCCAATATACGGCGTCATACTCTCAATGCGTCATATGTGTCATAATTCTGTCCCGAACTACGACAATTAATCGTTTCACATATCATCTTGTACCAGAAAGATAAGATGCTTTGAATTAGCGATGCTTCTTGAATGATCTCTGACCAGACAAAGTGGGTCGTTAGACGTGGACCAATTGCTTGGACACCTCATTCACCTGACATGCCCTATTGGACAACATTTTCTGGAGCTATGTAAAACTGTTGTTTACTCATGCAAAGCACATTCTTTGGATGAACTGACTCAGGCTATGATCACAATATTGCAATTGTCCAAATTACTCAGCAGCAACAGGAGATTGTTTCAAAGTAGTTTGAAAATCTGATTGAACAATGTATTGCAAAAGATGGCAGGTATGTTGAGGTCAAAAAATTTGAGCTGTATTGAGTAGAAACTATGAATTATGCTTTCATGCACCATCTATAGTTTGTTTCTATCACATGTGATTCAAAAGTTGGAAAAGTTCAAAGTTAGACGAGGAGACTATGGAAACTGTGTTGTGTATTGAAAAGTTTTAAGATGTGTTGAACATTGAAAAGCAATGGGGTTATTGGCATCATTGTGGTTACCTTTTACCTGCGGGCCAAGAGGACACCTGCCTTACCCCACATACCAATATACACTTTATAACAGCCTTTGGTGATCTCAAAACGGAAGTGAAGGCCAACGTGTGACGTGTGGGAGCTTAAAACCTTTCCCAGATTATGAAGCACCTACACCCAAAATTTGGGACCTCTAGGTGCTACGGTCCGGCTTTGAAAGAATAACATACAAACAAACAAACACTTGAAAATCTTTACAAGACATATATATATATATATATATATATATATATATATATATATATATATATATATATATATATATATATATATATATATATATATATATACTAGCAGAGTACCCGCCCTATGGGCAATCTTGTTCCAAGCATGCAACACGTTCTTCAGTTGCATACCTTTATTTGGGCGGTATATAGACAACTGACAGCTCTGTCTACGCAAAAAAAAAGAAGGAAACTCCGGGTTACGTGCATGAAGCAAAAACGTACCTACTGTTCATAATTCAAAACACCTCACTGTACTGGAAAACCTGTGGACAGGAATACTGTATTGTAAATGGTGGAGGCTTGTAATACCCTTCCTTACCTGGAGGTGGCTCCACACGATACACATTTACATGCAATGTTTACATGGCCCCCACCCCGTTTACATTTACACTCTGCCGCTCCATGGGCCCCGCACTCTGCTGGAGCTGGGTCTCTGGTTCACATTTCAAGTCCTCCTCTTCTCGAATGTTCACCACTCACCTAATGTTGTAACGACACAAGGTCAACCCCGAAATCAGGCGACAGACAGTCTGGATTCCAACACCCACCAAAAGCTTGACCATTGGCTCAGGGCATCGTGTTCCATAACAAATCTTTCACCCAGTCCATTTCACTCTAATGTAGGAGTGAAGCTGTCATGTTACTCGAACATTGTAGCCTCAACAAAAGTCATCCTCCAAGTTCTGTTGACAATGCATCACTGTGTCGAGTACCTCGGACGCATTCAGCTGTCTGCACACGTATCCTTTCACCCAGTACAAACAATACTTTATTTAATTAAAGTTGCCTTTTACACAGTATCTCCTTAGCATTTCCAATTATATAGGATTTGTACTAATCCGTAACAATATGTACATACAGTACATTGCTTTTCTGTTTTTGTCCCTGGTCCGTGAATAGCCACGCCAATTATACAGGTGTGGCACAAAACTTCTGAGCTTGCAACAGAATGAACCCAAAATAGGATTTTACCTTGGAATCTGATGAATGTTTTTATGAAGTTTCTTGTCTTCTTTGTATTTATACGGATTATATTCTTTGAAAAAAACTCTTTCATTGAAAATCTCTTTTTGGACCCGAACTGGGAGTCAGCCCGGCTGGGCGCTCATATTTTGGGCGCGGGTTAGTTCGTCCATCCATCCGTCCGTCCGTCTGTCCGTCCGTCTGTCTGCCCGTCTTGAGCCTCCACTTAAAAATAACTGAACACATTTCTTTCATAATCGACACATCCGCACATGCATGCAATCATACCTGGGAATGAGCTTTTCAAATGATTTTTGGGATCAGAACCAATTTCGCAATTGAATTGTTTTCTCGGAGAGAATTGTACAGGATTATATAATATTATTTTGGGAACCATTATTTATTTATTTACACACTGCACCATTTGCATTACCAACACTCAACTTTGAATTATTTATTTACTTTTACATACCTCATAATCTCCAGTACCAACATACAACGTCAAATTGTTTATCGATTTATTTAGAAACACTTTACCAACTCCACCATACATTCAACCCTGAATTATTTATTTGTTTATATACCTTTTACCATTCTACTCCCGATATGCTACACCACCTTAAATTATTTAATTTTCACACTTTTCCATCTCCACTACTTCTATATATCTATACCGTATCTATATATATATATATATATATATATATATATATATATATATATATATATATATTTTTTAATATATATATATATTATTATCAGCCTTTTTACAGCCATTTTTCCCTGCTGAGCAGGGGTTCGTTTTTTGTGGGCTCCATGCAATCATGGTTCCCTTCTTGAGGAAATATTTTATGGCTGGATGCCCTTCCTGATGCCCTTTCTGATGCCCTTCCTAATACCCTTCCTGCCAACAATATATGTATATGTATATATTGTTTCAATGTAAAATCTTCATGTCCCATTTTTAAAGTGCGCTGTGTTCTCGATGAGTAATTGCATCCTTGTTTTTGCTTTGAAGATGAAGAAGTTGAAAATGCAAAAAAAAAATTGTGCATTCCTGTGTGTGTGTGTGTGTGTGACATGATGAGATTAAAATTAACATCTACCATACCTCAAAATGCCACTGTCGCAACAACTGGTTTGTTTGGATTTTTCTGCATGGGGAATTGACAAACACGAAACCTATAAAGCTAGGCGTCACAGCAGTATGTTGTGTCATTAAACAGTGTAAAGTCCTGTGTTGGACTTGATTAAAAAACGACATCTACAGCTGAGAATCAAGACAACATGGACGAACTGGAAATACTGGGACGTGAACTCCAGACCATTTTTAATAACATCAGCAAAGACGCAGAAGTCGATACAGGTAAACGATTCCTTTTGTATGATGTCGACCTTTAATCAGCTTTTTATGATGAGTGCAGTGCTGTAGTAATAATCCATGAAAACAAAACACGAGTAAACTCAGGAATTTTATAAAACTACCACGAGACTACAATTTCATAGCAATGATTGTACAATATTCAAAAGAAAAGGCTTTTAGGTCAATCGTAACTTGTACAATGTCTGTACACAGTTGTCTTAATTAATTGCTATTGTCTCAAAATTTGCTCTACCGGTGGGGACTTGAATCGGACAGCTCGATGCATTACAGACCATGAACATAACCAGGGTTTCTCGTGTGTTTGTGGTTCTGTGAAACCGCATGCCCCCGAGTCAATGGCACACAACATCCAGAGACCCCAAGATAGTTATGTCGTATGTTTTCATTAGTATGTGTCTAGTGGGTAAATGGGAAAGATGTGTTACGTTGGGCTCTTTTAGTTAGGTCCTTAATCTTCAATCGCTGCACTTCTTCTTCCACTCCTTTACCCCACTTTGTGTCTTTCACGTGAAACACGCACGCACACAAACCAATGGGAACCAAGCGAGCAGCGCAGCAAGGGCCACATATGCGTCTGCACATAATTTTCCATTCAAAATTGCGTGCCAATTCTCAACTGCCATCTCACCTCAGACCTTCATTCTGCTCACCATACTGTACCATGCTCACCACAACCACTTCATATCACTTCCAAAAATACGTCCCCCCCCTCCCCCAACAATCCACGCTTACATTTTAATTACAATTGCGACCATTTCAGACCAATGGTTTCACTGTGGACCAATGGCTTGATTTCATCAGGAGCCTCGTTTCACCCAATTTTTGGCTCCTCTCTTCGCCCGGGGCTCATAAAAAGACCAAATGAGGCTCATTTTGAACAGAATGAGCTGGGAGCAGAAGATTCCAGAGTTCGCCAGATATCGGACCTCGCTGGGGAAACAGGCGGTGCAGGAAAGACGGGCGTCGGCGCTGAGGGGGGTGGGCGCCACGATTCAGCATGACCAAGCGGGGGATCACAAAGCTCCTGCTGCGAGCCAGGGCTGCTCTCATTCTATCGATGCTCAGGCTGCATCCAGCAGCAACACTTGCACGTACAGATTCTCACACCACTACGATATAGTCTTTTCTCTCATGCATCTTTCTTCTACCATCTATCTCTCGTCTACTGTGGATGCAAAAGAGCAATCGACATGGCCAAGCCCAAACAAGAACATTAATTTCAGAGTGAACCCAAGAGCAAACTCAAGAGTGAACTGCACTGACCTGCACCTCACATTATTCCTCTTACACCATGCTGCATTACACTTGTACCTCTTAAACACACACCCTGGACACCCTCAGTATTTTTTGGTCCTCATCCTTTCCTAAGCGTTCTGGGTTGCACAAGTCTGCCGGATGCTCCAGGTATTAAGAGGTCACCAATCCACAACTGTTTCTATGTCTAATTTTCCGTGTGTGTGTGTGTGTGTGTGTGTGTGTGTGTGTGTGTGTGTGTGTGTGTGTGTGTGTGTGTGTGTGTGTGTGTGTGTGACAGAGACAGAGACAGAGACAGAGAGACAGAGAGACAGAGAGACAGAGAGACAGAGAGACAGAGAGACAGAGAGACAGAGACAGACACAGAGACAGACACAGAGACAGACACAGAGACAGAGACAGAGACAGAGACAGAGACACTGACTGACTGACTGTCATAGCATAAGTTAAGACTGTATAAGAATATTTGGGATAACTCTGCACTGTATCATCTTCTTTTGTGAATATTGTCTGCTTTTTTCTGCACCCCACAAATTCCTTGTTTTCCCTGCTGTACATTTGCAATAAGTCACATTAGTGTGCCACGTAACTTTCCTCGCTCCCTGTTTGAATAAATATGTTTGTTAGAAATGTTCTCAGCTCGTTTTTGTCTTCATCCATTGGTCGAGCATGATCCGCACCCGAGCTTAGCCAGGAAGTTATTCCCCAAAATCTGTTAAATAGCCGGTGCGTACTTAGCAGCTCCACTCGGCTGCACCTGATACGGTAAGTAACTTAAGTAACGCTAGTATGTACCAAGGGTGTGATTCCCCGATTAGAAGATCACGTGTTCCTAGGTAAACGGTTGTCAGACGGAGAACCGGGGTCACGTGTTCAAGTTATTGGCGTTCGTGGTCGGTTAGCGACCCACCCTGACACTAAGTTATTCGTGTGTGATGGACTACAATTACCGGTGAGTCTGGAGAGGAACCAGGGATAGCCCTCTCTCGTGGTTCCCCCGCGACAATATATTCAGTGTGTGTGTGTGTGTGGACAAATTTGGAATGGGATAATCCTATATTCATTCCATGTGTTTAAATTAATTCCACTTAATAAATCTGCGATTTATTTGTATGTATTTTTCTTCTTTACAAACACAAGATTCCATTGTTAACTATCCTCGGTAGTGTGATATGATGGTTAGACTGTCTGCTCTGAATTTGGAAGGTCGGTAGTTTGAACCCTGGCCAAATCATCCTTTATAAATGTTATGTGCTGCTTTCCTTGCTTGACACTGATCATTTAAAAAGGATCGAGCATGGACACTCACAACAACCATACAGTGACTACTAATAGCAGAAGCTTTCATGGGTCTAATGTCTTCCTCCTGCTTTGAAATTGCTCATTTTGAAATCTCTATTGATATTGTTCTCTTGCCCATCATAGAGATCGAGCGCGTTTGTGCGGCTCTGGTTGAGGCTGAATGGCATCCTTATGATGTCATTCATCAGGAAGACATCCCTGTGAGTGACTCCGGAGTGTTCTGCATCGGCCGTGTTGTGGAGAACATGGATGAGGAGGACGACGAGATTGTGTATATGGTGGTGATGCGTGCACCGATGAACCTGCGTTCAAGCGTGCGCTCCATGTTTGACCCCACGAAGCAAAACAGCGAGTTACGCCAACTCATACATGCCACCGCAAACAGTGACCTGTACGTGAAGTGGGTCCGCTCAGAATCACGACTGGTGAAGAAGTAAGTCTGTCTACATGGAACAAGTGCAGTGTCAAAGTACAACATTGATCAGCACAAAGTTTAACACTAACAATGGTGCACTGTGTACGTAAGTGCCACCCATTCCTCTGTCACTGCTAGTGACGTCCACCACCGAAGGGGGACGGAGATTAATCTTTTCACCCCTGCCTGTTTGTCTGTCTGTCTGTCTGTCTGTCTGTCTGTCTGGGAGAAGGATATCTCAAAGCGTTGTGGACGGATTCGGACAAACTTTGGTGGACAGGTTGGGTGTGTGACAAAGCCAAACCGATTCGTCTTTGGTTCATGTCCGGATCCAGATCCAGCCCAGCAGTGGGATGCAAACCGTAAACTGTTCAACCTCGTGGAGGTGTGTGCACTAACGAGTGTTGTTCTCGTTTGTAAGTGGATGCGTGAGCCTGTAACTAGAATGTGAGCCTATCGTTGAAATGTATGAGCTGCCAGTACAATATTTCAGCTGATTGCTGTACATTGAGAGTTTGTAGGTGTGAAGTTTGAACGTGGAGATAGAATAAGTGATATTACAGCAGATGGAATGTGTGAGCTTGTAGTTATGTAGTTTAAATGTGTGTGCATGCAGTTTATTTGTGCGAGTGTGTAGTTTAAATGTGTGTGCATTCAGTTTAAATGTGTGTGCATATAATTTAAATGTGCGAGTGTGTAGTTTGAATGTTGGAGTTTATTGCTTGAATGTGGGAACGTGGAGTTTAATGTGTGTGCATGAAGTTTAAATGTGTGTGCATGTTGTTTAAATGTGTGTGCATGCAGTTTAAATGTGCGAGCGTGTAGTTCAAAAGTGTGTGCATGCAGTTTAAATGTGCAAGCATGTAGTTTAAATGTGAGTGCATGTAGTTTACATGTGTGTGCATGTAGTTAAAATGTGCAAGCGTGTAGTTTAAATATGTGTGCATTTAGTTTAAATGTGTGTGCATATAGTTTAAATGTGTGTGCATGCAGTGTAAATGTGTGTGCATATAGTTTAAATGTGCGAGTATGTAGTATGAATGTTTGAGTTTGTTGTTTGAATGTGCGAGCGTGTAGTTTTATTGTGTGTGCGTGTAGTTTTATTGTGTGTGCATGTAGTTTAAATGTGTGTGCATGCAGTTTAAATGTGTGCATGTAGTTTAAATGTGTGTGCATCTCGTTTAAATGTGTATGCATGCAGTTTAAATGTGTGAGCGTGTAGTTTAAATGTGTGTGCATGCAGTTTAAATGTGTGTGCGTGTAGTTTAAATGTGTGTGCATGCAGTTTAAATGTGTGCATGTAGTTTAAATGTGTGTGCATGCAGTTTAAATGTGTGCATGTAGTTTAAATGTGTGTGCATGTAGTTTAAATGTGTATGCATGCAGTTTAAATGTGTGAGCGTGTAGTTTAAATGTGTGTGCATGCAGTTTAAATGTGTGTGCGTGTAGTTTAAATGTGTGTGCATGCAGTTTAAATGTGTGCATGTAGTTTAAATGTCTGTGCATGCAGTTTAAATGTGTATGCATGCAGTTTAAATGTGTGAGCGTGTAGTTTAAATGTGTGTGCATGCAGTTTAAATGTGTGTGCATGTAGTTTAAATGTGTGTCCATGCAGTTTAAATGTGTGTGCATGCAGTTTAAATGTGTGTGCATGCAGTTTAAATGTGTGTGCATGCAGTTTAAATGTGTGTGCATGCAGTTTAAATGTGTGTGCATGCAGTTTAAATGTGTGTGCATGTAGTTTAAATGTGTATGCATGCAGTTTAAATGTGCGAGCGTGTAGTTTAAATGTGTGTGCATGCAGTTTAAATGTGTGTGCATGCAGTTTAAATGTGTGTGCATGCAGTTTAAATGTGTATGCATGCAGTTTAAATGTGCGAGCGTGTAGTTTAAATGTGTGTGCATGTAGTTTAAATGTGCGAGTGTGTAGTTTGAATGTTGGAGTTTGTTGTTTGAATGTGCGAGTGTGTATTTTAAATGTGTGTGCATGTAGTTTAAATGTGTGCATGTCGTTTAAATGTGTTTGCATGCAGTTTAAATGTGTGTGCATGTAGTTAAAATGTGTGTGCATGTAGTTTAAATGTGCGAGCGTGTCGTTCAAATGTGTGTGCATGTTGTTAAAATGTGTGTGCATGTAGTTTAAATGTGCGAGCGTGTCATTCAAATGTGTGTGCATGTAGTTTAAATGTGTGTGCATGCAGTTTAAATGTGCGAGCGTGTCGTTCAAATGTGTGTGCATGTAGTTAAAATGTGTGTGCATGCAGTTTAAATGTGCGAGCGTGTCGTTCAAATGTGTGTGCATGTAGTTTAAATGTGTGTGCATGCAGTTTAAATGTGTGTGCATGTAGTTTAAATGTGTGTGCATGTAGTTTAAATGTGTGCATGTAGTTTAAATGTGTGTGCATGTAGTTTAATGTGTGTGCATGTAGTTTAAATGTGTGCATGTAGTTTAAATGTGTGTGCATGCAGTTTAAATGTGCGAGCGTGTAGTTTAAATGTGTGTGCATGCAGTTTAAATGTGTGCATGTAGTTTAAATGTGTGTGCATGTAGTTAAAATGTGCGAGCGTGTAGTTTAAATGTGTGTGCATTTAGTTTAAATGTGTGTGCATGCAGTTTAAATGTGCGAGCGTGCAGTTTAAATGTGTGTGCATGCAGTTTAAATGTGTGTGCATATAGTTTAAATGTGCGAGTGTGTAGTTTGAATGTTGGAGTTTGTTGTTTGAATGTGCGAGCATGTAGTTTTATTGTGTGTGCATGTAGTTTATGTGTGTGCATGTAGTTTAAATGTGTGTGCATGCAGTTTAAATGTGAGCATGTCATTTAAATGTGTGTGCATGTCGTTTAAATGTGTGTGCATGCAGTTTAAATGTGTGTGCATGCAGTTTAAATGTGCGAGCGTGTAGTTTAAATGTCTGTTCATGTAGTTTAAATGTGTGTGCATATAGTTTAAATGTGCGATTGTGGAGTTTGAATGTTGGAGTTTGTTGTTTGAATGTGCGAGTGTGTCGTTTTACTGTGTGTGCATGTAGTTTAAATGTGAGTGCATGTAGTTTAAATGTGCGAGCATGTTGTTTGAATGTGTGTGCATGCAGTTTAAATGTGCGAGCGTGTAGTTTAAATGTGTGTGCATGTAGTTTAAATGTGCGAGTGTGTAGTTTGAATGTGTGTGCATGTAGTTTAAATGTGCGAGTGTGTAGTTTGAATGTTGGAGTTTGTTGTTTGAATGTTTGAGCATGTAGTTTAAATGTGTGTGCATGCAGTTTAAATCTGTGTGCATGTAGTTGAAATGTGTGTGCATGCAGTTTAAATGTGTGTCCATGCAGTTTAAATGTGCGAGCGTGTAGTTTAAATGTCTGTTCATGTAGTTTAAATGTGTGTGCATATAGTTTAAATGTGCGATTGTGGAGTTTGAATGTTGGAGTTTGTTGTTTGAATGTGCGAGTGTGTCGTTTTACTGTGTGTGCATGTAGTTTAAATGTGAGTGCATGTAGTTTAAATGTGCGAGCATGTAGTTTAAATGTGTGTGCATGTAGTTTAAATGTGCGAGTGTGTAGTTTGAATGTGTGTGCATGTAGTTTAAATGTGCGAGTGTGTAGTTTGAATGTTGGAGTTTGTTGTTTGAATGTTTGAGCATGTAGTTTAAATGTGTGTGCATGCAGTTTAAATCTGTGTGCATGTAGTTGAAATGTGTGTGCATGCAGTTTAAATGTGTGTGCATGCAGTTTAAATGTGTGTGCATATAGTTTAAATGTGCGATTGTGGAGTTTGAATGTTGGAGTTTGTTGTTTGAATGTGCGAGTGTGTCGTTTTACTGTGTGTGCATGTAGTTTAAATGTGAGTGCATGTAGTTTAAATGTGCGAGTGTGTAGTTTGAATGTGTGTGCATGTAGTTTAAATGTGCGAGTGTGTAGTTTGAATGTTGGAGTTTGTTGTTTGAATGTTTGAGCATGTAGTTTAAATGTGTGTGCATGCAGTTTAAATCTGTGTGCATGTAGTTGAAATGTGTGTGCATGCAGTTTAAATGTGTGTGCATGCAGTTTAAATGTGCGAGCGTGTAGTTTAAATGTCTGTTCATGTAGTTTAAATGTGTGTGCATATAGTTTAAATGTGCGATTGTGGAGTTTGAATGTTGGAGTTTGTTGTTTGAATGTGCGAGTGTGTCGTTTTACTGTGTGTGCATGTAGTTTAAATGTGAGTGCATGTAGTTTAAATGTGCGAGCATGTTGTTTGAATGTGTGTGCATGCAGTTTAAATGTGCGAGCGTGTAGTTTAAATGTGTGTGCATGTAGTTTAAATGTGCGAGTGTGTAGTTTGAATGTGTGTGCATGTAGTTTAAATGTGCGAGTGTGTAGTTTGAATGTTGGAGTTTGTTGTTTGAATGTTTGAGCATGTAGTTTAAATGTGTGTGCATGCAGTTTAAATCTGTGTGCATGTAGTTGAAATGTGTGTGCATGCAGTTTAAATGTGTGTGTGCATATAGTTTAAATGTGCGAGCGTGTAGTTTAAATGTGTGTGCATGTAGTTTGAATGTGTGTGCATGTAGTTGAAATGTGTGTGCATGCAGTTTAAATGTGTGTGTGTGTGCATATAGTTTAAATGTGCGAGCGTGTAGTTTAAATGTGTGTGCATGTAGTTTAAATGTGTGTGCATGTAGTTTGAATGTGTGTGCATGTAGTTGAAATGTGTGTGCATGCAGTTTAAATGTGTGTGTGCATATAGTTTAAATGTGCGAGCGTGTAGTTTAAATGTGTGTGCATGTAGTTTGAATGTGTGTGCATGTAGTTGAAATGTGTGTGCATGCAGTTTAAATGTGTGTGTGCATATAGTTTAAATGTGCGAGCGTGTAGTTTAAATGTGTGTGCATGTAGTTTAAATGTGTGTGCATGTAGTTTGAATGTGTGTGCATGTAGTTGAAATGTGTGTGCATGCAGTTTAAATGTGTGTGTGCATATAGTTTAAATGTGCGAGCGTGTAGTTTAAATGTGTGTGCATGTAGTTTAAATGTGTGTGCATGTAGTTTAAATGTGTGTGCATGTAGTTTGAATGTGCTAGTGTGTAGTTTGAATGTGTGGGCGTGTAGTTCAAATGTGCGAGTGTGAAGCTAAATGTGCAAGTGTGTACTTCGAATGTTGGAGTTTGTTGTTTAAATGTGTAAGCATGTAGTTTGAATGTACGAGTGTGTAGTTGAAATGTGCACAAATGTAGTTTAAATGTGGGAGCGTGTAGTTTGATTGTGTATGCGTGAAGTTTGAATGTTTGACCATGTAGTTTAAATGTGGGAGTGTGTAGTTTGATTGTGCATGCATGAAGTTTGAAGGTTTGAGCATGTAGTTTAAATGTGGGAGCGTGTAGTTTGATTGTGCATACGTGAAGTTTGAATGTTTGAGCATGTAGTTTAAATGTGGGAGTGTGTACTTTGATTGTGCATGCCCGAAGTTTGAATGTTTGACCATGTCGTTTAAATGTGGGAGCGTGTTGTTTGATTGTGCATGCGTGAAGTTTGAATGTTTGAGCATGTAGTTTAAATGCGGGAGCGTGTAATTTGATTGTGCATCCATGAAGTTTGAATGTTTGACCATGTAGTGTAAATGTGGGAGCGTGTAGTTTGATTGTGCATGCATGTAGTTTGAATGTGGGAGCGTGTAGTTTGATTGTGCATGCGTGAAGTTTGAATGTTTGACCATGTAGTTTAAATGTGGGAGCGTGTAGTTTGATTGTGCATGCATGAAGTTTGAATGTTTGAGCATGTAGTTTAAATGTGGGAGCGTGTAGTTTGATTGTGCATGCATGAAGTTTGAATGTGGGAGTGTGTAGTTTGATTGTGCATGCATGAAGTTTGAATGTTTCACCATGTAGTGTAAATGTGGGAGCGTGTAGTTTGATTGTGCATGCGTGAAGTTTGAATGTTTGACCATGTAGTTTAAATGTGGGAGTGTGTTGTTTGATTGTGCATGCGTGAAGTTTGAATGTTTGACCATGTAGTTTAAATGTGGGAGTGTGTTGTTTGATTGTGCATGCATGTAGTTTGAATGTGGGAGTGTGTAGTTTGATTGTGCATGCATGAAGTTTGAATGTTTGACCATGTAGTTTAAATGAGGGAGTGTGTGGTTTGATTGTGCATGCATGAAGTTTGAATGTTTGACCATGTAGTTTAAATGTGGGAGCGTGTTGTTTGATTGTGCATGCATGTAGTTTGAATGTGGGAGCGTGTAGTTTGATTGTGCATGCATGAAGTTTGAATGTTTCACCATGTAGTGTAAATGTGGGAGCGTGGAGTTTGATGGTGCATGCATGAAGTTTGAATGTTTGACCATGTAGTTTAAATGTGGGAGCGTGTTGTTTGATTGTGCATGCATGAAGTTTGAATGTTTGACCATATCGTTTAAATGTGGGAGCGTGTTGTTTGTGCATGCATGAAGTTTGAATGTTTGACCATGTAGTGTAAATGTGGGAGCATGTAGTTTGATGGTGCATGCATGAAGTTTGAATGTTTGACCATGTAGTTTAAATGTGGGAGCGTGTTGTTTGATTGTGCATGCATGAAGTTTGAATGTTTGACCATGTAGTTTAAATGTGGGAGCGTGTTGTTTGATTGTGCATGCATGAAGTTTGAATGTTTGACCATGTCGTTTAAATGTTGGAGCGTGTAGTTTGATTGTGCATGCATGAAGTTTGAATGTTTGAGCATGTAGTTTAAATGTGGGAGCGTGTAGTTTGATTGTTCATGCATGAAGTTTGAATGTTTGACCATGTAGTTTAAATGTGGGAGCGTGTTGTTTGATTGTTCATGCATGAAGTTTGAATGTTTGACCATGTAGTTTAAATGTGGGAGCATGTTGTTTGATTGTGCATGCATGAAGTTTGAATGTTTGAGCATGTAGTTTAAATGTGGGAGCGTGTTGTTTGATTGTGCATGCATGAAGTTTGAATGTTTGACCATATCGTTTAAATGTGGGAGCGTGTTGTTTGATTGTTCATGCATGAAGTTTGAATGTTTGACCATGTAGTTTAAATGTGGGAGCATGTTGTTTGAATGTTTCACCATGTAGTGTAAATGTGGGAGCGTGTAGTTTGATGGTGCATGCGTGAAGTTTGAATGTTTGACCATGTAGTTTAAATGTGGGAGCGTGTTGTTTGATTGTGCATGCGTGAAGTTTGAATGTTTGACCATGTCGTTTAAATGTGGGAGCGTGTAGTTTGATTGTGCATGCACGAAGTTTGAATGTTTGACCATGTCGTTTAAATGTGGGAGCGTGTTGTTTGATTGTGCATGCATGAAGTTTGAATGTTTGACCATGTAGTGTAAATGTGGGAGCATGTAGTTTGATTGTGCATGCATGTAGTTTGAATGTGGGAGCGTGTAGTTTGATTGTGCATGCATGAAGTTTGAATGTTTCACCATGTAGTGTAAATGTGGGAGCGTGTAGTTTGATGGTGCATGCATGAAGTTTGAATGTTTGAGCATGTAGTGTAAATGTGGGAGCGTGTAGTTTGTGCATGCGTGAAGTTTGATGATGACAGGCTGAGTTAACCTACCTGGTGTTAATTTAATGGCAGATCGAGGTGTGTAGTTTAATTGGCTTGCACTCAAGACCCTTTGGTCTGAAGTCAACCACCTTAACCATTAAGCACCCACCAGTCTTACCATTGAGTGAAAGGGCAAAAAACCATATAGCACATAATCTCAAAAAGTTATTGACGGATTCAGACGAAACTTGGTGGACAGATTGGGTTTGTGACAAGGACAAATGGTTCATTTTTTGGATTTGGATATGAGAATTTAAAAATATTTTTCGAAGTGATTCTTCACCATTGAGATAAATGCTGCCAAAAACCATATATATATATATATATATATATATATATATATATATATATATATATATATATATATATATATATATATATATATATATATATATATATATATATATATATATATATATATATATAGTACGACATCTCAAAAGTTGTGGATGAGCTATGACAAGACTAGATGGATGAGTTGGTTACGTGACAAGAACAAGCCAATTTAGATCTTGGTTCAGGTCCAGATCCAGATCCGACCCATCAGTGGGATACGTAACGTAAACTGTTCAGCCTGGTGGAGGTGTGCACCATATCGAGTGCCGTTGTCCTTTGAATATGTGAATGTGACAGTGTGTATGTTCCATTGAAATGGAACGTATCTGATTTT
Source organism: Eptatretus burgeri (assembly GCF_056783735.1). Lineage (NCBI taxonomy): Eukaryota > Metazoa > Chordata > Myxini > Myxiniformes > Myxinidae > Eptatretus > Eptatretus burgeri. Next base: position 89,131,789 of record NC_140966.1, read on the forward strand.
TTTGTAACACACAACCTATGGCCGATGGTCGTACATTGTGGCACGGAATCTACTGGACAACTTTGTTCAACATGACGTCAAACATGTTTTGTACAACAAATAGAGTAGGAGTTCGAAAGTGCAAAGCCACCATGAGTTTATTGTGAAACTATTGTCGTGGTAAACTCACTTTCTTGTGTTTTACTCTCTAATGTTGCTATTTTCCAACCAGTTTCTCCAAATTGTTTTTATTAAATAAGCATTAAGCCAAATTTAATGATTTATTAATGATGGTTCTGGTGCTTCTCCTTTGACATTAATCAATATTTTCCTTTTACAGGATGAAAGCTGAAGCTTGCAATTCAAAGATGGAAAACTTCATCCAGTATAAACCATTATTTGAAGAGGAAGTAAATTTTCCATGCAGTATTCAGTAAGGAAAGTTTTGGGGGTCAGGGAATTTAATGAAATAACTTGCTTGTTCGTGGCCTGAATCGGGCAGCTTGCTGGTTCGATCATGGTCGCTGGTTTTCATTGTGCCTGAATCAGGTGCCTTGCTGGTTTCATGTATACTGGTCTTTCTCTACCTGAATCCAGGTGTGTACCATGACTTTTCTGTTGTGTGAATAATTCCATTCTGGGTGATTGTTTTTTGATGAATAACATTTTACTTCTAAGTTCTGATCACTGATGGAATTAAAATCGCAATATAATTTTTTTTTTCTACAGCAATAGAATCTCTTGCAGGGATTTGGACTTTTGATGGCCTGAGAGAGAATTGTACTGTTGGGTCAGAAGGGTCCGTTAACAGATGTGTCTGAGCCGGGGATATAAGACGCATGCGGATTCTCTGTTCTGTTCTTGCGTATGGCAACTTGGCTGCTGGCTAGCTGTCATTTCTTGGAGCACGCTGTGCTGCTGATGCTGTGTCCCTCTCCCAGTGCACTGGTGCTCATTTCGCCGACCTCAGAAGGATGACAGGCTGAGTCGACCACACCTAGTGTTAATTCAGCAGCCAACAGGATTTGAAATCAGGACCCTAGGATCCCAAGCCAGCCACCCTAACCACGAAGCCAACACCAGACTTATGCGAATTCTGAAACGGTTTTTATAATTTAATGTGTTCGCTCAATCCTGACATTCACTAACGATCAACCAAACAAGGCCGAACCAGACGAGTTTGGTCTCTGGTGTGGTGCGGCACAGGGCTGGTCCATAGCGATGAAGAGAGACAGGCAAACAAAGAAAGAAGAGAGGAATGCTGCCTTCTCCAAAGGTCCAACTCCAACAACTGCTGCGCCCAGCACGGACGGCTACAGCCCTCGTAAACGTTGGGACTGCCTTCTTGCAAGGCGGGTCCCTTCCATTGGCTGCCCATGGCTGTGGACGTGCCACATTCCAGCCTCTTTGGCCACACTGGGCAGCTGAAATAAAAAGACTTACGCCCTCTTTCCAAGGCTCCACAGCCAATCTCACCAACATGGCTTGTGGTGTCAGCCAAGCAATCGATGCCGTTTCCTCCTAAAGTGCAATGCACTTTCCAATTGTGCCTTTGTGCCAAAGTCCTCACCTGGTCTCGCTCAAAATAGGAGGTTTTACATGACAAACTTACTCGATACTGTCTTGAAGTTAACACTCCCTGCCTCCGCAGTGTACGTTTTACAATGATTTACCTCAGTGGTGTGTTCCATTACTAATCAGCTTGCTATTGCTTGCCAAGCCAGCTGTTGCTTATCAACTTTGTTGGAGTGCTTGCTTGAGTGCTTAAGCCACTTGGCGAGCCACTTCAGCCACTACAAGCTGATCTGTTTTATATATTAGAAGTTTAATACATGAACAATATACATTACTGTGATGTTGAAATCTTAGTGAGAATCATTAAAATGTTTCCTTTCACTCATTTTAAGTGGAAGTTTAAACGAAGCATCCAACACTGAGCTTTGAAGTGAAGTGGAAGTGATTTTTTTCTTGCACCACATATAAGCAGCAAGGATGGCTGATGAAGGTGATGGTTGCTGACCTGCATGCAGATGGAAAATGACTTTGGGTGAATGATAGAGTGAACAGAGCAGAATGGTTGTGAAGTACAACATGTCGTCTTTTGATTAAAACTGTCAGCAAAATGATGGGGACTTTTGCTCGAACTAGAATAAGACAAAGCAAAAAGCAAAAATATATTTGTTAATAGTCAAATGAAAAAAAGTTTTTTATTTTATTTTTTTGAAGTTAAGAAAAAAAAAAAGAATCAAGGATATAAAAATTGTATAAATAAATAAAAAAAATGACCGTTTTTACAGCCATTTTTCCTTGCTGTGCAGGGGTTAGGCTTTTTCTTGAGGCAATGTTTTTATGGCCGGATGCCCTTCCTGACGCCAACCCTGGTCGCCTCTTACGACACACAGGGATATGGTATACCTATTCTAACCGGGGCATACACCGGGACCAGTACACTGGTACTCACTTCGCCGACCTCAGATGGATGACAGGCTGAGTCAACCCCCTGGTGTTAATTCAGCAGCCAACGGAGCTTGAACTCAGGACCCTGGGATCCTAAGCCGCCACCCTAACCACTAAGCCAACACCAGGCTTATATATAAAAATTGTATACAATGTGAAATCTGGTCAGCAACGACGATGATTGCAATTCTCACATTAATCACAATGTACGGATTTGGCCTCGGACAAAGCAACATGAAAAATTGATGTGGCCAGAACAAGGTACAAAACAATGAGATACAGGAATGGAATAAGAAAAACATTAACAATCACCAATTTTTATACGCCCGATATAGATAGATATATATATATATATATATATATAGATATATATATATATATATATATATATATATATATATATATATATATATATATATATATATATATATATATCGGGGCGTATTATGTGATACCGGTCGTCCGTCCGTCCATCCGTCCGTCCGTCTGTCTGTCTGTCCGTCTGTCCGTCCGTTCCTGTCCGCACTCGAACTCCCAAAGTTTTCAAGTTTCACGTTTCATATTTGGTACATAGGTACAGACTGGAGACGGTGTGTCACGACGTACGTTCGTCATCTAAAGTGGTTGCCATGGCAACCAGGATGCTGTTTTCCATGTAGTAGCACAATTCTGTATGTACCTTCTTGTTCGGGCGTATATTGTGCTCACTTGAGCTCTTGTTTGATATAAAATTGATTTAAAATTGATGGGGTATCTTGATCCATTTTTACTTTGGAGGAATAATCGTTAGGTTTTATATCCTCGAGTGAAGTCAATAATCCTTACTATAATTCACGCACCGGTGTTTGTTTGTCGTGCTACTCCTCCTGTAGTTGTGGCCCAATTACATCCCGACTTGCTACATTGGATCAGAATGACGCCCATTAGTGCAAGAGGGTGTTTTTATCTTTGCCGGTGTACTTGGGGGTGGGGGGGTGAATGGTGGGACAACGCAAATTTTCGATGTAAATATGTATGTATCGTGCAGCGCCTCCTCCAGGTGGGGGAAGGTGTGACAAGTCTCCACCATTTACAGTTCAGTATTCCTGTCCCCACGTTTTCCAGTGCAGTGAGGTGTTTTGAATGATCAGCAGAAGGTGTTTTTTTTGCTTCATGCACGCAACCCAGGTTATTTGTTTGTTTGTTTATTTATTTACTTACTTACTGATGGATACAGAGCTGTCAGTTGCCTATACACAGCCCAAATAAAGGTATGTGTCAGAAGAACGTGTTGCATGCTTGAAACAAGATCGCCCGTAAGCCAGGTACTCTGCTAATAATATTATTTAGGTGAATAATAATAAAAAAATAATAAGAATAAGAGGTCTTCTTATTATATTCTTTCATCACTGTGGGTTGCCTCATTTGCTGGGGTGTCGCTGTGCCACTGATGCAGTGTTCCTTATAGGTTACGGCCAGCATTTGGAATTTGGCCATGTCATGGTGCCGGCAATAGCTCACCTACTCTTCACGAAAGACATTGTGGGATCTTTAGCATCCACCAACTAATGCCAGCAGATGTGATGCCCAGTTTAATGTCCATCTCAGAGATGGCAGACACATTCAGAATGACAGTTTATTGCTCGGCCAAGATTCAAACCCAGAGTAGACAGCTTAGGGGCAAGAGTGCATACCTCTCGGCCATTCTGTCAGTCCATAGGTGTTAATATTATTATGATTAATATAAAAATTATGCTATTACCGTCGGACGGATTTGACTGATTAATTTGTGGTTATCATAATTTTGATGAAAAATCTAACTTGGATTATGCAGAGGTGCAAGTCAGGAGTGAAGGAAGATGTGTCAACACTAAGTCTTGGAGGACTTCATGAAACTGCTGCAAACAGTGAAAAATCTGGTCTTTATTTAAACCGAACAAAAAGATAAAAAAAATCTTGTCAACTGTAATGATGGACATGTTCAGATCGGGAGATGATGATGTGGAAAAGTGGAAAGTTTCTTCTTCCTGGGTTATAATATTGAAGTAAGTGGAGAATGTGGAGGAGAAATTAATAAACGAATATAAAAGGGGAGAACAGCAATGTCAGGATCGAAAAAGACATGGAGGGCAGCATGCAGGGGAGCTTGGAGAGGGTGAGGTGAGAGAGAGGAGAGTGCCATGAGGAATGAGAGAGGTACCACCAAGAAAAACAAAGATGTGACAAAACACACCAAGAGGAGGCTGGTTTGGTATTTCCTGTTGCAATGTATGGATGTGAGCTGTGGACAGAGAAAAGGAAAGGAAGAAGATTGACAGTTTTGAAATTTGGTGTTTGAGATGAATACGTTTAAAATTCCACATACAACAAGAAGAACAAACAAATTGGTGCTTGAAGAAATTAGACAATCATGTCCATTAGAAGTGCTGATGCTAAAACTGAAACTGTCATACTTTGTTGGTTGGACACATCATTCGTGCAGAAAACGAATCTGGAGAAGTCAACCATGATTCACTGACTCACTGATTGACTCACTGATATTTATGATCGGTACTTTCCAGGTGACGTAGAAAGCTGAAATTTTGTGAGCCGATGGACATCGAAGCCGGTACACAGGGGGGGAAAAAAAAAATCACAGAACCATCGGAAAGCATCCATAAATTACCAGAGAGTTGGTGTCAAAGCCACCCAATGCTCGCCTGTTTATACATTTATCGTTTTTCAAAGACTAGTCTAATAATATTTTTAATAAAGCATTGCAGTGAAGTCTGATCCAAATAATTTTAAAGCAATATATGTATTTGTATATTGTAATCAGTAAAAAATAGTGTGGTAGATAAAAACATTAGAAAGGAAAAAACTTTAACATTGATGTGCTACAAAAAAGTTAAGTTCAAAACAGGTCAAAAATTTTAAAATTTTGATATTATTTTTTAATTCCAACTTCACGACATCAATAATATACCCGTAAGGAACCTCCATGCCAAATATCAGTATCCTAGTACACATATTAAATGAATGGTAAGCTTCTAAATAACTTGCACCAAAAACTTTAACGTTGATCTGCTACAAAAAATTAAATTCAAAACAGGTTAAAAATTTAAAACATTTGAAATTATTTTTAAATTTCAACTTCACTACATCAATAATATACCCGTAAGGAACCTCCATGCCAAATATCAGCATCCTAGTATACATATTAAATGAATGGTAAGCTTCTAAATAACTTGCACCAAAAACTTTAACGTTGATCTGCTACAAAAAATTAAATTCAAAACAGGTTAAAAATTTAAAACATTTGAAATTATTTTTAAATTTCAACTTCACTCCATCAATAATATACCCCAAAGGAACCTCCATGCCAAATATCAGCATCCTGGTACACGTATTAAATGAATGGAAAGCTTCTAAATAACTTGCACCAAAAACTTTAACATTTTCACTCACACTCCGGGGGTATGGCTATAGCTCTCTATTCTTCGAATAGGCGAGCTAAAAATAGAAACAATTCAAAATAAATAAATGAACAAAAAAATATTCAAAATAAATGAAAAAAATGCAGGTGAGTGACTCAAGACAATGGGGGAAGCACAGTGATTTTGCGTGCCGATGGACATTGAAGCTGATACACCAGGAGAAATCACTGAACCGTGGGAAAGTATCTGTAAATGAAAATATGAATAAATGAAAAAAATAAATGAAGAATGAAATGGAGGTGAGCGACCCGAGAATGGGGAAACATGGTTCGTATGCTTACACAGTGTAAGCACACCGTGCTAGTATATCAATGTGCATTCAATCAACCCCTCCTGCAAACTCGGTGAGGTCGAATCTATAATAGCACGTGCATTCCCAGAAATCGAAGAATGTTGTAATTTTCAATGTTTAATCATTATCATTTATTTATTTTATTATTATTATTTCGAATTACATATTCCATAGAAGAATATATTTTGGTGTTTGCATTGAAATCTTGTGTACAAACCCCATCGCTTCCTGCACCCAGTTACACCCAACTGTCCCTGGACTCTGTGTCCTTTTCTCCTGACAATGTGGAGAGCTTGCTGTCAAACCTCGACTCAGATTCTGCAACCGGTCCAGAAGGCATCAGTCCAGATGTCCTAAAAACCTGCTCTTCTGCTCTTGCTCGCCCTCTCTCTGTTCTATTCACCCTCTCATTTTCTCAAGGTCATCTTCCATCTGCTTGGAAATCAGCAAACATTACTGTCCTGCATAACGAAGGTGCAAAAACATATCCCTGCAACAACAGACTAATCAGCCTTCTCCCAATCATCAGCAAGGTTATGGAATCCATCACCGATTCAGACATTATATCCTTCCTCTTCTCCAATGGCTTGATTTCCGATCATCAATTTGGTTTCAGACGAGGTCACTCTACCCTGGATATGCTGCTTTTGCTCTCCCAACAATGGATGGAGGTCCTCAATGCCAGACATTAAATCAGAGCCATTTCCCGAGACATATTGCATGCTTTTGACACGGTCTGGCACCCTGCCCTGCTCACCAAACTCTCTTCCTATGGTATCCAAGGCCATCTCCACTCATGGCTCACAGACTGCCTCTCCTGTCACAGTCACCGTGTGGCCCTAAATGGAGTTCTTTCATCCCTCCTTCCTGTTCAGGCTGGAGTTCCTCAAGGTAGCGTTCTGGGCCCTCTTCTTTTTCTGGTTTTCATCAACGATCTCTCTGACTCTCTGGAAAATCGTCTTTGTCTCTTTGCTGATGACTCCACCCTCTGCCGTACCATCTGTCATCCCTCAGACTGGCAAGCAGCAGCTTCTTCGCTCACTGCAGATCTGGGTAAAATCACAAACTGGTCCAACACATGGAACATGTCTTTCAATCTGGACAAATCTCACACTCTCACATGTCTCCCCGAAAAGACAATTAGGAAAACCCCCCCATCCACTTTCTCAAGAATTCTCTGAAAGAAGTCCTTTCTTTCAAGCTTCTGGGTCTCACTATCTGCCATGACCTTTCCTGGGAAAGTCACATTTCAAACCTCGCCTCCAAAGCCAGTCACCGACTGGGAATCCTCTGTTGAGCAAAGTCCTTCCTCGGCCCACGTGAGCTCCTGACCACTTACAAAGCTTTCGTCCGCAGCCTGATGGAGTATTGCTTTCCTCTTGGGGCTGGTGCTCCTGCCTCCCACCCTTCTCGGCTTCATGCTGTGGAAACCAAGGCATTTCGGATCATTGACATCTGCGAAGAGGCTGAGTCTTTGGGCCTCTCACTCTCTCACAGCAGGCAGGTCGGTGGTCTTTCTGGCTTCTTCTGTCTCCTCTCCGGTCTCACTTTCCCTGCTGTGTCTGTGATTTGGCCCCACCATATTTCCGCAGGGCGCTCAAGGTCCACTAACAACCCCCTTCTGGTAAAACTACCAAAATCACGAATCACTGCTCACCTTCACTCTTTAATTCCTCTTTTTCCCGCCTTTGGAATAAACTCCCTCACTATGTTCAATTCCATCCTTCCCTCCAGGCCTTCAAAGCAGTTGTTCACCACCACCTCTTATCACCCCCCCCATCCAAATCCTCGATCTTTTATACCCCCTTTAATCCACCCCAAATTCACCTCCTTCAAATTCCCTGCTTTCCTTCCTGAAAGTCCCTGTAGTGTCCATCTTGTATACCCCATGTACCCCGCCCCATCCCTCTCCCTTCCACAGATCTCCTAATGTCTCTGTTCCCCACTGATTTGTCCTTCCCACTCCCCCCCTCTTGTCTCATGCCCCCCTTGCTGTGCGTTGTGTGTTCGCTCTCACACGAGCCTCGACAAGGTATACAAAAAAAAATCCATCGGGAGCATACTCCATGCAAAGCATTGATGCTGCCAAAGTAGTCTCCTGGGCTATTCCGCCATTTTGTTGTTCTGTCCTCCATGTCTGTGTGGGCACGGGGTTTCCGTGCAGGGGCCATTCCGGGCGAGCATGGTTTTGGCCCAGTCGGACATGTCGTGTGATGAGTGATATTAATGTTAATTTCAACCTCATCAAGATTGGTGTTTTGGCCGTGGTGCTCCGCTGGGGAATCCCGTGGGAACCTTTGTGCACAATCCTGGATATGTCGCCGCTCCGACACAGGATACCAGCAAGCTGGTGCTCATTTTTCTGACCTCAGAAGGATGACAGGCAGAGTCAACCCCACCTGGTATTAATTTAACGGCGAGGTGATATTAACTCAGGATCCCTGAAGTCCGAATCCACCACCCAAACCATGAAGCCAACACCAGGCGTAATTGCATATTGTTTTACTGTTATTAATGTAACTTATGATGTTGAACATCTAATCTGGTCATTTTGACCTCTTGCCTGATGTTTTTGTTTTTTTTTTAATTTTTTTTCGTGCCAAAACTTTATATCTTGAACGCAGTTTCAAAAAAATTATTATTAAAGAAATGTTCATATTTTTTGGCTACCCCTAACTGCATGTTCGTTCAATATTTACGTTTGTCATCAATCGGTTGGTTTTTCAAGCTTTGTTTGTTATTATAAATTATTTTTCTTGTTTGCTTGCTTTAAGTTGTAATAACTCTTGTAATTTCATGATAGTACAATTGGGGGTGTGTTATAATGTTTATTTTTAGCTCGGATGTCACTCCCCGTTTCATGTTGTCAATTTTATGTTTTATAACCTCAGTAAGTTGCACATCTCCAATCTCCATCCAAGATGATAAAATCTCGGCGTATTTCATTTGACGAAATGCGACGCCATTTGATTTATATTTATTACCACAGAATTTGAACGAAAACCCGTTGGGAAGAGGCGATTGGCCATTCGGCTCAGATTTAAAAATTCTTCATTTCGTTTAATTGCATTTTACTATTTGTCCTTAATTATGATCAGGACTAATTTAACCGAATAATGTTAATAATGGCAATATTTCGAGCGGTGAATATTCCACGTCCGCATCCTCCACGAAACTTGAAAGGCCGTGTATAAATTGCACTGATCGGCTCTCACTTGTGTATGAAACCTGTCAGGTCCGTCCGTTCTCGTCACACTGTGGAAACCTGGCGTTTAATCGATGATTCGTGTCTCGTGTTTGAAGACTCGTTTGAACAATCGATGGTTCTTTGTTACAGGAATGCGGTTCGAGGTTCGTGCCGTCGTCGACGGTGCTCGCTTGGGTCTTGTGTCGGGATTGGGAGCCAAAGGTGCATCTCTGGAGACCCCCGCGTGTTTGGTATACAGTCACGTGGGTTGTGTCCCTCATCTGACGTCAGATCTCCTCACCTCTCTCGCTGATCTTCCACAGTGTCTGTACCTCCCCCTACCTGAACTGTGAGTTATCACAGCCAATAACTACACTAACACTACACTACTACACACTACACCATTACAACACACTACACCACCACAACACACGACACTACTACACACTACACTACTACACACTACACCATTACAACACACTACACCACCACAACACACGACACTACTACACACGACACTACTACACACTACACCATTACAACACACTACACCACCACAACACACTACACTACTACACACTACACACTACACCATTACAACACACCACACCACCACTATACACTACACTACTATACACTACACTACTATACACTACACTACTATACACTACACTACTATACACTACACTACTATACACTACACTACTATACACTACACTATACACTACACTACTATACACTACACCACCACAACACACTACACTACTACACACTACACCATTACAACACACTACACTACTACACACTACACCATTACAACACACCACACCACACGACACGACACTACTACTACACACTACTACACTATACTACTACACAACTACACTACGACAACACACTACACCACTCTACAACACACTACAACAACACGCTGCACTACTACAACACACTAACCACAACACTACACACACCACACTACACACTACACACCACAGCACACCAAACACTACACCACACACTACCCCACACCACGCGCCACGCCACGCGCTACGCGCCACGCCACGCCACGCCACGCGCCACGCCACGCGCCACGCCACGCGCTACGCGCCACGCCACGCGCTACGCGCCACGCCACGCGCTACGCGCCACGCCACGCGCTACGCGCCACGCCACGCGCTACGCGCCACGCCACGCGCTACGCGCCACACGCCGCGCCACGCGCCGCGCCACGCGCTCCACGCCACGCGCCACGCCACGCGCCACGCGCCACACGCCACACACCACGCGCCACGCCACACACCACGCGCCACGCCACACACCACGCGCCACGCGCCACGCCACACACCACGCGCCACGCCACACACCACGCACCACGCCACGCGCCGCACCACGCGCCACGCGCCGCACCACGCGCCGCACCACGCACCACGCCACACACCACGCGCCACGCCACACACCACGCCACACACCACGCGCAACTCCACGCGCCACGCGCCACGCCACGCGCCATGCCACGCGCCACACCACGCGCCACGCGCCACACCACGCGCCACACCACGCGCCACGCCACACACCACGCGCCACACACCACGCGCCACACACCACGCTCCACGCCACACACCACGCTCCACGCCACACACCACGCCCCACGCTACGCCACGCCACGCGCCACGCTACGCCACGCCACGCGCCACGCTACGCCACACACCACGCGCCACGCCACACACCACGCGCCACACCACGCGCCACGCCACACACCACGCGCCACGCCACACACCACGCGCCACGCCACACACCACGCGCCACGCCACGCGCCGCGCCGCACCACGCGCCACGCCACGCGCCACGCCACGCGCCACGCGCCACGCCACGCGCCACGCCACGCGCCACGCGCCACGCCACGCGCCACGCCACGCGCCACGCGCCACATGCCACGCGCCACACCACGCGCCACGCCACACACCACGCGCCACGCCACACACCACGCGCCACGCCACGCGCCACGCTACGCCACGCCACGCGCCACGCTACGCCACGCCACGCGCCACGCTACGCCACGCGCCACCCCACTCCACGCCACGCGCCACGCCACGCCACGCTACGCGCCACGCCACGCTACGCGCCACGCCACGCTACCCCACGCGCCACGCCACGCTACGCCACGCTACTCCACGCGCCACGCCACGCTACTCCACGTGCCACTCCACGCTACACCATGCTACACCACGCCACACGCCACGCTACACCACGCTACACCACACACCACGCCACGCTACACCACGCTACACCACGCGCCACGCCACGCTACACCACGCTACACCACGTGCCACGCCACGCCACGCTACACCACGCGCCACACCACGCTACACCACGCTACACCACACTACACCACGCTACACCACACTACATTACACCACACTACATACCACACACTACATACCACACACTACATACCACACACTACACCACACCACACATACCACACACTACACCACACCACACATACCACACACTACACCACACCACACATACCACACACTACACCACACCACACATACCACACACTACACCACACCACACATACCACACACTACACCACACCACACATACCACACACTACACCACACCATACACACTACACCATACACCACTACACACCACTACACCTTGTATCATTCCCAACGAGCTCACTCGTTTCTGGTCTCGCAGTCTCAGTACTCGTGTTTGTTTTGCAGGGCTGGACATCAGGATATTTTGGAGAACAATGACGATGGAATCAGCAAATTTGTAGGTCAGCAGTGACTGAATCATAAGCCGAGAGTTACTCCAGAACTTCACACAAACTCACGAAAGCACGAACACGTCTTCCGTGATTGAACCCCTGTGGATGTCGTGGCATTGATTGCATTTGCATGGAGTGTAAACTGTGTGTCATGATGGGCTTAGATTGGAATTATTTAATTTTTCGTACACTTTGGCCCTGACAATGGTGCAGATGGAGTAGGTATGGGTTCGATGCCCGGCTATATAATGTCGGATTGGTGCTTCCAGGTTGGGTTCGATTCCTCATCCTGGTGTTTCACAGACGGGGAGATACCTCGATGTGTGTGCCATCCCTCAGATGGACGTAAAGCTAGTTGTTCCGTCTGCTCGCATTACCCGGTGGAAGTTAAAGGTACCACGGTCTTTCGGGAAGAGAAAGTGAGTTATTGCTGGAATCATATGAAAATACATAACTCTGTGTCTGTCGACCTGTATTTTTGATTGTGATACATTCGGTCGTTACTTATTCAATCTCGACCAAACTTCACAGGACGATTAAGGGTCACATAATGGAGGTTGTAGCGACTTCATTTCCTGCGCACCCCCTCCTCAATACAAGGAGGTTTTCCACCGAGGGTGAAATCCGTGATAAGGTGTATATCTGTGTTAAGATAGCTCATCGAGACATTTTTCTTCGGCCGCGTCTCATAACAAAAGTTAGAACAACACCAATGATGATAGCAAAATATTAATCTTATTACAAAACTATTAATACGGATAACATCCCCTCTCCTCAAGGACAAATGCCGTCTTAACTTGTATAGGTAGCTTATCGTGGCGTTATGTGTGGCACCCCGACGTAGGGTGTGTTCATGAACCAAATTTATTATATAGTGCTTGTTAAGTGGCTTAAGCACTTGAGCAAGTACTCCATTCAAAACAGTTGAGAAGGAACTGCTGGCTTGGCAACCACTACTTAGCTGCTTGGTAACTGAACATATCCCAGAAGTAAAAAAAATAATATGTATGTATGTATGTATATATATATATATATATATATATATATATATATATATATATATATATGTATGTATGTATGTATATATATATATATATATATACACCACAAACAAACTTGCTGTTTAACACTAAACTGAAAGGGAGGCATCTCGACATCCTTGAGGCATTATGTGCTTACCGCGTCCACCACACGAACGGATCCCAGCCTTGATCTACTGTAATCTATATACCCCAGCGAGGATAATAATATTGTTGGGAAGCCGGGCGTGGGCTGCGAGCACGACCGCTCGGTGGAGCAGTAGGGTCGATTCTACCAAACACCCGGAATCTAGATCGTACCTTTCGGAAAACTCCAAGGGTACAGGTCCCTTACAGGACCGTGAATCGTCAATAATTCCACCACGTGGGACAGGTTATTTGCCAAACTTCAAAATACCTAGAGGCCCACGTGGCGAGCTACCAAGTATTAAGACCCTCGATGAGACGAGTCGTTTCCGTGCTCGACCCGTGCGTAACCCGAGCGGGTGGTTACCGAGGTCCCGTCGGTCCAAACGTACATTTACAGTAGCAACGGCCTTTTTCATCACCCAACATGCACCGTGTTAAACCAATGGAAGAAACACAAAAATGAGCTGATACATTTAACACATGGATATTTATTTACAATAGGTGGGGAAGGAACACATAAGAGCAGAGTTAAACCGACTAAAGCAAGGCAACTAATGTACAGCGAAAACACTTATCCAATTCCTACTTATAGACGGGCTCACAGACAGACGCACACCCAAAAGAAATGCACCCAAAATGGTCTTTATTATCCCTTCAGCTCGGAGGGAAGTCGAGCTGAGGGACGAGAATGTGCCAGGCTACCTGGCCGCGAGCGCGTGGCTGGACGTCAACCCCCTCCGGGAGCTCCGTTTGCCAGAAGACGGACCAGGGCAGCCAGACGCAGACCACGCCAGCGACGAGATGAGCACAGAGAACCACTGATTAGACCAGGGGGCATGACGGCCGTCACGGCGGCCCGCCCCCCCAAACAGGCAGAGGAATATTATCCTGCGTGTGCTGTGCTCATTGGACGACTGCCAGGGAACTCGCTTGCATTTCCCTGATTGGGCGAGACCGACGTCAGGTATTGTGAACTCCGCCCACGTACGTGCTGACACGCACGTCGGCACTGGCGTCGGTGTGAGGAAGCGAGGTGAAGGCGTGTTGTTGTAGTTATCAGGGGTGTAAAAATGTAAAAGAAAACCCTCACTATCAAAATAACTCCGCAGCGCATGAACATTTAATTACCCATTAAACAAGGGAAAGGGAGCTATCTATCCACATTTACTTATCGAAATAACTGAGCTATAGGACCTGTATGTTGAGTGCTCATGGCTTCCAGATTCGTAACAATATCACCCTTCCTATTGCTCTTGGAGGGAGTGGGTGTAATCGTCCTGAACAAATTACAATTTTCAGCCAAAATGGCAACGAGTTTAACACGATTCGGTGGCATTGTGGTTTGAGCATCTTATCTCACTATGGGAGGCTGGTGGGTTAGAAAAACAAAACAAAAAAATTATTGTTTTAATATACAATGTGGAGGCTCGTATAAGATCTAAAACACAGAACGTATAACAAGGGGAGCAGGAGACAAGAGGGACGGGGGAGGGAAGCACAAAACAGTGGGGAATAAACACGTGAGGAGATCTGTGGAAGGGAGAGGGATGGGGTGGGGTACACAGGGTAAACAAGATGGACACTACAGGGACTTTCAGGAAGGAAATCGGGGAATATGAATGAGGTGGGTTTGGGGTATTTTAACGGAGGTAGAAACGATCGTGGTTTTGGGTGGGGGAAGATAAGAGGTGGTGGTGAACAGCTGTTTTGAAGGCCTGGAGGGAAGAGTGGGATTGAAGAGAGTGTGGGAGTTTGTTCCAAAGGCAGGAAAAAAGAGGAATGAAAGAGTGAAGGTGAACAATGATTCTTTATTTTGGTAGTTTTACCAGCAGGGAGTTGCTGGTGGACCTTGAGCACCCTGCAGAAATATGGCGAGGACATATCTCAGACAGAGCGGGGGGCGGGGGTGAGGCCGGAGATGAGACTGTTGAAGACAAAGACCACTGACCTACCTGCGGTGAGAGAGTGAGAGACCTAAAGACTCGGCTTCATCGCAGGGGATAACCAATGATCCTAATGCCTTGGTTTCCACAGCATGAAGCCGAAAAAGGTGAGAGGCGGGGGCACCAGCCCATAGGGGAGAGCAGCACGCCATCAGGCTGCAGATGAAAGCTTTGTACGTGGTCAGGAGCTCAGGTATGCCAAGGAAGGAATTTGCATGATGGAGGATTCTCAATCGGTGACTGGCTTTGGAGGCCAGCTTGGAGATGTTTAATCCCATCCCTGGCCGAATCGTACCAAAGATTTCAAAAATGGTACCTACCTGGCGGTGCTGCTTCCTTGCTTGTCACTCATCATTTCGAGGATGGAGGACGGATAAAAGCTGTCGGATGGCCACTGTGTCGGTGTACGGATCAAGGAAGTCTCCTAACGAATCAAGCGGCCACTTGCTGCAGAAAAATCTATACTCAGCACCTGTGCTGCTGAGTTTGGGATATTCTGTCTTGGCATTCATACTCCTCATTACTTTTTTTTTCTTTATCGCAATTTATCAATTTCATTTGTAAACTAAGCAAAAACGTGTTAAGATATATATATATATATATATATATATATATATATATATATATATATATATATATATATATATACTGTACATACATAACAGTGTATAGTGTGCACAAACTCTCTACGGATGTGAATTAGATATGGCAGTTGATGCAGTTTGGAAGAAAATGTTGAAAGCAGCTCTCTTCCCAACACTTGTAAATCTGTACATTCAAGCCCAAAGCAAGTGCTTGGAAATGAAGAAAAGCTAATACCCACATGTACAGGGTGACTCGCTCACCAATCTGTTGCTCGGTTACGTAACCTCTGGCTTAAGCTCCTGAGCATGTTCACCAAACAGGTTTCCTTCCAATAGCAGCTCCAGGCAGTATACCGAGCAAGAATTGGTGTGGCCAAATTATAACAAAGCAAGTTTTTGTTTTTAAAAATAAATCATTTTATTGCTTTTGTCATCTCTGAAAAGTTATTTTCCCTGAATATTGAAAGATCATTCTAACCTTCAGAGCATTTCATGTTGGCGTCACGTCTTCTCCGAAAGTTCATTTTCCCTGAATATTGAAAGATCATTCATGCTTTCAGATAAGAGTATTTCATAATGGAGTTTTACTAATTTTGTCAAGTAATCCATCAAGAGATTTCCTTGGCATGTATTGAGGGTTCACAAACAGCATTGTTTTGCATGAATTGGAACACCTGTCACCATGTTCGATTCATGTGTTAGTTTTTATGAGATACAACCTAAATAGACACTTTTGAACATTATTCCTCTGTGAAAACTATTACGTGTGTGTGTATATGAACTGTATGTATGTATGTATATATATATATATATATATATATATATATATATATATATATATATATATATATATATATATAAAGCCTGGTGTTGGCTTAGTGGTTAGGGTGGTGGCTTGGGATCCCAGGGTCCTGAGTTCAAGCCCCGTTGGCTGCTGAATTAACACCAGGGGGTTGACTCAGCCTGTCATCCATCTGAGGTCGGCGAAGTGAGTACCAGTGTACTGGTCCCGGTGTATGCCCCGGTTAGAATAGGTATACCATATCCCTGTGTGTCGTAAGAGGCGACCAGGGTTGGCGTCAGGAAGGGCATCCGGCCATAAAACATTGCCTCAAGAAAAAGCCTAACCCCTGCAGCAGGGAAAAATGGCTGTAAAAACGGTCATTTTTATATATATATATGTATATATATATATATATATATATATATATATATATATATATATATATATATATATATATGTATATATGTATATATATATATGTATATATATATATGTATATATATATGTATATATGTATATATATATATATGTATATATGTATATATATGTATATATGTATATATATGTATATATGTATATATGTATATATATGTATATATGTATATATATGTATATATGTATATATATATATATATATATATATGTATATATATATATATATATATATATATATATATATATATATATATATATATATATATATATATATATATATATATATAGTAATCCCCCGTTTCTCGCGAGGGTTGTGTTCCAAACCTCCCCGCGCTTAGTGAAAATCTGCGATGAATGGACGCCTCCCCAAAAAATCGACTCGTCTGGTCTGATCGGTTTGGGAGTGATTGGGTTTGAGGTGCCTGAGGTCGACTTGTCTGGTCTGGTCGGTTTGGCAGTGATTGGGTTTGAGGTGCGGAAGATCGACTCGTCTGGTCTGGTCGGTTTGGCAGTGATCGGGTTTGAGGTGCCGGAGATCAACTAGTCTGGTCTGGTCGGTTTTGAGGTGCTGGGTACGAGCAGTGCTCGTCCAATGGCGGCAAACCTTTTTCCTTCCCGAAGCATATATCGAGCATCTTTACCTTAACCTTCTCCTGGAGCGTCCCAGGACCTTCCTCTGGCGCTTCGGTTCCTTGCCAGAAGCCTAGAAGGTGCAGGGCGTTTGGGCGGCATCGTGGGGCTTGGAGAAAAAACGTAGAAAATATTCGAAGTTCACAAGAGAAACTTTGTCTCGTGCGTTGTGTGACTGGTCGAGCACCACGCGTTATAATTTATTGCTTAAATAATTTGTATTTTATATATTATTACCGCGATGTACCGGGGGAATCCGCAGAAAAATTAGTTAGGTTCCAAGGGAAAACCCGCGATGAACCGGGGGCGTGAGAGGTGAACCGTGGTGAAGCAGGGGTTGACTGTATAATTAAAGTTGAACAATTGTCTGAATAGGGTAAACTTCGTAACCACAGCACATACAATGCTGAATGATACCTCATTTAAGAACTATTGGGTCTGAACATTGCATGCAGATGTCTACAAACATCGATATTCATGCAAGTTTGAGATTTTTTTTCATTTCTGTAGCGCATATCGTCTATATGTTCAGTTGTTGGTTTGGACACCTATCAGAAGTTAAAAAAATAAAAAAATAAAAAAATACATCTATATATCTTAAGTGTGTGTATGTGCGTCTCCTCCATAACTCCAAAACCATGAAATGTCGCAGCCTGAAACATTGCTTGCATTTGAAGGGAACTCCAAAGAAGGGCATGAGTGAAAATTGAGTGTTTGGGTTAATGAAAACACCCCCTTTGAAGATAATTAACGGCCTTATTTAATTATATCCTTTATTAGGTGCATCCTCGGCCACCTCGCTCTTGGGTCTTCAGACGTATCCTGGGTTACCTCGCTGGGATCTGAAGCTACCATGTTTTTTGGTCCACTCAACCAGGCCTTGATTTGGAATAGGCCACAACAATTTCTTAACGATATTTTGTTTCCCCACTTTCCTCACTCGTATGATCGAATGCCCGTTTATCATAGCTACAAATCGCTAGACACATTGCAGTGCTTAAAAATGCTTGGAGATGCCAGTGTTCCTGGCTTTATTTCATTTCTGCACATGCCATAACCTCGAGAATCTCTGAAACTGAACCAAACCTGTAACAGCAAGGTGACAGAGAGCTCCGAGAGGGGGTTTGAAAACTTGGGCTGGGAGGGGGAGGGGGAGGGTTGAGGACTTCATGTCACATTGTGCATTGTGTGGAATTTCCATGGGACCCTGCTATTATGCTGTCAAAGGACATTCCTGTCAAACTTCCGAAATATTCCAAACTCTGTCGGGAACAAATTCACTTACAATAGCCCAGTGGAACTGGGTTATCGACTCCTAAATAAGAGTGGTGTTTTTTGTGCTAAAGCTCATCTGGTGACATTATTTGAACCACTGGATTCCTTGAAAACTGGTGGTTGAATTCTGGGTGTGCACAGGAAGCTTTTTGGTGGTTAAAATGAAATTGTACTACTGGAAGTTTGAACTGCCACGCTAAATTTGTTTTAATATCAACATTTATGCTGCCAAAGACAAACAACAAAGCAGAGATGCTTTGATGTTTGTCTTGTAGTATCATGAACATTGTGAAGATAGACAAGCCTCCAGGTCAGGCCAGGTATGGGAGCACGTGCCAGAACAGCGCGTCGCTGCATCCACTTTCCGCCGGTACTCCAGGGACCTCCGTCTGGCCATCCCCCAGGCAGATGCCAGGCCCATCCCCATCTCCTTGAGATGATGGTCAACCTGCTGCAACCACCAGGCATGTGGTCGGCCCACTGGCCTCCTCCACTCATGAGACTCCCTCGCTGAGAGAATCTGGTGAGCAGGATCAGCGTCAGGAAAACGAGCCACATGTCCATACAGCCGCAACTGACGCTCACAGACTATGCAGGTAACAAATCTCATCCGAGTCTCTCTCAGCAACCGCTCGTTGGACACAAAATCCGACCAGCGATAGCCAAGGATTCTCCGAAGAGACCTGGTACCAAAGGAATTAAGTCTCCGTCTCCGATCCTTGGTCAGAGTCCAAGTCTCGCATCCAAAGAGCAAGACTGGAAGTACCAAGGACTTGAAGACTCGGACTTTCGTCCTCCCGCACAGGTACCGGCAGCGCCACACCCCATGATCCAGTTAATCCATGACTCCCCATGCCCGACCCAGACGTCCATTGACCTCTGACTCACAGCCAGCAGAGACATGAATATCACTGCCAAGGTAAGTGAATCTCTGCACGACCTCAACATCCTCACCACAAACAGGCACAGACAGGACGGCAGCATCCAAGATGTCACCGAAACCCTGGATCTTAGTTTTGACCCAAGAAACCCGTAATCCCAGCGGCTCCGACTCCTCATTCAGCACCTCGAGGGCCCCCAAAAGGATATCTAAAGTCTGCAAAGATGACTGCATCATCTGCAAAATCAAGGTCCGAGATCTTGACATTCCCAAACGATGCACCGCAGCTTGATCTCTCTGACATCGTCCCTAGAATCCAGTCCATACAAGTGCTGAAAAGTGTGGAGGCCAGTACACACCCCTGACGAACTCCAGTAACAACTGGAAATAAGTCAGAGATGGTACCACCACACTTCAAAACACTCTCAGTACCAGAGTAGAGTTCAGACATCAGATCGATCAGTTTTGGTGGCACCCCACGAAGACCAAGAATCCTCCAGAGGACATCCCGATTCACTGAATCGAACGCTTTACAGAGATCAACATAAGCTGCAAGCAGCCCCTGCTGAAACTCTCGTCTGCGTTCGGTGAGGACACGAAGAGCAAGGATACGGTCAATCGTTGACCTCTTTGGTGTAAAGCCTGACTGCTCTGGACGCTGGTGCTCAAGCAGATGGTGGCGAACCCTATCAAGAATTATCCGAGCAAAGACCTTGCCTGGCACTGAGAGCAGCGTCACCCCTCGGTAGTTGTTGCAGTCTTGGCGATCACCCTTCCCTTTCCAGAGAGGGACAACAAGGCCCCTCTTCCAGTCAGTTGGGATGATGCCTGTGTTCCAGGCAGAGCACAAAACTGCATGCAACGACACGAGTGCAGCATTTCCACCAGCCTAGAGAAGTTCAGCATGGATGCCACAGATGCCTGGAGCTTTGCCCCGTATCAACTGGTTCACCGAAGCCTGTGTTTCCACAAGCGAAGGTGGACCACAGTTGATTCGAGGGTCAGCAACAGGGATTGTAACACCCTTGACATCCAACTCGACAGCTGGGGGATCAGCCTGGTACAACCGCTCAAAGTCACCTTCACTTCAGACTCCTCTGTCAAGAGTCTCCCACTCTCTGCTCTAACTGCAGTGCTCTGAGGGATGGGCTTGGATGAAAAAAAATTTGCCTCCTTGTCCACCCTCAGTGCACGTACAGTTTTACGCCTCAGCTCCCTGAACAGCTCAGCTCTGCCATTCAGCCTGGCCCTGCGACTCTGGTCAATGGTATCCAGTGTCCCTTGAGAGACAAAATTCTTCTTTGCCCTGCGGTGAGTTCCAAGACATCCACCGGCAACATCAAGGACGGTGGTCTTGAAGGCACTCCACAACTCTTCAGGACCCCCCAAAGCACCCAGACCCCCCAAGGGTCCACTCAGCCTGTTCGCAAACTCCTCAGCTACTCTCTCATCCCTGAGCTTGTCAACATCCAGCCTAGGCTGGGATGGTACCATTTTCCAGGATTTAAGGTGCAGCTTTAGAGTTGCTACAACAAGCCTGTGGTCAGTATTGAGGAACTGAGCACTCCGGTAGACCCTGCAGTTCTGGATCATCCTCCAACGACCGTCAATGAGGACATGGTCAATCTCCTTTGCCACACTGCCAGCATTGGAATATCAATTCCAGCGATGAGCTTTTGGGTGCTGAAAGCATGAACCAGCCACCCTAAGTCCATGACTTCTTGCAAAGTTAAGGAACTTAGTGCTATTCTGGTTCATAGTTACTGACCCATGGGGACCAACACACACCTCATAACCATCCCTATCAGTTCCAGTCGATGCATTGAAATCCCCCAAGACTAGAAGTGTATCTCGTCTGGGGCACTGATCAACCACAGACTCGAGCGTGGCATAGAATGCGTCCTTCACGGTGAGATCACTCGCCTCAGTCGGAGCATAAATAGAGACCAGGGAAATGGCACCGAAGGAGTGACGAATCCTTACTCTCATAATACGCTCGTTGACCGGTGTTACCTCAATTATCATTGGGGTCAGCTTATTGGACACAGCTACAGCAACTCCTTGGGTATGGTAACCATCAGAGCGACCAGACCAATAGTAGTTGTAACCACCCACCATTATCTCGCCGCAATCCGGTCTCCGAACCTCAGAGAGAGCTGCCATCCGGATGTCCAAACGCTTGAGCTCAAATGATAACAGAGACAGGTGATCATCCTCTCTTAGGGATAGGACATTCCAGGCACCCACCCGAAGGGACCGCCTCAGGTTAACCCAAGGAGACCGCCGTCTGGTGGACGACACCTCAGCACCACTCCGACACACTCTCCCGCAATCTGACCCGGGAACGTTACCCCATGGTTTCCCTCCTATCATCAAAGATTTGGGGTCCCGAAGGCTTTGCCCCATTCCCGTCATCTGGTGAGCTGCCTTGCGAAGGGAAGCTGCACAGGAAGTACTCCCACGGAGTGGGTTTTCAGATTTTTTTGCGTTTTTGTGTTTTGCGGAATGAAGGGTCTTACGGTGACCAGAGTGCAAATCCTGCCACCACCTCCTAATAAAAAAGTAACCCAACTGCAGGACGACGTCCACAGACACAGTTGGGCACTAGATATGGATGGCCGTTGGCTCACAAGGAGCTCCTCCGCCCTTTGACAGGTTTTGTTTTTAATCCTGCTGCGTGTCCATATCCAAACACCCTCCTCACCAGAAAACCTGGTTGGGGAGACGGTTTAGTCGCCGACAACCCGACCATGGAACAGGTTAGTACAGGTTTACATGGTACCTGTAGCAGGTCACAG
This sequence comes from Eptatretus burgeri, assembly GCF_056783735.1. Classification (NCBI taxonomy): domain Eukaryota; kingdom Metazoa; phylum Chordata; class Myxini; order Myxiniformes; family Myxinidae; genus Eptatretus; species Eptatretus burgeri. Next base: position 89,154,439 of record NC_140966.1, read on the forward strand.
ATCTAACCTGACTTGACATATCAGCCTCCAGGGCAAAAACAAAAATTAATCTTCCAGGAAGTTGGGATTGCTGTGCCGAACTTCTGTTTTAACATTCCGATGCGTTTTTGTACGTTTGCCTTGTATGCACTCCTGAACTGCTCTGCGGAACAAGTTCAAACCTGCTGGTTGTACTTGGGGTGCTGTTTTTGAGCTGCTAAACAAAATCCTAATCACTGAGGTTTGTGGTGGAGGGTCGACGTCACTTCTCTCTATGTAAATGTGCATTTTGAAACACCACCTGGTGGAAGCCACGATTTCGAACTGTCGTACAATAGGGCCTACACCATTCTGATTCTGATGTACCATACTCTGTTACAGTGCTGCAGAAGCAGTTTCTTGGCAAGGGTTATACTGGGTGTTTTTTTTTTATTGTTTTACCAGAAGTAGTTGGGGCAGGAATTTGGAATTTATTCAGCGTGACGATGATAGCTCGTCATGAAGGAGACGTGGGATCTTTAACGTCCACCAACTAATGTCGGCAGACGGGACGCCCACTTGATGTCATTGGATCATTGATGGATCACCCTGCCTGTGAAATACCAGGATGACTATTTATACATGGGCTGAGATTTAATCCCAGGCTGGACAGCTTGGAGGTGTGTGTGTGTGTGTGTGTGTGTGTGTGTGTGTGTGTGTGTGTGTGTGTGTGTGTGTGTGTGTGTGTGTGTGTGTGTGTGTGTGTGTGTGTGTGTGTGTGTGTGTGTGTGTCTTGGACATTCTGCCAGTCCATATATATTAGCATTGGGGGGGGGGGTGATTACCCTTGTGTAGAGACTGTTTCTTTGCCAATGTAGATTAACACTAAAAAGTGACCCATTTTGAGACTCATTTCCTTTAATTGATGTTATGTTTTCTTGTCATCCTACAACCACATTCCATTTCAGGAATGCCCGAGTTTGGTACATTTGTTGGCCAACATGACCCCATGGCTCCTGTACCCTCTGGATATAATGGCCACAAGGTATTTATTTATTGATTTATTTTTACCTTGCCTACTTCTGTGAACACCCTGAATTTAGTGGCTATTTATTTATTACATATGTGAACATTGTAACATTGAGTAAAATTGCCACCTTCCTACCCACTCAACCACCACCCTGCCCCTCTCCCCCAATTTTACAATGTACAAAGTATGTATTGTAACTTTTGGATGCCACTATTTACTGTCTGAGTGTACCCTGCAATTCTGGATGCTTAGGCCAAATGTAACAGAGTGGTACAAGCTTGGAGAGAAATGCTTATAAAAAAGTGATTTTTATTTATTTATTCCTTACGAAATCTAAAGATTTCTGGGATGGTGGCGAATCTAAAGATTTCGTAAGTATATTGATGCCTTCCGTTTCTGTTTGTTTGTTTGTTTGTTTGTTTGTTTGTTTGTAGGCACGATAACTCGAGAACGGAAGAAGCTACCAATGTCAAATTACACCATGTGATTCAGGAGGGTGGTGGCTAGCACTGATTAGATTTTGGTCAAAATCGGTCAAAGGTCAAGGTAACAGTGAGGTCAAACATAATTCCGTAAATTCATGTGGAGAAATGGAGTATTTTTGCTTCGCTCGACGTTACGAGTTCGTTTTAACTTCGATTTTAATTTTGTCTTCGGTTTTTGCGATCGCTTGGGACGCTTAAAACTCGGTTGTCGAAATTCTGGTAAAAATCGGATGTTTTGGAGACGTTTTAAGATTGTATAAAAAAATTTCACTCGACGCGTCACGGGTCGTCCCATGATGCAGTGCGCTCGAGCAGACGCGTCGTTGAGTTACGTGAAGGTATAATATAATTGCATGGAGAAATGGAGATTTTTGCTTCGGTCGACGTTACGATTTTTGATGGTTTGATACAGAATCATGGTAGAAACTTCTGGTTTGTGTCACTACCTTCTCTCGAGACAGCTTTTATTAGTCAAGGTCAGAGGTCAAGTTGACGATTTCGTAAGTACCAGTCTATGACTGCTTGTTTGTTTGTATGTTTGTTTGTAGGCACGGTAACTCGAGAACGGAAGAAGCTACCAATGTCAAATTACACCATGTGATTCAGGAGGGTGATGGCTAGTGCTGATTAGATTTTGGTCAAAATCGGTCAAAGGTCAAGGTCACAGCAAGGTCAAATATTCGATTTTTGATGGTTTGGTACAGATTACTCGAGAACGGAAGAAGCTACCAATGTCAAATTACACCACGTGATTCAGGAGGGTGGTGGCGAGCGCTGATTCAATTTTGGTCAAAATCGGTCAAAGGTCAAGGTCACATCACAGTGAGGTCAAACATCCAAAACATTCGATTTTTGATTGTTTGGTACAGAATCATCTGAGAAACTTCTGGTTTGCGTCGCTACCTTCTCTCGAGACAGCTTTTAGTAGACAAGGTCAGTGGTCAAGTTGATGATTTCGTAAGTACCAGTCTATGACTGCTTGTTTATTTATTTTGTTTTCACAACCTCACACCCATATTTTCCTCAATGGCAGGATTTTACAATTCAGCAATAAAATTAAAAACATGGAATTCAAAACAAATGCAAATTTGACACTGACCCACACGATCACACAATCCCACTCTTTCACCAACAATAACCTTCAAGTTTTCACAAATAACCTTCATGATGTGCAAGTTTTCACTTACAATTGTGTGTTAAACGTCATTTCTTGCTTTTCCAAAATGAAAGTTCAGATATTTATCTCCGCCACTGAACTAGTGGACGAAGGTTATCTTTTCACCCCTGTGTGTGTGTGTTTGTCTTTGTTTGTCTGTGAGCAGGATATCACAAAAAGTTATGGACGGATTCAAAAAAAATTGGTGGATAGGTTGTGTGTATGACGAGGACAAATTGCTTAGATATTGGTGAAGATCCCGATGCTAGGATTTCTAAAGTGATTCTTCGCCATTGAGAAAGAGTGGCAAAACTATAGAAAGCATCTTTTTATATATAGCATCATATATAGTTTTCAAAGCAAAACTATAGATATCTCAAAACGTTGTTGGTGAATTCGGACAAAACATAGTGGATAGCTTGGATGCTTGACAAGGACAAATTGATTCAATTTTTGGTGAAGATTCGGATTCGAATTTTTTTAAATTCTTTAAATTATTCTTCACCATTGAGAGATCAGGCCAAAAATCGATACAGAGCAGGATATTTCAAAAATTTGTGGACGAGTTCTGACAAAATTAGGTGGATGAGATGGTTAGGTGACAAGAAGAAGCTGATTCGATCTTGCTTAAGGACCGGATGCAGATCCAGTATATCGGCGGGATATAAAATGTAACTTCAGCCAGGTGGAGGTATGTGGTGTACCGAGTGCCATTCTACTTACCTCTGCCACCGAAGGTGAAAGGAGGATATGTTTTCACCCCTGTCTGTCTGTTTGTTACTTGCGAAAACCGAAGATTTTTCAAGTGTCTTGGTTCGTCTTGTGCATTATTTTGTCTGTCTGTCAATCAGCTACAGGTCACAATTTTAAACCGATCTTCACGAAAACTCACCAAATGGTAGTTTGTCATAACCAAGAAGCATATTGTTTTTGATGTTAAATGGTCAAACGGTTAACATAGGCTGAAGGTGAACAACTTTGTCAAATTTCTAAAATGCTCAATTTTCATCGGATAAATGAGAAATTTGAACAAGATTTGCAAATCAGGTCAATAAATTCAACCACCAAATATTTTTGAGGTCAACATCGGCTGAAAGGTCGACATAGGACGAATTTCTAAAATTGTAAATTTTCATCCCATTGACTTGATATTTGAAGAGGAGTTGCATATTTGGTCATTGAGTTCAGCCACCAATTACTTTTGAGGTCAACTTCGGCCAAAAGGTCAACATCGGCCATTGTTCAACAACTTAGGTGGGATTTCTAAAATCCTCAATTTTCATCTGATTGACCTGTAATTCGAAGAGGATTTGTTAATTTGGTCATTGAATTCAACCACCAATTATTTTGAGGTCAAATTTGTTGTATGGATTTGGCAAGTCTCATGCTCAGCATGACATCTTTATTGTTTGTGTGCAGGATATCTCAAAAAGTTGTGCACATATTTGGATGAAATTTGGTGGGTAGGTTCAGTGTGTGACAAGGATGAACTGATTAGATTTTGGTGAAGATCCGGATCCGGATCTGACAACTATAATTTTTTAAGTGCTTATTAACCATTGAGAGATAGGGCCAAAAGCGATATATCACACGATATCTCAAAAAGTTATTGACTGATTCGAACAAATTATTTGTGGACATGTTGGGTGTCTGAGAAGGAAGAATTGATTCAATTTTGATGAAGATCTGAATCCAGATCTGGATCCGATAATTTTTTTCAGTGATTCTTCACCATTGAGAGATAGGGCAAAACCAATATATATATAGCACGGTGTCTGAAAAGGTTATCAACGGATTCGAACAAAACTTGGTGGACTGATTGGGTATGTGACAGGGACAATTTTGTTAGATTTTGGTGAAGATCTGAATCCAGATCCGTTTACGAATTTTTTTTTTAATTTTAAAGTTATTCTTCACCATTGAGAGATGCGGCCAAAAACGATATATAGCATGATATTTCAAAAAGTTATTGGGCCCGATATGTTCTTCTGGGTCAGGCATTGCGTGGCGGAGGTTTGCGCTCTACCGAATGCCCTTCTAGTTTTGTATATTTGTGGAAGAGTTGGAGCAGAATGGAAAGTGGGAAACAACAACAGGAGCAACAGCGGCAGATGAGAAGGAAAGTAGGACACATGGGGGTGAAAAACCTGAATGAACACAACAAGAAGAGGAAGGGGAAAGCAGGGATGAAACAGAAAAGGAACAAACCAACCGACAACTAACAAATGAAAAAAGGTGAGGGTGAATTAATTCATTTATTTTTCTACAATAACCTGGAAAAGGGGAGTGCTTTGGAATGGGGTCATAACTTGGGAGATATGCTTTATATGTGAATAATAAAAACTATGGTCTGCAGATATTTTCACCCACTAACCCCAACCCTGCCCCACATGCAGAGATGGCTCCCAGTAGTTCCCACATGAACGCTTAATATAGTGAGAAAGTTGTTTAATCGTGAAGAGGGATGCAAGAACGATTAGTGATAATTGATGGTGTGTGAAAGATGCAAGTTGATTCAAAAGCAATGTGGATCTTAAGTTGTCATTTCATCTATCTATAATTCCAGCAGTGTGTGTGTGTGTGTGTGTGTGTGTGTGTGTGTGTGTGTGTGTGTGTGTGTGTGTGTGTGTGTGTGTGTGTGTGTGTGTGTGTGTGTGTGTGTGTGTGTGTGTGTGTGTGTGTGTGTGTGTGTGTGTGTGTGTGTGAGTGACCGCTGTTTCTCGACAACCTCTGGTCCGATCTAATTGAAACTTTCCAGGTATATTGCTGGGGACCTGAGGATGTGCCTTTTCAAGGTTTGATATTAATCGGACAAGTGCTTCCCAAGTTATGGCCATTTATTTACCAAACTAATGGGAAGACACGTTGTTGCGTGGGCGTGGCCGATGGGGAAGGGAAGCACAGCCACGTTCCCCATTACGGGTTACAACGTATGGGCTTCCGGAGGGTGATGACTTCGTGTATTCTAATAATTTCTCGATTTCTTATGCGCATTTATAGATAAACACAATGGCCCAAGTTATGATCATTTTTATATTAGACGGTGTATAAATTTCGGTAACATCAGAGTGCTGGTATGCTCTGAACCAGGAAGTAAATTTTTTCTCTCTCTCTTCTCTTCTCTTTTTGTTTTTCTTTGCCACGACATTGTGAAAAGGTAAAATACGTTGGCGCTAATTGAATAATTGGGTATTAAAAATAAATTGCGAATAATCGTAACTGCGAATAATATCGAACTTCCGGGTCACGCACGTACGGGCACGTGAGAGCGAAGAAACGGCCTGTGTGGTTTATTTATTTATTATTAATATTATTATTATTATTATTATTATTATTATTTATTTTTTTTACAGGCACGTACTAGTTGTATGAATGGGCTTAGTATATCGGAGAGGGATACATTTATAATCATGTTAATGGGGTTGGTGCGTAGGGCTCAAACATGATAGCTTCTTAAAGGAGTGCATCAGGTTGGATTTTAAGTATATTGCCTCGATTGTGCTTCACATAAGGTTACTTCATTCACTTAATAATATATTCTTTTTATTTACTTATCTAAAAACAAAATGTAGGTTCATGCAAGAGTGAGGAAATAAAGCACAAAAAGGCAACATACTGGTAGTTGTAGGTGGATGTAATTATTGTTAACATCTCTCCCCCCTCCCTTTTTCAACCTCAATTTGACCTTCCATGTGGGAGGTGAATGTGAAATAAGACTTTCTTCTTCTTACCTCTTGTTGAGGAGGCTATTGGGGAGGGGAATGTAACCCATTGCATACCTTTCTTGCAGTAGTGGAAGCGGATGTGAAAAATCACGTTTACTTTTATTATTTTTCAAGAAAGGCTTTATTTTCAATCAGGATTGGAAGGATAGCTCATAGGTAGTGGAATTGCCTTTGAGCTAAGTTTGGGTTTAATTCCCAACCTGACTATAAATGGTCACTCTGGTGCTTCCAAGCAGGACATTGCATTATTGATTGTGCCATCCTTCAGGATGACGTTAAGCTGGGTATCTTGATTGCCAGCATTTGATGGTGGACGTTTGACATTACCCTTTGATAAGGGTCGGCTATTGTGTTCTGGCACCCCTGTCCAAATTCCTGCTGTGGCTTTGGCTGAGAAGAGCAAACCACCCAATGTATTCTCTGCGAAGTGATTGCTTCAGTAGCATTGACACTTTGAAAAGATCGTGGCCATGAAGGGAAAGGTTATTTTGTCTTTCTAGATCATCTGTCACTTCCTTATTCCTGAAGGAATCGTGTAAGAGATATTCAACGTTATAACCTGTGCAATTGAATTGGTTGCCTTTCAGAGTCAAAGATTGCTGACCACATGAAACATGAGAACTACCTGGTGAATTAAGTTGCAGTGCAGAGGCAGCTGCTCGGACAACAGCCATATTCTAAGATAGCAAGCAGTGTAACCTGGTGTCATGGAGTGTCCAAGAAGACGATGGGGCTCGATAGATTTATGGTCGGACCTGATGTCAGCCACTTGCGACCGAAAGGATAACTCGCCTACTCTTCGCAAAACATGCCATGAGATATTTGAACGTCCACTAAGAGCGGTTCTGGGAGGTTGGTCCTCTCTCTTAATGTGCATTCATCGGAGGGGACGAACACATTGATGCTGCTTCCTGCCTACTAAATATCAAGATGACTGTTTATAGCTGGCTCGAGATTCAAACCCAGTCTAGACAGCTCTGAGGTGATTGTGTATACCTCTGAACTATCCTGCTAACCCATTACATAACCTATCGTGTATCTTTAAATACCAGAATTTTTATTCAACAGAATTAAACTCTTAAAATGGCCAAATAAACTCCGGGACAATTCTACAAATCTATTGTTAATATTAAAGCAATGTGCTTCATGAATGGCCGAATTGTAGGGAATCGTGCTCGAGCGGGTAGTGTGGCTCCCCACCCGGTCGGAATCCAAATCCTGTGGTTCCTTAAAGCGTATCTGTTTAATAAATTCTCATCTCCTCCAGCGATTACCCAAACTGGGCCAAAACGGTTTGCATAGGAAATGGCGGTAATCACACGGCACGTGTGCTTGAGGAATAACAGTTTATTGAAAAGAGACACAGAATGATGAAAACGAGAATCCCAAGACGAAAGGCAGACCAAAACAATGAATCAAGATAAATAATTAAATACTAAAATAAATAATTAAAACAAACTAAAATGCACTTAATACAATAAAGAACCTATGGTACAACATGCACTCTTACACTCATGCACAAAGGGGAGAAACCAGGCGAGATTTTTAAGGATATGGTTGGCAGGTCTCCAAAACGAAGCATGGGGAAGGACTACACAATGGCACAGCTCAGCACTACGGCATCTGATGCCACCAACCTCGGAAAGAGAGTGTAAGTGTCCCTGGCTCCAACTAAGTGTCCTCGGCCCACTGCTGCGAGTCAGTCAGCTTCAAAGAGAGCAAGAGGAGGGCAGCGAGGAGCAGGAAGAGAAGGAACGAGTCTGTGTATGGCCTTTAAACACCTTCCCCACGGCCACCACCACGCTTTCAAACATTCTTCGCTCACACCCTGGCATCAGCCAATGAGTTGGCACATCATGATGGCAGAGTGTTGTCACTTGTGCCACCCAAATCAATGACTTGTCACCTTGTAACACACCAATGGGAGCACACTATTGGGGGTTTCTTGTAATGGCATGCCGGATGCCTTGTACTCATAGCCGGGTCTGCAAGGGGGGGTTTATCAGCCCAAACGCAAACAGACGCATCCAAATCTACCTCCTCATCTACCTTGCCTGGGTACCTTGTCTGGTTTTACAGAGAGGACACATGAATTACACCTTCCTATCTAATCCCGATGTCAACTCCACCGCCTGTCATGGCATACACAAGTACAGGTTACAAAAAATGCTCCAACCTACATGAACACACGTGCCATGAAAACTTAACATGCTGGCTAATTTGTACTCGCTCCAACATAACAATATATATATATTGATGCTCATGATTTATTTTTGTGTAATTCCCTGCTGTGCTTGTATATTGAAAAGATATCCCCTTCCCTTGTTTGTAACCTACCTTTTCCACATGTTTTTTTTCTTAGTTTGTATCGGTGTGGGCCACCGGAGGCCGTGTACAACTCACCGCAGCGCGGTTTATCTCACTCATAGAGGCCGTGCGACCAGACTGTTATGTTGCCATGGCTGACATCTTGTCTGATCATAAAGCTATCAAGCCCAAGTTCGTGCAACCTGGTGAGCATGAGCCCACCAACCTCGCAGATCCAGTGCAGACTGACGACCCTGTGGTTGACGGACTTGCCAGTGTTGCACTTGCTGATAACGAGGTGAATGGACTTTGTAAAGCAAGTACCTTTGAATCCCAAGCAACGATGCATCAAGCCAGGCGTGCACAGTGTCGGACATTGCAGTTCCTGGACGATTGCCTCGCTCTGCAAGCACGTTCGCAGGTTTTTGCACACTTTCTCATGATTATGCACGTCTCAAGTACGACACCTCATCATTCCAATTTGACTGATTATTTCCTTAAAACACTGGTTATCTATATAATAATACATATCTGCCATTTGCTATGCTCTGGTTGGAAGTTCTGCATTTTTATCCCCATACTTTTTGAAAAAAAATGGGAGGATATTGTAGTCGAGTTTGTCTGTCTGTCACGCGATCTTCTCCTAAACGCTTGTGCAGAAATTCACCAAACTTGGTGGTTATGATCACCGCATGGCAAGAAGTCGCGAAAGCAGTATCATTTTGGGTTCCGCCCCTTGGTGCTGGGTCAAAGGTCAAATGCCAAAAAATACAGTTACGGGCACATTAAAAAAATATTTTTAATAAAACTTTATATATACAATCAACATTGGGGGATGCATGAAATATGCAACAATTTTTTGAATTTGATCCCCAATTCATGCCCTGGAGGTGGGGACTTGTGGTCACAGGGGTCAAAATGGAAAAAAGAAAAAGTAAACTCAAAATTTGTTGGGCCATTCTGGGTAGAACTTTTTGCCATCTTTCAACTTTGCTTTAGGTGGGAAGGGGCTGGGTATTTGCGATGGCGCGACGTCGACTTCGCTCTAGTTTGAATTTAAATATGGTATTCAAGTTCATCGTAACTTTAAATGGTGCAATTTATATCCATTCCTGTTGTTGGCTTAATGGTTCGAGTGGTGGGCTTGGGACCCAAGGATCCTGAGTTCAAATCCCACTCTGCTGTTGAATTAATACCAGGTATGGTTGACTCTGCCTATAATCCTTTTGAGGTCGGCAAAATGAGTGCCAGCATGCTGGTATCCTGTGCCGGAGTGGCGACCCATCCAGGATTGTGCCCAATAGCCAAGGAGACTGCTTAAAGGTCCCCTGACACGCAAAAGTACTGAAATTTCATATATATATATATATATATATATATATATATATATATATATATATATATATCCTATAGGAGTTTTTCATCGTGATTTCCGATCTGACAATGTTTTTTCACAATACTCATTCTGTAAAATGTAATAATTAAAAAAAAAACAAACCTCTTCGGGAACGCCCCTAAAAATTCTCCTGAAAGGGGCGTAACCCACATGACGTCATATACAGGATTACAAAGGCTGCACGCTAATTACTCGGGTTGGTGGTCTACGTGATTCTATTGGCTTTCTGTGTTTCCACATTTGATTGGTCGACTCAATCGCTTCGTTCATTTCTGCTTTAAAAAAAATCGAACATTTGGTTTTGAATAATGGATGGCATGGACTTTCATTTGTCTGGTAACTACAGTGAGTGTGAGAGAAATTAAGGATTTTGGTCTGAATCACATGGAGAATTGTGGGATAACGTAGTCGCGGGAGGTGAAGTTCAGGCAGCTGGAAATGAAATACGCCCTTGGCAGTTCGAGCCCGAAGCAGGACAAGCAGAGGAAAACGGTGATGAAATTCCCGGCATTCATTATGATCGGGAGGACATCGAAGGAAGACTTGGCAATAACAACTGGTTAGACTAAATCCTATTCGTAATTCAATCATGTAAATTCGACTTGCTCGATATCAGAAATATTTTAGTGAGGTGACGTGACCAGCGCAGCTCAGCGCAGCGGACTTGTTTCTCCGCGGCGAATGAATCACAAGCAAGGCCGGCGCATGTCATCAGCCGTGTCTCTTCGCGCATAAAACGAAGCAACCTCGCTGTCTGGATACGATGAAAACTTGTGTGCAGAACACACCTTGTGACACATAACAATTGTCTCGAGTAGGCCGATAAATCTGACGTTTTGTTGCATTTTTAACTCTTGAATCTGACGTTTTGTTGCATTTTTAACCTCCACCATCGAAGATCGGCGGTTACTGTTTTCACCCCTTTCTGTTTGTTTGTTTGTTTGTGAACAGTATGACGGAAAAACTCCTCGACGGATTTCTACTAATATAAACTTGGTGGGGGGATTAGGTATGGTCCAAGGATCATGCCTTAGATTTTGGACTTGGTCCAAAATCCAATATGGCTGCTATGGTGGCCATTTTGAAAAAATATTTGAATTTTTTTTTCTTGCATTTCTACATATTAAGTGATTTCCAACCCCCCCTCCCCCCAAAAAAAAATTGTAAGAGAAAAAAATTTTTTGCAACTTTTTTTTCAACAAAATTTCGATTTTTTTATTTATTTTTATTTTTTGCATTTCTTCATGTTATAAGTGATTTCCAACAAAAAACATGCCAAAATTATAATTGCGGCTGATTTTGGAACTTCAGGTGGATATACCCATGTAAAATCAATTTCTGTCTCAAGGAATCTAGTTATGACGAATGAATTGAGTATGTAATAGTTAAAAGTAAAAGGGAAGGTTGCAAACTATAACTCTGTGAGCACTGTTGACATCAAATTGAATGAATAGGATATCAGGTTCACTTGAGTGACCTCACAGTATTGGTGGCGGAGGTTTGCACTCTACCGAGTGCTCCCCCTCTCGTTATTTATTTTATTCCTACTGTCGTCATGTAGCACCAGTAGAAAACAATGAAAAAAAAGAGAATAATAAATAAAAGCTACAGCACATCGGATTTATCGGCCTAGTCAGACGGACGACGGATTTATCGGCCTCGTCGGACGGACGACGGATTTATCGGCCTCGTCGGACGGACGACGGATTTATCGGCCTCGTCGGACGGACGACGGATTTATCGGCCTCGTCGGACGGACGACGGATTTATCGGCCTCGTCGGACGGACGACGGATTTATCGGCCTCGTATGACGGACGACGGATTTATCGGCCTAGTCTAGAGTCTAGACTCTAGACTCTAGAGATCTCGAGTCAATCCACTCTGTGCGAGTTTCTGTATGTGACGTCAATGCTGCGATTCGCTGAAGTCAACTTTTTTTTAGGGGCGGGGCATAGCAAGTTGTGAAAAGCACAATAAATGATCGAAATATTGCTCTAATTATCCCATTTTTGATGTAAAAAAAACATGGGTGATTTCTTCATTAGGAAGGTCAAGTTATTATATAAATAACCAGAAAGTTTTGCATGTCAGGGGACCTTTAAGCAGCACGAACACTCTGCACGGAGTCTCGTCCCGATGGATGGATTTATATCCCATCAGTTTTGTGGTATGCTATGAACTGAAACTGATCTGTCAAGATCCATTGAATATTTGATTGAACAGTCCCAGCTTCCAGCTTGATTTGTCATTGGATCAAAATTCTTATGTGTGACTATTCTGTCCTTTCCTGCGCCTGTAATCTGACATTCGTCAATCTTTTGTATTTACAGTTTTACTCTTTAATAATTCAAAATATTTTATCTTTGTGTGAAACACTGGAATGAGCTATACAGGGTGTCGTCATGGACCAGCCCCAAAAAGGGCAGGATGCAATGGTCTCACGGATTTTCACAAACTTTACATTAAAAGTCGTCGAAGTCGGTGCCTTTTCTTCCTTCATGTCTTCATCAGCAGGAGAAATGGTTCACATGAAACTTGTGGAAGAACAAGCCCTGACTTGAAAGCCAAAGGATACCCTGAATGCAAGGGTGGTGAAAATGCCAAACAATAGCTTTTGCTAGGATATAAATATGCCACGGTAACACAAGCATTAATATCAAGAAGAATTGAAAACGAGCAAAGATTCAAGAAGAAATATAAAAAGGAGACAAGAAAGGCCAGTGAAGATAGATGATTAGTGAAAAGGAGTGGTCATTGTGACACAGCGGAGGGGGTTGGGGGCATGGTTAAAATAACAATTCAACATTTCCTGAAGTTTATGTAATGTCATTCAATCTACATGATATTTTGAAGACTTCGCTAACACTTAGCTCAGATTTGTTTACATCTGGGCAATTTTTAGGTTATTTCTCTGATTGCAGTTCCTGGATGAAGACCAAACTGGATCCAGACCAAACTGGCCATGTGGCATCGTGATCATGCCGTAACCTTCGGTTGTGCTCCCCATGTCTGTATCTTCCCTGGAAAGGGGGCCACAGCCTTCCTCCCATAATCTCTCAAATTCAATAAAACATATTTTCCTCACAAACTACATGACCGATAATGGACCAAATTTAGTACGATACAGCAGAACAGTAAGGTCAACAGAACAGAACAGTGGATTCGCTCCCCATAAGAGGCTGAAAAGGGGGATTTCGCCTCATACGAGGTTCGTCTAAAAAGTAACGGGACTGAGCCTGCTGTGTGCTCCATTTACACAAATTGAATGAGCGGGTTATCTCACAGTCTTTTGCAACATTCCAGCAATATATATCATTGGTGATGGTTCACTGTGCTCATTGTTTGATTTTTTTTACAGGTCGTGCTTTACACGTTGTCTAATCTGAGTTGTCGCACTATGAGTCCTGAGCAGAGAGCCAATCTGAAGTTTCTTGCCAAGCTTGGCAAAACACCTTCCGAATCCTTCGCATTGCTGCAGCAAGTCTATGGGGAAGAAATGATGTCACGTACATGTGCATTTGAATGGCACAAGTGGTTCAAAGAGGGACGGGAGGAGGTTGAAGACTATCCACGGTCTGGAAGACCTTCAACAAGCATAACGGCAGACACATCGAGCGTGTGAAGCAGAAGGTGTGTGCAGATCATTGACTCACGGTGCGGATGATTGCTGAGGAACTTTCCATCAACAAGGACACTGTCTGGAGTATCATCGCTGAAAATCTCGAAATGCACAAAGATGGTCCCCAAGCTGTTGTCCGAGGACCAGAAACAGCAGAGTCATTGTCTGTCAAGACATTATCGAGCACCTCGAGGACGATCCAGACCTGCTCGGGAGAGTCATTACTGGCGAGGAATCGTGGGTATTCAAATACAATTCCAAGACCTAATGGTAGAGTCGTCAGTGGAAAAGTCCGGCATCACCAAGACCAAAGAAAGCAAGGATGTCGAAGTCGAAGGTCAAGGTAATGCTCATCGCGTTTTTTGACATCAAGGGCATCGTCCACTTCGAGTTTCTATCACAGGGTCAAACAGTGAATCAATACGTGTACAACGACATCCTTCGGCGCTTCATGAGATCAGTCCGGGACAAGAAAAGCGATCTGTGGGAGAACAACGCCTGAGTGCTCCACCATGACAACGCCCCTGCTCACAGTGCCCTGAGCATCCGACAGTTTCTGGCGGAGAGGAACGTGCTAACTCTGGAGCAACCCCCATATTCGCCAGACTTGGTCCCTTGTGATTTTTTCCTATTCCCCAAGCTCAAGGGGGTGATCAAGGGGACCCAATTTCCTGATGTGGAGGCCATCAAAAGGGTCATGACGACGGAGCTCCGGAGGATTCCAGAAGAAGCCTTCCGGGGGTGCATCGAAGCGTGGAAGAAGAGGATGGACAAGTGTGTGAGACTGGAGGGAAACTATTTTGAAGGGGACAAGCTGTGATTTCAATATATTTTTTGGAATAAAATTTCTGTGAAGTCAGTCAGTCCTGTTACTTTTTGGATGGACCTCGTATTCAGGTAATTTATTTCAATATCTTCTCAGAAACCGATGGCCAGATGCAGACCAAACTCTTCGTGAAACATAAGGACCATGCCGTTAACTTCAGTTGTGCTCCTCATGACCGTACCACTTAAGGAAGGGAGGCCATGGCCACTTCTCCCTCATCTCTCATTTTCACCCTGCCTGTTGGGAAAATAACTGTCAGTCCACCATGGGGCACATATATATTTTTAAAGTAATCTTATTTATCTTTTCAAGTGTTGGTGTGTGTTTTTTGTGTGTGTTTGTTTGTACATTTGTACATTATTCTTTCACTGCCGGACTGTCGTACCTCGAGGCCCCAAATGATGGGTGTCGGTATTTCAGAATCTAGGCAAGGTTTTCAGCTCCCACATGTTGGCCATTACGTCCATTTTGAGGGCACCAAAGGCTGCTATAAAGCTTATATTGGGATGTGGGGTCAGGCAGTGCTTCTACCAGCCCACAGGTGGCAAGATGTAACTACCCTGAGGCCAATAACTCCAAAGCTTTTCAATGTCCAACATCCCAAAACCACCACACACAAAACCACCACCAGCGCACATTGCTCGCATATGTGATGTAGGGCACTCTTTAGAATGTGCATGGACTGGCTCGGGCCTTGACTGTACTGCGCTCTCCGTGCCGGTACCAGCCACATTATTTGCGCACCAGGCTCAGCAAGGAAGGACCCAGGACAGAAGAAGTGTGAATCCAGGCAGGACAAACACTACAAACCACTGAGCAGTAAGTAGCACCCCAAAGCAGCAGGAACCATGAAGAAGAGAGGTAGAAGCAGGTATTGTGCATGGGGGAGGGTTCAACAATCTAGGGAGGGTGAAGGCAGAGTGTAGATGCACACACTTGGGTGGGGAGGAGTATATCTTTCTGAACATGTGTTCGACGCATTTCATTAGTTACAGGAATTACATCACACTTATTCTAGCATGTACCATGAAATAACTCTTCTCATAGATCCCCCATTCTATCCCCTAGACCAGATCCATAACAGTATCAAATATGATGATCCTTTAAATAATGCGCTCGCTGTCGTAAATAGGCTCCGTTTCCTGTATTTAACATTTTGTGGATGTTGTCTGCCTTATCTCATTTTCTCTGTGGTTCTCTGTGACTGACCTGTTCATTCAAAAGACTACTTCGTAATGCCATATTCCTAAATGAAATAACATGCTTTGGTCAGGCCTTGCATGACACTTCAATTCTCGCCCCGGTGCTGGGCGCTGGGATGGCAAGTGATGTCATTGCATTTGTCCGCAAGTTGGCCATCAAGCCAATTTCTGGCTTTGCCTTGCTGGGTCGTCAAAGCTGGCCAGATGAACTGTTGACTGCTGTGGTCACAGAATTACCTGAAGACAAGTTACGGTAAGAGTTTGCTTCTCATTTTGCAAAATAGGATGCCATAATATTCAATGCCAATAGTAACATTTTCTTAAAATGATAAATGAAGTAAAAGTATCATTAGTTACACAGCCTCATGATGTGTTTGCTTTCCTCAATAAGTAACCATGCCTAGCAATCCCTATTTTAAGCCCAGGATCAGTTTGTGGTTGCGTGACCATGTGAGCAGATTGGTTTGTGGAATCGGGGAGCCGAGCGCGGTGCTGGATTGCGTGAGGAGAGGTGTGGACTTGTTTGAAGGTCACTACCCTCAGGTTGCCACAGCATGTGGTTATGCACTCACCTTCTACTACCCAGGCCTCACTGCTGGTAATTAGGACAGCTATTATTATATCAAGAAGTTAATACAATTCAGGACTTTATTTGATTTGCCAAATTGTGCAAACAATTGTCAATACCTTTTACCCCCATTGTTCCAGGCAGTATTGTGTTTGTTGTTCAGAGAAACAAAACAGCAAAAATTAAATATTTTTTGAAGTCAAATTTGAATTATTTTGCTGTTTTTTACCATCTAATAAAGAGGAGGAGGCATCTTACCTTCTGGCTCGCAGCCGTGACATACAGCTCACAAGGTATTTTGAACTCCGAAGGGGATTCAGTTGTGCCAAGTGTTTGGTTGTTTTTAACTTCCACCACATCGCATACTTCAATCAAAGTTCAGTTGGTTTCATCCATGAAACTAAATAGCCTTGGGTCAAGAGCCCACACCAGTGAATTAAAGTGGTGACCCTTTCACCTTTCCAACCACCACATCTCATTGTGCCACTTGTTAACTTTTCATTTCATGCAAATCTTTTCCATTTGACTTTCCTCAAAGAGAAGTATCCTTGAGTTTGGAAAATTTTTGCAGTCCTGTTTTGTTCTTGCTGTGCTTTCTGTGCTTGTAGTGCAGTAGACGTAATGCATAAAACGTTTTACCGTATTTTCCAGTGTATAATCCGCATTTTTTTTTATCGGCAAAAAAGGTAAAAGTTAGGGTGCGGTTAATATACGGGTATAGAAAAGAATCGGTCTTAAAAACGATCAATGCAGAATTTAAATGATACTAGAAGCACCCGCTCCCTCCGGGAGCCGTCAAGGGGGTCATGTTATTATATTTATCCCTATTTTACTCCAAGGGGTCCCAGGATTACCCACCCAAAAATGGTTGCGATCGGTTCAGCCGTTTTTGCGGTACCTGGGAACAGACAAACAGACGGTGAATTATGGTAAGATTCCAAATGAACACTTTTTTTTTTAGCAGTTGGAACTGCTGTTAAGCTAAATTTCGCCGTTTAAATTTTGAAAATCGGTTCAGGTTAAGAGTTTTTACAGCATTTTGTTAACCAAGTGCAGAAATTAAATAACTTAAAAAAAACAAACCCAGAGACGCCCTGAGTTTCGATGCGCCGCCTCGTGGCTCTGAAATATAGAGCCTCGTGGCTCTGAAAACGCCACTAAACACAAAAGACGAACAACACCTGGTCTCGCATCAAAAGAAGAATTATTCACAACAGCTGGAGTCTTTGGCGAAGAAACTTGCAGATCGAGTGTAGAATAACTTTATTAACACTCTGAATATAGCAAAAAAGAAAAACAACAGCGAGATTGTCCTTCACGTTAAGCCGTGCACCGAACCTCTCTTAACTCACTCTCAGCTCCATCCCTTTTTGGCCCGCCTCTGTAAGAGGGAAAACGCATCGGTTACGTTCGAGTGAATGGATGCTATCCTGGTCTTTGGAGGGAAAGGATCACTACAAGTCTAATAACAGAGCACCTACTTCAAATAAGCTTGCGTGTAATGTGATGATCAATACTACTGGTCACAAGAAGGAGCGATTCACCATCATGCTTGCCTGCACCACAGACAGTGGCAAGCTTCCCATGTTTGTCGTGTTGAAGAGGCAGACAATGCCCAAAGATAAGTTTCCAGCCGGCATCACTGTTCGTGCGCAGCAGAAGGGGTGGATAGATGAGGGACTGGTCCAGGACTGGGTGCACACAGTCTGGAGTAGTAGGCCGGATGGCGGTCTCTCCCTATGACGGAGCATGCTAGGCCTGGATGCGTTCGTTTGTCACAAGATCGACGACACCAAAGCGCTGCTCCGTCACATCCCAGGCAACGACACTCCCCACCAACACCGATCTTGTCACATCCCAGGCGAGATGACATCGCTCTTGCAGCCCCTTGATGTGTCCATCAACAAGCCATTCAAGGACGGACTACATCGCTACTGGTCCAACTGGATAATGAGTGGGGAGAAGACTTACACCAACAGTGGGAGGATGAAAAATGTCGACCTGGATCGTCAAGTTGTGGGAGGAGATACCGTCGGACATCATCAAGCAAGCATTGCTGAAATGCTGCATCTCCAACAACATGGACGGCATAGAGGACGACATCATTTGGGAGGAGGAGGCTGCAAATGACAGTGACAGTGACGGGGACTTGCTCTACCCTAATCCGGACAAGGAGTTGTGTGCCATCTTCAACGAAGAAAGCATTGACGAGGATTTCCTCTGGTTTAGCTGAAAAGATTCATCAAACCCAAACGGCCCTTTTTAGGGCAACAAATCCACAAGAAATATGTATGATACCAGTATGAATCCCTTTTCTTCCTTTTTCTTGTAACAAAAAAAAAAATCCTCTTTATAATATTAAAAAATAAGAAAGAAAAATGAAAACTTCTTGGTATTCTCTCCTCTCTCTTCAACTTCTTGAAAATGAGAATAAGACTGTTAGATGAAATTACGTAAGCATGTTGATACCTTCGTCAATTTGTTTCATACAAAGCTAATGTACAAACGTGTTGAGATCTAGATCAGAAAATAATGATCAATATATTCATTTCTTTTGAGTGTGAAAAACATGGGTGTGGTTAATACACGGCCACGGTTTATACACCGGAAAATACAATAATCCAAAAATAATTGACACAGAAATAACTCCACTTACACGTCAATGTACAAAATATCCAAAACATTGGCTTTTATATTCAGGAATAACAAAAAGATGCTATTTCCAATTACGTGTCACTTCAATGAAAAGTGCAAAATTTACTACTGGAAATTTTTTTTTTTTTTCCTTTACAAGGACTCCTTGATTTACGCTTGAGATGTGTTCCTAAAAAACTAAATGTCAATAGAAAATAATTTTCTTGTAGGCATAATGTTATAAATTGAAGATGTGTTTCTGGGTGGAAATTTCCTGTCATTTAACTCTATCTTAAGTAAAGACAGAAAATGTGTAAATGCAGTTCCTATAAATAAATACTAAAGACAAAATAATGAAATAAATCAATAAAGAAGGTAAATAAATGAATAAATTATGGAGTGTTTTAAGTGAATGCTTAACGTACTCACCAAAATCTGTGGGACACAGTGATTGTCCAGACCTGGGAGGTGTGGGTCGGGGTGGATCGGTTTCTGAGACAAGGCACTCAATTTTGTTTTGGTGATGTTACTTGTAATTGTCATCAGTCGAGCGAGGTAGGCTGAGCGTGCGGACAATGTCCACCAAATGCTACTCATGCTATTAATCTGTTGTTCTGACTGAGTTTTGTTTTGCAAACAACCGTAGTTGATCTAGATTGGTCTTGTACTCAAAATCGACTTACCTATGAATGAATGAAGGAAAGAAAAATGGGGAAATTAGCCATTTCGACTTTACTCCACATCGACTTATCGGCCAAAAAATACCAAACACAGGATGAGACAACAGAGACTGAATTCCTGAGTATGAGGGACCTCACTAGGCTAGTAGCTGGTGGACCAATGAGTGACCCATGGCAGACAAAAAGACAATTGGCACCGAGCAGATGACAGAGTGAGCGGCACAGAAAAGACTGCATCGACCAGGCAATTCCAATACCCAGGCGATCAACCAATCAATAGAGGTGAAAGCCCCAGTTGGAGATTGAGATTATCTCCAGCTTTGCATGTTTATATCTTCACCCCCTCTGGCACCCACCTTCTCGCCAAAGGCAGATTACAGACCAGGTAACTTCCTGACAGCCAATGAGCCATGACACGCGTGACTGTAGCGCCAGGCCACCAATCAAGGCTCTATGCACTCACGGGCCTTGCAGCCAACCATGACCCAGTGCGACAACTCTCCCCACCCTTTACCAGCCTCGAAGAACCAAAATGGCCTGTTCCTGTCCATGCTGTTCTTTGCGATCCAATGTCATCTGCATTTACCTGGCTTCACCTTGTTCCAGATATGGGGGAACTTGAAAACGTAATGCCTTACCCTCTCTTTCCAAAATTTTCGACAGCCCTGTCACCTCCATAATGCAACAATAAACAATATACCTTTATCCATATACACTTGGTACATGTCCAAAATGTTTGAAAAACTACACAATTACAATGAAGTTAAGGCCTCACAAACGCACTACCATCCCCTACCCCATGCACCGAACAACATCAATAAGTTGAAACAATTAGAATTGGAATGTAAATAAAGGATTAGACTTCTGAGCAATCTAATTTCTGAGGATTGAAAAAAGCATTTTTATTAGTGAGGTTTACAAAATATATTATTCTTGGTCATGATATAGACTCATGTAGAGACAGAAAATTAATGATATGATGAAAATGCAAGTCTCATCAACAACAGTCTATCATCTTCATGATTCCTCTTTTGTCACTACCTTTGGAACAAACTCCCACACTCTCTTCAAACCCACTCTTCCCTCCAGGTCTTCAAAACAGCTGTTCACCACCGTCTCTTATCTTCCCCCATCCAAAACCACGATCTTTTCTACCCCTGTTAATCCACCCCCAAACCCACCTCCTTCATATTCCCTGCTTTCCTTCCTGAAAGTCCCTGTCGTGACCATCTTGTTTACCCCACCCCATCCCTCTCCCTTCCACAGATCTCCTCATGTCTCTGTTCCCCAATGTTTTGCACTTCCCTCTCCCACCTCTCTTGTCTCCTGCTCCCCTTGTTATACATTCTATGTGTTTGCTCTTGTACGAGCCTTGATATTTTATATGTCAAAAACAAATAACCAGAAGGAAATAATTATTGGTGCTGTATTTAGACAAGGTTTTCAACTACAGTGTTTGCACACTGCTGTACATTCAAAACCATAATGATGACATGTACATCAAGCACCACATATTTCATCCATATCAGTTTGGTCAGGGCTCTGGTAGCAGTTTACTTGTACATCATATCAATTCGATTTACCTACATATTGTTGTGTCCATGCCGATTAATGCTGACGCTGGACAGATGGACTAAAACTGGCTTTAAAGACACTGTTCATTATTACTTCACTTTACCATTCCCCAAGGTCGCCCAAACGAGCCGAAATCACGGCAAACTCACTCACTCACGGCAGATGGTGTCCAGAAAGCAGATGGGTGAAACGTGCTTTCTTACCTTTTAAAGGTTTTAATTTTCTATTGAGAAGCACACGGAGAGGGTTGACAAGACTCTATCATAAACGGAACAAACGAAACGAGTTAGTAGATACAAAGAGGAGAATGAGGTACGCAAACTTGTATGGGTTCCACAGATCACACTTTTACAACACCATAATAATGCAGGCAGGACTTCCCTTTTCTCTGATGCACAGGGTGGACGCAGTTCAACACAACACAACCTGTTTTAGAGACCATGTGCAAGAAGAGAGCCAGTAACGATGGTGCCCAGAATAAGTCAAATGGCCATGAGCAGACTCAATGATGAGTAGGCCTTAAACTTGGCCACATTGTCCCATTTGTACTTTTTTTTTTTTAGATCCTCGTGGAGGATCTCGAAGTCTTACTCACGTTGTTGTTCTTGTGGACTTTTTTGTTTCACAGCCTCCAGTTTTCATCGAAACTTCCTGAAACTTGGCATATATATGTACAAATACCCTGCGCAGACAGTAACCATCTCCGATTTTGACAATTCCTCTGAGAAAAAAAAGTTATGACGTCAAAATATCTCCGCTAATGGAAATTGCCTAAAAAATTATCTCCGAAACTAGGCAAGCTTTTTGAATTCTGTTTGCGGGAATCGAACAGGGCATTAGCAGAGATTAATTACCACACATATGATACATCACTATGACGTCATATCAATTTTTATGATGTCATTCCTATTTTTTGAGTTTTTGTTTCACAACCCAGAGTTTTCATCGGATCTTCGTGAAACTTTCCATGTATATGCAGAAAGCCCATGCGCAGGCAGTAACCATCTCCGATTTTGGAAATTCTTCCTCAAAAAAAAAGTTGACGTCATAATATCGCCGCTAATGGAAATCTCCTATACCATTATCTCCGAAAATAGGCAAGCTGTTTGAATTTTGTTTGCGGGAATCGAGCTGGGCATTAGCACAGATCATTAATCGCAAACCTGATACATAACAATGACGTCATATTCGTTTTTATGACGTCATCATTAAGATGACGAGGATCTTGGCTCATTTGAGCTTGTTTAGGCAGAGGCCTCCTGGCCCTCTAAAAACACAGGGTGATCCCAGCTTGGGTCGATTCCATACGAGGCTTCTCCTCCAAGCGAGATCTCGATCACTCCTTTCCACATGAGCCACTCCTGGTGCTTTCCTGATGGACTCTTGTGCACGAGCCTCTCTTGCACACCATTCTCTCCTGGTGGAATCCCCGGTAGACTCTTCATTCTCGACTCCCATGCAATAGTTCTCTCTTCTTTTTCCTGGGAGGAGTCTTTCTCTTGGTTGCCACCCATGGGGGCACCCCCTATAAAAATAAACGAAATCTTTTCTCCTGGTCTCTACTGCCCATTATGCCACCATGGCTGGCACACACTGGCCAGAGAGATCATAATTGGCCTTTTTGTACACGTGGCGTGTGCCTCTGCGATGGGAAGTCCTCACCTATCCCCACTCACAAACAAGAGGTTTTGCATGTACATCATTGATCTGTCCACCCTGTATATAAATTACATTACATACGCTGCCTCCTCAGCGTCACGTGTAACAAATGACTTGCTCTGACAGGTCCCTGTTACATGGCAAGATGGTATACTTGAAAGACATGGACCATATTACACTTACCACAGTCGAGCTTTGCCCCCCCCCCCCACCCCACTCCCTTTCACATCACAATGTATTCACAAGACAACCTCTCAAGTGTGACTTTGTTCATGATGGAAGATCTGGGGACTGGAGATAGGAAGAAATGTACCTGACCATTACTTGTCTCTGATGCATGCTTTGATGCAGGAATACGGTTGCTTTATTGACCTATTTTCTGTGTCACCCTGAGAGCCTTGTTTGACTCTCTCGATGCACACATGATAATGGCCATTCACAGAGTTTGTACAGGGCTTGTAAATCCTTGTATATGCAATGATTACCTCAAATTTGAGGCCTTCAAAGCATGGAGTTTTGCCATCTAATATATAAAAGGAGCTCTGTATCGGCATGTCTGTGTACGTCCGTCCGTCCAGCGGGTGCTTCTATTTTTTCTCAAACGAGCCTTGAAACGGCATGGAAAATGAAAAAAGTAAACAGTCATTGCCTTTTTCATGGTTTAAATTGTATCGGCAATGATTTTGCATGATCGTGTAGAATGGACGGAATTCACAGAATCTGAGATTTAAAATGGGAAACTGATTCCAGCATGGGACTAATGGTGAAATGCACCACCCAGGGGCACTGCGAGGAATGGTGGTGGAGACACTCAAACGAGTGAGGCATGCTTGGCCCCACCCATTTTAATGCAGACTGCAGAAGAAGATGACGCAGAATGGAATTTATTTGGTAAAATGGAGCTTAGCTTTTTTAAAAATGGAAAAGGAACTTTTTTGAAATGGAAAAATTGGTCCCCTTGTCTTTCTTTTCATAATTGATGAAAGGGAGGTAGTCGTGTCTGGAGAATTGGCCAACCATCGGTTTCTATACCGGGAGCCCGCGGGGCTTAGCTGAACCGAAGAGGGGACCAATTTCCGTCCTCATGGTAAGATGCCAGATGATATTCTCACCTCAGAACGCTGTGTCTGCTGGGACACTGCTGCTGGGTTGACATTCTGTGGTCAATATCCTTATCGCGTAATCAGCGCAAGCTCAACCTGGCAGCGGAACGGCCCCAAGTCGGTTTCTGATATTAGTCGTATAGCTTGTAACACGGTACAAACAATGACAGACGATTTCACCGCTGGAATACTGGTGACAGACGCTAATTAGATGCCGCGAAAATCACGCCAGCTCAACCGAACAGCGGAACGGCGAAAACCAACGCAAAATGCTCGCAAGGGGTCCCCTGAGTACAAAAGGAGCACTGTCAGACAACTTTGTCGCTGGGCCCCCCAGGACAGACGCTCTCTAATTTGGGACCCTTTGGTTGCGCTAGCTCAAACAAACAGCGGAACGGCTAAAACCAACGCAGAATGGTAGTTCCAGGTCCCCTGAGTACAAAAGGAGCAATGACAGACAACTTGGTCGCTGGGCCCCCCAGGGACAGACGCTCCCTAGTGGGGCGTTCCATGTGAAGTGTACACATTTTTCAGCGAAATTTTGACATCATCTTAGATTTAACTCTTTTTTTTGTGTGCAAGTGTTTGTATCTACGGTAAAACATTATGTGTCAATTTTCAGACCTGGGGGCCAATCGGGGCCCATTTTACCCCCCCCCCCAATTTGGGTGCCCCCAGTTGACCCACAATCTTCCGGTGGCCATATCACAGGTTGTAGTGGTCCGATTTGGCTGATCTTGGTATCAAAATGCTCGTAAAAGCGAGATCTTTCGAATCGCATAAAGTAAAATCACTCCGAAAGAGTAATTGAAAATGTTGTAGTTTGGGGCGCCCTTTGACCTTGGGCCCCGCTCCCCAGCCAAACCGATGGTCCCGATTTTTCTTGTGAGAATACCCCTTCATATACTCCAACACCTCAGCATAAATGAAAATGAGATCTCAATGGGTTCAAGTGTGAGGATGGTTTTATTGTTTGGGGACTCGGGTGCTGGACACACAATACGCCACAATACATAGCACAATATTTGAACACAAGATTTCCAATACACTATATCAGTATATTGTGCATAAATTTTCCACATGCACATGCAGGAACTGGAAGCGATTCTAGTACGAGTAAGAGTTTTTCCTGGCATATTATCGTCAAGATTTTTAGCCAACCAATGTTTTATTTGACAGCTGTGTTTTTTTCTTTTACTGATTGTGTAGGTTCTACCTGCAGCAGTTTTTGGTTCTATGCAAAGAAGTATATCAGAAATGTCTAAAATGCAGTGATCTTCAATATCAGAAAAAAATAAACTATTTGTGGGCCCGTTTGGATGAAGAAAATTCACTTTCAATTCATGAGTGTCCTGAAAGGCTTCCATGATGCAGGCAAGCCACCATTTTCCATCATAGTGCACTGTGACATAACCTGAGAGTTTCCCGTTAAAAGTTGGTGTAGATTTTGAAATAGCTGACTCGATAGGGTGTTCCTCACTAAGGCTGAATTCACGTACTTGAAGAGCAGTTTCAGAAATAGGGATGAAAGCATGAAGTTTTTGAGTTCCAGCTATGGTTTTGGCCGTTTTTAACCTTTCTTCCAGATTTCGTTCTTCCTCGTCATACACCTCTTGGATCCCGTAACCGAACTTCATTTCATTCAAACCATTTTCAGCAAAGGCGAAAAGATCTTTTGGAGAAATAATTTGACGTAAGGTCGACAAAGGCTCTCGCGTGTTGCTTCTCGTTTGACTGTACCCCCCAAGCCATCTGAAGGGCCCTTGCCATGACTTGTGGCAAAAAAATGCCATTCTGCGTCAATACCATACTCTGATTTGTGACGACATAGGTTTATGAAGGCTTTGCAATTCTTATATTGGCCAGCGCAACCGTCTGAGAAATAGTAAAGCTTCTTTACTTTTCCAAAGCTAGATTTCAAGTGTTCAATGAGCATTCTTTGGAAGTGTTGGACTGAGACAACGTCGTGAGTACTTCTTTCTGATATAATCGTGAACGAATCGTGGTTTCATTTGCCATCGTCTGATTTGAAATAGTAAACCCAGGGGTGAATTGTCGCTTGAGAGCAGTTCCAATGGAATCCTTGGGCCGCATCCTGTACGACAAATGAATAGTTCTCTGAGAAGTCTCCAATAATGACAAATTCTCCTTCACCGATTTCGTCTTTCTTATTTTTCAGAAACTGAGATTGGGCCTTGGCAATGAAGTCTTGTCTCATTAATTTTACCGTGCATTCACAGAATTGATTAATGAATTCTTCCAAAGCAGGACCATGTAGCTCAGTTCAGATCTGTCGGTGGATGTCCACCGTTTAAACTGAATTTCATCAATATCCTCCAGTTCATAAGCACTCAGTATCTCGGTTTTGAAGTCTTCAATTGATGGGCAACTTTCACAAGTTCTGAAATAACATGCCGTTTGTGCTGGGTTACAAACTATGTGTGCTATCACATGATGATAGCTAGGAAGTTCGGCTATCTGTGGCATTTTGAAACCAAACATCATGAGTTTCACATTTTGATGTATCATACATACACATACACTGTGTGTACCGCTTGAACCGGCCAGGACACACTCCGAGGGACGGAGCATGGCGAACTTCGCGAATCCAACTTTCAAGCCAGGGTTCTTCTCTTTGAATTTCTGAAACGGTTCACTTGAGATTGTTTAGTACCAGACACTTTTGAATTTTGTCTTTTCCATTTTCATTCCTGACCACCACACAGTCCTTTTTTCCTGGCATTATTCGGCTGACTTCATCACTTCGGTAATATTCGGTTACGGCGGATTTCACTTCGTCAGGCAATATTTTTCCCTGTTTGGGATTTGGAGACGAGAGCATACCATTTTCTTTCTCTAAGTTTTGGCTTGCACAGCCATTCTTTGGGAGCAACTGAATTCACTCATCATCCCTCTGATGCTCATATTCCTAGCAAATATTTTCAGTATACGTATTTGCTCTGAACGGCTCGAAACAACGTATTTTTCTTTCAGGCTTTTGATCACCTCTGGCATGCAGTTTTCATCACATTTTGACGATGTATTTTGTGTTTTCTCTGCAGTGCTTGGTCCAGCAACTCGTTCTAATTTCTTTTGCACAGAATTTTCCACTTTACTTCGCTTTTCAGGAACGTACCCTGGGTTCCTTTCCGCCTTTCTGAATGGGCTTTCTTTCTGGGATTCCTTTCTGAACACACACACACACACACACACACACACACACACACACACACACGCACACACACACACACACACACACACACACACACACACACACACACACACACACACACACACACACACACACACACACACACACGAGTTAATGAAGAGAAAAAGGAGAGGAGATGAGGCTAACAGTCCCTCAATACCTTGCACGATTGCCCGAAAGCTCCACCAGTACGTTTTGTGAGGATGCTCTGCTGGTCAATACCTCCCTGAAAGCTGGCACGTTGTCTCTTGCTTCTTGGCACTTCATGCAGCTCGTGTCAGTCCAGAGAATGAGATGCGACTGTCAGGCATGAAGGGAGGGATTTTGGTGCAGCCAGCAGCAAGTGGGTGGAGAAAGGCCGAGTCCGAAGCAAGTGGGCGGAGTGGCAGACAGGATCAGGTGGGTGTGTGGAGTCAGTGACGAGGTGGTGAAGAAGGGCTGGATTCGGCAGGTGAGTGGGCAGAGAAGGGCAGGTGGAGAAGGCAGAGTCAACAAGTGGGGCGGTGAAGAAGGGGTGGAATCAGCAGGTGAGTGGGCAGAGAAGGGCAGGTGGAGAAGGCGGAGTCAGCAAGCGGGTTGGTGAAGAAGGGCAGGTGGAGAAGGCGAGTTGGAGATCCAGAGAGAGACAGGACGGACAGCTTCGCAATCTGCATTTTAAAAACCCCACAGTGCAGGGTGGGGTGCCACCCCAAAACGGTTTCGTCACCTGAATCGGGCGCTCTGATTGGCCGCGGCCACTGCACGACCCGGCCGTGATGGCCGGAAGCGGCTCCACTCCAATTCTGGCAAGATGGTTTCAAGCTGCGGAATCGTCTCACTCCGACCCCCATGATATGAATCGCCTTGCACCGAACTCCGTGATATGAATCGCCTTGCACCGAACTCCGTGATATGAATCGCCTTGCACCGAACTCCGTGATATGAATCGCCTTGCACCGAACTCCGTGATATGAATCGCCTTGCACCGAACTCCGTGATATGAATCGCCTTGCACCGAACTCCGTGATATGAATCGCCTTGCACCGAACTCCGCGATATGAATCGCCTTGCACCGAACTCTGCGATATGAATCGCCTTGCACCGAACTCCGTGATATGAATCGCCTTGCACCTAACCCCCGTGCCATGCCCTGGCGACCCGTGGTTGGTGCTGGTCAATGTGTGTGCTCTGTGGTGCGCCACGTGATCAGGCCACACAGCATGTCTCTGCCTGGTAGCAGCTGCATCGAGGAAAAGTTGCGGGAGTATGTATGCTATCAGCAGGAGACTTTTGTTGCCATCGTGGTGAGCGAAGACTGACGGTAAGACGTCATTATAACCCCATGCACTGACCCCACCAAAGATGTGTGTTATTCGTGCCGCGTTCTGTACAATGATAAAGTATCACGGGCTGCACGCGAGTCCGCCATTGGACACGTGGTCAGCGCGTGGGTCAGCCTGTCATTGAGCATCGTGTTCACGGTTATCAGAGGCGTTGGGGTGCACGGTGCCAGCCCTGATCTGTGTCAGGGAATTGAGGGAAAGGATTGGATATAGTTATTAGATGGAGATTCGGATTTAAAAGGGGACAGATATATTTATTCATGGAGATTTGGATTGAAGAAGAGTGTGCCACATGCATACTATACTGTATGTTTGTTCGCATTTGGTGTGTTGGTTATGCCTCTGATCGCCTGAACAGTGGGTGGGGGGTCATCCTTGCTCTGCACGTGCTCCATGCAGCACTGACGTTTATTGTTGGCTTATAATGCTGCCCTTGGTGTTCTGTGAGGACGCATAGTTACGCGAAGAGCGCAGCTGTGGTTTTTACCAATGGGTGTCCGAGTGTAGCGCCTGATGGCTCACGCGAGGACCCCTTTCTTGGATTTACCTCAGGAATGGAGAAAAAGGCAGAGTTAGAATGAGGTTCAGAGATTTAATCAGACCGAGCTATGAGATTTACACAACGCACTGTCCCGTTCGACCCACTCGAGAAGAAGGAATGGATTATCTGAATGTACATTAATGAAATAACTGTCTGAGGACCACTGTATGTTGGCTGCTCTTGGTGTTGGAGAGATGCGGTCAAAGGGTGGAGGAGCTCCTTGTGAGTCAATGGCCATCCATATCTAGTACCCAACTCTGTCTGCGGACGTCCTCCTGCAGTTGGGTTACTTCTTATGTGGAGGTTGGTGGCAGGATTTGCACTCCGGCCACCGTAAAACCCTTCATTCCGCAAAACACAAAAACGCAAAGAAATATGAAAACCCACTCTGTGGGAGTACCTCCTTTACAGCTTCCCTTCGCAGGGCAGCTCACCGGATGAAGGGATTGGGGCAAAGCCTTCGGGACCCCCAATCTTTGATGATGAGAAGGAAACCACGGGGTAACATTCCTGGGTCAGATTGTGGGGAGGTCTCCAGAACCGCAACAATATATACAATTTCCTTATATTTCCTTATATTTCCATATATATATATATATATATATATATATATATATATATATATATATATATATATATATATATATATATATATATATATATATATATATATATATATACTTTGGTTTTTATGGCAATTAAAATCTTGTGTATTCATAGTTTACCTTTTATACCTCTTGTGCGTTCATTATATTCATTTATCAGATTATATGGGGAGGAGGTGGTAACAGGACTTTATAAACACACAATAGATCATTGGTTAAGAGGCATTGTAAAAGTGTTACCTAAGAAGTGGAATCGGATGTTATTCGTCGAATGGATGCTCTTGAATGTACCGTTGATGTTTCTGGGTTAATTTTGCCCCTGATCTATAAATATGCTGCTGTTTAGGAAGAAGATGATGTACCATCAACTTTGACTGCTTCCGGAAGAGCTTTATTTGTATTTATACGTATGTGTACTTGAATATAACTGGCAATAATCAAAAAGTCTTTGTCACGATAGTGTGATTAAAAATTATTTTAATAATCTAAAAATAAAATTTTAAAAATTTGTTTTGCCAAAAACACTCTGCGACACTCGCTGATGAGCCTCTGAAAGTTTGATGAAGAGCCGTTCAGCCATCTCTGAGAAGAATGGTGACACACACATAGACAGACAGATAAATGGCTCTCATATAATGCAGATAGTAGGATAAAATAAATATTTTGTCCTAGTCTGTTTGCTCTTCTCTACACAGAACTGGCACAGGAAGTCTCTACATCTGAGGGAGACTTATCAACATATGGGATCAACCTCAACGACAAGCGGTCAGTGTTTGCTACTTCTCATCCCTACGAAAAGTTTTTGTCTCCATTGATTGTTTGTTTTCATTTAAAGCTTTTCATAGCATTTTATAATGTTTAATTTCCTTATTTCATGAAAAGCCCAACATCTTCTTCATAAGACCCCACATCTACTTCTTCTTTATAACTTTTTACTGTCACGAATATCCCGAGATATCAAGCTAAATCACGTGATAACAGTCTGTGTGGCACAATATCGAAAGAGCAACTGAGTGCGATGGAGGGCAGCGTGGGGCTATTAGGTGAGACAGAGATGTGGGGTTGTGTATTCCTCCACGCTAGACCGCGATAGAGCGAGGGACTCTTGTCACGATCGGCACATTTTACCACAATAATTCAACCGTGATAGAGCAAAACCGTAATGCGGAAACCTGTGTTCGGGGCAGGCTTCCTGTATAACAAACAGAAAATGTGCATCATTATTATTATTATCTATATATTAATACTGAAGGACCAATTTTGTGCTCCTCCTAGCGGTCGAGCCACGTTTTTCTCGGTACTGTGACCTGGACTGAAAGAAACTTCGTACCTGTAAGAGTGCATCGCACATAGTGGCAATAGTCAACTTTCAACTCTGAAGCAGAATAAACACTTCGTTTTACATTTGTTTACATGGTGACGTGTGACGTCACCGCTGAGAGGCGTCAGGACGTCATGACATCATCGGTCATTCGCTGACGTCATTACGTCTGTCGTCGACAGACCGTCACCGCTGAGCGGTGTAATTCCACTCCTCGAAAATAGCGTCTGCAATGTAAAACCCTCTTCTGCACATGCTGACTACCTCAGAATGTGAATTTGACACAAAAATGTAACAAGAAACATTGTATCTCTCTATATACAAGGTGTGTTCAAAAAGTATCCAACCTTAATTTTTCGTGCGTAAACAAATGAAGCTAGGGAGGTGTGGTTTGGTGCACGAATGTAGGCGATCCTAATCCGTATGCGTGAATATTTTCCCACCTGCAGAAGCTGTCAGTCGCCGACAGACCGCCGATGAGTGAGGAAGTGTAAGTGAGCGCCGTCGGATTTTCGTTTTTGACAAAATGACGGAAAAACTTGAACAACACTACTGCATCAAATTTTCAGTAAAGCTTGGCGATTCCCAAGTGGAAACAATCCGCAAGATTCAACAGGCCTCCGGGAACGAAGCAATGGGCACCACACAGATAAAAGAGTGGTACAACCACTTCAAAGATGGTCGCACATCAGTGGAAAGTGAAGCACGTTCTGGTAGGCCCTCAACATCCCGAAATGAGATTGTCATTGACCAAGTGAGGATCCTGCTGATGCAGGATCGTCGAATCACGATCAGCGAACTTGCAGACGAGGCGGGCGTCAGCATTGGATCCGTTCATTCCATTGTGACTGAGGATTTGGGCTTAAGGAGAATCTCAGCGAAGTTCGTGCCAAAGCTGCTAACGATCGAGCAGAAGCAACTCCGTTTGGAGATCGTACAGGACATGCTGGAGACTGAACAGCGATCCCAAGTTCTTCAACACAGTGTTCACGGCGATGAGACCACAGTGATCCGTCATTTTGTCAAAAACGAAAATCCGACGGTGCTCACTTACACTTCCTCACTCATCGGCGGTCTGTCGGCGACTGACAGCTTCTGCAGGTGGGAAAATATCCACGCGTACGGATTAGGATCACCTACATACGTGCACCAAACCACGCCTCCCTAGCTACATTTGTTTACGCACGAAAAATTAAGGTTGAATACTTTTTGAACACACCTCGCATTGATACTGAAGGACCAATTTTGTGCTCCTCCTAGCGGTTGCATCACGTTTTTCTCAGTACTGTGACCTGAAAAGTTTTGACACGGTGTACGTCAAAGTAGACACGTGCACAAATCAGGGGACTTCTTCACAAGGAGTAGTGTACACCAAAAATGTCGTGTACAAGGACGTTTTGTAGGCCTCATTAGGTAAGGCTATGGAGTACATCGACTGGGATCTGGCTCTTACAAGAGCTGCCACTGGTTGTCATATTGGGTTCATGGAATGGAATCCGTCTGTGATGGGGTTTCGGATAGTTGTTGTTGTTATTATTATTATTATTATTATTATTATTATTATTATTATTATTATTATACAAGCTTAAGTACCTGCCCCAAAATGGTGGGACAACATCGGGTGGCAGAGGTTGGATTTGTCTAAAAAGAGGGCAAAATATCCAGCTTGTGCAATAAAATTTGGAATCAACAAGATTCATTCCTGTTCTCACATCATTTCAAAAGTGAATGTTGAACTTTTCAAATGCAGCACGGGATGTGACCGCCGTAAACAGGAGACAGACGAATGCACGGACAGACACCACGGTTCACAACGTATGATAGAAAGAATAGTGTTAGTGGAGCTGTGATGAGTAAATTAATTACCTATAAGTACTATGCTTTCCTCAATTGGCCTTTTTACAGAATACATGTGCACTGTTGGTCGATCTCCCAAAGATTATCATTTGCTTGTCCCATTTGGGAATGCATGGTTATGAAGTGATGATGAGAATTGTTACCTGTATCTCATCAACCAAGACAGTTTCTGGTGCTCTGCTTTGTGTGGGTATTTAAGAGATTTGCAAGTATAGCCTGTGGAATATAATGGTGCTAGAGTCAACTTGTCATCTCCAAAGACTGTGGAGTCGATCTTGCATTCACCAAGTTGTTTTTTTAAACCGAAAATAAACAATGTCCTGTTTGGTTGTCAGCCTCAATATTTTCTGCAGTCTTTGCAAATGACCATCAGAGATTGTATGCAAGAAGGATGGTGTATATTTTACCCAAAGAGTTGACAAGTTAACCAGTGCATTTTTTTATTCCACTCTATGTTTGTCCAGGAGGACAAAACACTTTCTCTTGGGTTTGCTTGCACTCTGTTTGCAACCTTCGTGCATTTACTGCCTGCTGGTTTGTTCATAATACTCTGACCATGTCCTCTTCTCAAGGTTCCACTCAGACTTTCGGCCCCTGGTTCCTGGTTGCACATGCTGTGCTTGTCAAGCACATTCTCGAGCGTACCTACACCATCTGGTGTGTGCCCA